>NW_026262582.1:6632500-7832500 GCF_021869535.1 Mytilus californianus | reverse complement strand
AGATCTATAGGATATTTGTAACAAGTAAAGATTAATAATTTGTCAAATGGTGATCTCTTATGTTGCAAACATTGTAGTCTACATGAGAACGACAAATTAGTGTAGTCTTGTTAATATCAAGTTTAAGGTATTTAGTAGCTTAAATGAGTACAGTTTGGTTACCTGACACTATTTTCCTTAGATATTTTTGACGTCCCGAAAGCATAAAGATTTGTTACAATGAGGTAACAAGACAAGAATGAGACTTTTAAAACATTTGTTGTCAAATCTTACTTTTGTTTTAAATTTAAATTGTAAAATATAACTAAGAAAAAAAATCACTTAAGTACTTGAAACACGACGGGTGTCACATGTGGAGCAATATATGTTGTCCATTCTGGAGCACCTGATATCACGACCTGTGTTGTCCATTCTGGAGCACCTGATATCATGAATTGTGTTGTCCATTCTGGAGCACCTGATATCCCGACCGGTTTAGTCCGTCCTAGATCACCTGCTATCACGACCGGTGTTACCATCAACGTTTGTTGAAATTCATAATAGTATATAAACAACGAATAGCTTAAACACGCACTACCAGAAAAAATGGTACAGTGACTTAACAATTACACACACTGATGGTGAAAATCATAGTTGTCGCTGATTATTCGCATACATTCTGACGTATATGTTGAAGACCACATTGTTTACTTTTATAGACAAACACGGTTCACCAAAATGTTTATTTAAATCAAGCATTTTATTATTTTGATAGAAGAGTGTAGCCAATGGTTGCTCGATTGTATTTTTTAGCATCCGAAATTGGTAAAAAAGGAAAATAAGATTTATCGATTGTGTCCTATTTCGGATTGTGACATATTAAATGAATGAGTATGGATTCTCATTATGGATGTTGCATACATAGCAGACATAGCTTACCCTGTCGACACAACCGGTCTCGCCCCTTTTGCAGGTCTTGCGATTCCCTAAGTTTGCGTTTAATACTTTATTTTTATCATCGGTAAACTACTGTTGCCTCTAATTTATCATTTATCAGTGAAATTTATTATTTACATATCAGAAAAGAACCCCTGATATGTAAAAGATAGGATGAGTTTTCAATTCGTTCATAATTTTGTTATTTTGTTCTTTTTTTTATTTTACATTGACTTCTTGTAAAAATATTCCTTTTTGCTGGTACTATGACGTCATAAACATGTCCATATTGACTTATTTGATCTAAAATAGAAATTTTGCACAGTGTTTTGGCAAGCATAAATAAAAGCTTTCGCTTTACTTGAAAACATAATGCCTACCCAAAACTCTATGTGAAAAGACCTCTTATACCAAATGTCGTTTTGGTAAGGTTTTGACTCGTGTGAACATATCAATACAAACAAGAAGCTAGTTTGGCAAGTTTTCTTTTTCTTGTTTCGTGTCAGTGACAGTAGAAGTAAACTATGTTAAAAAAAATATTCCGGTGTTTTATAAGGATTTTGATGATTCCTCTCAAAATAGATCAAACATTTTGATTCTTGCAAAGGTCATTTATAGTGAAATGCTTTCGCCTTCGAAAAAAGACTTCCTGATTTTGTATGTGTCTAAGATAATTCGTTATGAAAACATCAGAATTATAATTCAAACAATATTAACAAGTTTGGAAAATCAAGAACGACAAGTGTGATTTTCCAACTTAAACAATAGCAGTATATTACCTCTGTAGTATGATATATAATCGTTTTTCAATGTTAAAGCTGGTGTATTGTTTTGCTCAATTCAAAAAGGATGTCTTGCTGATTTATTTTTCTCACTACATTAAGGTGCATATATATATATAGAAGTCTATAAAAAGGACCAACTAGCAAATTTAATATGTACCAGATCGTCTAGAACAGACGATACTGCGCAGATAAGGAAAAAAAATATATATTAAGTCTAAAGATTTGCACAACTGTACTAATGGAAGATAGTAATATACGACGATGATGTTATAAAATCATGTCGACAAATATTTCGGCTTAACAAATAGCCGTCGTCAGTGTCAATAATTTTAACAATACTAATTATATGTGTAAAATAGCTCAATAATACAGATAAGTTTTGGTCTATTGATATAATCCCAAATCTTGAACATCATAAAATAAAACAAAACTCAATTCTTAATATACGTGACTGTGTATATATACATCCCAAATTGTTAAAACGAGTATAAAATAAAACTGCTATTATTTCTTATAGATGCCATTTGAGTATGTACATTTAGTTCCTTTATCCAAAAGCTTTCCAACACGATTTTATAACATCATCTTCGTATATTACCATCTTCTATTAGTACAGTTGTGCAAAAATTTAGACTTATATCTATATATATATATATATATGTGTGTGTGTTTTTACTCATAAAGTATTTATTTTTGAAATATGATATCAACCACCAGACTGAATACACGCTGGGTGCAATACTCTGCTTTCCTAACTTGATTCCATGAATTACTTTCAATAATTCTTTGCATTTACTGTGATTGTTATATGTTTTTCTATCCAGCATGGTAACACTGCACTTCATGTTGCTGTATGGAATGGGAAAACAAAAATCGTCCATTTGTTAATTAACAGTGGTATTGATTACAATTTACAGAACACGGTATGTGGTAGAAAAAGATGGCTCAATACTTGTACATCTCGCCATTGTGTTGTTGTGCGCATGCTGTGGTCATTTCCTATATTCTTGTGTTTCCTTTTTACCTATGTGCTTTGTCTATATGCCATTTTGTATTTCTTTGTTTACGTATTGGTTTGTTTTTATAGTGATTGCAATTATAACACAATGTTGACTACTGTACCCCTATTTTTGACATTTTACCTATTATGTCTGTTTGGTTTGTTCACGCATTGTTGTCTATATAATGGAATCGTATGCGACTGTCATAAAAGTGAGAGTTTTAGCTAGCTTTGAAACTAGGGTTAATCCACCATTTTCTACATAAGAACATGCCTGTACCAAGTCAAGAATATGACAGTTGTTTTCCATTTGGTTGATGTGTTTGAAGTTTTGATTTTGCCAATCGTTAAGGGAGTTTACGTTTTATATTTTCCTTAAAGTTCCAAAAATACACCTTCAATCAAAAGCTTCAAAATAGCTATGAATTGAAATTACTTTGGGAAACAAACCTCTTTTTAAATGGATGATTTATTGTTAAGTGTAGTCTTGTGTCTGATTATTGTAAATTTAAAATGCAATGAAGGAAAATAGACTGGTCAAACATATACTTATATTGAAACACCTTATATTAATTCTGCTTTTCTGTACGTTAGTACTGATTTTCAGTGCCAATACAATTTGATAAAAAAAATGTGGTAAGAAGAAATAGTATATAAATGAAACATATACTTTGAAACGACTTAAACAATGTTAATTATAATAAATAAACACTCATGAGGTATCATCGAGACCGATTTTTTATGACAGTGGATCATTTACAATACAAAAGGCAAATCTTGATCAATGCGAGCAGTATGTTAAGAACAATTCTCTTATATTTATCGCTTTTATTAAAACACTTATTTGTGGCGCCACAATATAGCTTTCCAAAAACAGTGCATGTTTATTCAATCGAAAGAAGACGACATTCTTAACCAGTGCGTCCAAGATGATTAATTCCTGTACATTATGGTATTCACAATTTATGAACTGATTTCCAATAAAGTCATCTTCAAAATTTCCTTTTTTTGAAGATTTTGTTATTTTATAGAAAAGAAGAACTGCACTTTACGATGCTGTCAAACACGATTATAATCATATAGCAAAGATTTTAATTAAATATGGATGTGACAAGAATCTACAAGACAATGTAAGTTTTAAATGGTAAATCGTAATCATATTTTCAACAACCTGGTCTTTTGTCTTCTGATTATAAAGCGATGGTCGTGTATTTAACTACTTCTTACCTTATAAATGACAAAAGCATGTCAATGATCATGATAGTACAGTTGACATCTGTTGATCTGTTTAAATATAAAAAAAAATCTAAGACTTCATCAACAATACCGGAGAGAGAGAGAGAGAGAGAGAGAGAGAGAGCCGGGGATATACAGAAAGAAATCGTTAGCTGTTAGCAGCATAAAGAGAGTAGGAAAATGTGAAAGAGAAAAAGAAAGATGGGTTATGTATATACCATACTACAGCACACCCGTAGCTTCCTGACTGAATTGAATTAGTGCATTTGATTTATCGGGGATTTTTAGTATTCGTATTATCATCTATTGTTTTCTATAACAAAAAAAAACTCAGTTAGGTTGACTGTTTTTTCTGCATATCTTTCTGTCTAAATGCGTTTTCTGACTTTGTTTCTTACTATCGGACTGTGACCGTCAGAAGATGGATGGGTGAAATAGTGAAACATGAATCTCTTATCTTTTGATAAAACCTAAATTTGTCTCTAGTTTTATTGAGGTGCATGTTTGCCACTTGTTATCTTCAAAGTTTCTAAAGATGATTGATTGATTGTTGTTCTTAGTGGACGTGGCTCCTTTCTTGTAAATCACGCACAGCCTAACGAACGCCACACTTTGGCAAATGTTTTAGTGCCGGTCGGAAGAAGACCCGTTGAGACCACATTTATATTCCCCAGTCACCCTTGCGGGAAAATTTCTTAAAAAAGTGCGGAAATATTATGATTGGTATGTCTGTGAATACTTTATAATTCCATGTTCATTTCATTGCACTTTCCAAAAAATCACTTTGCCGTCTAAACATGTATAAATTAGTGAGGATACATGCTAATCTATATCCACATCCCACTGATACTTTCTTTTAAATTATTCAGCCTGATTTAACATGTAGTTAGTCTATATAGTTTATATAGAGTTTATAACGTGTTTTCAATTTTTACAGCACTGGATCGATACCTTTAAGGGTATCATCAGCTCAGAAGTCAGAACTTTGCTACTGACATGATTTGCTTTAAATATCTTTACAGGATCTTTACATTAAGTATACCCAGATTAAACCATTTCTCCGGAATCTTACATGTTTATACCAGATATATTAGCAAGCCAATCTGAGATTTTTTAACAATCATTTTTTAGAACACATTTTTTTTTTATTTCAATTCTTAGATTTAAATATGTAAGCTGCATAAAAATCGACTTTTAGAGGAGGCCAGTTTTGCAATAGACTGAGTTTGTAATATTCCGAGGTTGCTATGGGCTGACTTATCTGGGAGTCAAGACAATGGAATGAGTTGGCATAAATTAAAAAAAAACAATGTTTTAACAAAGATGACATCCTGAATCATTTTGTAAACCAATTATTCCACATAATAAATAATTATTAGGGAGGAAAACATACTACAGTTCGCATAGCACAATTAGGGAAGAGAGTCATATTGATTTTTAATGTCTGGAAGACGGAAAATCGACAAACTAAAACAGGTCTTTCTTATCATTTGAATTTTCGAAATATTGAGGATTTTTTACCCCTAGAATAGATGACCTTAGCTGTGTTTGGCACAATTTTGGGTGTTCAATGCTCTTCAACTTTATACATTTTTTTTGACATTTTCAACTTTTGTGATTTGAGTATCACATATGAGTCTTTTGTAGAAGAAACGCGCATCTGGCGTACACATTGTTATTATCCTAGTATCCATAATGAGTTAATTAAGTTTTATAGATGAGTAGAAATATTCCACTCTGCATATGCTGATTCAATATTTTTAATAATTTAAATTAATCACTCTACCTGCAGCGGTTTCAAATCTATATATATATATTTAAGCATAAAATATATGTCCGGCTTTAAATCTATGTACGGTTCTGAAATCTGTGTCCTATTTTACATTTTTTATTGATAGATTTGAGTCCAAACTTTTACACGGACATAGATTTTCGAATGACTAGACATAGATTTAAGAAAAGGACACAGATTTGAGGATTACCTATATAACTATGCTGTCTTGCAATAATATGCCTTTATATGTTTTGACAAATCATATAAACGTGTAAACTGTGGTATAAAGGTTCTCTCTGTTTAATTAAATTTGTTTCCGGCTTTCAAATGCTCAACTGGTGCTTACATCGTTTTATGTAGACAAGATGACATTCGATTAAGCAACTTTAAATATGAAAAATCCAAAAGATCTTCATCAATGTAAAAAGCTTGAAATTGTTTTTGATTTACCTTAACATTTATTATTTAACTGACTTTTTTCAATCTATTATAAACAGGACAAGCAATTCTACCATGACTACATCAAAAACTAATTTCTATGAAAACCTCGAAAAGTATCGCTTTTATTTCTAAACGAATAATATCTGTGTTTTTCAGTCATATTTAATCAATGAGCATTAATGCCATGTGCCATTGCAATTTTCATTAATATAGGATAACCCAATATCTTTGCGTTGGACAGTTAAACACTCAAAGATCAATATCGGAGTTTTATCAACTTACGCAGTGAATAACGAAATGATTATTTAAACAGTCCTTAAAAAGATTAAATCTAAACTACGAATATTTTTGTCTTCATACAATGGATAAGAAAACATAATATTTACACTAGTACCAGTGGAAATAATGATAACTGTTTAAAGTTGGGAAAAAACACGTAAGTGAATTCAGCAAATAACAGGTCATGTACTCCATTAAAAAGGAAGAAAGTCTGAATTTGGTCAGCTTCAAAGAGATGCACGTCATGAAAATTTAATAATGGAATCAACTGATTCGCAAAATAAAAACTTAAACGTCGTCAAATCTATGCATGATATTAATCACAAGGACCGTTTTCCGTAATTATTTTCACAAGATTTTTTTTCAACTTTCTCTTTTTCTTAAGAGAAAATCTTAAAAAAAATCTTAAGAGCGTTAATATTCTAAAGCTTTATTTCGGTCACGTCGTTAGATTCAGTTTTCTTCAAATGGCTTTCCTACTGAAATATTAATCATCATTTTTGAAGGTGGTAGTTTATTATATTTGGTTGTCCGGATCTAAATCTTTACTGAAATAAACACAAATCGCATGCACTGTAAAAATAAAAGAAGACCTGCGAAATAATTTTATTTTTGTAACGCTGATTATTTCTCATTTTAATTAATAGAATGATGATGTGTACTGTTCAACTTTTAATAATCTCCAGTAATTTTTCGAGTGGTTCATTCAAATACAAAATATCTATGCAAAATGAAAATGTAAGCATCTACATTACACCCTATCACTATAATTGCAAATACGCAGATAAGCGTAATATTTGGGGTTTTTTTTACACAAATACGGTTAATACTTATCTCGTTTGATTTTTTTACATTTGTTATTTCGGGACCTTTATAGCTGACTGTTCAGTATATCCATTGGATTTTGGATGTAAACTGATTTATATTTTAGTCTTAGATACATGATTGTTATATTAGTTGTTATTGGCTTTGAACTAACTGTCAGTAACTGCGAGTACTCTCAGTTCTGTACTTTGTGTCTTTTTTTTGTTTTTGTTAGGGATATATAAATACCATACCATGTCCTGTCTGTGTTTTTTATATGTTTTTTATGCTTTGTACCTGATGAGTTTAGCACTTTCAACTGAATTGTTATAGTTTGTTCTTATGTTGTGCTGCAACACCACTGTCCAAGGTTAGGAGAAGGATTGGGCGCTCACAAACATGTTGAACCCCGCCACATTCTTTATGGGTCTGTCCTAAGTCAGAAGCCTATAGTTTAGTAGTTGTCATTGGTTCTTGTCTGTCATATTTGTTTTTCGTATTTTGTTTGTTATGAATTAGGCCGTAAGTTTTCTCAATTGATTTTTTTTAAATGTTTTCTTCTCAGTGCCTTTATAGCCGACTATACGGTATGGGGTTTTCTCACTGCATGTGAATAGGACAAATATTTCGATGAATACATGCAAATTAAATGAAGCAAAAAGTTAAATCACAAAAATACTGAACTCGGAGGAAAATTCAAAACGGAAAGTCCCTAATCAAATGTCAAAATCAAAAGCACAAACACATCAAACGAATGGACAACAACTGTAATATTCCCGACTTGGTACAGGCATTTTCTTATGTAGAAAATGGTGGATTGAACCGCTAAACCTCTCACTTGTATGACAGTCGCATCAAATTCCATTGTATTGACAACGATGCGCGAATAAAACAAACAGACATAATTGGTAAAAATGTCATAATAGGGGTGCAGCAGTCAACAACGTTCACAATTTTAATCACAACAAAAACAAACAAATATTTAACAAAGAAGCACAAAAAAGTATATATCACATTTAACAACCTCGTTCATTGCTTACTTATCTTTGTATTTCATTTATGTATGCCAAATCAACCCATTAAGGATCGAGGGATGTTAAGCACTGGGACAGAATCGTTATTTTAACATTAACTCTGGCGTAGAATCGCGTGTTTGACGTCAGAATGTAAAAGTCATACAGGTAGAGATATAAAATAATTTGTCGTTCAAAGTATGCAAAAATTAAAATAGAACAATAACACAATGGCGGGATGTTAAAAGTACAGAGACACGTCATATGTATCAAAGAAACATAAAAAGTCACTGACAGAAAGTAAAATCTTGAAGTAGCACGATTAATAGAAATTATCGCAAAATGAAATACACTTACATTGTAATAAAAATTATCATATCATTACATTTGAAAAAAATTCACGGCTTTCGAGTGGCTAACCCTTATACAGATAATCGAAAGAAAATATTGAATCAATGCATAGCACAAATCAAAATTCTCTATAATTTAATTAATAATTGTCTTTTTTAAAGTATGGAAATACTATGTTACATCAAGCTGCTAGGAATTACAACTATGAGATGGTAAAATATTTGTTAAAAAAGGACGGTGACCCATTGCTACTCAATATTAAGGTAATTACCAGTGGTAATGTTTGTATATATCTATAAAATGCTGTCCTTCATTTTCAGATATCTCATAAGCCAAATCCGCATTGTTACATGAACGAACGAAGTTGTTTTTAAAAATTTGTGTACTTAATAGGCTAGTGGTGATCAATGACTTGCATTAAGACCAGACATATCTTAACTAAAACTATACCTGTACCTTGTGAATTTTTTATCTAGCTTATTTTCTCACTGTGAAGTTACAGTTGTCCAACTTGTTGTCTATTACTAGACTTCAAACTTGCAAAGGCTGTAAATAGAATCATTTGTAATGGAATAAACTGTACTGTAACCAACTGTTTGTTTACGCTCGCATAACAAATGGTTTTGTCGACAATTATTTAAAGACTGTAAGATCAATTGTAGATTAAGTGTTTTTTTTAACAGCCTCATTTATTGTTATTATCTTGGTTAGTTGAATTTATATTGATTTTATCTGAATTTTTATATCCTTCATTTTTAGCTGTACTTAGCAGTATTGAATTCAGTAAATTTAAAACGAACTACTTTGAATTATTCTCATACAAGCATTAAACGAAATTTGAAATCTACTTGGACTAAACAAACATGCCTTCGACCAGGCCATAACATTAATTATCAAATAGTACACTTGCTTAAGCATGTTTAGTGCGGTTCCGATATATCAGTAAAAAATGATTTATGATACAACAATAAATGAAAAACAAACTTGACAGACAGCAACCAGCGACATCCACTGAATTAAAGGCTCGTGACTTTGTACAAGCGCATTTAGAATCAGGTGGGGTTTAACATGTATGTCAGCTCACAACCTGTGAGAGTGATGTCACTGTACAACCACTTATGTGTTTCAGTGCAACTCCTTTTATGGGACACATAGTTTTTCAAAGGATTAGTTTTTCAGATACAACCACTGTATTTGCCTAACGCTGGAGTAATATAAAAATTATGACAAAACAATTGCAGCAGCAATCAATATATAGGTATATATTCAACCATTTAACAAAATGTATTGTTATTCAGGGGGAGACGCCAAAAGACCTGACCATCGATGAGGAAATAATACAGATATTAAAGGTAATATATACATGAAAAGTAAAATAACAAAAATACATTACTCAAAGGAAAATTCAAAACGGAAAGTCCCTTATCAAATGGCAAAATCAAAAGCTTAAACACATCAAACGAATGGAAGACAACTGTCGTATTCCTGGCTTGGTACATTTAAATCCTTATGTAGAAAGTTTTGATTAAATCTAAAAAAAATTTATCTAGCTTATTTTCTCACTTTTATGACAGTCGCATACAGTTCCATTACATTGACGGCAATGTGTGAACAAAACAAACAGACATAAACATGTCAAAAAATGGAGTAAAAAATTATGTTATAATCTTAATCACTATTAAAACAATATCAAATTGATTATTTTATTGATAATTTGAACACATTTTATTTTATAAATCTGCATTAAGTAAACACCAACATTTAAGACTTCTTGCTGTTTTGTAGTATTATGAAAAGACCTTTTTACCTGGTGAGTAATTTGTAACAGGTGTTCAGTAGATCTTGTTGTTTCATGGTTTATTTTGCCTTTAACTTTAAACCCAAAAATCCATCAATACACACTAGCATCCATGACATAGACAATGGTCCTAATATAGGTTTTAAGCATTAACCACAACCATATATATATATGTAAAATCTGAATTAGAATTTATGTAGTATTAAACAAAATTCGAACATTGCATGATCGCAGATCTTTATATGACAGATTCACGCAGGAATGAAAATAAGAAAGGGCTGAATAAAAAAAGTCAATCATTACTATGGTGTTTAATGTACTACTGTTTAGATAATAAGCTTGTTTTGTCTGGTTTTAAAATATTTCTAAATTAGTACTGAAATTGTGCTTTTTATAAACTACAAAGGAAGTGCTGAATTTTTAGCACATATTAACAAATAAAATGAAATGAAGTCGTAAATGGCCGTTCCGATAAGAAAATTATCTGCACTCTCTGATAAATAAAGCTTTTTACCCCGCAATATAATTTAAGTTTTGAAAAAATGTCATATAGCAAAATATCTTTTGGGAAACATTGGTAAGGGTCTATCTCAAATCAAAGTATTTAAAATATCTAAAGACAAGATCTGTAAATGAGGATGTTTCGGCAGTTTTCATTTTTTTTTTTTTTTTTTGCAATTAATGCAAATACCTTCAATGCCTAAGGAAGAAATGTAAAAACACACAAAAAGAAACCAGGCTAACTATTCATTACAACAGATGCGTGCTTCGTCTATATACGAGTCTTCAGCGGCGCTTAAATAAAATCAACTTGAAAGCCAAATTAATAACGATACAATGTAGGAACGATACGATACAACAAGGAATTTTTAAGATGCCGATCATTTGGATACCTAAGCTTCACAAAATTCCGTACAAACAACGGTACATTGCCGGCTCATCTGCATGTTCGACTAAAGAATTGTCCATTAGATTGACAAAAACTCTGTCCGCAGTGAAAGAGGGTCTTCGGAAATACTGTGAAACTGTTTTCCTCGCGTAGTGTTATTAACCATATGTGGATTCTAAAAAAACTCTAAAGAACTTCTGAATGATTTTCAATCTCGATTTTTTTCTGAAATAAGTTCTATCAAAACTTTAGATTTTTCAACCCTGTATACATGTAGCACCATTCCCCATGTGAAATTGAAAAATCGTCTAATAGAAATAATCCACAATGCTTTTTAACATAAAAATGGTAGCATACGCTATAAATTTATTACTTTGGGATACCATACAGCATATTTTGTTAATAGAGAACAAAAAGGTAAAACATGCTACACGGAGAAACAAGTGATCAGTATGCTAGAGTTTCTTATTGACAACATATGTGTTGAATTTGGAGGTAGACTTTTTCAACAGATTGTCGGCATTCCTATGGGAACGAACTGTGCGCCTCTCCTTGCCGACCTCGTCTTATTTTCATATGAATCGGAGTTCCTTTAGACACTTGTCAAAAACAAGAAGATCAAAGAAGCCAGGTCATTTAATTTCACATCCAGATATATTGATGATGTTCTTTCCATTAATAATTCAAACTTTTCTGATTGGGTTCCATTTATAAATCCCCCAGAACTAGAAATTAAAGAAACAACAGACACGGTTTCCTCCGCATCATTTTTGGACTTATACATCGAATTTGACATACACGGTCATATCAGTACCAGAATCAATGACAAACGAGACGATTTTAATTTTGAAATTATCAATTTCCCCAACCTTTGTTGCAATATACCAACTTCACCTGCATATGGGAGATACATTTCCCAACTTATTCGGTATTCAAGAGCATGCAGCAACTACTCATACTGTGTAAAACGTCACCAGTGTCTGATCAGAAAGTTGATGAACCAGGGGTATGTCATAGAACGTTGATAAATATTCCGTATCAACTTCACAAATAATACACGATGGTCTTGAAGTATAGATTCTTGAAACTGACGTTGTTTATCATCTTAATAACGTGTTATAGTATTCTTTTATTTGTCTTTATGACTATTACTTTTACTGTTTTGTCTGTTTTTGGTGGTATCCATTTGACGTGGCTCTGTACTTCTACATCCCGTCATTGTGTTACTGTTCTATGATAATTTTTGTATTCTTTTCTTTCATTTTTGCTGGTGTGCTTTGTCTGTATGCCTTTTTGTGTTTCTTTGTTACATATGATGTAGCTCTGTACTTATACATCCCGTCATTGTGTTATTGTACCATGGTAAATGTCTGTTAATATATTTGTTTGTTTTTATAGTGATTAAGATAATAATACAATGTTGACTGCTGTACCCCTATTTTTGACATTTATACCTATATTGTCTGTTTGTTTTGTTCACACATCGTTGTCAATATAATGGAATTTTATGCGACTGTCATACAAGTGAGAGGTTTAGCTAGCTATAACATGTATAAAACCAGGTTAAATCCACCTTTTCCTACATTAGAAAATGCCTGTACCAAATCAGGAATATGACAGTTGTTATTCATTCGTTTGATTTGTTTGAGCTTTTGATTTTGCCATTTGATTAGGGACTTTCCTTTTTGAATTTTCCTCGGAGTTCAGTATTTTTGTTATTTTACTTTTTAAATATATCTTAATAATTACCTTTTTCCATTTCATCAATTTAAAGCTTCATAGCAAACTTTTGATCCTTCAAAATATCTGTATTCCGTTTTTACATTTCATAGTAGGAGAAATGTGAACATGCATGTGCGTAATATATCAATCGAGATATGTAAACACCTTACGATGGAACAGAGTTAACGATTCTGTTGCGAAATGGAAAGTTGAATATTTGAATGTTGGGTATACTTGAGTGAACTTGTGATTAAGCATACCACAAAAACTAGGAGGTATAATTCATATTACGATCTTTTCCATGATATTTACTCAAATGGATGACTTCAAACTAAACTAGCATCTATGAAAATGGGATAATTTTAATTTCCCACAAAAACTGTTGCCAGGACAGATATGCAAATGCACGCTTTAAAAAGATCAATTTTTTAATCTTTTAACTGTCTAAGGATTTTTTTTAGTGGAATTTATGATTATGCGTATTAATTTCGCACCTACCATAATCCACTGTTTTGTGAAAATTTTTTTTATTTCAAAAGTTAACACAAATCGCGAAGCACCATACTATTTTTTCAGTATAAACACTTATATTAGAGGAAAAAATCCTAAATCATGAACCTACATTAAATAAAGGCAACAGTAGTATACCGCTGTTCGAAATTCATAAATCGATTGAGAAAAAAAACAAATCCGGGTTACAAACTAAAACTGAGGGAAACACATCAAATATAAGAGGAAAACTACGACACAACAGAAACACAACACACACAGAAACGAACTATAATATAACGATGGCCATTTTCCTGACTTGGTACAGGACATTTTAAGAAAAAATGGTGGGTTGAACCTGGTTTTGTGGCTAGCCAAACCTCCCGCTTTTATGGCAATGTTAAATATAATATTAAAATGACAACATTACATGACAGGACTACAATACAAATAAATGGGAGAACATATAGGACAGAGAAACATACGAATAATAGCTAACAAAAGGTACCAGGTTTAAAATTCAATACGCAAGACGCGCGTTTCGTCCACCCAAGACTAACCAGTGACGCTCAGATAAAAGAAAGTACGAAAGCCAAAACAAGTACAAAGTTGAAGAGCATTGAGGACCAAAAGTTCCAAAAGGTTGTGCCAAATACGGCTAAGGTTATATGTCTGGGATAGGAAAATCCTTAGTATTTAGAATAATTCATACTTTTGTAAACAGTAAATTTATAAAAATGACTATATAATAGATATACATGATAACACCGAAGTGGTGACTTACTACAGAATAAAAACGGACACATAAAACAACATAAACCAGCACATACAACTTAACATAAACCAGCGCATAAAACATTAAACTTTTAAAGAAACATAGAAAGAGATGTAAAACATTAAAAAAAAAGTAAAATTACATAATACCGAACTCCGAGGAAAATTCTAAACGGAAAGTCCCTAAGTAAATGGCAAATTCAAAAGCTTAAACACATCAAACGAATGGATAACAACTGTCATATTCCTGACTTGGTACAGAAATTTTCTTATGTAGAAATGGTGGATTAAACCTGGTTTTATAGAAATTTACCAACTGGGCAATTTTATCTTCTATGGTAAAGAAGAATTCTATTTCTTTTGTTTAACTTCAATTCAATATCAGCTTCAACTAACTGTGTTTAGATTGAAAATTGAGGCTTTCATTGTGTAGATACAAGTAAACAGGTGTGATTATCCCATTTGATTACATAGTATTGGCTGCCGGATCCAAAGTATTGTCATATTAGCCTATTATATCTATTTGGGTTGCTTTCTGACATAATCCTCAACTGAACCCATCAGTAGCCTGATGTTCTTCTTCCAGTTGATGAACTTAGGAATGTTGTATTGTTATTGTTTTGTTACGATGGAACAGAGTTAACGATTCTGTTGCGAAAGGGAAAGTTGAATATTTGAATGTTGGGTATACTTGAGTGAACTTGTGATTAAGGATACTACCAAAATTAGGAGGTATAATTCATGTTATGATCTTTTCCATGATATTGACTCAAATGGATGACTTCAAACTAAAATATCATCTATGAAAACGAGATAATTTCAATTTCCCAATTGCAAACGTCCCATTTCTCAACACATCCTCTGATCGGTACTTTGTATGTTTTTTTTTAGTTTGGTGTGTGCTTTGTGTCGATCTGTTGAGTTAAGTCATTTTCAACTGTTTTTGTAGTTAGCTCTTATGTTGTAATACAGTCCACGTTCCAAGGCTGAGGAAGAATTGAGCAATTTAAAACATGTGTTATGCTGCCCGATTGTGTATGTGTCTGTTCCAAGTCGGGAGCATGAAATGTAGTGATTGTCGTTGTAAAATCGGTATTTGGTCTTTTTTTAGAAATGAGATGGTATATTTTCTCGTCTGAATTGTGTCACATTTTGTGATGCCGATTCGTTCATAGCTGAATATGCGGTATGGGTTTTGCTCATCGTTGAAGGCCTTTGGTTACTGATAATTGCTTAAATTCTAGTCAATTGGATTCCGTTAGATAGATGTCTCATATTCAATCATACCAACTTATTTTAAATCAAGGAGGATTCTACTTCGTCAAAACTACCTCCAAATTATGATAACTATTTTTTTATAGTGAAAATGGAAGCCATTGTAGAGATGATGCGCTATAATGCACTATTTAATGTACTTTATACCGTTTGTCAACTTAAAACTGTTGTCTGGTTGGGTGTTAAAGAGAAATTCCAAACATTAATAAAACACTATAATAAATTCTAAATATTTCGTTAAAGGGCAGATCAAAGATGTTTAGAGGTTGAATAGATATAAGAAGATGGTATGAGTGCCAATGAGACAACTCTCAATCCAAGTCACAATTTGTAAAAATGTAAACCATTATAGGTCAAAGTACGCCTTCAACATGGAGCCTTGGCTCACACAGAACAGCAAGCTATAGAGGGCCCCAAAATGACTAGTCTAAAACCATTCAAACAGGAAAACCAACGGTCTAATCTATTTTTCCATTTAAGTATATTTAGTGAATAAAATCACTAGTATGCTTAAATTTTGATTGAAAATACGTGAATGAAAATTAAAATAAAAGTCTGAAACAATTTGTTTCTTATTCAAACAAATCTACTCGTTGTGTTCATTAAAATGTTAGAAAAACTCGACCCATCAATTTTATTTTTTGTTATTGTCAATTTTTAATATAATCATACATATCTTATTAATATTATATTAACATGTAGCCTTAAATGTATTAATGTAATATAATCTGAAGCGAGACGATGCATAAAATTTGTTTTGCTCTATACGTTTTCAAGACAAAATATCGACTCAAACTCGCTTGAACATGAAAAGGAGTATCCGACTTCCTCAATTCGATAAGATTATTGCCAAATTTTGGGATTTTTCCACAAAAACTGTTTCCAGGACAGATATGCAAATGCACGCTTTAAAATATCAATCTTTTAATCTTTTGACTGTCTAAGGATTTTTTTTAATGGAATTTATGATTATGGGTATTAAATTTCCAAATGTATTAATTTCGCACCTACCATAATCTACTGTTTTGTGAAAATTTGTTTTTATTTCAAAAGTTAACACAAATCGCGAAGCACCATACTATTTTTTCAGTATGAACACTTATATTAGAGGATAAAATCCTAAATCATGAACCTACATTAAAGTTTTAAAGAAACATAGAAAGAGATGTAAAACATTCAAAAAAAGTAAAATTACAAAAATCCGAACTCCAAGGAAAATTCTAAACGGAAAGTCCCTAAGTAAATGGCAAATTCAAAAGCTTAAACACATCAAACGAATGGATAACAACTGTCATATCCCTGACTTGGTACAGACATTTTCGTATGTAGAAAATGGTGGATTAAACCTGGTTTTATAGACATTTACCAACTGGGCCATTTTATCTTCTATAAAAAAGAAGAATTCTATTTCTTTTGTTTAACTTCAATTCAATATCAGCTTCAAGTAACCGTGTTTAGATTGAAAATTGAGGCTTTCATTGTGTAGATTATTTACGGATATTATATTATCCAATATTTCTAGATTAGACTTGTATTTCGTTTAATTAACAGTCCAACAAATTAAGAAAAAAACATCGTTGAAGAGCATGAAAAACAAAACGTCATAAACGTTGTGCAAAATCTGACTTCGCACATTTATGCAATCTTAACTTAAGGCTTAGACAGATTTTTATAATTTATGTAATATTAACACAAAATGACTATTCAAATGCTATTTCGAATCCAGTGTGTGTTTAGCCGTACCAATGAACTTCTTAATGTTTGTCTCTACCTTTCGATTAAAATTCTAAGAAAATAACTTAGTGTAGCAGGTTAATGTGACAATAAAGAAACAATCGATTGGATTGAAATTCAAGTGCTTTTTTTAAAAACGTGGGAAATAATTACTACAAAAAAGTATAAAAAATACTTAAGTTGATGATAATTTGTGCATGATATTTCTACATAACCACAATGATAAGACAAACAAAAACACAATTCTATTCTCTGCATATCTAGTTTCTATAATTATGTTTCATATGAATATTAAACAAAATGTACAAGTATCAAGAATAAAGATAAATAAAGGGTTTGTCTGAAGAAGTCATGATCATCACGACATCACTTATCAGTAAAAGAAATAGTAGGAGTTTTGGTCTTTGACAGTTCTGACCCCCTTTACCGGACAAAATCTGGTTTATATGACTGTTCTGGATAGAAGTTTGGGTCAACTTAACCTGACTAGTACACGGTATTCGAGTTGTAATTATAAAGCAAATAAAGGTCTGCTTTGTTATTTTTTAAGTCAACTTACAAAGCAGTCAAAATTTATGTTGAAAGTTTCACATTGAGACTGCAAAACTATATTGATTGTTGGTTTATCACAAATAAAGCTGAGAGTTTTGTCATTTGGCATTTCAGGTCTCCCAACTGAAGTTAAAAAATTCGATAAGAAATCAGCGAAGGTGTTCTCTAGTCTTTTGGAAGAAGAAAGTTATCCACACTTTGAATCGCGTGTAATGTTAGTTGGCGAAAAGGGTAAAGGGAAGACAACTATAGCCAGATATCTTGTAGGAAAACGACCCTCTAGATTCAGGATTGCAACCAACGGGATAGAATTATTCAATGGGCTTTCATATATAGATCGTCAAACAAAGGATTGGCTTGGTGGAAGGCAAGGTAAGACATAAAACAACATGGAACAGTTCGAGGAGTTTAAATTACTTGTCAGTCATAATTGAAAGCAATGGCAATGCTTCTTTTATCACTTAATTTGCAGGAATAGTTTCTTTTATTGTTAATTTCATCCACCTTGTAATAAATATGACACTTGGTGTGATATTTAACGTATGTACATTTTTTTAAATCAATGTTCTAAATTTGAGTAACAGTTTTGAATTTTAGATCTTTTGTAAAGTATTCTAAATAATATTTTTATACATATAAAAACTATTCGAATATACATCCACAACATAGGCTCCTTGAGAAACCCCAAACCCTGTGTACTCATTGTACATCGTAGTATTTAAATGCACGTCTGAATAAACGACATGAATACCTTGATCCATTCACATAAAGTGTTCAATTTAGGTTTCTCTGGCTCAAGCCAAGCCCATATTCTGACATAATCCTCAACTGAAACTATCAGTAGCCTGATGTTCTTCTTCCAGTTTATGAAAACAGGAATGTGGTATTGTTACTGATTTGTTAACAACAATGTCTGTTGTTTTTTTTTTCTACGATGCAAAAGTAAACGGTTATAGCAGAACTATATTTGAATTGGGACAACCTAAAAGATTGAATTTTACCTTCTTTAGGGTTATGGTCTCTACTTCCCCCTTGGGGTTGAAAATTTTGATGTCAACAGTTTGGTAGATATAAAAGAAATGACTGGTATAGTTTTATCTTTGAGGAAATTAGGTGTTGTTGGGTTTTTTACGAATTCAAGTTGTAGATGTAGGAAAATGCACATTCCTTATAGCATCTGTACACAATTACATTTTTTCTTTCGGGTCAAACAAAATATTGTGTATTCCTATGCAAAATGAACATTTAATAGATAAAGTCAAATATGGCACACATATTTAAGTATGAAAGAGGGACGAAAGATACCAGAGGGACAGTCAAACTCATGGATCGAAAACAAACTGACAACGTCATGGCCAAAAATAAAAAGACAAACAGACAAATAATAGTACAGATGACACAACATAGAAAACTAAAGACTAAGCAACACGAACCCCACCAAAAACTGGGGGTGATCTCAGGTGCTCCGGAAGGGTAAGCAGATCCTGCTCCACATGTGGCACCCGTCGAGTTGCTTATGTTATTACAAATCCGGTAAATAGTCTTATTCGGTAAGTCACATTCGTGAAAAGGGAAGGGTATTGTAGTTAAGACATAAGGAACATATCCGATATCATCTGTGAAACGGTTATTCCATAACGGTCAACCAACTCGTGATGGCGTCCGTAAAATTTACGAAGGGATGACTTCAACTTCACCATTTGGAACTCTTGGTTTAATAGCTTCCTTGTGAGCAGCAATCCTCTATCAAGGAAATCATGATAGGAAACACAACCCCGGGAATATCGTATCAATTGGGAGATATATACTCCGTATGCAGGCGCTGCTGGAATGTTGCTACATAGAAATGGAAAGTTCACAATTGGGAAGCTGAAATCATCTCTTTTGTCGTAAAGTTTTGTTTTCAACCGACCCTCATTGTCAATTTCTAGAAGTAAGTCAAGATATGAGGCAGACTTAACTGTATCTGTAGTATCCTTTATCTCTAGTTCGATGGGATAGATTCGTTCAACATAGTCACCAAATTTTGTATTATTTAGTGAGAGAACATCATCTATATAGCGGAACGTAGAGTTAAAAGATATTGCTAACTTCTTATCTCTCTTCCTATGAAATAAACTCCGACTTATTTGATAATTAAGTATATAAGTTTTGAAGGCCATAATAATTTGATACATTGGAGGCGATATTATGATTTTGGATTGAATGTCATTGAATAAATAAATGTCTATTTGCATGCATTCTTCAAATAGTTACAGAGCTTAATTGGAAGCGATCTAGAAATAGCTTTCAACACACAAGATAATCTAGAAGTATTCGGCCATGAACAATAATAACGTGGAAAAAAATATTTCTGATTGCTCTATATGCTGGACATACCAATACAAAATGAAATTCGTTCTCAACACATTGCATGCTGCAACATGCTTATAAACACAGTTCTCTTTGTATATCAGAGAAACGACCAACTTCAACAATTCACCTAAATGTACCACTTTGTAGTTTTGAAGGAATGTGAACATTATTAATGTAGCTCAAATAATTCTCAAGACAAAAATCAATCTTTACATTTCTATAAACACTTCATTTCTCACAATCATATATCTGCAAACTATTTTTGAAGATATTGGTCTTTAATGCGTATCTTTATACAAACATCAGTCGATTTATTAATATCATTTTGGTCAATCCAAATATAGTACATTCCAAGACTAAATAACAGAATTTTCCGTTAAAGTGTTGCAACATTCCAAGGTAAACGTAGGAATTTACGATTTGAAGTTCTTGATTATTATACTAGTATATGAAACGTTTATTTTCATGTTGCCATCCATTTACTATTACATTAAATATAATGTCATTTGAAGCGAAACTATGTTGAATCATTACACTAATTACATTGTTCTTATAACATTACTTACCTTGAATGTAATGTATCAAGATAGTTTAGAAATAACAATCAATCAATAGAAATCAACGCACAAACCAAACAGTTAATATGATTTCACTTAATGAAGAGGCATAGATATAAATGGGACATTCAAACGCATAAGTCGAAAATAAACTGACAACGCCGTGACAAAAAAAGGAAGGGACAACAATCCAAACAACGATATACGAAACACAGCATTACAAACTAAAGACTGAGCAACACGAACCCCATCAAAAAAGAGCAGGAAGAGGATCTCAGGTGCTCGAGAAGGGTGAGCAGATCTTGTTCAACATGAAGTACCCATTGTGTTGCTCATGTAAGTACAAATCCGGTGATAAGTCTTATTCGGTAAGTCACATTCGTGGAAATTAGAACGGGATTTGGTAACAACAATTGGAACATGTCTGTCGTCATCTGTGACACAGATGTTCCATAACTGCCAACCATTAACTTATTTTTGACAAATATGTGTATATTGAACCTGGTCACAGATTATATGCATTATACCTTTTGACATTTTTAATAATCTCTTATTTTAGATTTTTCACTCGAGGAATTGGCTGTTAGCAGATCTCTTTTACAAGAAGACAACAGAAAGAAAAATTTAATATCACCAATTAAAACGTATACCAGTAAATATATACCCGACGTGTCATTATCGGCCGTTGACGGAAAACTTAAACATGAATCAAATGAACCATCTTCCTCCGATGCGACTTTAGAGTATGACTTTGATGGTTTGTCGTCTACTAAAACATTTATTACTGAAAATGTTAAAACCATGTCTGATCATCAGTTAAAGACAGTACCCGTTTATTCTGGTATTTGTGGAACAGACATGCAAGACATAATCCGTGGTGCGGAAAGGCAGTCTGGTAGATTATTTGACGACAATCAAAGTTCGGATTGCCCTAGCAATCGGAATGAACCAGTAATACATGACTACCCGACTGTAAAAGAAAATACTGATTCCATGAATAAAAGAGAATTAATTGAAGCTCTGCATGACACTGTTTTAGATGATACATGTTCGAAATCACGGTTAAATGGTGACATGCACATACAAACTTTAACTAAATCTGGAGTTATCAGGAAGCTAAAAAATATTTTTGGAGTTACCAAAACAGTCAAAGAAATCAAAGTCTCAATCACAAAAGAGAAATTTTTAAAGAAGTCTATTCAAGCTGGGAAAAGGCAGTTACATAACAAAATGATAGCACCTATAATTATCTGGGATTTTGGTGGACATGATGTTTTCTATTCAACACATCAAACTTTTTTAACGTATAGAGCTATTTACATGATAGTGTTGGATGGAAGTAGAACCCTCGACGATCCTTGTCAACATGAACAGTATATCCCAGGGAAAAGTGGACCTAAAACAGCAAAAGGTATTTAAAAGAAAATCTTATACTAGTATGGCCTTTTCAATAATACACCCTTATCAACCTGAGACAATTTTAAAAACCCAAGAGATCTGCTGGGTTAAAACGGTGTAGGATATTGAAAATGCCATTTCATTTGCACTTTATTATATACCTCAAGTAGATTTTCTGGTGACATGACGTAATGCAGAAAAGATGTTTGAAAAAGCCTTTGCAATCATGACTTATCATCATTGATGGCTGATACAGCACAAATGTCATTGATTGTGTTACATATACAATTTACTTGTTTGTACTACATGAAGAATGAGGGAATGTAGTATGATTGGAAATGAGACAACCGTCAACCAGAGCTCACACGACTAAAATAAAAGACGATTGAAGGTCACCGTATGGCATTGAACAATGTGCAAAACCCATGCCGTATAGTCAGCTATGAAAGGTCCCGACAAAAAAACGTGAAACATCTCTAACAAGAAAACGACAACCTAATTCATACAATATAATGTATTAAAAACAACTATGACAAACATGAACCAACAACAATCACAAAATTACAGGCTCCTCACTTAGGACAGGCACATAAATAATCTGGTGGGGTTAAACTTGTTTGTGTGTGCCACACCCTTCCATAACCTGGCATATTATAAAAAGATATATTTATCATAAATGAATCATGTTGCAAATATTTATTTATTTTCATATCGAAGGAAATCCAAAATTTGGTAATTCAAAACATTCACAAATGGAAATCTTACATTTTGGAAATCATTTAAAATTAAGGAATGTATCTCCCTCATGCAAAGCTCTGATTCCTTTCCCGGCTTTAGCTATACTGTTTGGTCCTATTTCGTTTATAGCTCTTCATATTTTTAATACGCTGGATGTTCAAATATTTTGGCCTCGAGCATCACTGAAGAGACATTGATTGTCGAAATGCGCATCTGGTGCAGAAAAATTGGTACCGTTTATGTTATTACAGTAAACCTTATGATCCTCAAAAGTTTAATCCATTAACTGCTACGCGTATTTTTGTTAATAAATTTCAACCATATCACATTTTATTACAAGAGCAAACGTTAACTATACGCTGAATTGGTTGAAGTTATTAAATGTTTTATGTGTAGACTGGATCTTGATATCTTTATCTTAAAATTTACGATAAAAGAGATGATTTTCCATTTCCTATTGTTAATTATCCATTTTTAGATGGTGACGTTCCACTGGCACAATTTTTAGGTGTTTTTATATCCCAAATTGTTCGATTCGCTCGTGTATGTCACAATGTATTTGATTTAAACGAAAGAAATTTCTGTATTATTGATAAATTATTACACCAGGAAATTCGATATCACAAACTTGTCAAAAAATTTACTATATTTTATCACCGGTACAAGGACATCCTTTTTAAATATAGATCAACGTGCAGACATCTTATACGTTCATGTATTTCATATCCCATCTTTTATGGTAATATTCTATACAAAGCACACAAATGTCGTCATTCACCTCAAAAGCTAACCAAACCTTTAAACAGACTTATTCAGAAGGAATATAGTTACGATACTGTTGTCAAGTCATGAAATATGGCATTTTTTTGTAACTAATATTAATTCACTCATAGGGTCTTTGCGTCGGAAATAAACACATTTATTCTAAAACCAGTTGTTAGCATGAAACAGTTTATGTTCTGCTCGTATATTTTATGATGGTATGATACTAAACCCCTTACGGTAGGGATTGTGCTTAATTTTCATATGATGAAGACATAATCTTTTAATCAGTTTAATTGAGGTCTGGGGCTGGCATGTAGTAACTGCTAGTAGTCCTTTGTTAATTATGTTTATCGTTGTCATTTTGCTTAGTTTTTTCTATTACCTTATCTAACATCGGACTGGAACTTCTTTTAAATTGAATTGTAATAAGCGTATCACTGTGTGTTTTTTTTTTATTCCACATTTGCTAGAGGTATAGGGGGAGGGTTGAGATTTCACAAAACATGTTAAACCCCGCCGCATTTTTGCGCCTGTCCCAAGTCAGGAAACTCTGGCCTTTGTTCGTCTTGTGTGGTTTTTTTTTATTTTGGTTCATTTATATGTTTCGGAGTTCAGTGCGATGTTCATTTTCGCTGAACTAGTATACATTATTTTTAAGGGGCCAACTGAAGCCCGCCTCCGGATACGGGATTTTCTCGCTGTGTTGAAGACCCATTGGTGGCCTTCGGCTGTTTTCTCCTCTTTGGTCGGGTTGTTGTCTCTTTGACACATTCCCCGTTTCCATTCTCAATTTTATTGATCATGAATCCCTGAACTGACAAGGTTAATGTGTCGGCTAGATATGTCTTTAATAAACCCTACTTAGAGAAATTCTGTAATTGGATCATGTATTACATTTAAAAGGAAAGTACCCTATTAAGATATGCATCACATTGCTACACGTACTGACGCTGATTTATACATAACAAACGCACAAATGACATACCATTACTTTATATAACCCCAATTGCTTTGACAGAAATATAACGATTAGAATAAATTCTTTGACGGAAATATAAGGGTTACCATAAATCTATTGAATGCAATGAACACGTTGATATTATACATTTAGATAAATTCAATAGTTTTGTTTTCTGTGACAGTTGATTGGTTGTTTGTTCATTATTAAAGATTATCTAAGATTCTGGATCAATGCGATTGTAACATATTGCAAAGGAAGTATCCCGGGTTATCCTAAAATTATGATTGTTCTGACCCACAAGGATCAAGTTAAACCTGTAAGTATATGAAAGTTGTGCAGTTAATTTCCATCAATTAAAACAAAAAACATTTTGTTTTTCAAACGGAATATTAATGATGTCATAATAGACCATAAATAGTGTCTTTTAGAAAATTATGCATTTATACTGTCAACTATACATTTTGTGACTTGGATGGATAGTTGTCTTATTGGCACTCATACCACTTATTTATATATGTATAATTTTAGACATATAGAGAAATATAAACAAGTTTTGAGAAGCAAAAGATAAGACAATATTTTATTTAAATTATTCAAACGGAAAATCATTACTTTTATATCATGTGTTTTAATTACACATGAGTTGGCACAGCTTCTGATTACTATCAGACCCCTTAGTTGTCATTAAGGAAAATTCAGTTCTTTAGTGCCGGTATGATACATATTATACATTTTGTTAGCACATTAAGAAATCATTAGGAAACTAAGGTTCCAAATCCCTCAGTCAAACTTCACTATAGATGATTTGGCTTTACATTTTATGACCCTGTGTAAGCTACCATTTCATCATAAAAGGAGGAAGAGAAAACCAACCTGACAATCAAAAATCAAAAGCCGAGAAAAATACCAGAATCAAATCAAACAAATAATCATGACAAAAAACTATATAGAAAACTAAAGCAGCATGTACCATACCAAAAACTGGTAGTGATTTTATGTGCTTCTGCTTGGTAAGGAGATTTTATATGAGAAACTCGCCGTGTTGCTCGTGGCCAATATACTTACGGTGATAATATTTATTCGGTTATGTCACAATCGAAGAAAAAAGACAGGGTTGTGGCTACTAAAAATGAAAAACGTTAACAAAAAAAGCATTATCTCCGACGTTTTCATATACATAAGGAGATATGGTATGGTTTTCAATGAGACAATTATTCACAAGAATTCAAATAACGTGGATACAAACAATTATAAGTCAACGTACGGTCTTCGACAGTGAGAAAATCCTATACTATAGAGTCAGCTGTAAAAGGCCCCGCCATGAAAAATATCAAACAATTCTAACGAAAATCATTGGATTTCAAAATTATGTGGCTCGATATTACCAGTCCTATTGATTTGTCATGAAAACTCGAATCTGCTTTATCATTTCTTTGCAATGAATTTTAGCCTTAAATGGTCATTTTGATCTTAATATGAGAATCTGAATAATTAATTATTAAATCATGTTTACTCTTTTATTCAATTTTTAGACTTATCTACTGAAGTAAACAGCAATTTAGTGCTGTTCAGACAATTCGCTTGATGTCAATTCAGTACTATTCAGTAGTTTTCAGACAAATCAGTATATGTTGTTGATGTGAACAGATTAATAGCAAGTATTGTTTGAACAGTACTGAATTAACCGCAGTTAATTAGTCTGAAAATTTACTGACAATGACTTAATAATCTATTGTCCAGTCTTTTAAGAGTTGTTAAGATCGAAACGGCCATTTCCGGTCCGAATTATTTTGTAAGTGCCCTGTGTTTGTACTGTTTCATGAATACCGGTTGCTCCTAATTTATTGTATAGTCTTTTAGTTTCCTTTCAAAAGAATGTCGTTGGTGCAGCTTTACATGTATTCATTATCATTATGTATTCAGCATCTTTTTTAGAATGAAGTTGAACAAAGACGACATAAACTATTTGCAGATATCAAACAGATGTTTGAAAAAACACCAATTATGAATCAGTTGGTAATTGAGGATATGATATTTGTAAATGCTAAAGACAAATGTGACACAGAAATGATTAAGATTAAGAATACTATCATCAGAGAAACGGAAAGACAACCAACATGGGGCGAACGTCTTCCAAAGTGCTTTATCCCTCTAGAACTGGAATTTGCATCGCTGATCAAACGCAACATTCCGCTGATTACACTAGAGCATCTAAAGAAAATAAACGTTCGGCAGCCAATTAGACCACTGAAAGATTTAGAGTTAAAGGTATTTCTGAAGTTTCAACATTCTATTGGCAAGGTTTTGTACTTTGATGAACATAACTTGGACAATCATGTAATTTTGTCTCCAACCCATCTTATTGATGCCTTTAAATCTATTGTTACTGACAGAACATTTTGTGAAGGTGACAGAAAAAGAGAAGAGTTGTGGGATGTCATGAGCAAGACAGGTGTAATATCAAAAAAGGTTATCCAAGTAGTTTGGAAGAAAAAAAAATATCAGAAATTTTACAGAGACAAGGAATATCTATTGGATGTCATGACCCATCTGGATATTTTGGTAGACCCAAAGAGATACGACAATGACCAAAAACGTATTCCTGCTGACTTCTACTATATTGCAAGTATGGTACGGACAAAAGATGACTCTGGATACCTTCAAACAGCTAGTTTCACACTAAGAAATATAGCCATAGCCTTTCACTCGTCATCCTTGATGATACCCCCTGCATTATCCTTTAGATTTATCAGTTACTGTCTCTATGTATGGGCAGTGAAAAAGTATGGACAGACCAACAAGGACATGTTATTTCATAGGTCTGGAGTGTTCACCGTTGATCCTTCTTTAGATCTGTACATTCTCTGCGAAGATGAGCGGATTATTGCCCGTCTTGTTCATGCCAGAACGAACTCATTAATAATGAGGGATCTTGCATCCAGCATAACTGAATGTTTAACGTCTGCCTTGGAGAGAATAAGCCAGTTGTATATAAGAACAAGTAGCGACTTAAAGCAAACCAGTGATGCATCCTTTATAACCAGCATATGTTGTAACTCACCAGATAACCCATGTATCCTCCAAGTCAACGAACTAGCGAACATAGGCGAAGTTTGGATATGTCCTGCTCACGGCATTGAACACAAAATACATATTATCACATCGTGGTTTTCAGGAAAGGTATATATATTATTTAAGATATATGCATTTGTTATTTAACTTAATTTTTTTTTATATTATAAATTCATTAAAAGTAGTAATTGCTCAGTGAGCTTAGAATGCGATAAAATGAAATGGTAGTTTAAAATTTTTGAAATTGAACATTTGTAATTCTTTAAATATTTTGCAGTAAAAGTTGTATCGTTGTTGTAATTGTAAAGACATCGAACACAAGAAATATGTAATTACATTGTGTTTTACAGAAAAAGGGCACATATTCGTCAAAAAATGTTTTTTGAACAAAGACTACCACGATCAACACAATTTCTCAAAATTAAATATAAACTAATCATAGAAACCAGGATTAGAATTTGTACGTCAAACGCACGTTTCGTCTACAAAAACACTTATCAGTGACGCTCGAATCGAAAAAATTAAAAAGGCCAAATAAAGTACTAGATTGAAGCGCATTAAGGAATAAAAATATAATAAAGACGGAGCCATAAGCATTGTTCCATGAAACGCAAGACAAATTAAGTCATACAATGAGCTAGTCGTTTCATAGGTAATAATGTTAACTTTTGAGAATGAAGTTCTGTCATTGTAATTGCACTTCACGAAAATAAAGAATTGGTTTGTATTGATGACAAAACGACGAAAATTAAGCAAAATATTATATATATATATATATATATGCACATTCAATTAATATTCTCTCTCAAACATATAGGAAAACAGTCTTGAATCAAGCTTGAAGATATAATTTAATTCTATATTAACGTATGTCCAAGTTAAAACTAAAACAAAAACAGCAATTGAAACGTTTGAGAAACACAAAAACGCAAACCATTGTATCGGCTATAGTTACAAAGCTGTTAGATAGTATCCAAATGGTCTAAGCAATACATCGACGTACGTTTATCATCTTTTTATATTTAAAAAAAAACGCGAACAAAGACTCGATGCGGAAGATGACAGCTCAAAATTATGGTGGGCGACAGCTTTTCTATATATAGAAACAAATACTACTTAGCTAACATTTATATGGCTTCAAGTAAGGGAAAATAAAAACTAATTATTCCGTTCATATTGTTGGAAAACTTGAGAGTACTTCGTTAAATGATTTAAAAATACGACTCTATAAAGTTTGCAAAATTCATCAAATTCCTGTATTTGAATCGTCAAGTTGAAATCGTTGCCGATACCTATATCTTAGCCATAATTTATTTCTGTCCTTATTTATACAATACCAATTTTGACACCAACAACTATGAAATTCTGTAAAGTAACAACATACAGATATAGGAGGGTTTAAATGAGGTCTGTAGAATAAAAAAAATCATAAATGGAAAAAAAAGAAGGGAGAAAAAAATTGCAAAATAATTAATGAAAAAAGCATAATGATGTGCTCAAACATATATATATAGATTATAGAATAATTGGGTACTTACATATACAGAATAAAGAATAATTGGATAAAATGTAAAGAATTGTGAATAATGAGGGACCCCACCCCACAACCAAACCATCATATAGACATACATGTAAGGGTGCATTCATCAATCTTCAAACTGCAAAGAAAATAACCAAGGTCTTAGTAGGATGCTGACAGATAACAAATTTATTCATAATGCTTTTTAAAAAATGTCAAAGGAATGTTGTTTCATGAGTTTTTAATTCATCAACAAATATAGAATATTTATTTTAAGATATAGTATTCAACAGTAGACAAGTGTCTAAATAATATTTCAAGCTTCAAATTGCCCAGAATCTAAAAAGATTAGATAAATCCCAGAATCTAAAAAGATTAGATAAATTCCAGAATCTAAAAATATTAGATAAATTAAACAAATTTAAGCAAATACTTCCAATCACAACCCACTGAATCGTATGGACTCATGTTGGAAATTTTTCATTTAAAACTAGAGATTAAAAGGATTGGCTGCCCAGTGCGAACAGAAGAAGCAATATTCATCTAAACTGTAGTACGAAAATAGAAAATTCTTGGACTGGTATTCCTTTCAAGGGAAACAATTCATTAAACCATTATGCAGTATTCATTTAGGATAATTCACGATTGGGGGTAGGGTTGATTAGAAGTGTAGATTTAAGTTTCTGTTTTAATTTCATCAAATTTTAAAATAAATTTAGATCAGATGGATAAAGTTATAAGTTATTCGAATATATACATGAACACTTTCACTATGTTCATTTGTAATACATATATTTTTTTATTTTTGTAATATTAAATGTGATATATTTCACGAGAGCACTGGTATTTTTAAACAGATTTGTCCTCTGGTGGAAACAGGAAAGCCATTTTTTTTCTATATTATTATTTGCTTTGTACATCTTCTACTTATACAACAAAGCTGAACAATGAATCATGTGTGTTGCTTAAACAACATTTTATCAAGCAATAACCCGTGTTAGCAATTGAAATAAAATCAACACATTTCTCAAAAAGATATATTTTCCCGCACAAGAATGACAGCTCCCAAAACTTAACATGCACCTGAAATAAGAAATGCGGTATGGATAATAAAGAAAATAATAATAGAATGAATTCCCTTAAACGGGGAATTAGCTGTCAAATTCAAGTTCACCGATTTGACTCAAATTCTCATATTAGATTTATTACATACTAAAACGTATATCCAAATTAAAAAAAAAAACAATTTACTTTGCATGAATTCGATAATATGTACCCGCATTTAGTGTGTATTTTAGTCTAGACGCCATTTAATTTACCATCGAGGTGAACTCCGAAGACTGCCGACGGTCATATAATCCGATAGAAATAGAAATCGAAAGCTAACACGTGCAATTGGATTTTTCTATATCTGTTTGATTTCAAGTTATAGGTTAAACAAATATGTTAATCATCGTTTTTACCTGTATAAGAATGGTTTTTTGTGGATTGAATCAGTCAACCAAATGGTTTCCTCTTGTTTCAATTTCAATGTTGACATTCGTTTCCTTTTGATAGCTGAACACGCATAGTTTATGCGTTAACCATCTCTAGCTAAGGGGTTAAATTGAAGGTCACATGAATACGGCTTCAATTAGGTCGAATTACTAACTTGCAAGTGAATAATGCAGCAGCGATTTTTCTTAGCTTATTTTGACAAAATTAAACCTGACTGGCTGCTAAAAGCGAATTATAATTTCACTTTTTTCACTTTCATTATTGATTGAACAAAAAAATTGTTTTATATCTCGTAGCTAATGCCCCTTTAATGGTTTGACTATGTAATGAAAAAAATAGAAATAATTTATTTGTTTTTAATAAAAATGATACAATTGTCATGTTAGCATCCTTATACAAATGTACATGTTATGTGAAAATTTATCAAATGTTAATCATACAAAATGTATATTTCTTGGCAGGCACCAGGAAGCCAGAGAGTTGATAATTTGATCATTATTGAATATATATAAATTAGGTTAAATGGTCTTTACAAAATTGCTTTTTACCAAATATGTATAAAAATGAGGAAATATTGTAAAATTGCCAAGGAAACAACTAATCACCAGAGTTAAAATGAAGTGGTAGTAAGCAATTACAAGCCATTTTACAGAATTCAACAATAGGAAAAACCAATACATCATAGTCAGCTCTATGTGGCTTACCTCCCTAGATTTGTACAAATATTTTCAACAAAATGCAATAGAATTTATAAATGGAGTGTAGTGAGAAGTGGGTTGTATAGTAATTTGCAAGGCAGATATGCATGGCTTGAAACTGAGGGCATTATTAATCCTTCTTTTTCAGATGTCTTGTATAAATCTTTCTCTCATAAAACATTATTTCCAGCTATTTCCAGATAAAGGCTAAAATTTGGAAAGAAATGTATTTTAATTCAAGAAAATTCAAGCAGAGAAACTTTTGATATATTTTAAGACTGGTATTTATGATGGGTTTATTAAAAACATTTAGATTTTTACACGAACTTTCTCATGTCAGATACTAATTAAAATAAAAACAAGGCAAAGAGTAGAACTATAAAAGTCTTTGAAAAAAGTTATAAAAAGGTGGCAAAACACGACTTTCATATTGCAGAAGAGCTCGATCTTGTCACTCATACTACCCAAACGCATTTAAATTACCTTCATTTTAAATTTATAAACAGCTGAATTGACATTTAATGGTCTTTGAGGTTTCTTTTTCAGAAACATAGGTGTCGATTGAAGTGAAAGTTAATCTGACATTGCGAATCAATTGACTGTCGGGTCCGCAATGACATTTCGATTTCCAATTGATTATTGAAAAAAATCCAATATATCACAACTTAAACTCATCATCGCCTTTTTATATATAACTAACCTTTAACCGTAAACTCCCATCTGAATGAAGATATCGAGCCAGATTAAGCGAAAAGTTCGATCGGCTCCATTTGTAAACAAGACAAAATTATGACGTAACTTTGCCCCACCTTTTTTATCGTTGAACTATTTTATTCATTTTCAAATGAAACTCCATTGAATGTGCAATTGGTCTGTCAGTATTCTTTGTTTGTGATGAAAAATGTGCATTTATTGATTATTCTTTTAGAATGAAGATGAATGTGAAGCAGGATGCCCAGGTATTGTATTCTGAGTCGGTAGAATAGTTTATGTATTTTGTTATTTGTATCAATAACCTTGGTCTCGAAAATTTTGTTTCTTTAAAAAAATCAGATGTGGTTTGATTGCCAATTAAACACCTATCCATAAGGACCAACTGATACAGATGTGAACATTTACAGATCAACAAGCGGCTTTCGACTTTGATTGGTTGATTGGTTGATTGGTGTTAACTCCTTTTTCGGTATTATTGTGATATTTCTTGGCGGTCAGTTTTTATTGGTGGAGGAAACCTAGGTGCCCGGAGAGAACCACCTACCTTCGGTAGGACAACTGAAAATTATAGTCAATTAAGATAGGAGTTGAGCGCACTTGCCATGTGCGGGATTCGACCTGACAACCTCAGTGTTGACAGGCTAGTGATACAGTACTTCGACTACTAGTACTTAGACCATTCGGCCAACGAGGCCCCCTTTTTAGCTCACCTGGACTAAAAGGCCAAGTGAGTTTTATTCAACACTTGGCGTCCGTCGTCCGTCGTTGTCGTCTGTCGTCGTCGTCGTCGTCCGTCGTCGTTAACTTTAACAAAAATCTTCTCCTCTGAAACTACAGGGCCAAATTTTACCAAACTTAGCCATAATCATCATTAGGGTAATTAGTTTAAAAAATGTGTCTAATGACCTCGCCTGCCAACTAACATGGCTGACATGTCTAAAAATAGAACATAGGGGTAAAATGCAAGGTTGGTCTATTATCTTGAAAACCGCTATGGATGGAGAAAACCTATCAGGGTCAAAAAGTTCAAAATGATTAGATTTACATATTGTCTGTTTACTTCAAAACTGTCCGACTATTTATGATAGTAGTAATTTCCCTTAAATGACGAATTTTACCGTTTTTTTTCATGTTTGCCTTAAATTGAAAAACTATAATAGATAGAGAAAAACTTTATATACCAAAAAAGTTCAACAAGACTAGATCTACATTTGTACAAATATGTCCAATGGTCGAAATCGTCAGAAGACTCCGTATTGGAGTTAATACCCTTTAATGGCGATTATTATAATTTTTTTGCGTTTTTGCCTAATATCTGAAATAAAATTGAGAATGGAAATAGGGAATGTGTCAAAGAGACAACAAACCGACCACAAAACTATTAAAGGTAGATAGAAACTTAAACAAGCAAAAGTGATCAGCAAGACATGATCTACACATATTTTTTTTTAAATCTTGAAATCGTCTGACGAATTTTTATTAGGGTAATTGCCCTTTGATAATGATTTTTACCGTTTTTGCGTTTTTGCCTAATGTCTGAAAAACTATAATAGATAGATAGAAACTTAAATTAGCAAAAATGATCAGCAAGACTTGAACTACAAATAAGACAAATAGCCGAAATAATCAGTCGATTCTAATTATTAAGTAAACACCTTTTGTCGAAATCTATTATTTTTTTCTGGGGAGTAGCGATAACAAGAAAAAACAAAGATTAATAACATGACTTTGGCCTGTGACCTAGTCCTCTTTTTTTTTTTTTTTTTTCTTTTTTTGCTGGATGCAGAACTTCACATCAAAATTCCCTAGTCCCTATTACTAGTACTTACATAGTACGAATATCAAATACAGGATGGTTAATTGAAGGGCATGATCTGTTCGATATCATGTTTTAAATATTTAATCAACATTTTGTGACAACACGATACAGCACAAGAACAAAAAAAAATGGCGAAATAATAAAGATAATGATCAGACCAAATACTATTGATCTTTACACGAAAAAGTTAAAAGTCCTAATGATCATGAGTATCAACAGGCTGTAGAACCAAAGTTTTGTAAATAAAAAGATTGACGTACATGTTTTTTTCTAGTTTAGTGGGGTTGTGGTCCTTTACGACATTGCATAATGATACATTTGATAAAAAGTGTGACGTATATCTACTTTTGACGAATAAAATAATACTTGTAATTTTTATGACAGGTGCTTTATTTATCCAGCTCAATAATAAACAAACGAAAAAAAGATCAAAAGTAAACTGAACTTACAAAACCCACTGCCGTCATTTATATATCACAACTTTTCTATTTATCATGAAGTCTCCAGTTTAAGTAATTACATTCTAATGCCCCAAAAAAACCAATTTAGTTGGAGATTCAGAATACTCATTTTATGATATATTTTTTTTATCTTTATTGATACTATTTGATACAATCTTTTCAATACAGTTACAAATGACGACTTTTTGAAAGTGACGCCATCAGATATCCACTTACGTCGTATGTCACTAATGTATAGTAGAAATAACGTCAGAGAACTTGCTATACGCTTAGGATTGTCGACGACTGATGTTGATAATATGTTAGACACTGATGATCCACGGAAATGGAACTTTGAAGTTTTGAGACAATGCCGGAATAGTGTTGCAATGACATTTAACCACATCAAAGAAGCAATAGAAGCAAGTGGACAAGATAGTATCCACAGACTATGCAAGGTTAATACATTTTGACGAATCACAACACAAAGAAACAGTTGTTTTGTTTAATCCATTTTGTGTTTTCAGGTTTATTGGATCCATCGTATATGTTGCGTCTTTTAAATGGCGATATTTATCAGAAAATGTTAAACTTACACACACACACACTCAAAACAACACATTTTATCTTATTCATTGTGGGTAAAAAAAAATGAAGATCCAAGGGGACATCCAAACGAAAATAAAATTAACAACGCCATGGCAAAAATTCAAAAACGACGATAAGACGGAAAAATCCACAAAACACTGTCTACATAAAAAACAAAAAAATGAACAACACGAGCCCTGCCCTCATGTGACGCAGATAGTCGATAACGGTCAACCAACTCATGATGACGTCCGTAAGACTGTCGAATGACCGACTTCAACCCTTGGAACTCTTATGTTAATAACTTCCATGTAAGCAACAATCTTCTATCAAGGCAATCATGATAGGAAAAACAAGCTGTAGAATATCGTATCAACTGGGAGATATATACTCCACCTACTCACGCTGCTTGAATGCTGTTACATAGAAATGAAAAGTTCACAATTGGAAAGCTCAAATCATCCCTTTTGTCGTAAAGTTTTGTTCTCAACCGTCTCGTATGGTCAATTATGAATATTAATATGATCGATCAAATAGCAACTAATAGTACGTGTAGTAATAGTATTACAAAAACATTAATTGAAAAAAGAAATTCCTTACGATAGTATCCGCTACAATTTGATGTTATTAGGTAATCGAATATTTATATTGAAACTGCATTCGTTTTTTTGATAAAAAGATAGAAGTATTCATCTAATCCACCAAATCCTGTTACACGTTTGATAAAACAACATAGACCATGTCAAGTTCAAGCTAATCCATGTTTCAGCATAGTTGTTCGAATGAGGTTATAATATAGCTGTGCATTGAGGATATAAATGTTGGTTTATAGAAAGGAATTATTGACAAAAGCAGACTAAAGAAACACAAAGTATACTGATGAAGTATACTGATGAATAAAATCTGTCCGAACATCTCTTTGTGAATAAGATACGTTATATTTGACAGATACATTGACAGGAAATAGTGTATGAATAGGACAAATAATGAGAATAGACTATACATATCCAATGATACAAATATCCACAAGACATCAAATGATGCGGAAATAAATAAAAAGTTTTGGTTTATTCGTATACCAAATATTGTTTTATTCGTACCATGATTATATATGCTGTAAAATATAATAAGATTATATCACCCTTACATCGTTTGCATATTATAATGGCATTGAAATTGACCCAACAATAACTATTCTTTTGTTTGTTTTTTTGTTTTGTTTTACAGCTTGTGAAAGGTGGTTCAATTGATTTTGGTAAGTTATGTCAATCCATCTCATTCCTAGATATTTGAATTCATATTGTTTAGATATATGAACTTTATACAAATCGTACAACACTGAGGCTTTAAAAATTAGGCTAAAAAGTGGCAGTTTATACATGTTCTTAACGCATATGATATAGTTTATCGAGTTTTGCTCCTATTCTGTAATAAATATTATTATACTTCATGTCAAAATGCTAGATTTTGATTGGCTAATACGAGGGTGTTAATTTACTCTATTACCCTTCATGGAGACGCTTGATCAAGTATGCGCTTTATCAAATACGACTCTATCGTATGGTAAATACTCTATTACCCTTCACGGAGACGCTTGATCAAGACTTTTAGTGTGCGCTTTATTAAATACGGATGGTTGTTATGTACAAGACGTCATAGTTTATAACTTTGAATTAGAAATTTAATCGACAGTAATAACAGAACATTCAGTATAATAAATTAAATAACACATAGCTGAGAGGGTGATAGAGCAGATTGTTACCCCTCGAAAATACATTATCAACCTTGGCTTCGCCTCAGTTGACAATGTTTTCTCGGGGTAAAAATCTGCTCTATCACCCTCTCAGTTATGTGTTATTTATATAGTGTTACCCGTTGTCAAGTGCGTTAAATGTGTTCAAAAAAGAGAGGCGAAAGATACCAAAGGGAGATTCAAACGCATAAGTCGAAAATAAACTGACACCGCCCTGGCAAAATAAAAACTAAAACACAACAGTACACAAAACACAATATAGAAAAGCTTGATGCAATAAATAAGGTTTCACCAAAATTACACAATATAATCAAATAAGCAACAATAAAACGTTACACGCATTTCTAGAAGATATTGTAATACGAGGTGTTTAGATTAATAGTAGACACAAAATATATCTCAATCATATGCCAGGATCATCTGTACATCTATATGTCAATTGTATGCCAGGATCATCTGTAAATCTATATGTCAATTGTATGCAACGATCATCTGTACATATGTATGTCAATTGTATGCCAGGATTATCTTTTGTACATCTATATGTCAATATGTCAATTGTATGCCAGGATTATCTGTACATTTATATGTCAATTGTATGCCAGGATCATATGTACATATATATGTCAATTGTATGCCAGGATTATCTGTACATCTATATGTCAATTGTATGCCAGGATTATCTGTACATCTATATGTCAATTGTATGCCAGGATCATCTGTATATCTGTATGTCAAATGTATGTTAGGATCATCAGTTCATCTATATGGTAAAACATATAATAGAATTTGGTTTAATATCCTAAATACGGAAGGTGTAATGTACTTCTTCATAAAAATTTGGACATGTGGTATGATTGCCAATCAGATAAATATAACTATCGATCAGAGTTCAATTGATGTAAGCAACTATATGTCACCGTACGACCGTCAACAATGAGCTTAACCCATACCGTATAGTCAGCTATCAAAGGCCACGATGTGACAAATTGTGAAACAATTCAAACGGAACACAAACGACCTGATTAATGACAAGACAATTGACGACCTGGCGAATGTAGAGGGGTAAAACATGTTTGTGAGCCTCCAATTATCTGGATCAGTGATGTCTGAATACAGCATAAGAACATTTCCCCCAAGATATATATTTTTTTAAGATTAAAACATTTTTTTTCATCTAATTGCATTTTTTGTTAAAAATTATGTGATGAATCAAAGACTTGAAAATTACAGATCTGCAGCAAGAGAAGTGGGATTCGGTACCTACAGAAGAACACATTGATAGATTGGCTCCATTAGTAGGAAATAACTCTCTCCCGTTCCTGATCGAACTTGGAATGGAGTTTCAAACCTGGGAGCAGATTAGCTACAGGCATAATGAAAGAGATTTGGTACGACTGAACAAGGATATTTTAGAAGAATGGAGAAACAAGTTTTGCACGATACATAGTCTGAAACCAACATTGAGGACAATCGCACAGGCATTTTCTAACATCGGCAAAAGTGTAAAAATCGTTGAAAACACATTGTCAGATTTGTTTTGACTACTAGCATTGTTGCTTGTTATTTTCATATGATTATCATTTTACATGTAAATTGTTTCAATTTGTCATATTTGATATATATATATTCAGAACTTTGTGTTTTACAAAATGGTTATGCATTCAATGCTGAACTATGTATGTATATTGAATAGCAGCATTTTAATAATGTTTTTATCTTTTTTCATATTTTGCCATTTTTGACATATGAATTTTGATTGTTCCTTTGGTATTTTCGCCTATTTTTTACTGGATTATTTTATATTTACAATAGTGCCAGACGAACACTTGTTGGACATGTGTTATCATGTGACTGTCCATTTTAAGCATTGTCGTGTAAACAATTTTTTTAACTATTTGAACATATCTAAAGAAGATTGATAATGTTTGTTTTGCTTCAGGAGAATCTTGTCTTTGATCTGTGTTTGTCGACCGTATATGAACACTTCCCATTTTTTTGTTTAAATATAATTTTTACAACTGCAGAATGATAAAAAAAAGTTTTGTTCGCACAATGATAAATTAATCTTAATTTCTGATTCATAATCGACATTAACTTTTGACACAAACGGATCATTGGAATCTTTTTCTGGAGTTCCTTTAACCATGGTTACCATCGTTAGATATTTGTTAAGATGCCAATGTTGGACTTAGATTTTTACTAATATCATAAACATGTTTTCGTGTATTTTTTTCTGGGAATGAGTGTTTTTCAGTAATTAATTTATTCACCAAACTGTTTACATTTAGTTTTCTGTAAGTGTCATGAACACAGACTGTATTTGTTATACGCCTTCTTCAGAACACAGTTCATTTTAATATCTGGAATGTAAGAATTTCCACAGTTCATCCCTTGCCTTTCATAAATTTTCCTTAAACGACAAAGACTTCTTTTTTCCAAAGAAGAAAAGATAAACCAATGGCAATGATTTATTTACATCTTTAAACCTTTTTAATGCCCTCTGTCATTAATGCATTTTTTTTGTTATACATAATCATTAAATGATTTTTTTCAGTTTGTCCATAATGTGGAGCTTTGTAATAGCTCACGAATGGTTTACATTCATTTTAAATTTGTCAATATTGTATTTGTATTATTCACATTCGCTAAAGTAGTTTTTCATCAATGTTGATTTGCTATTACAATAAAACAAAGTAAAGTTTGCACTATGTTATATTTGTTTTTTTCCGTTTATTGTTTTGTCATAAGTCAATCCGTTGGTTTTCTACTTTCAATTTTTTACAATTTGTCATGTCGGGGCCTTTTAAAACAGACTATACGGTATAGGTTTAGCACATTGTTGAAGGCCGTATACAAGACTTTAATTGCTTAAATCTACGACATTATGACTTTGGTGGATAATTGTCTCATTGACAATTATATCACATCTCTTTATTTTTATTTATTATTTTTTCCTGAGGAAGCCAGAAAAATGAGTTAGTGAAAGTGATAAGTTTAAAGTTTTTTTATCGTACAGTTTTTAAGAAGACAAAAAGTGTAAGCAACAGGACGAATATATCATCTATTATATATCTTATTAATAAGCTTATAATCTTGGCATCAAAATTTGGCAGTACATAATAGTAAAGTTGTCTGAATTAAACCTCTAAAGATTAAAGGAGTAAGTTCGGTAAGGCCCATATTTGGCCCCGATTATAAAGTTCAATGTTACAAGATGAAAAATGTTTTAAACTAACTTAAAGACATGGGAGATAGTTAAATAGAACTTTGTGTGTCTAAGTTTTATTCTAAAGCGTTGATGTTTACATCCCAAAAAGGTCGAGATAAGATATTTTGGCGAAATTTGACAAAATGGGCCGGATTTCAACCAAATTTAAGACCAGGAAACATAGAGCGCAGGCGTCGACAAACTAAATATTCAAGTTAGACATGTAAAATGTCTTTACAAGAATTATTTTAAAAGATCTTTTTTGTCGACGTATGCGCTCTAGGTTTCCTGTCCAATAATCAATGGAAATCTACCCATTTTCATTGATTTTTTTCTTGGAATATCAAAATGAGTGCTATTTGTGACGTCATGAATAAATCGCAGGTACGTAATTATTCAACAAAAGGCTTATTTCTTATCTAGTCACTGTATTAGCTATGATTCATTGTGATATTGGTCAATAAATCCTAATTTGAAATTTAAGCTAGAAAAAGGGGCTATTTAAGGGCCTTATTGAAAATACTCCTTTAAGGAAGAAAATATGTTTATTCTCTTATTTATTTCTTTTCGAGGACGTTTGTATTTCATTTCTATATGCAATTCTTCTATAGGAGATTAAATAGTAGTTTATCCACTGAATAAGTATCATTCATTGTGGGTTTTTTGTAATATTCCACAGAAGTGCTATTACTTTGAAACCCTTTTTTTCCGATTTTGTCGTAATATAAGAAATATTCAAAGTTCAATTATATATAAAATTGCATTGAATGGATGGTTATGCAATAAGCATATATCTTTTGTGAAGACTATATATAAACAAGTGCTTATTTGATAAACACTATAAAATAAAAGCTGCTGTTCTTGCTGGTTTTTGTTGCTCAATCGTTACTTTTTTATGTAGTGTTTGGCGGACTTTTCCCTCTTTCCGTCGATCGTTTTTCGTTTTTATACGCCCGTCAATTTTTGACGGGACGTATTATGGTATACAAATGTCCGTTGTCCGTCCGTCTGTCCGTCCGTCCGTCTGTCTGTCCGGCGTAAACATGTCGCACCGTAACTTGAGAATGACTTATCCAAATTTCATGAAACTTAAAATAGTTGTTTCTTATGATGGTCAAACGATCTGTATACTTTTTGGTGAAAATAAGATTAAAACTTTTTGAGTTACGGGACTTAGTAACTAAAACAGGTGTGTGTTTTTTTTCACATGTCGCGCCGTATCTCAAAAACAATTTATGATTATTGCTTAAAACTTTACACACTTCTTTGTTATATTAATCTTAAGATCTGTATACTTTTTGGTGATGATTCAAATTTTATTTTAGAGATATTGAGTAGTTTGTTAAAAAAGGGGGAGGGCTTTTTCACATGTCGCGCCGTATCTCGAAAACAGTTTATATGATTATTGCTTAAAACTTAACACACGTCTTAGTTATATTTACCTTAAGATCTCTATACTTTTTGGTGATGATTCAAAATTTTATTTTTGAGTTATTGAGTATTTTGTAAAAAAAAGGGGGAGGGGTTTTTCACATGTCGCGCCGTATCTATAAAACGATTTATGATTATTGCTTAAAATTTTACATACTTCTTAGTTATATTAATCTAAAGATCTGTATACTTTTTGGTTTTGATTCAAAATTTTATTTTTGAGATATTGATTTTTTTTTTTTTTTTAAAGGGGGGTTTTCACATGTCGCGCCGTATCTCAAAAACGATTTATGATTATTGCTTAAAATTTTACACACTTCTTAGTTATATTAATCTAAAGATCTGTATATTTTTTGGTTTTGATTCAAAATTTTATTTTAGAGATATTGAGTTTTTTGTAAAAAATAAGGGGAGTTTTCGCATGTCACGCCGTATGTCAGAAACTATTTATGCTTATTGCATAAAAATTCACACACAAGACGACGGGCGTATCATGCGCTCTTGGCGCAGCTGTTTATTTGAAATTGCGTTGTCAGTATTTCTTCGACTTCTTAGTTTTGAATGTTCCTTGATATATTCCGCTTCTATTTGGTTATATTTTCGTATCCGATAATATTGGATTTCAATAGTATGCGCACAATGAAAGACTTTATATTTGAATGATTACAACCTTAATCTTTTTTTTGGAAAAATTGGGTTGTCTTAAAATATGCCGACGTCTACATATAATGTTTTTGCCACGAAATCTTTTGTTGGAAATAGCTGTTTTATGGCCATGTTTCTGATAAGAAAAACGTTCTTTTAGGGGGGAGGGGGGTTGTCCGATCGTAAAGGAGTCAAAAATAAATCTAATAATATCATGCAAGCTGGGTTTTCTTTCCTGTAATTCATAAATCATAACGCAAACATGTCTCTCCTTATTATCTACTTCTCCCTACAAGTTGTATCGGATGCATCGTCCCTGTTCCAACCGAACGTGGCTGCGTAATTATACACCCTGCACATCAAAACGAACTCCGCTCTTTAGAATTGGTTTGACGGCCCGAAACCGGATGGCCAATGACGATTTTTCTAATACTATAGTCAATCTTTGGGTTATAATGAACAATGGATAAAAATATACCGATCTTACTTTTTTCTGTTACTTCCAAATTACATACGTTTGAAAATTTAAAAAAGAAAAGAAAATATGATAATATGAACAAAAGGAGATGTGAGGAAAACATCAACCCGATGAAAACAACAGAGGTAATCTAAAGGTCAACATGTGTCTTCAACAATAGACAAGATTTTACATCCCGGGCATAGAAAAGCGGTGGGAGTAGTAGGGTTTAGGACATTTTAGGATACCCTAAAAACCTAAGGCCCTTAGGCGAAAGATGGCGGCCACCAGGAAATTCCCCCAACACTAAATATAGATAATAAAATCCGATTAAGAACGTATGACGTATGTCACGTATTTCGACCAATGAAAAAGCTGCTAAATTATATGACCAAATAATCGCCTAGACACAAATCCGTTTAAGGACATATCGTTTGCTTAATCGGATTATGATGAAATTGAGAATGGAAATGGGGATTGTGTCAAAGAGCCAACGACCCGACCAAAGAGCAGACAACAGCCGAAGGCCACCATATGCCTTACGTATTTGACCAATGAAATCTGCTGCATATTAATAAAACGGTATAAGGATGTTAATTCCGTGTCGGCGATTAATTTGTAACCTCTGAAAGATTAAATTGTCATTGGAATATTAAATATCGTTCTACATATTGTCGTTCAAAACCACTGCCGATTGAAGTATGGGAAGAATCGTTCCTCTGAAGTAAGTGTGGTCTACTAAATCCGAGCAAAAGTACACCCGTCTCGTTGGTGTTTCAAATTGTGGTACGAACGATAACTCCAGTAATGCACATTCCCATTCTCCATCCAATATATAGCTTTTATATAGTTGAATTCTAAATTCTCCGCCATTATTATTTTCAAAAATCGAGAGAGACTCTTCGCTTGAACCGAATAGGTAAAATTCGTCCATCGTTTCGATGAAGGTATTGTTTCCTGCATTCTTATAGATGTTGCCCCACTCGACCGTGATATTTTTATTGAAAAAAGTACAAAAAAAAAAACAACAATACTATATCGAAGTCTATAATGACAACTTATTTATAATCTCCCAGCGAATGATCATTCTATCCCCGGCAATTAAGGAATTAACATCCTTATACCGTTATAGTAATATGCAGCAGATTTCATTGATCAGACATATGTATGACAACTTAATGTCCCTTGCGATGACGTTCTACATATCCTTTTACCGTTTTATAAATGTGCAGCAGATTTACAATGAATTAGATGTTTGAACAATTTATATCGTTTCAATCATTATTATCCCTCTTGCTTGAAAGACCGGGTTCGTCAAATTTCGTAAATTAATGCTGATTTCGCTCAGTTTCAAATTACTGATATTGTATGAGAATTTCTTATATTAAGAACCATGGTTCTTACGAGTTAACATATTTAAACAAACGAATCCGAAGGATTGATATAAATAAAATGATTGACAGCTTGAACTAATACAAGACACCGATCACTATACCGATTCATCCAATGAGATGGTTGCTCGCGGAAATGTTCAGTATTGCATTTGACTTGCAATGGTGGTCTGACACACATGCAGATTTGTAACAAGCAGATACGGATCCAAGATTTTGAAAAGGGGGGGGGGGGGGCAAAAAGGCAACATTAGGAGTGGAATATGTAAAAAGTCTTTGCATTAACCAAATATTTACCTCTATAAAGGGGGATAGGACCACTTGTCCCCTCTAAATCCGCATCTGACAAGGATATTAAACATTATTCAAATGACGGTAAATTTTGTTTCATTGATAATTTTCAAGATATTGTACAAATACTTTTTATATCACAGGTTGTTCGTTTCATTTTACCTTTTAGCTTTTCGTACAAACTGCTTCGTTATTAAGCAGGCTTTTAAGAGAGCATAAAATTAAAAAAAAAATGAAAATAGCAACTATATTTATGTATTAAGAAATAAAACATTTATAATCAATATGTTTTTTTCCCTTATTTTTAGGGTTTATTAATGGTTCTCATTGAAATCATATTTATAAAAGAAATTCTTGAGAAATGATAGCACTGATTATTACCAAACAATTAAAACAACACTAATATTAAAAAAAAATTCTCCCTCAGTTAATCTTTGTTTAGTTTCCTAAATAGTTGAAAGGCGGATATATTTCAGAAAACAGGAGTGGAACATGTAAAAAGTCTTTGCATTAACCATATATGTATTTCCATACAGGGGGTCTAAATCCGCATCTGACAAGGATATTTAACATTATTCTTATGACGGTAAATTTTGTTTAACCTATAGCTGTACAATGTAACCTATGGGAATGCAACACGAGTATAAATCTCAATAACCGAAAATTATACCATAGCTATCTATGGTATAATTTTCACAATTATACCATGGTTTTGTTGTATTTGGTATTTGAAAAGAAAAAATGAAAGATAGCAAGGCCTATCCGAGGCCGATTGAATTTTTTGAAATAGGAACAACAGAGTCAGAGTGGGGCCACTAAGCTAAACTGCCCGCTTTGCACCAGCCGAAATAAATGAATGCCTAGGGTGGGAATCGAACCCACATACACCAACTCCGTTGTCCTATATTTTTAAATGAACGAAAATTCGATTCAAGAACAAAGTTTAAAAAAAAAGTATATATAAATATATTATTATATTATACTTGAAAATATAATTCGATTTTCGGTTATTGAGATGTATACTTGGATTGTAGTCCCTTTGGCTCAACTGTATAGCTACATGTAAAGGTTGAAATTTGCCGTGGCGGCTTTTTAAGGGGGAGGGAGGGGGAAGGCATGCCCCTTTCAAGAAGCTTTATATATTTATTCACAATATATGTGGTTTTTGGCTCTGATTCTGACCAATGCTAATATACTAAATATATATTTTCAAGTGACTATTATTGTTGTTGTTACCAATTATGTAATTCAATTGTATCAGATTTTATGCCCTTTATGGGCCCTGTAATTTGGGAAATAAAAATATTCTATTCTATTCTATGGTAAATGCATAGATATTTCGTATTATTACTCCAAATGTTGGATGGCTAGACTCCCCCTCCTTTTCAAAATCCTGGATCCGTATCCGATTTTATATACATCTTAATTTAACGATTTGCTTAAGTAATAACTATAATGTTGGGCCGTTAAGAATAGAAAGCGTCTGGTTACTCTAAATAAAGGTGAACTTTTTGTTTAAATTATCTATAGTCAACATGTGATTTTTAATGATCTTTAATCGTGATCATTTTGAAATCCCTTTGAATTAAATTAAATTAAATGTACAACTTGGGCTTCTGGTACAAATTAAAACATGGAATGATTCATTCAGGCTCTCAGAAAGATTCTTGTGAATTAAATTTCCACAGAATTATAAATTAATACCAAAAACTTAAAAACATTTCAAATATTTTTATAAAATAAAAAAAAACTAACCCTTTGCAGTTCAACTTTAAATCTGGGTTCCAGAAATCTTTCAAACTATATCTTGCGTCCATATGCAGAACATATAATTCCTTCAACAGTTTTTAGTCTGTAACGTTACCCGTCACCAATGTAGATGTGCATCCATCGCTGTCGAAAAATCCTGTCCAACTGATTTTCCCGCTGTTTCAGAAGCCCGTGCGTATTTTAGAAAGTAGGCGGAGCTTAATGTGTAAGGTCCTAAAAGGGTAATTTGACCGATTCTTATCAAAATTATTTTTGAAGTTAATAAACAAAAATTTATCATGTTTATGAAATACACATATTTAAACAACAACATATGCAATAGGTTAAAACAGATATTTCATATATTTTGGTTAGTTTTGTGGTGTTTCGTAAATTATACCATAGTTTTTGTTGAAACCCATCGGCAACCTCACTCGACTTCGTCTCGTGAGGTTATTGCCGGGGGTTTCAACAAAAGCTATGGTATAATTTACGAAACACCACAAAACTATTCAAAAGATATGAAATATCTATAACTTAATTGATCATTTTCAAGATATTGTACAAATACTTTTATTTACAGGTTGTTCATTTCTGTCATTTTACCTTTTAGCTTTTCGTACAAACGGCTTCGTTATTAAGCATGCCTTTAAGTGAACATGAAATAAAATAATATCACAACTATATTTATGTATTATTAAAAAACATTGATATGGGATTTTTTTCCTCTTCTTTTATAGGGTTTGTTAATGGTTCTCATTTAAAATCATATTTATAAAAATTCTTGAGAAACGACAACAATGATTATTACCAAACACTTAAGACAACACTAGTAATATTAAAGCTTATTGTTTTCTCTCTCTTATTTAATCTTTGTTTAGTTTCCTCAATAGTTGAGAGGCGGATATATTTTTGAAAATGCATGGGGTGGAGCTTCAGCTATGGAATAACCTCAAAATGAACATGTTGTATCATAGCTAATCTCCGCCTACTTTTCTTTAAGATTCTCGTTGGGTTCGTGTTTAGTTATCAAAGTATGGTACAACATCGAATTGAAAATAATAGACCATGGTTTTCCATCAACACACTTTTTCAGCAAATTAGTTCATTAAAACATCAAAGGAAAAAGAGAAATTTATATTACAATAAGTTTTATTCGTATTGTTAAGGTTTTGTAGTTTTCACTTTTTCGAAATAACAAGAAACAAATCTTATGCTTTTATTTCTATTAATATAATGTAAGTAAAAATTCTTTCAACGATCGTCAGAATGGTCTGATCTACAAATACAGACATTTCGAAAGCACTTGATATTAAAATTTCAACAAATATGTTATAAATAGGAGATTTTCTAATCACTTTGCTATGAAAAGTTATAGAACTTCTGTCGTGACAACACATGTCAGATGCTTTTTTTTTATTTCTGGAATCAAATTAATGGTACTAAATGGTTATCACTAACTACATTTTTACAACCATTTGAAAAAATGTGATTATTATACTAGATGTCTATTCAGAATACTAATATATATTCATTTATCTATGATATTTCTTTGATGAATTGTATTCAATCGTGTCGCATGTATCTCAAACGTTAAAAACAAATAACGTTTGTAATAATTGCAAGGGAGATTACTCAATATGACAGTTTGAAATGATATTGTGAGACAGGACTGAATAGTTCCAAATAGAGATTTACGGAAAGTCTCGGTTCCGACTGCTGACTCCGACTCGGACAGCTAAAATTACAGGGGTCGTCTCAAAAATTAATTGAGCGGCGCACTTGATTCATGAGAAGTCCATACACGGAGCATACTATCGCTCCACCGACAATAAGAATCAAAGTTTGAATCCAGAGTTTTCGTTACAGCACATTTCAATTGGATAATTCTTCAAGCTCATGATACACATGTATATGAAGCCAGATACGTTATTTTGAGTGATTTTTTATTCCTGCATCTATAATGCCATAGTTAACTTTTATATAAATGTATATATACATATGTACATAAACATATCCCGTTTTCTGATAAAATCATTTTCCTGTTTTACAGATACGAAAATGAAAGGAACATCAAGGTTAGAGAGTAATCTTTATTTTAGATAAGGGGCTGGGGTGGGGTGCAAAGAAGAAGAAATTTGCAATAAAAAGGCAGTACTAATGTATCAATGAAGTAACAAATCAAGGACCAGTTCAAGTAAGAAAACGTCAGACTCGATATTTGGTGAAAATAAAATGTAACTGTAATTTGCATTTCTAATTATTAAGTTCTTTTTTAATTTTGAGACGACCCCCTTCATTTTACCTGTCAGAGTCGGTGTCAACAGTCGGTTCCGAGACATTCCGTAAATGTCTAATAGGCTGTATCTTTTTCTTCAATTCACAGTTGTGGCGTGATCGTCAGTTTGCAAAGGATTCAACTCAAACCGGTGATAAGGGCCGTCTTAAACTTGCAGTGAGGTGGGAGTTCTTTTGCTCTGTGTAGTAGGCCTCATTGTGACTTTCAGATGAAGAACAGCAATAAAAGCCCTGTTCCTTTGTTTTTTTTGTGTTTTTTGCTGTGCATGTACTAATTTTGTGGATGGATACACCATATCATTTCTTTTAATTTGTATCATTCAGCTTAATTGAAACTATGCAAAAATAATGAATAGTTACTCGCCCAAGCATGGCAATTTGGCAGATGTGGATGCACTTAAAGGGCACATAAAAGTGCACGTTTAATACTAGTAGCTAAAAATAAGTTTGAGCTGCTCTAAGGTCCCGATGAAAACAAAAGCGACGATGAATTGTACGCATTTATTATAACCATAACACGATATGGAAATTTTCTAATCTCCACGTTTTCAAATTGATTAATTTACACACGAAGCAGTGAAATTTTACAGGCTTTAAATCGGTTGATGTTTCTACTTGAGGATTTCGAATTAAAAACTACTGATGTATTACAGATGGCGTCCAGTTTAATTGACTACTGATCTCGCGCAATATAGAGTAATACTGACCTCTTGCAGTATGGCGTATAACTGATCTCGTGCAGTATAGCGTATAACTGATCTCGTGCAGTACAGCGTATAACTGAAGTGCAGTATAGCGTATAACTGATGTGCAGTATAGCGTATAACTCATCTCGTGCAGTATAGCGAATAACTGATCTCGTGCAGTTTAATGTATTACTGAACTCGTGCAGTATAGTCTGTATAGTGTATTACTGATGTCGTGCAGTATAGCGTATTACTAAACTCATGTAGTATATACTGTATAATGTATTTCTGATGTCGTGCAGTATAGCGTATTACTAAACTCATGCAGTAGAGACTGTATAGTGTATTACTGATTTCGTGCTGTATAGTGTATTACTCATCTCGTGCCGTATAGTCTGTATAGTGTATTACTGAATTCGTGCAGTATAGTGTAATACTGAACTTTTGTAGTATATACTGTATAGTGTATTACTGAACTCGTGCATTATAGTCTGTATAGTGTATTACTGATTTCGAGCAGTGTAGTGTATTACTGAACTCGTGCAGTATACACTGTTAAGTGTATTACTTATCTCGTGCAGTATAGTGTATAACTGATGTCGTGCAGTATAGACTGTGACTCGGATGGAGAGTTTTCGCATTGACACTCATACCACATCTTCATATATCTATGTATAATGTATTACTGATCCCGTGCAGTTTAGAGTATTACTGAACTCATGCAGTATATACTGTATAGCTGTACACACGAAGCAGTGAAATTTTACAGGCTTTAAATCGGTTGATGTTTCTACTTGAGGATTTCGAATTAAAAACTACTGATGTATTACAGATGGCGTCCAGTTTAATTGACTACTGATCTCGCGCAGTATAGAGTAATACTGACCTCTTGCAGTATGGCGTATAACTGATCTCGTGCAGTATAGCGTATAACTGATCTCGTGCAGTACAGCGTATAACTGAAGTGCAGTATAGCGTATAACTGATGTGCAGTATAGCGTATAACTCATCTCGTGCAGTATAGCGAATAACTGATCTCGTGCAGTTTAATGTATTACTGAACTCGTGCAGTATAGTCTGTATAGTGTATTACTGATGTCGTGCAGTATAGCGTATTACTAAACTCATGTAGTATATACTGTATAATGTATTTCTGATGTCGTGCAGTATAGCGTATTACTAAACTCATGCAGTAGAGACTGTATAGTGTATTACTGATTTCGTGCTGTATAGTGTATTACTCATCTCGTGCCGTATAGTCTGTATAGTGTATTACTGAATTCGTGCAGTATAGTGTAATACTGAACTTTTGTAGTATATACTGTATAGTGTATTACTGAACTCGTGCATTATAGTCTGTATAGTGTATTACTGATTTCGAGCAGTGTAGTGTATTACTGAACTCGTGCAGTATACACTGTTAAGTGTATTACTTATCTCGTGCAGTATAGTGTATAACTGATGTCGTGCAGTATAGACTGTGACTCGGATGGAGAATTTTCGCATTGACACTCATACCACATCTTCATATATCTATGTATAATGTATTACTGATCCCGTGCAGTTTAGAGTATTACTGAACTCATGCAGTATATACTGTATAGCGTATTACTGATCTCGTGCAGTATAGGGTATTACTGTACTCATGTAGTATACACTGTATAGTGTATTACTGATCTCGTGCAGTATAGTGTATTACTAAACTCATGCAGTAGAGACTGTATAGTGTATTACTGAACTCATGCAATATAGTGTATTACTGCTCTCGTGCAGTATAGTGTTCAAAATGATCTCGTGCAGTATTGTGTATTAATGAATTGGTCCAGTACATTGAATTACTGATCTCGAACAGTAAAGTGTACCGATTTCGCGTAGTATACAGGGACGGATCCAGCCATTTTTAAAACGGGGTCCACAACCAAAGAGAAATTGGGGGTCCCAATCATATGTCCCCATTCACATGCATTGATCGTCCAAAAAGGGGGTTCCAACCCCCAGAACCCCCCTCTTTGGATCCGCCAATAGTATAGTGAATTGTTGTTTTTTTTCTTTATTCTTTCAAATAAATTATACTAAACATTTATTACTAACTGCATGTTTAGAACAATTTCAATAAAAAGTTATTATAAAACTAAATTTTTATTCAGCAAATTGAAAAATATGTGTTTGTTATAATATTACTTTTTATGAACTGTACGTTTTTGTGTCGCGTGTATTGCAATCGTTAAAAAGAATGACACTTGTATTGCTTCCAAGGGAGGCTACTCAATGTGAAATTTTGTAGAAATGACACTGCGAGACGAGACTGAATAGTTCCATGGAGCCTATATCGCTCACCTTGTATCTATGCACTATATGGAACAGTGATTCACCGAAACAAGACAATTTGGCAGATGTGAGTGCACGTGCCTGCAGAACGTAAGCGCTACATACTGGATATATAAAAGTGCAAGTTAAATAGCACAACATTTCAGTATTTTTAGGTTCATGTGAAAGCAATTGGTATGATGTTCCCCGTAATGAATCTCATCACCAGACGAATTCACATAACTTATTCTATATTTATTTTGTATGGAGATTTTCTGATCTCCGAGCTATAACAGTATATATATATAACAAGAAAACATGATTCTGTGGTGACATCTGAGCGATGTTTCTGCTTGATAATTTTCGGAATAAAGATACTTGGCAAGTTATTGATTTAGTAACTACATTTTAACAAAGAAAAGAGAAAACTGTTATAATCATACTCATACGGTACAACATCGAATAGAAAATAATAGACCATGGTTTTCCATCAACACACTTTTTAAGCAAATTATTTCATTAAAACATCAAAAGAAAAAGTGCAATTTATATTACAATAAGTTTTATTCGTATTGTTAAGGTTTTATAGTTTTCACTTTTTCGAAAAAACAAGAAACAAATCTTATGTTTTTATTTCTATTAATGTGATGTAAGTATACATTCTTTCAACGATCGTCAGAAGGGTCTTATCCATCAAATAAAGATATTTCGAAAGCACTTGATTTTAAAATTTTAAAAAATATGTTATAGATAGGTGATTTTCTAATCACCTTGCTATGAAAAGTTTGAAAACTTTTGTCGTGACAACACATATCAAATGCTTTTTTTTCATTTCTGGGAGCAACTTAATGGTACTAAATGGTTATCACTGACTACATTTTCACAACCATTTTAAAGAATGTGATTATTATACTATATGTCTATTCAGAATACTAATAAATATGTATTTGTCTAGGATATTACTTTGATGTATTGTATTCAGTCGTGTCGCATGTATCGCAAACGTTAAAAAGAATAACATTTGTAATAATTCCAAGGGAGACTACTCAATATGACAATTTGAAATTACATTTTGAGACAGGACTGAATAGTTCCAAAAAAGTCTGTAGCTTCTTCTTTAATTCACTATTGTGGCGTGATCGTCAGTTTGCAAAGAATTTCCCTCCGACCGGTGTTAAGGGCCGTCTTAAACTTGCAGTGATGTGAGATTTCTTTTGCTCCGTGTTGAAGGCCTCATTGTGACTTTGAGATGAAGAACAGCAACAAAAGCCCTGTTCCTTTGCTTTGTGTGTTTTTTGCTGTGTATGTACTAACTTTGTGGATGGATACACCACATCATTTCTTTTAAATGGTATCACTCAGCTTGAAACTATGCAAAAATAATGAATAGTTACTCGCCCAAGCATGGCAATTTGGCAGATGTGGATGCACTTACAGGGCACATAAAAGTGCACGTTAAATACTAGTAGCTAAAAGTAAGATTGAACTGCTCTAAGGTCCCGATGAAAACAAAAGCGACGATGAATTGTACGCATTTATTATAACCATAACATGATATGGAAATTTTCTAATCTCCACGTTTTCAAATTGATTAACTTACACACGAAGCAGTGAAATTTTACAGGCTTTAAAACGGTTGATGTTTCTACTTGAGGATTTCGAATTAAAAAATACTGAACAGTTATTAGTAACTTTAATGTTACAAAAAAAAGCAGAAAACTGTAATAGTCATACTTCATTTCTATACAGTTTTACAATGAAAATTTGTTTTTCTTTTATATTACGTTCGTGAATGCCACTTTTTCTTTTGTCTGTATTGCAATCGTTAAAAAGAATAATTGTTGTCATATTTCAAAGGGAAGCGACTCAATATGAAATTTTGAAGATATAACAAATAAGAAACGGGACTTAATATTCCAAAGGAGCCTTTATCTTTCACTATGTACTAGTAAATGTGCACATACATACATGACTATATGGAGTCACCAAAGCAGGTGCTTTGCATAGCAGACTTGTGTGCACTGTTTACTTATAGTTATACGCACACCAGGTGTCCCGATCCGTAATCCTCCGTGGGTATCGGATCCAAATTTTACTTATCAACCGTTTGTGGTCTCTAGTAATTGCTACTCGGGATTCGGATCGGGATACCCGGTGTGTTATCTAACGTTTGTGAATACTAAATTTCATTTTCTTTAAAAAAGAATAACAATTGTAATATTTCCAAAGGATACTAATAAGGGAATCTGCATTGAAGAAATGCCATGGGATGAAAGATGGTATTTATAGCATTAAAAAACTACTCAAAGATCACACGAATCTGTATCGCCCATGCACTTAGTATTTATAGCGTAACAAATAATTATCAGTGCTTAAACCAGGCAATATATAGCACACTTTAAGCAAAAAATCCCACATAAAATTGTAACTTCAAAAAGCCACACATTACAATTAATTAAACTCCTATTGGAGTCTACTTTAAGAAGTGTCTTTAATTCCCCGTGATGTGCTGCAATCTGCTGATTTGAATTAATTTTCAAAAGCCGTTTTACAAATATATCATGCAAGTTGACATACATCACTTAAATGAAGGTTATATCTTTTGTTTGTATGATGCATTATTTGCTTAACTATTTATGTTTAAATTTGCAAATCTTAGTCTGGCCCTTCATCAAAAATCGAGTCACATAGCTGCCTTAATTCAGCAACTCACAGATCTATCATTACTAAAGCTGATCTGACATTCGTCTCGAGTAAGACGCTCAATTATTGAACTTGTGCATTATGTTCAGTGTCTTACTGACCTCGAGCTACGGATCTCGTATAGTACAGCGTATCACTGGTCTTAAGCAGGACAGTGATTAACAGATCGTGTGCATTATTTGGAATTACCCATTTTGAGGAGTGTTGTGCATTACATATTTTATGAAATACATGCGCAATGAATTACTGATTTCGTGCACTACAGTGAATTTACGACGTCTTGCATAGCAGTGAAGTATTATTCACGTGCAGTACATACATTATGAATTATTTTACTTATTTCAGCGTTGTCTTATTTCCTCTCATGTAAACAAGAAACACTTTTCAGTGTTCATTACGTAAATGGTTTTCATTTCAAACGACTGGTCCAAGAAACGAAATAATATATAAACTTTCTAACATATTTTACACGTTTATATTATTTGAATTTATTTAGGAGATTATCTGATCTCCCCACCCGAAAAGTGTATACTAGTATATATATATAGAGAGAGAGAGGGAGAGAGAGTCGTTTAGTGCTGTCTGGGAAGCGTGTGTTTCTGTTTGTTGACTTAGAATTAATGAATCTAAAATGTTATTACTGATTACCTGCTTTTTTACAACATTTCAGAAAAATCTCATCATCATACTTGATTTTTAAACAATCTTATTAGTAGTGTGCTTGCTATTACATCACTTTTATAAATTATACTTTTTCATTTTGAATGTATGACAATCGTATAGAAAAATAACATTTGTAATCTTTCCAAGGGAGACTACCTGCTTAACATGTCATGTTGAAAAATCTACCAATGAAAGACGAGACTGAGTAGCTTCGAGTCGACTGTATCACTCATCTGGTATCTTTAAATTTAATATGAATGTGAAGACCTCAATAGCGGTAGAAAAATAAACAAAACGATCGAAAAACAGATATAAAAATCTGTATACATATGAAAATCGTTAAGGCTTTTTTTTGTCTGACAGCTGCGCTTACGCAACATCCTGTTCCTGATCTGTTGACGACCACTGCCATTTCGTAAGTCATACGATTTCCCGCAAATTGAATATCTTATTACCAAAAGGAATTGTGACAAAATACAGTGAAATACAGATTTCGTCCTCTTTTACAGGCAACACCTGGCTCAGATTAACTAACAAACAATAGAGCTGTGCCTCACCATGCTGATAATTATCATACACAATTGTGAGGTGTCATCCTTTCTTTGTTCTATTTTTTAACTGTTCAGGCCATTTATTTTTCTTTTTTATTCATTTTCTTCTATTTGTTTATATTTAGCACCTCATTACCGAATACAGAGTTCTTGGAAAGTGTCTGTCAAGGGCATTTGATAGATTTAATAGATATTAGTCATATATAGCCGTTGTATTACAATGTATTAGTGATCGGGAGCTGGATAGTGTCTTTTTTATCTCATGTAGAACTTAATACTAGCGATCACGTGCACGTGCAGTGCATTTCTGATTTCGTGAGAAAAAAAAACATTGAATTACTGGTATCATGCGTACTGCGATTAGTTACCGATGTCTTTCATTGTAACGAATTGCTAATCTATTGCAGGGCAGCGAACAAATGAATTAATATGTACATGTATGTGAAAACTCTTTGTACTTTTACAGCATTGTAGATTCCCCAACAATTTATCGGCGTTTTCTCTATAAATGGTAAATAATTTATACGATGAACATTAAAAAGATTGCTTCTTGCAACAATATTATCGAAACTACTCGACGTTATGTTATTCAAAAATGCTTTATTATTCGCAATTATTTGGAGGTTCTCTTATTTCCGAATTTTCAAAGTAAGTATTCAAATCCAAGCTGTAAAACAGTGCTGATTCAAATAGCTGATGAATCTTTTTGAAGAATGCGAATGTTTTATATCTTTTTTTCTGTAACGTTAGATACATTATAAGATTATTTATTGATTTATAATTCTTATATGATTTGCATATTAGGGAATAAGTTTATATGATTGACCGAGAGGACTTCCGGTAGTTGTTCTTGACGTTGTTTATTTTTCGATAGACGACGTTGACCGAACTTCTTTTTGTAACCAATGTAAACAAGATGGCGACGATAATAACCCAATCCGGCTCGACGTTTAAAATATTTATTTTCACTTCGCGTTAATTGTTAAATTAAATAATAAACACAAATCATTTATTTGAATGATATTATGATTTTTTTGTATCTTATTTTATATCAGATAGCAAATTTCATGGAGTACATACTTTTGCTTTAACAAAATATACTCATGCGCCAGGCTAGTTCAATGACATAATTATACAATTTACGTGTGAAAGAGGTTATGAGTGTGAAAAAATAAATTAATTGTCTGCAATTTAAAGAATTATAAGGATTAAACGCCTTTTTAAAGGAATTTATTGGTGTATAAACTGGATCAAGTCACTCACAAACATATTTGTTTGTGAGTGAATTGGTCGAGTTTATACACCAATAAATTCCTTTAAAAAGGCGTTTAATCCTATAATGTTTCAAATCTTAATAAAGTCCTCGAGTGACATAACTACAATAATTGAGCGTCTTTATTTGATCTGACTTTAATTTTTAAATTTCGTGCAGCATGTTGTATTACAGATGGCGTCCAGTTTAATTGACTACTGATCTCGCGCAGTATAGAGTAATAATGACCTCTTGCAGTATAGCGTATAACTGATCTCCTGCAGTATAGCGTATAACTGATGTGCAGTATAGTGTATAACTGATGTGCAGTAAAGCAAATAACTGATCTCGTGCAGTATAGCGTATAACTGATCTCGTGCAGTACAGCGTATAACTGATGTGCAGTATAGCGTATAACTGATGTCCAGTATAGCGTATAACTGATGTGCAGTATAGCGTATAACTCATCTCGTGCAGTATAGCGAATAACTGATCTCGTGCAGTTTAATGTATTACTGAACTCGTGCAGTATAGTCTGTATAGTGTATTACTGATGTCGTGCAGTAAAGCGTATTACTAAACTCATGTAGTATATACTGTATAGTGTATTACTGATCTCGTGCAGTATAGAATATACCTGAACTCGTGCAGTATAGACTGTATAGTGTATTACTGATGTCGTGCAGTATAGCGTATTACTGAACTCGTGCAGTATAGTCTGTATAGTGTATTACTGATGTCGTGCAGTAAAGCGTATTACTAAACTCATGTAATATATACTGTATAGTGTATTACTGATCTCGTGCAGTATAGTATATAACTGAACTCGTGCAGTATAGACTGTATAGTGTATTACTCATCTCGTGCCGTATAGTCTGTATAGTGTATTACTGAATTCGTGCTGTATAGTGTATTACTCATCTCGTGCCGTATAGTCTGTATAGTGTATTACTGAATTCGTGCAGTATAGTGTAATACTGAACTGTATAGTGTATTACTGAACTCGTGCATTATAGTCTGTATAGTGTATTACTGATTTCGAGCAGTGTAGTGTATTACTGAACTCATGCACTATACACTGTAAAGTGTATTACTTATCTCGTGCAGTATAGTGTATTAGTGATCTCGTGCAGTATAGTGCATTACTGATCTCGTGCAGTATAGACTGTGACACGGATGGAGAGTTGTCGCATTGACACTCATACCACATCTTCTTATATCTATGTATAATGTATTACTGATCCCGTGCAGTTCAGTGTATTACTGAACTCATACAGTATAGACTGTATAGCGTATTACTGATCTTGTGCAGTATAGGGTATTACTGAACTCATGTAGTATACACTGTATAGTGTATTACTGATCTCGTGCAGTATAGTGTATTACTAAACTCATGCAGTAGAGACTGTATAGTGTATTACTGAACTCATGCAATATAGTGTATTACTGAACTCATGCAGTATAGATTGTATAGCGTATTACTGCTCTCGTGCAGTATAGTGTTCAAAATGATCTCGTGCAGTATTGTGTATTAATGAATTGGTCCAGTACATTGAATTACTGATCTCGAACAGTAAAGTGTACCGATTTCGCGTAGTATACAGGGACGGATCCAGCCATTTTTAAAACGGGGTCCCAACCATATGTCCCCATTCACATGCATTGATCGTCCAAAAAGGGGGTTCCAACCCCCAGAACCCCCCTCTTTGGATCCGCCAATAGTATAGTGAATTGTTGTTTTTTTTTTCTTTATTCTTTCAAATAAATTATACTTAACATTTATTACTAACTGCATGTTTAGAACAATTTCAATAAAAAGTTATTATAACACTAAATTTTTATTCAGCAAATTGAAAAATATGTGTTTGTTATAATATTACTTTTTATGAACTGTACGTTTTTGTGTCGCGTGTATTGCAATCGTTAAAAAGAATGACACTTGTATTGCTTCCAAGGGAGGCTACTCAATGTGAAATTTTGTAGAAATGACACTGCGAGACGAGACTGAATAGTTCCATGGAGCCTATATCGCTCACCTTGTATCTATGCACTATATGGAACAGTGATTCACCGAAACAAGACAATTTGGCAGATGTGAGTGCACGTGCCTACAGAACGTAAGCGCTACATACTGGATATATAAAAGTGCAAGTTAAATAGCACAACATTTCAGTATTTTTAGGTTCATGTGAAAGCAATTGGTATGATGTTCCCCGTAATGAATCTCATCACCAGACGAATTCACTTATCCTATATTTATTTTGTATGGAGATTTTCTGATCTCCGAGCTATAACAGTATATATATATATATAACAAGAAAACATGATTCTGTGGTGACATCTGAGCGATGTTTCTGCTTGATAATTTTCGGAATAAAGATACTTGACAAGTTATTAATTTAGTAACTACATTTTAACAAAGAAAAGAGAAAACTGTTATAATCATACTCATACGGTACAACATCGAATAGAAAATAATAGACCATGGTTTTCCATCAACACACTTTTTAAGCAAATTATTTCATTAAAACATCAAAAGAAAAAGTGCAATTTATATTACAATAAGTTTTATTCGTATTGTTAAGGTTTTATAGTTTTCACTTTTTCGAAAAAACAAGAAACAAATCTTATGTTTTTATTTCTATTAATGTGATGTAAGTATACATTCTTTCAACGATCGTCAGAAGGGTCTTATCCATCAAATAAAGATATTTCGAAAGCACTTGATTTAAAAATTTTAAAAAATATGTTATAGATAGGCAATTTTCTAATCACCTTGCTATGAAAAGTTTGAAAACTTTTGTCGTGACAACACATATCAAATGCTTTTTTTCATTTCTGGGAGCAAATTGATGGTACTAAATGGTTATCACTGACTACATTTTCACAACCATTTTAAAGAATGTGATTATTATACTATATGTCTATTCAGAATACTAATAAATATGTATTTGTCTAGGGTATTACTTTGATGTATTGTATTCAGTCATGTCGCATGTATCGCAAACGTTAAAAAGAATAACATTTGTAATAATTCCAAGGGAGACTACTCAATATGACAATTTGAAATTACATTTTGAGACAGGACTGAATAGTTCCAAAAAGGCTGTAACTTTTTCTTTAATTCACAATTGTGGCGTGATCGTCAGTTTGCAAAGAATTTCGCTCAGACCGGTGTTAAGGGCCGTCTTAAACTTGCAGTGAAGTGAGATTTCTTTTGCTCCGTGTTGAAGGCCTCATTGTGACTTTGAGATGAAAAACAGCAACAAAAGCCCTGTTCCTTTGCTTTTTTGTGTTTTGTGCTGTGTATGTGCTAATTTTGTGGATGGATACACCATATCATTTCTTTTAAATAGTGTCACTCACCTTGAAACTATGCAAAAATAATGAATAGTTACTCGCCCAAGCATGGCAATTTGGCAGATGTGGATGCACTTACAGGGCACATAAAAGTGCACGTTAAATACTAGTAGCTAAAAATAAGTTTGAGCTGCTCTAAGGTCCCAATGAAAACAAAAGCGACGATGAATTGCACGCATTTATTATAACCTTAACATGATATGGAAATTTTCTAATCTCCACGTTTTCAAATTGATTAATTTACATACGAAGCAGTGAAACTTTCCAGGCGTAAATGGTTGATGTTTCTACTTGAGGATTTTCGATTAAAAAATACTGCCAGTGGACAGTTATCAGTAACTATAATTTTACAAAAAAAAAAAAAAAACTGTAATAGTCATACTTCATTTCGGATACAGTTTTACAATGAAAATTTGTTTTTCTTTTATATTACGTTCGTGAATGTCACTTTTTTCTTTTGTGTGTATTGCAATCGTTAAAAGGAATAGCTTTTATCATATTTCAAAGGGAGGCGACTCAATATGAAATTTTGAAGATATAACAAATAAAAAACGGGACTTAATATTCCAAAGAAGCCTTTATTTTTCACTATGTACTAGTAAATGTGCACATACATGACTATATGGAGTCACCAAGGCAGGTGATTTGCCTAGCAGACTTGTGTGCACTGTTTTCCTTTACACATACCAGGTGTCCCGATCCGTAATCCTCCTTGGGAATCGGATCCAAATTTTACTCATCAACCGTTTGTGGTCTCGTGTAATTGCTACTCGGGATTCGGATCGGTATACCCGGTGTGTTATATAACATGAATACTACTTTTCATTTTCGTTAAAAAAGAATAACAATTGTAATATTTCCAAAGGAGACTAATTAGTGAATCTGCATTGAAGAAATGGCATGGGATCAAAGATCGTATTGATAGCATTAAAAAACTACTTGAAGATCACACGAATCTGTATCGCCCACTTAGTATTTATAGCGTAACAAATAATTATCAGTGCTTAAACCAGGCAATATAAAGGACACTTTAAGCAAGTGAACGCAAAAAAAACACATAAAATTGTAACTTTAAAAAGCCACACATTACAATTAATTAAACTCCTATTGAAGTCGACTTTAAGAAGTGTCTTTGATTCCCCATGACGTGCTGCAATCTGCTGATTTGAATTAATTTTCAAAAGCCGTTTTACAAATATATCATGCAAGTTGACATATATCACTTAAATGAAGGTTATATCTTTTGTCTGTCTGATGCATTATTTGCTTAAATATTTATGTTTAAATTTGAAAATCTTAGTCTGGCCCTTCAGCCAAAATCGAGGCACATAGCTGCCTTATTTCAGAAACTCACAGTTCTATCATTACTAAAGCTGATCTTACATCGGTCTCGAGCAAGATGCTCAATTATTGCACTTTTGCATTATGTTCAAAGTCTTACTGACCTCGAGCTACGGATCTCGTATAGTACAGCGTATCACTGGTCTTAAACAGGACAGTGATTAACAGATCGTGTGCATTATTTGGAATTACCCATTTTGAGGAGTGTTGTGCATTACATATTTTATGAAATACATGCGCAATGAATTACTGATTTCGTGCACAACAGTGAATTAACGACGTCTTGCATAGCAGTGAAGTATTATTCACGTGCAGTACATACATTATGAATTATTTTACTTGTTTCAGCGTTTTCTTTTTCCTCTCATCTAAATAGGAAACACTTTTCAGTGTTCATTACGTAAATGGTCTTCATTTCAAACGACTCGTCCAAGAAACGAAATAATATATAAACTTTCTAACATATTTTACACTTAGTTTATATTATTTGAATTCATTTAGGAGATTATCTGATCTCCCATCCCTAATAGTGTTTACTAGTATATATATATATATACAAGTCTACATTGAAAACAACGTTCAAACCTCGTTTTAGAGTGCTGTCTAGGTAAGCGTGTGTTTCTGTTTGTTGACTTAGAATTAATGATGCTAAAACGTTATTACTGACCACCTGCTTTTTTACAACATTTCAGAAAAATGTCATCATCATACTTGATTTTTAAACAATATGTTATTAATAGTGTGCTTGCTATTAAATCACTTTTATAAATTGTACCTTTTCATTTTGAATGTATGACAATCGTATAGAAGAATAACATTTGTAATCTTTCCAAGGGAGTCTACTTGCTAAACATTTCATATTGAAAAATTTACCAATGAAAGACGAGGCTGAGTAGCTTCGAGTCGACTATATCACTCATCTGGTATCTTTAAAATTAATATGAAGGTGAAGACATCAATAGCGGTAGAAAAATCAACAAAACGAAAAACAAATATAATCAAAGTACTGAAGTACTGAAATCGGATGACCGCAAGTTCTTGTGAATGGTCACAAGCACTTGCCTCAGAAAGTAAATCACATCTCTATACCTGAAAGTGAGGTTAATGTACAGAGATATATATTTTTTCTGAGACAAGTTCGTGCGTGGATGATGAATAAATGACAGGGAATTCAACCTCACCGTAATAACTATAATATTGTAGTAATATTATATCAATATTTATATAACATTTACATGTATATATACTTTTCGTCCATTTTTATATCATTTTATTCTACTATTCTAATACTAGTGCAATGCAAGTGCATGGTGGACACATTTCTGTAATAATTCGATTTTTCTAATATATTGGATTTGAGCAGGCATTATTATTTTCCCGCAAAACGTTCTTGAGATATTCTTCCGCATGCGTTAACACATTTTTTCTGTACGTGTGCATAGATATTAATGAATTTTTACTTAAATGTATATTTCTAACGACAAAACATTTTCATATTATTAATTTATGTTCTAAAAACAATATTCTTATGAGTATTCATTGAAGAAATGAATTTATAACAAGCGATAAGGAATGTTATTTTGCACTCGATAATGTTCGCATATTAATAAATCGGTTACCAGTCAAACACGAAAGTTACGTAAGTAGAAATCTCTGTGGCAACAATACATCGGAATGCCCTCACGGTCATCGCGATGTAAAAATCTGTATACATATGAACTCAAAATCCCCTGTTCCTGATCTGGTGACGACCACTGCCATTTCTTGAGTCATACGATTTCCCGCAAATTAAATATCTTATTACCAAAAGGAATTGTGACAAAATACAGTGCAATACGGATTTCGTCCTCTTTAACAGGCAACACCTACCTCATATTAACTAACAAATAATAGAGCTGTACCTCACCATGCTGATAATTATCATACACGATTGTGAGGTGTCCTCCTTTCTTTATTCTATTCTTTAACTTGTCAGGTCATATTTTTTTCTTTTTTATCCATTTTCTTCTATTTGTTTATTTTTAGCACCTCATTACCGAATACAGAGTTCTTGGAAAGTGTCTGTCAGGGGCATTTGATAGATTTAATAGATATTAGTCATATATAGCCGTTGCATTACAATGTATTAGTGATCGCGAGATGGACAGTGACTATTTTATCTCATGTAGACTTTGATACAAGCGATCACGCGCAGTGCATTACTGATTTCGTGAGAGAGAAAAAACATTGAATTACTGGTATCATGCGTACTGCGGTTAGTTACCGATGTCTTTCATTGTAACGAATTGCTAATCTATTGCAGGGCAGCGAACAAATGAATTATTATGTACATGAAAACTCTTTGTACTTTTACAGCATTGTAGATTCCCCAACAATTTATCGGCGTTTTCTCTATAAATGGTAAATAATTTATACGATGAACATTAAAAAGATTGGTTCTTGCAACAATATTATCGAAACTACTCGACGTTATGTTATTCAAAAATGCTTTATTATTCCCAATTATTTGGAGGTTCTCTTATTTCCGAATTTTTAAAGTAAGTATTCAAATCCAAGCTGTAAAACAGTGCTTATATACAAAATAAGGGGAATGTTACAATATATTTGTATGCAGTAAATATTAAAAATTAATGGAAAATGTGATAAATCTTTTTAGATTTTACCTGTTGTGGTTAATTAAATAGTTGTAATGGAACGTTTTTCTCTTTTCTGTAGAACTTAAATATGTGATAAATAGATTATAACATGTCTTTTCCATATTGGCCCTGGTATCATCCCTCGACCCATATCGTCCCTCGGCTAAAGCCTAGGGCTGATATGGGAGTCTCGGGATGATACCAGGGCCAATATGGAAAAGGGCATGTTATAATCTATAATTACTGATGTCGTGCAGTATAGCGTATTACTAAATTCCTGTAGTTTATACTGTATAGTGTATTACTGATCTCGTGCAGTATAGTGTATCACTGAACTCGTGTAGTATAGACTGTATAGTGTATTACTGATCTCGTGCAGTATAGTGCACGTGCCTGCAGAACGTAAGCGCTACATACTGGGTATATAAAAGTGCAAGTTGAATAGCACAACATTTAAGTATTTTTAGGTTCCTGTGAAAGCAGAAAGCAATTGGTATGATGTTCCCCGTAATCAGGCCTGGGGCCATTACATTGCAATGTAATGCATTACATTACAATTACTTTGTGATTCTTCCATTACAATTACAGTTACAATTACATTTTTTCTCACATGTAATGCATTACATTACACATTACTTTTTCAATATAAAAACTAAAAACATTTAAAAAACAGATTTATATAAGAAATTGATAAATATTACCGGGGTATATGTACATATATATACAGTGTTAGTGACATAGACTTCAAATACTTGAAAAATAAATAAAATTAATTATCATATAATTTTGTTTCTAACATTGATCACTTAATCATTAAGACATCATAAAGGGATTTCAAAGGGATATAATAAATGTGTCATTAAAGGATTATCTTGTTAAATGCTTAAGGGCTTTGTGAGGACAAACATAAGTTGAGAAGATTTGATTGCAATAAAAACATTTTGATATTAATTAGGTGAAATAACAGCCACAGTTTGGTATAAAAATGTTGATGGACATATTCAATCTTTCATTGAAATACATGTAAGGTGTGTATAACATTATGACATCTTTATATTTTATCCATTCATCTATATAGTTTTGTTTAATAATTATTGTTTAGAAGATTTTTTAAGGGCATACTATCTATAATGATTTATTACAGTAATTAACTGTGACAATAATGTTATTCAATATTTTCTTTTGTTTTTGTTAATATTTTCTTTTTATTTAACTATATTCTTCAATTTTATGTATTTAACCAATTTGTAATGAAAAGTAATGTACAGTAATGGAGGCATTACATTGATTTTTAACTAAAGTAATCATTACATTACATGTAATTGTAATGCAGAAAATGTGCATTACAAATTACTTTGCATTACATCAAAAAAATGTAATATTACAATGCATTACAATTACAAATTACCATTACCCCAGGCCTGCGCCCGTAATGAATCTCATCCCAGACGAATTCACACAATTTATCCTTTATTTAATTTATATGGAGATTTTCTGATCTCCGAGCCATAAAAGTGTATATATATATATATATAACAACAAACCACGATACTGTGATGACATCTTAGCGATGTTTCAGTTTGATAATTTTCGGAAAAAGATACTTGACAAGTTATTAGTAAGTACATTTTAACAAACAATAGAGAAAACTGGGATAATCATACTTGATTTCAATATAGTCTTAAAATAAGTATGTTTTTTTCTTTTATATTTCGTTTGCGAATGTTACTTTTCATTTGATCTGTATAGCAATCGTTAAAAAGAATAACTTTTGTCATATTTCCAAGGGAGGCAATTAGCTATGACATTTCGAACCTAGAAGATTCCACAAACCTGTATCTCCCACTTAGTATTTATAATGCATAACACATTTTTTCTAGTGCTTAACCGAGCAGGATGCCTTGATTAATATTTATCCGAAGGACACTTTAATCACGTAAGCGTCACAAACACAAAAAAAAAACAGCACAGGCAATTACAATTCTTTGTTTAGTGTCTTACTGACTTCGGGCTTCGATTCTCGTACAGAACAGTGTTTTACGGATCTGGTGAGTACAGCGACCACTGACTTCAAGCAGGAAAATGAATTACTGATCGTGTGTCGTATTTGGGATTACCAATTTTGAACAGTGCGTTGCATTACAGATTTCATGAAAAAAACATTCACAATGAATTTCTAATCTCGTGTAATATATGGAGTTTACAATTTTGTAGATTGCAGTGCTATGCATTACGGATTTAATGAAAAACATGCGCAATGAATCACTGATCTCGTGCAGTAGTTGGGATTACCAATATTGTGCAGTGCTATGCATTTTAGATTTTATAAAAAAAAGTTCACAATGAATTGCTGATCTCGAGTTCTACTTGGGATTACTAATTTTTAGCAGTGTGGTTCATTACATATTTTATAAAAACATGCGTAATGAATTGTTGATCTCGTGCAGTATTTAAGATAACCTATTTGTAGATTGCAGTGTCTTACTGATATCATGAAATACATGCGCAATGCATTATTGATCTCGAGCCACATTTGGAATAACCAATTTTGAGGAGTGCTGTGCATTACAAATTTCATGTAATACACGCGCAATGAATTACTGATCTCGAGCCACATTTGGAATTACCAATTTTGAGGAGTGCTGTGCATTACAAATTTCATGTTATACATGCGCAATGAATTACTGATCTCCTGCAGTATTTGGGTAACCAGTTTTGTAGTATGCTGTGCATTATAGTTTCATGAAATACAAACGCAGTGAATTACTGATCTCGTGCGCTGCAGTGAATTATAAATGTTTTGCCTTGCAGCGAATTATTATTTTCATGCAGTACATGAAATGTGATTTTTTTAATTTTTTTAATGTTACCATTGTCCCTGCATACTAGTAATTCAACAAGAAACAATTCTTATGGTTTTATACGTACAGTGATGTACCGTTCAAACAACTTGCCCCGGCAGCGAAATTCTATCTTATCTTTGTATTAATGTTTACACAAACGCTTAATAATTTGTAATTGTTCAGGAGATTTTCTGATCTCCAATCCGTAAGAGTATCTACAAGTATACAATACTGAGTCGTTTACAGCTGTCTCTGTAAGCGTGTGTTTCTGGTTGTTCCCTTCCAATCAATGATGCTTAAATGTTATTACGAATTAGCTGCTGTTTTGTAACATTTCAGAATAATGTCATGATCATACTTGATTTTTATATAATATGCTATTGTATAGTGAATTTGCTATTAAATCACTTTTATAAATTGTGCTTTTTCATGTTGCATGTATGGCAACCTCTTAAAAGAATAATATTTGTAATATTATCAAGGGAGACTACCTACTAGACATGTCATATTGAAAAACCGACCATGACAGAAGAGACAGAGTAGCTTTAAGTCGACTGTATCACTCATCTGGTATCTCTCATGTCTCTGTAAAATAATAAGAAGTCATCAATACCGATAGAAAAATCAATAAAAACGAAAAATTAGTACAAAAGTCAATATACTAAAGAACTCAAAATCGTGAATATAAAAAAGAAGAAGTGGTATGATTGCCAATGAGACAACTCTTCACAAGAGACCAAATGACATAGAAATTAACAACTATAGGTCACCGTACGTCCTTCAAGTTCGTTTTCTAACAGTTGTGCATGCGCATTGTCCTGTTCCTGTTCTGTTGACGGCCACTGCCATGTTATAAGTCATTCTATTTCCCGCGAATTTGCATATCTGATTACTAAAAAGAATAGTGATAACAATACAATGAAAAATAAAATTCAAGGATATCGTCCTTTTACATTGTTTTACACAAGCAACACCTGCCTAATATTAACTAATGCAGTCAATGTATTAGGGATCACGAGAAGGACAGTGAAAATCTTCTCTCATGCAGCACAATATTTTAGTGTTCGATAGCAGGACAGTCAGAAGCGGATTTACCCGCTAACACTAATACAGTCTGTATTAGGGTTCGCGGGTAGGACAGTGACGATCTTATCTCGTGAAGTACAATGTATTAGTGTTCGCGAGTAGGATAGTGGCTATCTTATTTCGTGCAGAAGTTGATACTAGCGATCACGTGCAGTGCATTACGGATTTCGCGAGAAAAAAAAACATTGAATTACTGGTATCAGACACAGCATTTAGTTACCGATGCTTTGCACTGTAACAAATTGCTAATATCATGTAGTTCAGCAAATGCATTAATGAATTCATATGAGAATTTCTTTGTTCTTTTACAGTATTGAATTTTCCCTTCTTTAAAAAAAAGGAACATTTAATCGATGTATAGTTCATACGTATACTATGATGGTTAAAAAATTGGTTCGTTCAACAAAATATTATCGAAAGTACTTTACTTCATACTATTCAGATATGATTTCTTATTCGCTGTTACTTAGAAGATTCTGTTAACTCCGAACTTTTAAAGTAAGTATTCAAATACAAGCTGTAAAACAGTGATGATTCTATAAACTGAGGATTTTGTTTGGAGAATGCGAATTTTTATCTATGGAATACATTATTAGATTATGTATTGATTTATGTTTACAATATTTGTATAGCCCTCAAGTGACATGGCTACCTTAATTGAGCGTCTTTATTTGACGTGACTTCAATTTCGAGCTGGACGTTGAATTACTGATCTTGTGCATAACAGTTACTGTATATTACATACCTTGAAGTACGAATCTCGTGCAGTACAGTGTAATACAGATCTCGTGCAGTACAATCTAATACAGATCTCGTGCAGTACAATGAAATACAGATCTCGTGCAGTACAATGTAATATAGATATCGTGTAGTATGTTGTTCTGTTCTAATCTCGCGTAGTACAAGGTATTACTGATCTCGTGCAGTATAGCGTATTATTGATCTCGAGCAGTATGGCGTATGAATGAATGAATGAATCTTTATTTCCTCCATGTATATGAAGATTTTGTATACAAAAAGAAAACAAGTAATTATTTACACAATCAACAAAATATCATACATTTTGAGATAAATACACAATGAAAAGAAAACAAAAACATATTTAGATAAACACACAATACACAGATTCTGGTATACACAACAAAAACACAATGTTTTTCAATCAATGTCTATTCAAAATTCAAAATTAAACCTGTTTTCAAATAATACATGTCTGAATATCTTAAACATGAGGTAAACATGTTTTCTATGTAATACATCATTCTAGACCAAACTGTAGGATCAAGATCGTATACTGTATCATTAACAGCTCCTAATAGCACTCCAAGAAGGTCATCGTCGTCTAAATTGAAAATATCCACGGACTTTTGAATGGGAAGTTCATCCACAATTTTATAGAACATAACATTTCTTTCTGTTAATAAAACATGACATTCCATTATTAGATGTTTAACGATATCAAAAGATTGTTTGTTACATAGAGTACATGTAGCTTTCTTAATGGCTGCCGATCCTTAAGCCACAAGTACTAACAGTTCGAGTTTTGCATCGGGATACAACACTGTCAACCGAATTAATCTATGTTCACAGAGGCTAGGATGAATTTTGGAATACCGTATAAGTTCATTTCTATTTTCTAAATTACTTTTCCATCTGTTCTCTTCATAAATTTCAATAGACTGACGGACGATTTTCGACCACAGCATTTTTTCTGGTATGTAATCCTTATTTACATAGGTTTCAAGGAAAGAAAATAGATCGTATTTAACAAGAGTTGTAATAAGATTATAGGTTATAGAGTGTTCGGCATTTTCATCCAGAATAAATTGACTGATGCACATGTTGAACAATTTTTTGTGAGTTGTGCCAGATTTACTCCTACATAATCGCCCAAAGAATAAAAGCTTGAATTGGTCGATTACAGCTTCTAATGACCATAAACCAAGGTTACTTGTAGTTGAGTCCGTTGGTGAATATTTGTCCATGCACTGTATATATCGCGCAGCATATCGTTGTGTTCTTTCTAAAAGATCTGTTTCAGAAATTGAGAGTTGTCCCCATACTTCGCAAGAGTACAATGCTGTAGGAAGAACAAAACGTTTCAATATCAACGTGTTTGTAATCGGTGTAAGACCTTTCGGGTTTACTCCAGCACTATACAATGAGTGTAGATTTTTCTTTAACTTCTTTGCCGCATTATTTGTCCTTTCAAACGTTTTATTATTGTTAGTTATCAATGAACCAGCATAAATTGTATCACTTTTACACGCTATTGTTGTATTTCCAAGCTTTATGACAACATCTGTATCATTATTAAAAGTCAAGACACAACGTTTTGTTCCGTTATATTTAAGTCTCCATTTACAAGCATAAGTTTGTACACAGTCGAGAAGACCTTGTAGACCTTTTGGCGAAGCATTTAGAAGTGTTGTGTCGTCCGCAAGAAGAATGGCAGGAATGTTCAAATAACCAATTCGTATTCCACAATTTGTCGAAATCAGCTGTAGTATAAAGTCATTTATGTACAAAGAGAACAGGCAAGATTAGAGTACTCTCCCTTGCCCTACACCCTGGAATGATATGGATAAATTGTCACTAGTAAGTCCATTATATTGCACATGTGCACTAGCAGATTTGTAAGACATAAAAAGAATGTTCTATGATTTACCAGTTACACCGATTTCTTTCAATTTGAGAAAAAGTCCGTCGTGCCAGATCTTATCAAACGCTTTCTCGTTATCTAGAAAACCCACATAAAGTTTAGATTTACTTTTCAAAAACACGTTAATACATTCTTTGAGTGTGTATAAAGCGGGGATAGCATCATGTTCAGGAACAAATCCAAACTGTAATCGATCAGGAAAAGTCTTATCAAGTGCAGTAAGCATTTTATTTATTCGATGTAGGACGGTTTTGTCATGTAATTTTCCAAATACGGATGTTAGGACACAGGCTCTGTAACTGTTCGGATTACTCTTGTCTTGACGTTGAATTACTGATCTTGTGCATAACAGTTACCGCATATTACATACCTTGAGGTACGGATCTCGTGCAGTACAGTGTATTACAGATCTCGTGCAGTACAATCTAATACAGATCTCGTGCAGTACAATGAAATACAGATCTCGTGCAGTACAATGTAATAAAGATCTCGTGTAGTATGTTGTTCTGTACTAATCTCGCGTAGTACAAGGTATTACTGATCTCGTGCAGTATCGTTTTACTGATCTCGTGCAGTATAGCGTATTATTGATCTCGAGCAGTATGGCGTATTACTGAACTCGTGCCGTATTGTGTATTAATAATTTCGTCCATCACTTTGAATTACTTATCTCTTGCAGTATAATAGCATAGTATTTTTTCCGCGTAGTATAGTGAGTTGCTTACATTATGCGGTGCTGTGGACATCTGATCTCGTTTACAAAAAAAGGAGATGTGGTATGATTGCCAATAAGATAACTAACCAGCAAAGTTCAAATGAAATGGATGTAAGCGATTATAGGCAACTGTGCGGTCTTCAACAATGAGAAAACCCATACCGTACAACAAGCTATAAAAGGCCGCGACATGAAAAATGTGAAACAATTCAATTTAGAAAACTAACGGCCTAATTTATAACAAAATAATTTACGAAAAACAAAAATGACAGACACGAACCAACAACAACCACCTTGCACAAGCACATAAAGAATGAGGCGGGGTTAAACATGTTTGAAGGAGCCAACCATCCCCCTAACCTAGGACAGTGGTGTAACAGCACAACACAAGAAAAAACTACACAAAACAATAAAGGAAGTACAAATATGAGAAAAAGCAAAAAGGACAACCACTCAATTACAGGCTTCTGATTTGGGACATTCACATATTGAATGAGCGGGGTTAAACATGTTTGCTGGCTCCAAACCCTTCCCTTAACCTTTGAAACTGGTGTAGCAGTTCAACATAAGAGCAACCTATAGAAATCAGTTAAACAGGGTTTAACTCATCTGACCGATACACAGCAGAAAAAACAAAAAACAAAAACACAGATCGGACGTGGCAAGGAATTTATACATCCCTCACAGCAAAACAGACACAAAGTTCAGATCTGAGAGTACTTGAACATGAAGTACTTGTTTTGTTCACGACGTATTTCGGTAAATCAAAACATTATGATTTTATATTAGACGTTTATATTTATTTGTGTTGTTTTCGGTATTGTAGTTTTTCACTTTTTTAAACAAGAAACAAACCCAAGCCGTTTACGTTAAAGGTGATGTAATGTGCAGACAAAGATCACTACATAGATTGTTCCATGCTAAAGACATTGATTTCAATAGCACTTGACTCTAATGTATGTACGCTATTTAAATTATCCTTTAGACATTTAGGAAATAAAATTATCTCCTTGCTACCAAAAGTTTTATACACAATACCGTGAGCTTTAACAAAACGTAAGGTTTTATTTTCTTTCTGGTTTCAAATAAAATATGGTACTATAACTGCATGTTTACAACAATTTGAATACAAAAATTAATATCATGCTAGATTTATATTCACATTTTGAAAAACAAATATGTGTTTGCTATCACATTACTTTTATAAACTGTACGTTTTTGTGTTGCATGTATCGCAAACGTCAAAAAAGGATAAAGTATTGCTTCCATGGGAGGCTACTCAATTTGTGTTTTTGAAGAAATAGCACTGTCAGACGGGGCCGAATAATTCCAAAGAGTCTGTATCGTTCACCTTGTATCTATGCACACTAATGAACAGTGATTCACCAAAACAAGGCGATTTGGCAGTGTGAGTGCACATGCCTGTAGAACGTAAGGCTAAGCTCAACACAGTTCACATTAAAGTGCAAGTTGAATAGCACACTGTGACAATTTAGTAAGAACACTGTTTGGGTTCCTATGAAATAGGCAAGATGTTCCCCGTATGAATCTCATCCCGCGAATAATTCTTACACATTTAGTGCTGTGATGATTACAATTGTGATGTTTCTGCTTGATGATTTTCAGAATAAAGGTACTTAACAAGTTATTGGTAAATACATTTTTAACAAACAATCAAGAAAATAGTGATAATTATACTTGATTTCAATATAGTCTTACAATAAGTTTTTTTTCTTTCTTTTATATTACGCTTGCGAATTGCTAGTAATTCACCAGATCAGGATGCCTTGATTAATATTGATCTGAAGGACTCATTAATCATGTAAACGTCACAAACAAAAAAACAGCAATTCTACAAAGCCACAAACTACAATTAACTTATCTCCCCTTATTGGAGTCGATTTTGAGAAGACGTTTGATTCCCCGTGACGAATTTCACTAAGTTGATCTCGAAAGGTATTCATTAAAAAGCAGTTTCATTACAAAAATGTCATTCAGGTTCAAATATAAAACTCCAAAAAAGGCTACATCCTTTATTCTGTACAATACATTGTTTAAATTTTGATTATGTTTAAATTTGCAAATCTCATTAAAGCCCTTAGGTGTTATTATGAGACACATAGCTACCTTAATTCAGCAATTAGAGTTCTGTCCTTTCTAGTGCTGCCCTGACTTTGGTCTCGAGCAGGGGCCATTATGATGATAGTTGTTTGTCTCGTGCATTATGTTCAGTGTCTTACTGACCTAGAGCTACTGATCTCGTACAGACTAGTGTTTTACAGATCTGATGAAGTACAGCGGTCACTGATTTTAAACAGATCAATGAATTACTGATCGTGTGTAGTATTTTAGATAACCAATTTTGTGCAGTGCTATGCATTACAGATTTCATGAAAAAAACATGCGCAATGAATTTCTAATTTCGTGTAGTATTTGGCGTTTCCAATTTTGAAGATTGCCGTGCTGATCATTACTGATTTTATGAAAAACATGCGCAATGAATTACTGATCTCGTGCAGTAGTTGGGATTACCAATTTTTAGCATTGTTTTTAGTGGTGCATTACATATTTTATGGAAACATGTGCAATGAATTATTGATCTCGTGCAGTATTTGGGATAACCAATTTTGTAGATTGCGGTGCCTTACAGATTTCATGAAATACATGCGCAATGCATTTCTGATCTCGAGCCACATTTTGAATTACCAATTTTGAGCAGTGCTGTGCTGAGCATTACAGATTTCATGAAATACTTCCGCAATGAAATAATAATAATAATAATAATAATGATAATAATAATAATAATAGTTTTATTTAGAGAGAGTAACTCATTCGGTTACACCAATTTTCAATAAGGCTCTCTTAATACAATACTAATTACATTAAAAATTAAACAATACAAATTCACTAACTATAATATATAAAGATGCAATACAATTTAAATTCAATAAACAATTATTATATGGCATTACAGTACAAATATCATGGTAATGTTTAAAGTACATAAATTTAAAGCAAGTCAATTGATTAATGTTGTTGATCTAAACTACGATTTAGGATTTGTTTGTTTGTTTGGGTTCACATGTACTCTGCATTTAGATCTATATGTCATTCAATTCTTTTGCAGTAAAATCATATTGCGGTATTAATATTATTTGTATTTCTATCTTCACCATATTTAGCTTTATTTATATACCTAAACTTTACCACAAGTTCAAAGTAAGAAAGTTGTAAAAATATCTCCATCATCCCTAATTATGTAAAAAGAAATTGCATAGCCTACAAAAATGACTTCCTCATCTTCTTGATGTTTTCTCTTTTAATTTTGTTCATACATTGTGATATTTTGTATATATTTTTTTGTTTTGTTTCTATGATGATGACGATGGTGTTGTGTGTGTATATATTCAGGTATGCATGGATCGTTTGGCTGCACTTTCAGGGGTGAATCCAGCCATTTTTAAAGGGTTCCCTACCCAGGATAAAGGAGGGGGGGGGGGTTCCAACCATATGTCCCCATTGAAATGCTTGGATTGCTAAAAAAAAGTGGGGTTCCGAACCCCCCACCTCCCTGGATCCGCAACTAATTTTGTTGTAACTTATTTGCTATACTGAACCCAAATGGGTAACAACATAGAAAACTATAGGTCAGCCATAGGTTCATTCCATATGACAAGAAAAAAGACTTTCAGAATTCTCGACTGTCGGTCTAGTTCATATTACGAAATATTAATTACCATCTTACGGTCCACTTGTTTAATCTTCTCTCTTTTCTTCTACAGTCAGTAAATCCAAACATCGACATAGTTTGGTTTTTTTTTTTTTTTTTTTTGTACTTCACTTCATCCTAATTATTGGTTATATTGAAATAAATCCTGGTCCTAATGAAATGAAGGAATCGAATACACCCTTAACGGTCAATGAAAAATCCATTTCAATATGCACTTTAAATATCCGTAGTATAATGAATAAACTAGAGTTCCTTGATAATTTCAGCAATGAATTTGATATTTTAGCTATCACAGAGACACACTTAGATTCAAATATCTGCGACAAAGATCTAGAACTTAATTCATTTTCAAATAAATTCATCAGAAAAGATCGTAACAATTTTGGCGGCGGCCTCCCTATTTATGTTAAAGACGATATTGGTATTCTTCGAAGAAATGATCTTGAAAATCAATCAGATGAAACTCTCTGGGTTGAAATCCGTGCTTAAGGTCAAACATTCTTACTGTAACGGAAATCGGTCTTAGTTTACTTATTTTTGCTGTAAAATACCAGTTGTCCTTTCTATTGATTGTGTTTCTATAGGTATATAAGTTTCTCCGTGGTTGGAACACCATCTGTCACTTAAAAACACCCCTACAGTTGGTATGTGCTTGATTTTGCTTACAACCCTGTTTAAGTATAATGGACTAATCCAGATGGTAGTATATAAACCAGCTCAAGACAGTGAAACGCTGCCGACCGTGCAAGGGCTGTATAGCCAGTCAAGATCGTTAAAAACTTCCATATATATGAAACGCTGTCAGTTTTGTGTAGGCCATTGAAGGATAAACTTAGAGGATAATATTCCAACTGGTAAGTAGAGTGAATTTAGTAATTCCAAAGGATATAAATAGTGTTTGGATTTATAAGTGGATATTTACAATAGAGATTGTGATATATAGTGAAACTTATGTAATAAGTTTTTGTGCAGTGAATGTACAAGGTGTATACTTGCTGGTGTTGCAAGTTGTTATATTGTGGAAGAGTGGATTCTTCCTAGAAGTGAATAAGTGAAAATGCACTGTGTTTAATCTTACCAGTTTGGAGAATATTCATTTCGTTCGGATTCATAGTGATAATTAGTGTGCGAGTTGAGCTGTGTTCTTATAAATTCCTTGTGCATTGAAGGATTTGTGCAAGTGTTATTGTGTCATTGTGTTATTGTGGTTAATTGAACATTCACAAGGTGATATTTCAAATTGGTGGATTTTGTTAATAGATGTTCATACGCTTTGTGTGATACTTACCTGATGCATGTTGCATAGTGCACGTGATCTGTTAGTGACATAGTGAATAATTAGGCCTGATACATGTTGCATAGTGATTGCATAGTGACATTGTGTATAAAAATTCTGTCGTGAAACATTGAGTTTATGCATTGTGAATGAGGTACTTCACCTTGCATTTTGATTTATATGCATTGTGTAGTATATTTATTTTGCATTGTGAATTCCTTTAAGGGTGTGTTAATTGATTTAAAATAGGACAACTGGTTGTGGTACGAAATTGAGTTAAACACTTGAAATCCAGATTTATTAAGGTACGGATCCATTGATCGCCCGTAACACGTTACAGTACTCTGTAATACCCATCGACCTCCCGAATGTACCGACGGTATAGGATTGGCTTATCAGTTCAATGAAAATATTGTAATTACGGGTGACCTGAACAGTGATTTATTTAAGACGCAGGACAACAAACTAATTGAAATTCAAAATATATTTAATTTGCGAAATGTTATTGATAAACCAACTCGAGTGACGACACACAGTAGCACATTACTCGATCCAAAAGACAACTTTCGAGTTCGTTGCATTTCGGTTTTATATTAGTGAACATCATTCGTGCGTTTAGGGGCGTCGTCACTTCCGTTCCTATGTTGAGCGATTGGTTAAAAAAATGATAATGCTATATTGCACGAATTATTCGGCAAATTAAATTCTTATAATTGATATTCAGCACTGCTGTCATTAGGGAATTGTGATTAAGTACTTACTGAACAAATATTATTTTTAGTTTATCCTGCATAATGTCGATCACAAATACGCTTGATACAGGCGACTCCCTCTATCTGGTAATTGATGTCAAAAAAGCGCACAAAATTGACGAACTTTTCCGGTGAAGGACATTACTCGAAAGTGGTCTATTATTTTAAGTGACACTCTGTCATATTATATCTCAGATGACATACCAACGCCTGCTAATATAAGCGCCAATCATTTTTCTCGAGTGTCCGACAACTGTTACACGTTCGTATAAAAGGGAAGTGTGAATGTATGAAAAGTTGATACAGTTAAATTCTCTAAAAACAAAATGGACGACGTTGACTGGAATGCACTGCTTTCTGATAATAAAAATGTGGATTGTTAATCTATTTTGCGCTTCATGCACAAACATTTCACTTCATCCATCGTGGTATGACAGTGTAGTACTATAGTAGGGCATTACTCATACCACCATCACCTTCCAACCATGCACCACCCATCCCCCTTTCTTTTTGGTTCTGATCTGTTTTTGATTTGTGTACAGTTAAGTATTTTTGGCAAAAATCCAGGCTAATATTCATAAATTAGCTAATTCATATGTAAATGATTATATACATGTTTAAAAACAATTCGTTCCATGATTTTACCTACACAGCTTATCAAAGAGATTGGCCTATAGGCTGAATGTAATGACGAATTACCTTAAAAATAGCAATAACATTTGCAATCTTCCAGCTAGAATGATACTTGCTTTGTTAAAGAGATTTATTTAATATTATTTGTAAAGGAACCGCCACTTTCTTAGGGCAAATTTTCAGCGTTCTGTGACTAATCAAATCTGGTCCTGATGCCTTTTTCGGATCAATAGTTTTGATAATATCAATTATTTCATTTTGATTTATGTACAGTTTTTACTTTAAACTCTGGAACAGGAACATTTTCTTCCTCGAGTTTGGATATCAAACCAAAATATTTGTTCAACAGGTCGCGCTTCTAACTATTCTCACAAACTATGTCACTGAAATCCTCATCGTTTATTATATTTTGTAGAGAAGGAATAATATTTGAACTTTTATTCGACTGTATTAACATTTTCATTATTTTCCAATAGTTTTTTTAAATTTGGAACAATACTCAATATAATGTTATCCTTATCTCTTTTTCTCTGTTTCCTGTACTCCACAATATTCGATTCTCTTCTAAAACGGTCTCGTTTTCGAATTCCTCTTTTTAATTCACCATTACGTATAGTCACTAATTTAGTTGGAATGCACTCCCTCGCGATATTTAAGAATGTTTCACTATAACATCTTCTTATGTGTTAGTGTGTACCGATTAAATTCACATGTCTCATGTCTCTTTATCTCGTGAGAACGTTCAGTTTATATGATTAACTACCATACCACTTGTTGTTTTTTTTAATCGGGAGACCATTTAGAACTTTTTTACTTGCTGTTGTATTTCCTATTATCTTTTATTTTTTTATCACAATTCTTTATTTTTTTAAAACTGAAACTAAACAGAAAACACGACAATTTTTTTTTTGTGTATTTTTTTCCGAAAAAAAAAACACATCCCCAACCGAAACCGATATACTAGCTGCTATCGTATGGTTACAAGAGCGCAATTTCCGTATTTACACAAACTAAGAAAAACGGGTAGCAGTTCCTGTTACTAGAAATGCCAGTTGAAAAAGATCGTCTTTTTTTTCGCTTAATGAAAAGGCATATTTTAATGGCTCCGACGTGCAGAAATGGAAGATATTTTCTAAAACCAAATTGGATGAGCTTTCGATTAAAATTAATTCAAATCCTGTATGATCCAATCAGAAGCAGTACAGGATTCTAATCTGAGTACCATCTTGGGATAAAAAAAAACTTGCCGGTAAAATGTAAACAAATAGTTGGCTTCTTGTAACCTTTACCATGTATACGGTAATATTAATGCAAACATTTTTTTAAATTAAGCGCCCGGGCCAAATGAAGCGCGAGCGTCTATCTAGCTCATATCACAGCTTCAAACATTATCTGATCACTCTATGAATTTGAGAATTATTTATTGGACGTCGATCCGTCAAAAATTTGAACTGATTTTTTGACCAAATACGGTACTGTTCAAAAAGACATGAAGATAATGTTTATTTACTGCCCTAATGTTTTAAAGGTCATCCAGCACTGATTATATTGCCGACAAAACCGTTCTGATATGGAAAAGCTACATAGAATTTTGAAGAATGGCTTCCAAAGTTCGAATATATAATAATATTACTACTTTAGCATGAAAAACTATTCTTTAAATACAATATTTAATGCCAAGTTTATTTTTTCTACTTTGCAATTTGACTCAATCATTGGTGTTTGCTTAGGGGCTCGTTTTGCCAATTTTCACCAAATTTGCTTTTTGCTAGAATAGCAATTGAGTCACGATTTTTATGTTTGAAAACCAAAATGTACATGCTTTTCCCAATAAAAACAGTAGATATCACAAAAACGTTATTTTCTCTTTATACTGTGTCGACATTCGAGCCATCCCTAGTTTCAGATATGGAAATCAATTCAAATAGGAAACAGACTATAGCTTGAATGCACGCTGATGGACAGTCCATTTGACCCAATAAATTACTGTTTCGCATATTTTCCAAGCAAAATGACTATTTTTAACATTTTTCAAAGCCTTATTAAAAAAAATATCATTTTCCTATAGGTTATACCAGGATTGAAATTTTGTATTTGCGCCAGACGCGCGTTTCGTCTGCAAAAGACTCATCAGTGACGCTCGAATAAAAAGTTAAAAAGGCCAAATAAAGTACGAAGTTGAAGAGCATTGAGGACCAAAAATTCCTAAAAGTTTTGCCAAATACAGCTAAGGTAATCTATTCCTGAGGTAGAAAAGACTTAGTATTTCAAAAATTCAAAGTTTTGTAAACAGTTTATTTACAATTATGCCCGTATCAATGGTAATTCATGTCAACACAGAAGTGCTGACTACAGGGCTGGTGATACCCTCGGGGAATAAAAACTCCACCATCAGTGGCATCGACCCAGTGGTTGGAAATAAACTCATCACAAGAGCGCAATTTTCTATAGGGTACCAGTGGTGTTCCGTATTTTATTTCTCGAAGACTATACAAACTAGGAAAAACGGGTAGCAGTTCCTGTCACTAGAAATGCCAGTGTTGCATAACAACCAAAAAAATATATATGGTCATGCGGCAGAAGTTGACTTAAAATGCAGTTGAAAAAGATCGTCTATTTTTTTTCGCTTAATGAAAAAGGCATATTTTAAATGGCTCCGACGTGCAGAAATGGAAGACGTTTTCTATATTTTGTAAAATGTGAATTTGATTTTCTAGATTTTTTAAACCTAATTGGATAAGCTTTCGATTAAAAGTAATTTCAATCCTGTATCATCCAATCAGAAGCAGCACAGGATTCTATTTTTGTACCATCTTGAGGTAAAAAAAACTTGCCGGTAAAATGTAAACAAATAATTGCGCTCTTCTAACCAAACGAGTGAAATTTTGTCAAATGGATTATCATTGAATTGTGTATTGTTGTGGGGGTTATGGCAAGTGTTATACCCCTTGTGGATATTTGTTAAACACAAGAAAACATCATGTCAACTACCAATACAGTGGAAATGGCCAATACATCTCCCTCCATCAACTAACCTGCAGAGAGATTCGCTTTGAGCGATTTTACCATCCCTCAACGTTGTTTGTAGACAACGCCAGCATCCTAAAAGAGATAAATATTCATTCGGGAACAGTCATGTGTGAAGATATCACTTAAAGTAATCCGCATGTAAAGATTACCATTGCTGGCATCCCATGTCAGGTAGACAGTAGATTGTTTTTGTTATGATCGATCTATGTTTTCACGGATGACAAATGTCTCAACCAATAACCAAAGAATATATGGACTTGAGGTCATACTGCTTTCGAAAACTGACATTAGTAATCTTACAACATATGTTATGAAGCTATCAAAACGTATCCAACATCTACCGGACTGTACAGCCAACGTTGCAGTTCTACTACTTATAGGACAAATTCCAATTGGAGAGGAGATCCATAAAAGAATTTTTGGTATTTTTAGAAACATTATTGATAACGATAACTCTATCGAACATGATTTAGCCTTCCGTCAACTTGCAATGAAATCTGAGTCATCAAACAGCTGGTTTCGTAAACTAGTTTCTATCTAGCATTTTCTTATTTAGAACATATCAAAACAAAATGTATCCGGTTCTCTTCTTCAATTTTACATAACGAACAGATTGCACTGACTTGTCACACTGAAGAGTATATGTATTACATGCTATAGATATAAGAAGATGTGGTATGAGTGCCAATGAGACAACTCTCCATCCAAGTCAAAATTATTAAAAGTAAACCATTATAGGTCACAGTACGGTCTTCAACACGGAGCCTTGGCTCACACCGAACAGTAAGCTATAAAGGGCCCCAAAAAAATTACTAGTGTAAAACCATTCAAACGGGAAAACCAACGGTCTAATCTATATAAAAAAACGAGAAACGAGAAACACTTATGAACCACATCAACAAAAGACAACTACTGAACATCAGATTCCTGACTTAGGACAGGTGCAAACAAATGCAGCGGGTTTAAACGTTTTAATGGTACCAAACCTTCACCCTTTTTCCTGAAACAATAGTGTAACATCACAACATAGAAAGACACACTATAAAATATCAACTGAAATAGCTTAACTCAATCAAAGGACATAAATAATTTTGTTGTTAGGTATACCTGTACAGTACCAATAGAGAAAGGAAATATTTTTACAAAATAAATAATTTTGAATACAAAATAGATAAACTAAGGGATTTAGTTTAAAATTGATGCAGGAACGCAACGTAGAGTAAGGTTCAGATCCACAAGTATTCCAAATAGGATGAATGCTTCCAAATTCTGCATCTTCGAAGTTCAAGCGATTAAGAGATGATTTTTCTGACTCTCCAGATTTTCACACTGAAAAGTGGGTCGTCTGATATATTGATTGATTGATTGTTGGTTGCTTAACGTCCAGTGGTAAATATTTCATGCATATTCAGGACGAGAACAAGTTAACAATAAATACAATAGGTAGGTTCTGTAATAGGGGCTTCCGGGATTAAGGTCAGAGAAATTTAATTTAGCCTTGCAACAGGTCACCTACGGACCCCTCAAAGAGTTGTTGCAAGGGTTCTTAACGTGCAAAGAGCGTGGCACTCTCTTTACACGAGGCATCGGATTTAACGTCCCCATTCTGACCGGACGTGGCTGCAAATTTGTACATCCCGCACAGCCAAACGGACGCCCCACTTTAGCAAGGATTTTACTGCCGGTCGGAGGAAGACCAATGGTGACCATACTTCTTTTCCCCAGTCACCCTTGGGGGGTCGTCTGATATAGGCTGAACAGTACAGACTAAAGTGAAAAGTGAAGTTTAAACTAATAACAAATGAATCAAAACAAGGAAACATCTCAAAAGTGATAACGGAGCAAATTGTTAATTACATTCAAAATAATCAAAAACAATTACATACTTTATTTTTATAGATATTTAAGCACAATCATTGAACTATGTCAAATATGATATTTCGGCACAACTATTTAACTGTCCTCAATAATTCAAATCTAATTCAAGACTATCAGTTCACATTTCAACACATTTTCAAAGCTAGTCTAATGTTTTCTTTATTTTTCCAGTCTATCTCCTCTTCCAGTGACACTACATCTGATAACTTCTTTCCAACAGAACCACCATCTACCTCACATATATGAGTATATCCTACAAAATAAATAATTATATTTTATGAAATAATGAAATAATGACATATTTGAATATGTAGATCAGATAATTATAGTGGAATATTGTTTTAAAAAATGTTGAACTTTAAAAATGAATTGTTTTTGTTTCAATTACAGATAGAAAGACCCATTGACACCACCACCGCCACCATGGTTTTCTTTATATCACTCTCAACTTTAATTATAGATTGTTTACATTTGAGTAAATTCTTTGCAAAGGAAATTGTTTTGTAGGGGAGAAAACAGTGATATCAACTTAGCACTAGATAAACTAGACAGTGACAACAACTAATTGATACCATTTAAAATCAGTATATAACATATTTACATTCAACAATGTACTAATTAGTACATATAGCTCAAATGAACATTATGAATGTACCTTTTAAGAAAGGGGGGGGGGGGGGCTTTCTATGTTTCATACACTGCCTTTTACCTTCCTCTTAGAGTTAACTGGTTAAAGCCATAAATGCCAGATATTTTGTTTGACTTATTTGTAGATCTTGACTTGTTGATCATTTTGGCTTTAAAAGTTTCTTTATTTATAGTTTTATAGTAAGGCAAAAATGTAAACAAGTTGGTCAAAATGGTCATTAAAGAGCAATAACTCCAATAAGGAAGCGTCTGATGATTTCAGCTATGTGATTTATTTGTAGATCTTGTTGGGCTAATAATTTTTTTTTCTAAAAATAAAATTCTCTGTATCTTTTTTTGCTTTCAAAATAATAGACAAAAATGAAAATAAATAATGAAATTTTACATTTAAGGACTTTAACTCCTATAAGAAGTTATTTGACAGTTTTGACGTAATTGGGCAGCAGGTATTTCACATCAGTCTCCAAATTTCTACCACTGTCTGATTTTCTCTATTCATAACGGTTTTTCTAATTGTCATACATTTTAAACATGACAAACAAAATCAGATAATCTACTATTTTGTAAAAAAACACATTTTTAATCAGACTTGTAGACTCAGCAGTGACTTCTTAAACAGACAAATCTTCTCAAAACCTAGCGGTCTCTTTTGCTCTCCCTTTCACACAATTCATTTTTGAAAACTGTATTCAACCTTCTCCCCATAAGTTCATAACTACATGTAATAAATAAAAAAGTTTATGCTAAAAAGTGTTTTATTTCAAGAGTATATTTTATCACTTAGGCATTATATTCCTTTGTTTTATTGTTTAATGACAGTTTCTGGTCGTGCACATTTTATTCATGAGTCTTATTTGGTTTTTATTTTGCACAACATATTCCTAAGACTTGGTTTATAGTCCATATGCTATTACAGCAAATCAATTTCTAAGTTAATATTTTGTAACTGTGTCTCTCTTTTAAAACTTAAGTTCTGTTTGTTTATGTCCAACCTTCTTTTCCATCTTTTTTCCAGGATTTATTGTCCAGGTTTCACTCAGAAAGCGTCAAATATTACTTACAAATAGAATGACAAATTTTATCGCAAGGTCCTTTAATGTAAAAAAGAGAAACAAAATAAAACACAATGTTTCTATATCACAATACCCTTGGTTCATCATTGACATTTTGGATGATGTTTTGCTGCTAAGTGCAGAAAAGTCCTTGATTTTAATATATTTTGGTGCCAAACATTCCATTTACAATGCAAATCAGGTGGCATATATTTGGTTTTAAAAGAAAACAAAATATATAAAAAAGAAAAGAAAAATCAGTTAATTCTTTTTTTCAGTAGGGTTGTGTGATGTACACTTTTTTTCTTCAAAATGATCAGTTATAAAAGAAAGGAAAAACAAGTCCCTTAGCAATGAGTTATATTAGTGCTTGTGAACTTTTGTTGTCTTTCGCAATGGTTGTCCACCCTTTTAGGAATGAATTGTATACATTATGAAATCCTAGTGATATCGTATTGGTAAAACATAGCTTTAGTTTATATATCTACAGTAGATTATGTAGTCATTAAACCATTTTTTGATAAAAATTGCATCCCCTTGCCATAAACTTCAGCCGATATTTTCTATACCAGATTTTATTCGTCATTTTTAGATTTTCTGTAAAAGTAATCCATCTGAAACACTCAGTCTCCTAACAAATCAGTCGTTGTTGGAAGAATAATAAAAAAACAATATTTAAAAATTTGTTAAATAAAGAAGGACAATAAAGAAACTGAAGAAGGTCAGTGGCCTAAACATCTTTAAAATGATGTAATATGTGTTCCCTATTGAAATTTTTTGATACAAGATTACAGTAGATTATACAAAATAATTGTAAAATGTCATGTGTCAAATAGTTTTGAGGTTTTAATATATAGTTAACGTCATAGTAACCAAATTGCATTGAGTACCCATTTAGCAAAATAAGCAACGGATATCTTACAAGTTTCCTTAGAGACTAAAAAAATTGTATTTTTGTGATTTGACATTATGCACATCTTTCAACATAGCTAAGTATATTTAGATATACACAAAACGTTCACAATATATATCAACAGATGAATTTTTCGCTCAAAAATTAGAATCTTTGGAAACGTCGCCATGTGATATCTGCAAAAAGGTCAACTTTTAAAAATGTTAATTAAAATATGTTACAGGCAATAATTTCATAACTATTGTCCAATTGTTCTAAATATTTGAATAAATAAAATAAAACATCAGTTATTTGATTTTTACGGATGTTATTTTAATCTTTGATGCAATTTGGATACTCCTCATTACAGAACCATGGATCGTTTGAAGGTCAGTTCAAATCTATTTTTCTAGGATTCAATATGGAATCAAAATTAAATTGGTTGAACTACATATTAAATAAGGATAGATCTACAAAATGCTGAATGGAAACTATTGTCTGGATCATAAATAAACGTATGTGAAAAACTGTCAAAATAGGTGCAATTTGGGTACCGTTACTTTATATACTGTTAGAAAATGTTGATAAATTAATTTTTAAATTTAATTAACTGCCACAAAGGGAAATAAATATCATCTAAATTATTTCACAAAAGAATTATATAACAGCAAACAATTAATCTCAATGAATGTGTGTAGTGTTTTTGTAGTAAGGCTGAGTTAATGGTTATCCCCACCACATTCTTTGTGTGCCTGTCCCAAGTCAGGAGCCTGTAATTCATTGGTTGTCGTTGGTTCATGTCTGTCATATTTGTATTTTTCGTGAATTGTTTTGATATAAATTAGGCTCTTAGTTTTCTCAATTGAATTGTTTCATTTTTTCATGTCGGGGCCTTAAATGTATAGCTGACTATATGGTATGGGTTTTTCTCATTGTTGAAGGCTGTATGGTTGCCTATAATTTCTTACAGCCACTTCATCTGAACTTTAGTGGATAGTTGTTTCATTAGCAATTATACCACATTTCTTTATTTTTATATTACCTAAACATCAGGTAAAAGGTCTTCCCAATAAGTATCTATCTAATCATGGCACTTTGTGAATAATAGAATTGAATGCTGTCAGAAGCTGAAAAATAAATTATGATTTTGTTTTACTATCATTAGATACTTATTTATTCTTCAACTTCTATGTGAAACAATAACAAATTGTTCATTTCTTTACCAGATTTCATTTGTCTTTTTTAGATTTTCTATAAAGGTAATCCATCTGAACAACTCAGTCGTTGTTGCTCGCCACTGTTCTAAAGATCATTTTGAAAACAAGAACAATTTCTCCAGTACTATAACATCCATTACTCTGATTGGATTTTTTCTAATGTACTTTTCCAATATGGTCACAAAAATGAAAATGTATTAATGTCCCACCCAGATAGTTGACAGGGTCTTACTGGTGCAGGACCATTATAAATCAAAGCTCTAAATATCTAAATCTTTGAGAAAAGACTACCTCATGTTTTGCATTGAACATGTTGAACAATTTCAGTTTTGAAGTAACTATCTTTTGACAGTTTCCTGTTTCTTATTCTTATCCAGAAAAAAAAGTCCCAGTTTAATTTTCTAAATGAAAAACAGAAGACAACAAAATAACGTTTAGTGTTAAATCTATGATATATTTGGAAATGCATATATGATCTGATATCGATGATTTTTATTGTTTTATAAATTATAACTGAAGTTTGAAATATTTCATTCACACTTTCTACTTATTATACAATACATGAAATGGTACCCGGCTTTTCTTTGTGCATTTCTTTAATTCAAAAATTAAATGGATAAATTAGAGATGAAAATTATTTCCTGAAAGACGTTAAAATAGAGTCGAAAATAAACTGACAGCGCCATGGCTAAAAAATAAAAAGACACACAATCAATAGTATACAAAACACAACATAGAAAACTAAAGACTGAGTAACACGAACCCCACCAAAAACAGGGCGTGACTTACAGTTCTCTTGATGAAAATATAGAATGAAGATGTGGTATGATTGCCAATGAGACAACTCTCCACAATAGACCAAATGACACAGAAATTAACAACTGTAGGTCACCGTACGACCTTCAAAAACGAGGAAAGCCCATACCGCATAGTCAGCTATAAAAGGTCTAAAACATCATAACAAATATTAATCATCTGAGGTCGATTTCATCATTATTAAAATCAAACTTCTGCAAATGAAGATAAATTCACCCTGAATGGTTCGAATTACAAATTAAACAATCCTGAATGGTTTGAAATAGCAATTAGATATTAAAACACAACATAGAAAACTAAAGACTGAGCAACACGAACCCAACCAAAATCTGGGGTGGTCTCAGGTGCTCCAGAAGGGTAAGCAGATCTTGCTTCAAATATGCTTATTACAGTTATCTTGTTGAATATTCTTTCTCATTCTCAAATCTACAGAATTTTTGACAGCCGTTTTTTCATAATTTCCGTTCCAATCTAAAAAAATAAAGTAAGTTCATATATATTTTAAAATACTAATCATAACATTTGTAAATTATCTGAGGTCCAATTCAATATTAAAATCAAACTTCTGCAATAACATAAATGGTATTTCGACAAGCAATGTCTCTTCAAAGATGCTCGAGGCCAAAATATTAGAAAATCAAAAGCTAATTAAAAAGATGAAGAGCATAATAAACCAAAAAGGAAATAAATTCACACTGAATGGTTTGAATTACAAAATAAACATTACTTTAATTCCTTGTTATAGATTTATATTTGAATGTGTTCTTGTTTAAAAGAATCATCATCAATTGCAGACATTCTTTTCATGTTTCAGAATTTTTTTTTAAAGTTTTGTTAGAGTTATTGTCAAATTTTATGCTTATTGGTTCCCATTAAAAATTCAAGTAGGAAAAGCTAGGAAAGGAAAGAACTTGACAAAGCAACAAAACTGTTCACTGCTCTCTTTACAATGTAATATTTTTAAGGTGATACATAACACAACAGGGAGATAACTCTATAAAAATTAGCTGAACGTTTTAATCATGTTCTATTGTTTAGGAAATATCAAGCTTCTCAATGATCAAAATTAGTGTTTGTCAAAATGCTATATATCCAATGAAGTTTTTCCGATAAAGCGTGTGGTTCAAAATTTTGAATTTTTTTGTATATATCTTTGTCAAAGTTAATATTTTATCAAAATTTTATGAAAATTAAATGAGCCAAATTGATTCTAGTTAAGGTGTTTGGTACCACTTTACCCGACTTGTAATAACACAGGATCAAATTCCCAAGTCCTGTAGCTACATTGAACAAACCTTTTTGTGCAATCACTGCATCGAAAACGAATGTAAAAAATGTAAAATCCATATCTATATCAAAATCATTTTACTGCAAAAGAAAACAAACCAACCCTAAATTCCCGAAAACAAATTAAAACTTTTTCCTTATAATAGATTTTAATTTGAAAGTGTTCCAGTTAAAAAGAATCACAATCCTTTGAAAATATCCTTTTTATGTTACATAATTTTGACTGAAAACCAGGTTAGTTTTTACATAATTTTATATAACTTTGAAACTTAGATCCATCTTAGAAATATCTGCCACTGGACGTTAAACAACCAACAATCAATCAATACAATTAGATATTCTTAACTAACCTGAGACACAACAGAATACAATTTCCAAATCCTGCAGCAATATTGAATGAACATCTTAAACATTATAGGATACAGACTGACATACATCTGATACATGAAGGATACATGCTGACATACGTCTGATATGCAAAGGTAACAGGCTTACATACATCTGATACATGAAGGATACATGCTGGCATACATCTGATATGTTAAGGATACAGGCAGACATACATCTGATACATGAAGGATACATGCTGGCATACATCTTGATATGTTAAGGATTCGGGCTGACATACATCTGATACATGAAGAATACATGCTGGCATACATCTTGATATGTTAAGGATACAGGCTGATATACATCTGATACCAGACATGGGGTAATTGAAATATGTAATTGTAATTTACCGTAATTAATTACAATTTCTCAAGTAATTGAATGTAATGTGTAATTGAGCATTTTTTCAATTACATGTAATTGAAAGTAATTAATTACATAGCTAAAATTGTCTGTAATTGACAATTACTTTTCAATTACAACTCAATTACATTTAAATTTTGAATCAGAAAGATTGAATCTTGTGTTATCTCAAAAAATGATTAAAAGCCATGACCTTAGTAAATGTAGTTAGCTGACAAAGCAAAGCCTTCACAGTATACTCTCTGTAGTTGCACAACCATATGAGATTCTTTATTTTGTATTGAATGAACAAAAAAGAAAAAATAAGAAAAAAAAAGATTATAGAAACATGCCATAACTTGTGTTTAAAAGAAACCATTAGTAAGTCACTGTCTTATACCTGAATTAACTTGTTACCTACATGTATATTCAGATAGATATTGTAAGACATTGATTTAACATAGTCAACTTTAAAGGACATAGTCAATCAATAAATATAACCTCTGGCTGTTTGTTTTATTCTAAACTATATTGTGACTGTTTTTACAACAGTTATGTTTGCTTGTTTAACAGGTGTTAAGCCAATTAGAGAAAGATAATAAAATATACCTCTAAGTGCATGAATTTTTTTAAATCAATTAATTGTGATTAAAACTAAAGTATATTTTTTTTAAAGTCAGGCTTTCTAAATCATTTCTTTAGGAAAAATAATTTTAATAATTTGTGATCAAAATAAAAAATCATTTCAAAATATTAAAATAAGGGATCTCTGTTTGTTTCATTTTCAATAAAATACATTAAATTTTAAAATTTCAATAGGTAATTACAACAAAATTTAATATTTTAAAAATATTGAATAAGGCTTTTTATCATTTTGAGCATTAAATTAAACCAGACCTCTAGTCCTAACGATTCCTGGTAGATAGAGTATTATGTGCACTTCAGATTTATGTATGTTTTTTTCTGTAACACACCAGATATCTAACTTTAACTCTTCTTTGGTACTGGCTGAATTTGAAAATAGTCGCTGTAGATCTCATTTGTTATAACTATAAAGCAATGTATGATACTTATGTACATATCATAGAATAAATGCACTTTTCAATATTTTATTTAAATTTTCCTTTCAAAAGTAATTGAAGTAATTAATTACATTTGCCAAGTAATTGGAAAGTAATTAATTACATTGGTAAAAAAAAGTCAAATGTAATGTGTAATTTAATTGAAGATTTTGTAATTGTAATTGAATGTAATTAATTACTTTCAAAAGTAATTGACCCCATGTCTGTCTGATACATGAAGGAGACATGCTGGCATACTTCATGATACATCTGATATGTTAAGGATACAGGCTGACATACATCTGATACATGAAGGATACATGCTGGCATACATCTGATATGTTAAGGGTACATAGTTACTTTAGTACAAGTAATCTTGATGCACAGTTCTAAAGATGCATATCAAATGTACATCTGTAGAGCTGTATATAAACTGTACAGATGTAAAGCTGTATATCAACTGTACAGCTGTAAAGCTGCATATAAACTGTACAGCTCTAAAGCTGTATATAAACTGTACATCTATAAATCTGTATATAAACTGTACATCTGTAAAACTGTATATAAACTGTGGATAGATATCGTATCACAAAAATGCAGTGGTTGAATCTATATGTTTAGCTTATAGAGATTTAAAAATGTGCAGTTAATGTACATTTTTACAGAGTTGCAGTTTATATGCAGCTTTGAAAATGTACAGTTTATATACAGTTTTACAAATGTACATTTTATATACAGCTGAATAGATGTACCTTTTATATACAGCTTTACAGATGTACATTTGATATGCATCTTTAGAAATGAAGGTCAAGATTACTTGTACTAAAGTAGCTGTGTACAGGCTGACATACATCTGATACATGAAGGATACATGCTTGCATACATCTGATATGTTAAGGATACAGGCTGACATACATCTGATAAATGGAGGATACATGCTGGCATACCTCTGATATGTTAAGGATACAGGCTGACATACATCTGATACATGAAGGATACATGTTGGCATACATCTGAAATGTTAAGGATACAGGCTAAAATACATCAGATACATGAAGGATACAGGCTGACATACATCTGAAACACTAAGGATACAAGCTGGCATACATTTGATATGTTACGGAAATAGGCTGGCATATGTTTGATATATTAAAGATACAGGCTGATATACATCTGATACGTTTAGTATCTCATTTATATCTTTGAGCTACAATACATTTTCTCATACATGTATTTGAGTACGGATATATTGTCATCTTTATGTGAAAGAGTAAGTGTACAGCTTCTCATTCTGGTAGAGAACCCAAGTTTGTCTCATATGCATCTGATTGAGTACACAAGCTGTCTCATATGCATGTGATTGAGTAAGGGTACAGCTTCGCTAACACAGATGACTGATCCAGTCTCTTCTACATCTGATTGAGAAAGGGTAGTGCTTCTGAAACATCTAAATGAGTACTTAGTGCCATGCTATAAGAATGTTTATAGTGCTATGCTATAAGAATAGACCTAATTATTTGCTATAATAATGCACCTAGTGCTATGTTATAATAATGTACCTAGTGCTATGCTATAAGAAGTGACCTAGTGCTATGCTTTAAGAATGGACCTGTCATGTATAATAATGTACTTAGTGTAATGCTATAATACTGTACTTAGTGGAATGCTATAATAATGTTCTTAGTGGAATGCTATAATAATGTTCTTAGTGCTATGCTATAAGAATGGACATAGTTCTCTGCTATGATAATGCACCTAGTGCTGTACTATAAGATTGTACTTAGTGGAATGCTATTATTATATACTTAGTGCTATGCTATAAGAAGGTACCTAGTGTATTGCTATAATAATGTGCTTAGTGGAATGCTTAATAATGTACCTAGTACTTTGCTATAAATAAGTACTTAGTTCTCTGCTATTATATAATTTACTTAGTGCTATGCTATAAGAATGGCCCTAGCGCTATGTTATTGTAATGTATCTAGTGCTATACTATGAGAATGGACCTAGTTCTATTCTATTATAATGTACCTAGTGCTATGCTATAAGAATGTACTCAGTGGAATAATATAATGATGTACTTAGTGGTTTGCCATAAGAATGGACCTAGCGCTATGTAATAATAATGCATCTGGTGCTATCCTATAAGAATGGACCTAGTTCTATGCTATTAAAAACACCTAGTGCTATGCTATAAGAATGTACTAAGTGGAAAAGTATATGAATGGACCTAGCACTATGTTATAATACTGTACCTAGTGCTATGCTTTAAGAATGGACCTACTTTTTGCTCTAATAATGTACTTAGTGCTATGCTTTAAGAATGTACTTAGTGGAATGCTATAATAATGTACTTAGTACTATGCTATAAGTATGCATCTAGCGCTATGTCATAATTATGTATCTATAATAATGTATTTAGTGCTATGCTATAAGAATAGACATAGTTCTATGCTATTATAATGTACCTAGTGTTATGCTATAAGAATGTACTAAGTGGAATGCTATAATAATGTGCTTAGTGGAATGCTTTAATTATGTACCTAGTACTATGCTATAAAAATGAACCTATTTCTCTGCTACGTGTATAATAATGCACTTAATGTTATGCTATAAGAATGACCCTAGCGCTATGTCATCATAATGTATCTAGTGCTATGCTATAAGAATTGACCTAGCGCTATGTTATTATCATATATCTGGTGCTATGCTATAAGAACAGACCTAATTCTATGCTATTAAAATGCACCTAATGCTATGCTTTATAAAGGTACATAGTGTATTGGTATAATAATGTGCTTAGTGGAATGATTTAATAATGTACCTAGTACTATGCTATAAGAGTTGACCAAACGCTATGTTATGATAATATATCTGGTGCTATGCTATAAGAACAGACCTTATTCTATGATATTAAAATGCACCTAGTGCTATGTTATACGAATGTACTTAGTGGAATGGTATATGAAAGGACTTAGCACTAAGTTATAACAATGTACCTAGTGCTATGTTATAAGAATGGACCTACCGCTATGTTATAATAATGTATCTAGTGTTATGCTATAAGAATGTACTTAGTGGAATGGTATATGAATGGACTTAGCACTAAGTTTTAATAATTTACCTAGTGCTATGCTATACAAATGGACCTAGTTCTTGCTATAATAATGTACTTAGTGCAATGCTATACGAATGTACTTAATGGAATGCTATTATAATGTACTTAGTGTTATGCTATAAGAATGGACCTACCGCTATGTTATAATAATGTACATAGTGCTATGCTATAATAATGTACCTAATGATATGCTATAATAATGTACCTAAAGCTATGCTATTAGAATGTTCCTAGTGCTATGTTATAATAATGTATCTAGTGCTATGGTATAATAATGTACCTAGTGCTATGTTATAATAATGTACCTAATGCTACAAGAATATAATTAGTGTAGTACCTAGTGCAATAATACAAGAATGACCTAATGCTATACTATAAGAATATGCTTAGTGTATTACTTTAATAATGTACCAAGTGCTATGATATAAGAATGTACCTAATGCTATGATATAAAAATGTTCAGTATACCGGTAGTGTTAGGGTCACAAGATGTAACACGTTTGCTCTCCCTTCTATGAGATGCAAAAGGTTAATCGCTATATATATTTAAATTTAATTTACTTACCATTCTGCAAACCAAATGTCTTTCTCTTATTCATGGCTTGTTGTCTTTTATCATTATGAGTCATTCTGTTTATTTCAATTCCTTCCAAAACAGTACTGTATTTGCAATGTCCTACAAATAACAAAACATGATATAGATGTCAGGAAATTTTGTCATTCAAATGTTCTTCTTTACAAAGCCATTGTCTATATCATTCAATGTTTTACACGATTCTTTAAAACGTTAGGTTGCTGGAAGGATGTTTAAAATCATGCTGGAATCCTGGGGGGAAGGGAGGGATTGCTAGCAGGCCAAAGTTTTGAGTGATACTTACAAGTAAAAGGTCTATATTCTATGCATCTATCATATATCAAGCTCAATAAGGCAGGCCCGGCCTCCAGTCCCCCTAAATTTGCCTCTGTGTACAATTTACGATGAGGTCAAGGTCATATGAAACCTGACAGACAGACATGTACACCTTACAATCATTCCATACACCAAATGTGTCCTTGTTGCTTATAGTGTCCGAGAAATAGACTAAACTACAAAAACTTAACTGTCAAATGAAACAGGAAATTTAGGTCAAGGCCAGATGAAACCTGTCGGACAAACAAGTATACTTTATAATCATTCCATACACCAGATATAGTTGACCTATTGCTTTTAGTATCTGAGATACGAACTTGACCACGAAAACTTAATCTCGATGACTGATCCATGAAATGTGGTCGATGTTAGGATAACCCCATTTGAGAGACAAGTAGACCTTGCAAGGAACCCATCAACCAAATATTCTATTACTCAAAATAAGTGAGTTATTTACAAGACAAAAAAAAACTATCTATTTATTGACAAGCAGTCACTGAACCATGGAAATGACATATGACAGACGAAACCTTCGTATCATAAAGCATCTGTATACTTTTGTTGCAGGCGTGACGAAATTCATAAAGGACCATATTCAAACACGAAATCAGTAATCATACAGGTATTTCAAAGATTACTCAATGACACAAAGTATTTCAAAGTGAGGTAAAATAGGATGAAAGAAAATCTGACTAAATATGATTTTATGATCTGAAATAACAAGTAGTAGTATCATCGGACTCAAACTAGACCATCATATATATGTAAAACCTGGGTTTGGGGACCGCTCTTTTTCTAATTCTTGCTTTTTGTGTTAATTTCTTTGTTTTTCACTTTTAAAATGTTTTTTGCTCTTATCCATACAATATTACAATAGCAGTAGTTTATATATGATACCCGTCTAATCTTATTTACCAGGAATAAGGATGGAACATTTTAAATAAGTGAAAATAAGTTAATATATTAACAAATATTTAATCAATTAACTGTAAACTTGACACAGAGATATGTGTCTTAATTTTGAAAGTAAAATGCAAAGGTTGAAATTGAAATAGCAAAACGTGTTAAATATGAAAAATATTCAAAGTCAACCAAACACGACGGAGGGTACAAGGCAAAATAACTTTCCATTAAATAAGATATGGGATCGATTGCCAATGCTAATACAACTTTGTATCAAATATCATTGGCCTGCCATATGTTGTTCCCCTTAAACTTGCCAATCACAATTTAACATGTTAACTATGCAAAAGTTTCAAATCAATAGCTATAACTGAGGAGCTGGTTGCCGAACAATTTCTGTGGAAATGAGATGTGCCAATGCTTACACAACTGTATGCCAAATATCATTGATTTATCTTTAGTGGTCCTCCATAAACTGACCAAATCACAAACGTTAATAAATTGACGCCGCTGTCGAAAGTAGCATACCTAAGACTCGTTTTTGACTCCGCCAAGGCGAGTAAATGAACTGTTGACACAGATATATGCATGTCTCGCCTGTCGGCAGAAAATTCGAAAAGACAATCTGATGGACAGCAACATTGCTAAATTAATTCAAAGTCTCTGTACAATGACCTATGGGGCAGGACCTCAAAATAGTTGTCAAACTGATATGTACTGATAGTACTGCAACTTCATAGTTGTCATAAGAAGCTCCTTTAAAAACTTATTTGTAACACCTATGTCTAGCTTTCCGGGACTTTCGTCGCAGGAGAGACAAACATTTAAACAAAACAAAAAAGTAATAAAGTAATATTATATAAAATTGTCATCCCCCAAGTGCTTTTTTCAATTTAAACTATCAATGTTTGTTTGGCCTTTACATTTGGTAGGAGGATTGTATATCTCCTTTTGTAGTCTATTTATTGATTGATGGTTGATTATTGCATGGTTGCTTAACCTCAAGTGGCAAATATTTCACGCATGTTCAGGAAGAGAACAAATGAACAATAAATACAATAAGTAGATCCTGAAATAGAAGACGTCCAGGATGAAGGTCGGGGAAATTGCGACTGAGACTGGAAAATGAGGGGGCATGTTTTTTTTGTTGTTCTTCGGTATTGAGCCAGAAGATGTCCATTTCTGTTTCGTTTTGTTTTGGTTTTTTTTTTTGGGGGGTATCGGACAGACCTTATGTCTCTCTTCTACCTCTTCCTTTTAAAAAGGTAGATTAGACGACAAAGGCACATATCAAACATGGGGTCGTTTAGTCTAAATGACCTTAATACATTTATGAATGCAGATATAAAAGAATGTGAGCTGTGTTTTTATGGTATGGCAGCCTTAGTAGGACTTAGTGAGGATAAGCTTGATAAAAATGAGAACTACACGAACAATAACAGCAAGGGGACAACTATTTGCTATTCTGGGGAGGGGGAGGGGGAGGGGGACAGGTGGATTTTGCGAATTTATTATTCTTTTTAATCCGTCTTCAGGTCAGATAAACTCTCCTAGACAGACATATAAACCTTGCAATTATTGTATACACCAAATATAGCTGAACTATAAATAAGATTACTTATGGTAATTGAAAACAGACCAAAACACAAAACTTTAACAATGACCATTGAACCATAAACAAGGTCAAGGTCAAGTAAAACCTGCTAGACAGACATGTACACCTTACAATCATTCCATACAAAAAATAAAGTTGAGCTATTGCTTAAAGTACTTGAAAAACAGTTCAAAACACAAAAACTAAACTTTGACCAATGAACCATGAAAATGAGGTCAAGGTCAAATGAAACATGCCAGACAGACATGTATGTATTACAATCATTCCATACACCACATACAGTTGACTTACTGCTTGTAGTATTTGAGAAACGGACCTAATCATGTAACTTTAACCCTGATAACTGATCCATGAAATTAGGTCGAGGTCAAGTGAACCGTGTCTGACAGGCATGTAGACATTGCAAGGAACCCATATACCAAATATAGTTATCCTATCACTCAAAATAAATGAAAAATTCACATGAAAAATAAACACAATTTTTTTTCAAGCAGTCACTGAACCTTGAAAATGGGGTCAAGGACAATGGACATATGACAGACAGAAACTTCGTAACATAAAGTATCTGTATACAAGATATGAAGCATCCATGTCTTCTACTATTTCAAATATAAAGCTTTACACAAATAGTTTACGCCGCCGCTGCCGCCGGATAGCAATACCTATGTCTCGCATACTGCGACGAAAGGCGAGACAAAAATGATCAACGAACAAAAAGAACTAAATGTCGAGAAAGCATGGCCTTGTGCAATACCAAAAAGAAGTCATCTATAGGATGTAGAAGTTTCTTTATATCAGGAAATATAATGTTCCGAATGTAATAATTGGATAATTAAACAACTTTTAGTGCAACTGTACATGGTTCGACAAATGTAGAGTGCAGGCAGAACTAAGATTTTAACACTTCAATAAATTGTCAACTGAAAAGTAGTTTTTATCGATATATGCGGAAGCTTTTATAAGTAAGAAAAAAGTTTTAATGGTCAAATTTTGATTTGTGTTTTCTTGATGATAATGATTTCTACTAACAAATGGACCTGATTTGTTTGCATCATTATTAAATGTGGTAATGTGGCTGTATTTTTTGTTTTTAGATTATTCTGTCATCGCATACCGAGACTAAGGTTTCCATGCAAACTCTTCCGAATGTTATTAGTTTATCTGGCCAAAAGGGCCATCTGAGCTATTGCCATCATTTTCCGTCCGTCCGTCCGTGGCGGGTAAATTTGACATCTTTTCTTCTCTGGAAACTAATAACAATCCTCGACAGAATTCCGTATCGATCAAATTCTATCATAAATCTATTCACAGGATCCAAAGATAGACATGCAAAACATTACGTTCATGGAAGGCCCTTGACAAGCAATTTTCATTTATTATCGATAGAATGAAAAACATCATACCCTAGCCTCATAGGTCACATGTAAGGTCCGCTTGTGGACTGTTGCCTCGTAACGTAGCACTTTAAAAATCTATCTCAGCGTGTCAGTCTAATGCAAACAGGCTTGAGGATTTATATTTAAAACACCTTAACATGATATCGTCTTGATATGTGTGTAATATTTGCCACTGAACGGTAAATACATAATCATCAGCGTCATCCATTTGTTCTTTCGCTCTGTTATTAATGTATTGCTGTTTACAACCCATTCTAAAAATCAAACGGTTAGGAGCGAATGTAATGATAATACTTCAGAAAACTGACATGTAAGTAAGGTCCCCACTTGAACATTTTTATGTGATGCAAAGAGACTGGTGCATACAAGGCAAATGTTCATAGGTTGTCATTTTTCTTTAATTTTGATACCAGCAATAAATTCAGGATGTGATAATGGTCTTTTCAAAATCGACATTGGCTTAGAGAAGTATTTAGTAAGACTCTAGTTGCAGATCGTAAAAATATTACTAAACTGCAATGATGCAACCTTCACATACAAATAGAAACAGGGAGATGGAATGGAATTCCTAGAGAATCTCTGCTCCTTGTCAAATGGAAATGAATTATATTATATATCTGAGTGCCAGTCTGTTGTTGTTAAAAATATATAAAAATAAGCATATTTCAGAATATTACCACAGGTATTCGTGTGTCGATAAGATGAAAGGGCTGCGCTGTGTTTTACGAAATTTTCAAAGGGCTACAATATCAAAACAGTGATAATACAGAATAAAAGTGACGTGTCATTTTGTACATACGTTGTTCAAAGCAATACTGTTAAATATTTCATTGCATTGAATAGAAGATGGGGATTTGGTGGCAAATAAAACCTAGATTTTTTAGACTTTATTACATTTTTTGGTAAACATATGAAAACATAGATTACTCACATGTTTATCCATGATGTGCTGGTTTACTGTCCATAAAGGTCCTAAACAATCTTTACAATCCAAAAAACCTCTTCCTAATCCACTAAAGTCGAGCGCACCCTAGAAAGTGTACTTTATTACGTCAATTTTTATACTTGCTTTAACCAATATGAATATCTTTATTTAAATTCTTGTTTTAGGAAAATCATTGCTAGCACTGTATGCAATAATCCTCTATCTATTAACCACCTAGTCAAATATAGGACTACAATGGGAAAGACTGGATTTTTTATAAAATTTCCTTAGCACTGAAACAACAAAAGGGGTCATTATTAAGATAACGTAGAAATAGAAAAGGATCGCTATCAATAAATCCATAGAAAGGATCGCTATCAATAAATCCATAGAAAGGATCGCTATCAATAAATCCATAGAAAGGATCGCTATCAATAAATCCATAGAAAGGATAGAATACGTAAACTGTGCCACTTGCTGGAGGATGAAAAACACTTCCTCCTTGAATGTAAACTTAACAAAAAACTTAAGGGATAATTTATTTTAAAATTGTTCACTTTCTTATAATTTTATGTCTCTTACCCAGAACAAAAAGTAAAAGAAATGCTTAACCCCTCTGTCATGGAACATATTAAAAATATTGGCTCCTTCATAAAACAGGCAAATGTGACTTCGATGGAGAGTTGTCTCATTGGCACTCATACCACATCTTCTTATATTAGAACTGAGTGCAGAAGTCTAATAATTTCGATCCAAGTGTTCATATCTTTTAGAATTGCTATTTCTTTGCTATATTATATTATATTTTGTTTTGTTTTTTTTTTTTTTGTCACAAAATAATTATGTTTATATGACAATAAAGAGTTATTATAAGTACTATTTTGAGAATATTTATAAAATATTTTCTTACCTTCCTTTTAAAATTGTTCGTCTGTTTCAGTTCTTAAATGCTGTTTTCTTTGTTTATTGTCAATAGCTGAAAAAAATAAAGACGAATATAAAAAAATAATTAATCCTACGGCATTTTTCTATCGATGCTCAACGTATCATGTGTGAATTGCAAACTTTAATATTCAAATCGTCAATTCCGTCCAAACGAGAAAAAAAATGCATGCACAGGAAGATTAAAATGCATCTATTAACTAAAGTTGTCGTCAATTTATAGAAAATAGCAAATACAAGTTATTTCTAGTATATTTATGTTCTTATAATACAGAAAAACGCGAAAATAATTGAAATTAATAGAAAACAAAAGAAATAGCGGATTTTGGAAAAAAAGTGGGACGGCTAAAAAAATCGTCATGTCCCCAAGTACCTATGGGATAAGGTTACTTTGATCTCCGACAAAAGAACACTCGATTGGATTTTTATTAATAGTGGTCATTAATAGATTGATTATTTCTTGAATGAATTTGTGTGACAAATACTTCATGAATATCGAGGACGATCGAATTAAATAGAAAAGACTGTCCTAAATAGTAGAAACTTGGAAAAAAAGTTAAAGACAAAATGGGAATTTAGGACAGGAACATCTATTATAAACGACCACGAGAGATAGTTCTTTTTTCAACCAAAAGTTGGCAACCAGTAGCGTTGACAGGATTTTCAAAAAGGGAACTCAGATATTAAAGGTTAAAACTAAAAATGTACTAAAAAGCACTGTCCAGCAATTAATATGACCTTTGCTCTTCGCCACCCTCCCTCCCTTATGCTAAATGTATTAATGAATATATATTTTTTCAGTTAGTGCCACTTTAAAAATATCAAGATCCTTGTTAATACAAAGCTTATTTGACTGCATAGACCAAGAATAATAAAAGTATACTTAAGTCTTCTTCGAAATATGTTATTGGGTTTTTTAATAACCTCTGACTGTTAATGACGTCTTAACACTTAATCCATTAGATGTTGTATGTGTACTGATTGATATTTTATTCTTAGATACATGATTTTTTTATTAGTTCTTATTGGCTTTGAATTAGCTGTCAGTAACTGTGAGAACTCTCAGATCTGCACTTATTGTCTTTTTTTGTGAGGGATGTTTAAATTCCCTGTCACGTCCGATCTGTGTTTTTGTTAGATGTTTTTAGGCTTTATATCGATCTGATGAGTTAAGCCATTTTCAAGTGATTTCTTTAGTTGTGCTGTTACACCCCTGTCCCAGGTTAGGGGAGGTATGACACCTTTAAACAATCTCTAAACCCGCCACATCTGTATGTGCCTGTCCCAAGTCAGGATCATGTAGTTCATTGGTTGTCGTTGGTTCATATCTGTCATATTTGTTTTTCGTAAATTGTTTTGTTATAGATAAGGCCGTTAGTTTTCTCAATTGAATTGTTTCATATTTTTCATGTCGGGGCCCATTTATAGCCGACTATACGGTATGGGTTTTTATCATTGTTGAAGGCCGTATGGTTGCCTATAATTGCTTACATCCACTTCATTTGAACTTTGGTGGATATTTATCTCATTGGTTATCATGCCACATCTCTTTATTTTTTGTATTAGGGCGTGTCTGCGACATGTCTTAGGATTTGAACAAATCTATCTACAGTTCGAACTATGATTGTCCTAAGACCATCCTAACACATTTATTTGCTTTAAAAAAAATAATATGTAGAGAAGTAGAGAATCAAATGAAACATATTTTAATGTATTTCAGTATATATGTAAAATAAAAATGGGTCGCATCTTTAATGAAAACAAAATAATGAAAAATAAAGTTTGAACGTAATACTAATAGATACATTATTCATTATGATATACCTTGTATATGTGGGTTTTCGAACTGTTAAATCTAACATCAAATGTCTTGCTTTTTTACAAATATGTCTGACATCTTCGTCTAATGACAAATGGCTATTTGAAACACTGCCCAAAATATGAGGGTCACAAAACATCAAACCAATGAAAACCCACAAAACAAGACACACCCTCAGCACTAAAACTACTCACGAAGTTCACTTGATCTCAACTTTGTTGATCAATTAACTTTTGATCAATTCGAGAACAAAAATAGTCTACGGGCAAATCATAATAAAGAACGAACATTCTTTTTAATTCTAAAAAAAAAAAAAACGTGAAATATCGTTTTTATAGGTATTTTTATAACATATATACCAGTCGAAGTCTTAACTATAAGAACTAACCGGGGAAATTACGTATTAATGACGTAGACTTGATATCTATATTTCAATACTGCATTGGATTTGAATCTACATAGAACTTATCATTTGTCAATTCCTGGCGCAAACAATTTCAGGAGTTCATAGTTGATAGTTTACAAGGGGATAGGTTTGAACTTAATCATTAGACACAGCGGTAGACCATGTGACTTCCGGTCGGCATGGTCAAGATTTTTCTGCTCCTGCAAAAAGTCAAAAAAAGATAAGTTTTCTGTGTGTTTTTGTGAGTCAGTTGTCAAATAAGTCAAATATTTTCAGTAAATGAGCCATAAATAACTGTATATAAATGTAAATATGGATTAATTAGTGACGAATAGTGAAAAATCCTCTTTGAAAATTGTGCATTGACACTAGGCCTGTTGCCGCCATATTGGATTTTTTTTTATTTTGAAATTGAAATTTTGTATATCCGAATTTTGACATTGCATAAACAATAGAAATTCATGTCAGTGAACAAGATGATAAAAGAATACAAAAGGGTTTATAACCTATTTAAAAGGCAGGGCCTTTCAAGAGAAACCGTGCTTTACACGGACAGCAAGGGGTTTAGTGTAGATAAAGTGGTCCCAGACAGCGTCCGTGACAAGTTCCACATAATAGCCAAGAGCGGAACTACAGCCACCACTGATGAGCACTTAAAAAACCTCTTTGCAAAACTAGAAGAACTGAAACAAAAAGACCCAATTATTCTAATCTGGTTTGGAACTTGTGAGATTACCACAAAGGGAAAATACACATACCTAAGAAATTACCCCTATCAAAATATAGAGTCAATACTTACAGGCTATAGAGAACTAAGAGACAAAATACTTACAAGATTCAAATATGTCACTATAATCTTTCTTGAATGCCCATATTATTCAATGTCCACATTTAATAAAACAATCAGAGAAGGGAAGAAAAATAAAGACATATTAGAACAAAACAACAATCAGAAAAAACCATCAAACTACTCCTTAGTAGTGAAAAAGTATAGTGGTACCAGAATTGTAACAACAAAGGAAAGAAACAAGAGGCATTACCCGGCATTAGTAATTCATAAGTCAAAAGGGTTTAGATCAGTAACACAAGCGAGTAGCTTAGATAAAGAACTGTGCTACCAAGTAGACTACTATAATAGTCAATTAAAATTACTTAATAAGAAGTATACAGCACCCAGATTTTCACAAGACCAAATAATATCGAACAAACCCAAAAACAAAACCAGGGTGAGGTACAGGAAAAACTATAAGTTATTGTCAGACGGCATCCACCCAAATAGAACGCTAGCTAAACTATGGGTTTACAAAATGGTGGAGCTATCCCTAGAAGTGTCTGAAACCTGTTAAGGAGGAGTCACTGAAATAGGGAAGCCCTGTTTCAGTTGCATAAAGTAAAAGGGAACTGTTATTATATATATATATATATAATAAACCCAGATAGGGAAGCCTTGTCTGGGCATAGTAAATTATTGGGGAGGCAAGACAGAATAGGGAAGCCCTGTTCTGTACATAACGAAGTGAAATATTGACTCTATAGATAGGTACTTCAGTTCCATAGACAAGGAAGCCTTGTCTTCAAATTCAAAGCAAAAAAGCATATTCTAACAGAGAAATAATAATTAAAATAAAAAAAAAAATTAAAAAGAATTTTTTTTTTTTATTAAAGTAATAGGGAAGCCCTATTACGTAGAGGTAAGCCTAGTTTTATTTAAAACGTGAACAGAAAACAAGGAATTGTCTTCTGAGTAAGGGAAAGGAATATATACAACAAGGAGAAATAAAAACAAAGGAAGCCTTGTTTTTATTAAAAAGGTCAGTGCTAAAAAAATTTTAGGAGGATAAGGAATCCTTGTCCTGAAAAATAAGTCAAGAGAGATAGTTATTGAGGAAACAGGGAAGCCCTATTTCTATCATTTGAGAGTGCAGTTTATGTCAAACGGATGGGGAAGCCTTGTCCCAAAATAAATTAAACACGTGATAGGGAAGCCCTGTCAAAATTAGGATAGTCTAGCTTCATTTGAAATCGAACTTTAGACAAGGATAGGGTAGCCTTGTCCTTTAAATATAAGTAGAATAAAATAAAGTACTACAAAATAAATTGGTGTAAGGAAGCCTTATACAATTCCTCAGTCAGGTAAAAAAAAAAAAAAAATAGGGAAGCCCTATTTTTATTAAGTAAGAAGTATGGCGTCAACCAGAAAAAACAGTACCACAGGCCCCAAACCGTCACAAAAAACAAGTCAAGATGAGGATGAAGCGTGGACATGCGCAAAATGTACCAAAATCTTCAGGGAGCCAGAGGCTCAACTTATGGAATGCCAAAGGTGTAAGGAACATTTCTGCATAACCTGTCTAAAGAAAACAAAAGCGGAATACAGCATGCTATGTAAAACAGATGCAATGTGGTTTTGTGGGAAATGCAGAATAGTCATGGAACAACATGCAGTCACCGATATTGAAATAGAAAGAAGGTGCAAACAGATAATGGAGAGTTATGAGGAAAGAATTACATTACTTGAAAAAACAGTTGAAAATAAATGTGACGAGGATGAAGTCAAGGAGATTGTTAGAGAGGAAATAAAAAACTGCAATGACGATATGGTAAAATTGATGGTACAAGAGGAAGTTGGCAAAATAGAGGCACCAATCATAGAAGAAAGTTGTAATGAGGAAAAAGTTAAAGCCATAATAACAGAAGAAATAAGCAAGATACATAAGCCCGAGAATAAAGGAGATAGCGATTCCACAAACAATGAGATAGATATAGCAGCCAATCCTATAACAAGAAAGGAGACTGTAACAAATGTTCTTGAAGAAATTAATGAGAGAAAGGCAAGAGAAAATAACCTGATCGTCTTTGGGATCCCTGAAATAGATGACGAGAGCAAAGAAGTAAGAGATAATACTGACAAAGAAAAACTAAACGAGCTCTTTACAGACTGCAAAATAAAACTGGATAAGGAAAATTTGAAAATGGTTAAAAGACTTGGGAAATTTAACAAAGAAAAGCTAAATAGACTAATCCTAGTAAAATTACCTAGTGCAGAACCTAAGATCACCCTATTTAGAAACATCCATTATATAAAAACAAACCCAAAATACGAAAAAGTGGGCGTCAGTAACGACTTAACCCAAGCAGAAAGAGAGCAAGAGAAAAGATTGTGGGATCAAGCGAGAAGACAAACCGAAGAAGAGATTTCGGGGGACTACCATTTCAAAGTAAGGGGCCCACCTTGGGCAAGGAAGGTTGTCAAATTAAGGAAGCTAGACTCCTAAAAGATAAAAGAGGAAAAGAGAATGTAAATAATTTTAATGGTAAAAAGGTTTTTAAAAATGTAAAAACAGATAATTTTACAGTTTTACCCAAATTAAGCTGTATATACACAAATGCAGATCAGTTATTCAACAAGCTGCCTGAATTAACAGTAAGAACAAGAGACGATAAACCAAAAATAATTGGTATTACAGAGGTTAAACCTAAAAATAATCGGTACAAACCAGGAATTTCAGAATATTCTTTAGCCGATGTATCCGATTACAACATGTTTGGTAAAAACCTAGACGTTGACACAGGCAGAGGTCTTTTATTGTACATAGATAAACAACTGGACGCATCACAGGTCCAAATGAATACAGAATTCCAAGAAAACTTATTTATTAAGATTAATTTAAACCAGTCAGACGAGCTATTATTAGGCCTAATATACAGAACACCATCAAACAGATCACAGGAATACACTAAACAATTAAATACGCTTACCACTGAAGCTTGTAGTAAAGGCTACTCACATATCCTATTAATGGGAGATTATAATTTTCCTGAAATAAACTGGGACAGTTGGAATTCACCAGGTGAAAGTACAGAAAGTAATGAATACAAATTTTTAGAGAATCTACAAGAAAACTTCTTATTTCAACATGTTACAAGACCAACACGATGGAGGGGTACAAATACACCCCATACCCTAGACCTGATTTTAACAAATGAGGAAAATATGATCTCAAATTTAGAATACCAAAGTCCACTGGGAAAAAGCGATCACTGCACTATGAAATTTGACTTTAGTTGCTATACAAATATTAAAAGTAAACCAAAAATAATTAAATTATTTAATAGAGGAAACTACATAAAAATAAAAGAAGAACTAGATAACATTAATTGGTCAGAATTACTACAGAAAGAAAATGATATAAACGAAAATTGGAGATCAGTTTTAAGTATAATTCAAGATATGGACAAAAAATATATACCAACAAAAGAAAGGAAACAAATCGGTAGAGGGAAAAACAATTTTCCAATGGATAAAAACACCATAGATAAAATTAAAAGGAAAAACATCCTCTCAAAAAAGATAACGCATAATAACGACCCGGATGTGAGGAAAGAATACAATAAGATAAGGAATCAAGTAAAAAGTAGAGTAAATAAGTTGAAGAGGGAATATGAGAAAAATCTGTCTGAAAAAGCTAAAGAAAACCCAAAAGCTATCTGGAGTTATATCAAGTCAAAAACTAAAACCAAAGAAGGAATTGGGGATTTACACCTGGATCCAGAAGACACAAAATCAGATAAAACGGAGGATAATAGCAAGAAGGCCAAATTACTAGTAGAATACTTTTCCAGCGTATTCACCAAGGAACCTGACGGAGTAGTGCCATCACCAACGCCGGTATTAGTAACTAATGTAATGTCAAATCAGAAAATAAAGGAAGAAGTAGTGCTGAAACACTTAAATGCATTAAAAATAGATAAATCCCCAGGTATGGACAAACTACACCCTAGGCTGCTAAAAGAGATCGCTGAATCATTGGCAAATCCTTTATGTATAATATATAATCAATCACTTGAAAGTAAGACAGTACCTAACGATTGGAAAAATGCTATGATAAGTGCTATATTTAAAAAGGGTAATAAGTCACTAGCCAAAAATTATAGACCAGTCAGTTTGACATCTGTAGTATGCAAAATAATGGAGAAGATATTGCGTGAATTTATTATAGAGCATATGAAAAAGAACAACTTATTCTCTAAAAAGCAATACGGATTTATTGCAGGGAGGTCAACTGGTCTTCAATTATTAGAAGTGATTGATAAGTGGACAGAGGCATTAGATCAAGGTTTAGACATAGACTGCATATATACTGATTTTATGAAGGCCTTTGATAAGGTACCTCATAAAAGATTAATAGCCAAAATCAAAAATCTAGGTGTCAGTGAAGATATAGTAGGGTGGATAACAAGCTTCTTAAAAGATAGGAAACAAAAGGTCATAGTGAATGGTGAAGAATCAGACTGGGCTAACGTTACATCTGGGATACCCCAAGGATCAGTACTAGGACCATTACTATTTGTTCTATATATAAATGATCTTCCAGACCAAGTGGATTCTGATGCATACCTATTTGCGGATGATACCAAGATCTTTAGAATAATAAAAACCCAGAAAGACAGACAAATTCTACAAGAAGACCTTAACAAGATGGAATCCTGGAGTGATAAATGGCTACTCAAATTTCACCCGGAAAAATGTAAATATATGAAAATATGTAAGAAATCTAATAGCACTGACCAACCATCAAACTATAGTCTTCTAAACCATCCAATAGCACAAGTTACAGAGGAAAAAGATATAGGAGTCCTTATTGACTCAGAACTCACCTTTGAAAATCACATAAGTGAAAAAGTGAACAAGGCCAACTCTATATTTGCAGTTCTTAGAAGAACATTTAAGTACTTGGGAATTGAGACATTCATGCCATTGTACAAAACCATGGTTAGAACCCACCTAGATTATGCCAGCTCAGTCTGGTCCCCATACAGGAAAAAAGATATCGACAAAATAGAAGGTGTCCAAAGAAGGATAACAAAACAATTACCAGGTCTCAAAGACATGAGCTACCCAGAGCGACTTAAAAAACTAGGCTTACCAACATTATCGTATAGGAGAATAAGAGGGGATATGATTGAAACTTTCAAAACAATGAATGGATACTATGACAAAGAAGTAAGCTCATTTTTAAGAACGGCAGATGATTCTCAACACAGATTCAGTAGCAGGACCAACAGTAATAAAGTCATTCATCAAAGATTCAAAACAAATATCCGTAAACACTCTTTCTCTGTTAGAATTGCTAAAACCTGGAACAAATTACCAGATAAAATAACAAAGTCACCATCAACAAATGCATTTAAAAACCGATTAGACAAATTTTGGTCAGACGAAGAGATATATTATAATGACTACAGAGCAGAAATATCCGGAAGTCACGGACAAAATACTAATAGAAAAACATTAAATTATGAGTCTGGTGAAGAGGAACCTTGAGGGGTCCTGTACTGGAAATCAACTATAAGTAAGTAACTATAAGTAGACCAATCTCCGTTCTCATGACATCAAATGACCTAAGTAACTTTTGTTCTTGTCTAGACTGGCATGAAATATTTGCAACTGGACGACTACCAAATAATATAATTAAATGATCAGTATCTATATATATATATATATATACAAGTCTAAATTGAAAACAACGTTCAAACCTATGATTGCGTTGGATAAAAACCGCAATTAATGTCTCTTCAGTGATATTAGGAATCGAAACGGTATTTGGAAGGCCATATAATTTACCTCAATTTAGGATAGACTCTTGAGTTTTGAAGAGTCGAAATAGGATGAACGAATCATATAAACCCAAAGGCAAATATAATAGAAGCCCAAACGAACAAATATAAATAAGTCTAAATTGAAAACAACGTTCAAACCTATATGATTGCGTTGGATAAAAACCGCAATTTTTATACGTGTGCATGCAAAACAAATTTCTTGGTAGAGGGGTCTAAATACAGCACAAACAACATTTTCCAAAAGACTAAATGAGTGAAAGAGTATATTTTAACAAACGCATTTGACTAGCAGGTCGAACAACTGATGTTCTTAAACCCTGCTGACTGCCATATATATAATATACTTTTCACTTTTTGGTCTTTTGGAAAATGTTGTTTGTGCTGTATTTAGACCCCTCTACCAAGAAATTTGTTTTACATGCACACGTATAAAAATGCAGTTTTCATCCAACGCAATCATAGGTTTGAACGTTGTTTTCAATTTAGACTTGTTTATAATTTTTCGCTTGGGCTTGTATTAAATTTTTCTTCGGATTTATATGATCCGTTCATCTTATTTCGACTCTTTAAAATTCAAGAGTCTATCCTAAATTGAGGTAAATTATATGGCCTTCCAAATACCGTTTCGATCCCTAACATCACTGAAGAGACATTAATTGTCGAAATCCGGATATGGTGTACAAAATTTTTTGCACCTCATGTTTGCAATATACCATCTTTTCGCAAGTTTATTGTTTTCTGTTTGGTATTAAAACTAATAATTTAGATCCCTGTGACATCTGGTTATCAATTTATTTTGCAATCGTCAATGGCAGTCAGCAGGGTTTAAGAACATCAGTTTTTCGACCTGTTACTCAAATGCGTTTTGTTAAAATATACTTTTCACTTTTTGGTCTTTTGGAAAATGTTGTTTGTGCTGTATTTAGACCCCTCTACCAAGAAATTTGTTTTACATGCACACGTATAAAAATTGCGGTTTTTTATCCAACGCAATCATAAATCATTTATACACCCCGCACAGCCAAACGGACGCCCCCACATTAGCAAGGCTTATACTACCGGTCGGAAGAAGACTTATTATAAAGTGACCATATTTCTATTCCCCAGTCACTCTCGGGAAACAATAATTGTAGGAAAAATGTGTGTAATCCAGTATTATTTTCATGTACTCTTCTCCCTAGATTGCTTAATTTTAGTTATGACACAATGATTTTGCTGTTAAACGTATCTGCAATAAGTCAGATTTATATACTTAAATATCAAAAAATATGATTTGTGATGAAAAATCCAAAAATATGATTTGTGATGAAAAACATGAGAAAAAGCAAAACAGAAAAAAAAATCAATTCATCCTATGAGCACAAGAAATATCGAGTACATCGACTTATTTTACTTAATTTTTGTTTTCTCACTGTACATTTAAACAAGTATTAACCACTTATGATAACTATATGCCCATCTCTTTGTTAAAATAATGAGCCAACAAAAAATTTTCCAGGACAATATTGTCAATTTCCTGCAGGAAGTTTTTTTTTTTTTTTTTTTTCCTTCATTTAAAACTGAAGTGTAAAATCATAGAAGTGGAATAGTGAACAGAGGTTACGACTGTACATGTATCTTTTTTGAAGAAAAGGTAAGGTTTATCTCATTGCAGTAAAAAATATCAGAAATAAAAATATGTATTAAATATATTCGTATACAACTTAACATAACGTTTCATCAGGTCAAAGAACATATAAGAAAATATGCATTCTGTTTCTACATTAGCAAAATATGGATAATATGTAGCATATCATAATTTTTACATATCATCATTGAGATAACGTTTAACTTAAAGTATCTCCAGTGTTATATCTTTTATCTTATGAGGGTGTTTATTGTTCTTATTTTAAGGGCCTATAAAATGTATTCTTCAGTTAAAGTATTATAATGATATAATATTTGGTACTAAAATGCGAATAGATAAGTGATTGTTTTTCGTAAAGTTGGTTAAATTCTCAGATATTTTGTAATTTACCTAGTCCGGATGTCTGCATGCGCGTTGTTTTTGTTTTTGTTTTTTGTTGTTTTTTTTTTTGGCAATGGAGCCGGATGTAGATTGTAAGTGTGGTCAGTTATATTTTTTTGTGTTTCTGTTTCAGAGGACCAATATGTGGGTAGTTGATATCGTCCATTGTTCAGTTTTTTGTAACTGTCCTTTTCAATCATCATTATGTATACCTTGTGCTATCAATTATTTGATGTTTTTTATAAAGGAGTCGGATGTATGCGATCGGTGTAGGTTATTGTTCAGTCACATAATTTTGATAACTTCTCCAGTTCATTTCCATTTGTCTGTTCACAAAGCAGGCAAGTGAAGGTGGTAAATGTTGCCATGTCGACTGCCAAATATGTTTGTTATTTATAATGGTGCTTTTCAATTCTCATTAAGCAGTGTTAAGCATGCCACGTTATTTATAATTTGTCCCTTTTCAAGATAAGTCGGACGTAGGTCGTTTATTAGTATTATGTTAATAATGGGCGATGACTCTTATTGCATTTTCAACTATCATGAAGTTTAAATTTTCATCTTTTAAATTTATGTCTTCAAACAAAGTTGATATGAAACATACCTTTTAGTAGTCCGAAATCCAATTGCAAGCACGTCAACATTGTATTAAGATGTGGTATCACTGCTTATTAGGAATCTAAGCAGATATTTTTAAGTTACAAAAAAATTAAAAAATCTTTATTTCATGTGACATATTTACACCGGTACAGATAAAAATAGAGTTTGATTTCTAAATACCACCACTAAGATTTGAGTTTCGGTTTCCTTTCAATGATAGTTATTCAAGTGTTTTACACTTATGGTGAGTAATAATAGATTGTTTTGTTATAATACCCCAAAAAATAATGTTTTATCAGAATAACCAGTTTTAAAATCCTGACATACGGACGTTTTTCTGTCATGTTTTCAATTTGCCATTAATTTCACTTTCTATAATCCATGGGAAAGTTACTGAAATCTACAAATATATATACCGTGATAAATAAATGATAGATTTGTAGAAAACCAAACAAAACTTGAAACAGATGCAACTATGTATGTAACTGTAAAATATATTCCAAACAATGACTACCTGTATATCAGTGAACATATTCTAAAGTTAGGCCAGCATTTCTGCTGACGTGAATGTTTCAGATATAACAAAAATTTACCGTCATAATTGTTATTGTGAAATTAATTACATATTATGTTTAAAAGAAATGTACGAAACTGTTACTAATTAATTGTGAACTGATTGTGAAATTGGTTTTATCGTCGCAAATATCCGTTTGCCATCTCAGCTAAGCGTTGCGTCTAAATTTGCAACAGTAAAACCTACGTTTACGTAGGACATTCTTAATATACAATAAAATATTCACTTAACTGAACTAAACTGATCTGGTTGATGTACATTTAGTGTTTCTAATTCAATTCACTATCGACATGTGTTCACCATGTTCACGGCCTTCGATATTTCAGTAAATGAATGAGCGTTAAATCTGAAAACACATAATAATCAGACAAACACTGTGGATTCATTTATTTTCGTAGGTACCAACTTTCGTGGTTTGAGGAAAAGTTGCATATTCTTGGATATTTAATTTCGTATTTCTGGCAAAGTCTGCATACATTCCTTCAAAAAATTTGTGATTCGTTGAACATTTAAATTCGTGGTTCCGCTGTACTCACGAAATCCATCAACAAACGTGGCCGCCAGGGCTAAAAATACAACGTAGGGGTCAAATGCAGTTTATGGCTTATATCTTAAAAAACTAAATCATTTAGAGCAAATCTGACAGACGTGAAATGTTCAATAGGTCAAGATCTATCAGCCCTCAAATTTTCAGATGAACCGAACAACCCATTGTTAGGTTCCTGCCATTGAATTGGTAATTTTAAGCAAATTTTTGGAGTTTTTGGTTATTATCTTGAATATTATTGAAGATAAACTGTAAACAGCAATAATGTTCAGCAAAGTAAGATCTACAAATAAGTTTTATGACCAAAATTGTAAATTGACCCCGTAAGGAGTTATTGCCCTTTAAAAACAATTTTTCATAATTTATTCATCTAGTTTGCTTTAAAAAATCTTCTACTTTAAAACTGCTGAATCAATTCAACCAAACTTGGGCTGAATGAGTTACAGAGTATCTAGTATAAATTTCTGTATTTTAGTTTCTTGTACGTCAAGAAACATAGCCACTATGGGTAAAATGCTATTTTTTTGTTTTTGAAGAAAATATGACAGATACAAAGAACATTTAAATGGCATTTTTAAGCCACTCATTATTATATATATATATATTGAAAAGCAAAAATAATCATTGATGAAAGAATTAAGCAATAAATTACAGGTGAGCGATTCAGGCTCTTGGTAGCCTCTTGTTTATATTTGATTAAAAGACTGAACAATGTTCACTTAAGTTCCGGATTTAAGGCATATTATTGTAGGTTAATCATTTGGTTGGTCTTATTTGTTTCCGTTTTGTTTTGTTTTTGTTTTTTTTTTGTTTTTTTGGAGACGGTGGAGTGAGTTGATGAATAAAGAAAAAAACTGCAAATAAAAAATGCCAATATATTTTTCTATATAGACTTAAGCTTCTTTAGAAATGCAACTTTTTTGTCAGCTCAGTAGGACTTTGTTTATATAACTGGTTCACTCTTAAACTAGCCTGCAGTGGTATCTTTGACACATTTTTACTGCACTGATTAGACCGCTTTTGGGACATGCATTGGTGTACTAATTTGTCGATTTATTTTTGTTCATATCTAAACGATTTGACTTGGTTTGAGCTTAATAACTTTGTCGTTATTGATTTTGATATCAAATAGTGAAAACTACCAGTTAAGATCCTGTTGTTAGTTTTCTCTTTTTATTGATGCCAAGACGTACTCTATGCTTTTTTAAATCATTTATAGTATGGTATTTTCATGGTTCAAAGTATGATACAACTAGTATGTCTCCACAAAGGTTATGTTTGACCAATTATAAAAGGACACGCACTGCTCTAAGCCTGACAAACAACTGGAACATAAAGCATACGTTTCACTATGGTTGTATTTAACCATACCTTGTTTTTCAAATCCACAGTTTATTGTGTTTCCTGTCAAAAAGGGTTGTTGTTGTCTCTTTGACATATTCCCCATTTCCATTCTCAATCTCAAAACATCACAAAAATATCGAACTCAAATGGAATTTCAAATCGGAAAGTCCTTTATAATATGGCAAAAGCAAAAGCTCAATCATATCAAATGAATGGAAAACAACTATTAGAATCATGTGCAAAACAGTGTAGCCGAGACCATTGATTGGCGCGCTAAAATATCCCATTGACTGGGTCAGATTAGGTGAACGTTCGTCTGTAACGCCCACAACTCACGACGTATTTATTATAAACATTTAAACTGTGGGGTCACCAAAGGGTCTCAACGCCTAAACAAAATAATTCGAAAATCTAATCAGGAATAACCTTTGTGTTTTGATTTATGTTGAATAATTAAACGTTCTTTACTTATGTTTTTGTTATGTTTTAATAATGAATTTTTATGATATCGGACGTTCTTTCAGCAAAAAAGGATTTGACTGGCTTTACAAGTTACAATGGATGTGTTGATTATTATCTTTTTTTCGGACGTCAAAGCGATTTAACAATTGCGGTTGTCCAATTATGTCATCTTTTAACTTTTATCTGGTCAAAATTTTATTTTAGAACGAATGCATGATCAGCTTTAAAAAGTGTGCAAACACAAAACATATAGACAAAATATACTTCTTTCCTGTCTGTTTCGTACTTGCAAGTTATTAGACAGTAAAAAGGCTATTTGGATCAAGCCTTGTGAAATTTGCATTTACGTTTTTGAATAGGTGAAATGTATAGTTTGGTGATCTTTTCTGCTAACTACTATACTTGTGAAAAACCCTTGGCAACAGAAACATATTCAGCTTTTTTTTTAATCGACCCAATTTACATAGTAATGGACGACTTCGTACATTTTATGATCGCAAATAAAATATGTATATAATATACTGTGCACTGTAGTTCGTATATATACTGAGACCCTTTGGCAACCCCACAGTTTAAATGTTTATAGTAAATACGTCGTGAGTTGTGGGCGTTACAGACGAACGTTCATAATCTGACCCAGTCAATGTGATATTTTAGCGCGCCAATCAATGGTCTCGGCTACACTGTTTTGCACATGATTCTATATTCCTGACTTGGTACAAGCATTTTCCTATGTTGAAAATTGTGGATTAAACCTGGTTTAGAAGTGTTGTCATTTAAGCGGTTAATTTAGCATTATCATATAAGCGGGAGGTTTGGCTAGCTATAAAACCAAGTTCAACTCAACATTTTTTCTTAAAATGTCCGTATCAATTCATGAATATGGCAGTTGTTATATACGTTTCTTTGTATAGATTGGCGTTTGCTTTTGTTATGGTTCAGTGTTTCCCTCGGTTTTAGTTTGTTACCCGGAATTGCTTTTGTTTAATTGAATTATTACTATTGAACAGTGGTGTACTACTGTTGCCTTTATTTATACCATTGTCCTATGTTTGGTTGAGAGTTGAGCAACCAAACACATTCTAAACCCCGATTGATGATTTATGTGCAAGTAAGTTAATGGTTATTGTTGGTAGCTGTCTGTTATGTCTGTTTTGTTTTTGTTTATTGTTTTGTTATTAAAACTCATCAAAACAGGCTGCTAATTTGTTTTTCCAGACGCTCGTTTCGTCTACATAAGAATCATCAATGGCGGTCAAATCAAAACAGCTGGAAGGACAGAGCATATACGAGGCGTAAGAGCATTAAAATTTACAATGTCCGAATAGTTGTGCCAAATACGTCTTAAGCAATCTATGTATTGAATAATTCAATAGTTCATAACAGTAGATTTAAAGAAAATGAATACATCAGTGATATTTATGTCAGCACAGTGCTGACTACTAAACTGGTGAAACCTACGAACACGAAACGTCCCTCAGTAGTTGCATCGACACCGTGGTTGTAAATACTCATGAACGAAATAGGGTGGGTAATCAAATTTGACCTTATTTTTTTCGTTTGAATTGTTTTTATACTTTATTCCCTGTATTAACATAACAAGCGACCGAATAGGTTAGCGTGCTCATACAACAGTGCATGAAATTAAGACACATAATACATATAATATACTAAACTTCGGAAATTTGACTATTGAGTACAGCATTGTCAACTAGAGCCATGAAACGTTACTACAAATATGTGTTCAAACGCATTAAAATTGTAACTAAAGTAACATGTAACTGACACTGTAGAAAGAAAATTTTACACCTGGACTGTTTATATATTATTTGATAATCATCGATATATAATTTTAAATTTTCATCATTAATATGAAACTTTGAATTCATTTCATACAAATATTTCATCCATAATTGAATCTGTTTAATCGAATCTCCCTTACAGGCATCATGAACAGAAACTCCAGAAACCAAGACAAGTCTGATGATGGAAATCTATTTGGCATAAAGAAAACTACGTACTGGGATATATACGGTGTAAAATGTTTTCCGTACCGTGGAAAGCGCAAGTCTACACCATTGCTTTACCAATCTTTTGATGGTGGAATGGTGATCTCAAATGACGTTTTCGGACTGACAATCAGTCAGTTTGAACGAATGTATAAAGCTTGTTTAGAAAGAAGGAAAACAAAAGAACAGTGGATACTAAACCTTAGATATCCTGACAAATCATCCAAAGAATATCTAGAATACTTAGAGAATTGTACAGATTGTAATAAAGGTAATTTGTTGTAATGTTATATTCTTCAACTCATCAACATTAAAGGTGTAAACTAAGTGTTGATGTAAAGCAAACCAAGGAACAGTCTGAAAATGCATATTAAATGATTTAAATTTAAATAGAAAACCATCAGTCAAAAACAAAAAAAGCAATACCATGTCCAAAAAAAAGGAACGACAAACAGCCAAAACAATGCGTAATAAAGTGAAATGACAAGTAAACAAAGCCATGACCAAAAAGGGAAAACACAAAGATAAGGACAACACAAATTGGTAATAAGTTATGTTTTAATTATTTACAATCGTAGACCTGTGGAAGGGATAAACTAAATTAACAAAATTGATATAAATCATGTTTGTGAAGAAAAAAATCAGTTTTATGCGTTGAACTATTTCGCTTGAACGAGACGGACTTAATGTTAATGTCACTAAAACAAGCTTAAGGTTGAGGAACATTTAATATTCATGTTTGATATTTGTTAAGAATACAATACTTAATTCTGAAAAAAATATTAGTGTATATAGCATTATCAAAGATATAAGTCGATCTGCATTAATCCCGAGAAGTGCAAAGTCACACAATTATTAGGGTTGTAGTTAAATCTGTAGTAGTCATGACATAACTCTTTAAGAGATAGATTCGTCCAATTCGCTATTTTAAATTGACCTTAAACTGAAGCGCTTAAACCAAAGATTTGAAAGCTTAAATACAGGCAATGCTTTGAAATCATTGTCTTTTCAATATTTAAACAGGTGATAAAAAATATATTTACAAAAACAACTTAGCAAGGATACTTTATATCATAATTAGGTGACAATTAATTAAATAGTTTTAAAACCAAGCCGATGACAACCTGTTCGCGGGGACGTTATATCCAACATGTATAATACTGTTCCATTTGTGGTTAATTGTCATACCATGCTTTACATATATAAGAGGGACGAAAGATACCAGAGGGACAGTCAAACTCACAGATCGAAAACAAACTGACAACGCCATGGCCAAAAATAAAGACAAAACAGACAAATAATAGTACAGATGACACTACATAGAAAACTAAAGACTAAGCAACACGAAACCCACCAAAAACTGGGGGTGATCACAGGTGTTCCGGAAGGGTAAGCAGATCCTGCTCCACATGTGGCACCCGTCCTGTTGCTTACAAATCCGGTAAATAGTCTAATTCGGTAGGTCACATTCGTGAAAAGGGAAAGGTATTGTAGTTACGACATAAGGAACATATCCGATATCATCTGTGAAACGGTTATTCCATAACGGTCAACCAACTCGTGATGGCGTCCGTAAAATTTACGAAGGGATAATTTCAACTTCACCGTTTGGAACTCTTAACAACGCTATACATAATACTTAACATTGATACTATGACCAGAAAGATGGCTTGGAAAACATCTAGTGGAGTTAATTTTCCATATACGACGTAGTTGTATGGTTTCATATTATATAAGTAAACCCATATATTTCTTACAGATCAGTTGTTATGGATTGACCAGAGGGAAAAATACTTATACGATCAACTAGTGAAAACAGTTGGTACTGAAATAGATATACGAAAGAGACAGCGACTTTTTATAATACAAGATATGATCGTTAACTCATCAGGTTCGACTAATCGTACACAAATATTTAGTGGAAGTTTGGCAGATGGACTTGATTTACAAGGCAGTGACATATGATGTACGAAACCAATGACTTTAAAGTAACAATGAATGATATGAACATCAAGGACCCAATACATCATACTCCATTATATGTTATGGAGACAGATATTGATCATCCCGGATTTGCTAGACTGAGAATATTATCACAACGTAATGGGATACCCCTCCGTGAACAATGTTTACACTGTCCTCCAGGTACATATACTGTTAGACGATTTTATCTATCAGTAAACAGCTTTCTTCATGAATATAAGCGAATACATCCATACACGGTATGTATACACGGTCCATGTCTATCAGACGAAGACCAGACATATGATATTGCATTCTGTCTAAGGAGTAAATATCTTCCTCAAAACGCAATTCCATGGGCATCACGTCATCAATGGCAATGGCCACCTAGTTTTGTTATTGACAGGATCATAAATTACGGGTGTTTGTTAGAACCTATAGGACCTAAGACTTCAACAGTTGAAGACGATTTATGGAGAGTGTCTTTCTCTCTGGCTGAAAAATTACTTGTACATTCGTTTAATTTAACTCAACTCTTATGTTACGGTCTACTCAAATTAACACTAAAGCGTATAGTTAACACAGACGATGAATTGAAAGATATGTTATGTTCTTACTTTTTAAAGACGGCGCTATTTTGGGTTTCGGGGGAAGTGGATATTGACACATTTCAATTATCTAAAATATATCATTGTTTTTCTCTCTGTCTTGACAAATTAATATTATGGGTGAACACATGTTACTGTCCGAACTATTTTATACCCGAACACAATATGTTCCTAGGAAAGATCGATCAAAGTAATAATAAGATACTACTAGGTGTACTGGAAAGAATACAGTGTAGAGGGATTGATGGGTTGATACAGAGTATATTTCCGCTTGACAATGATCATCATTATGTATTAAGTACAAAGAGTAAATCTTCGTTCATTTCGCTGGACTTTATACTTCATAGAACTGTTCGTTTCATCATGAAAAACTTGACAGCAGAAGGCATTCTAAATCTTTATAAAGTATGTTCATATATTGATTCTTTACTAAAGTCCGAATCATCTACGTTTATTATTGATGCATGTAAATTGTATCATGCCAAGATTAGTCGAATAATAGTACACCTATTACCACCACCAGATACAAAAGGTAACACGTTCAACATACGCAAATGGTATCATAGGTTGTTCAAACACATCATCAAGACAGATGCTGTATCGGGTTGGTTGTTATACGCGTCGTTTTATTATGTAACAGGACAGTTCAACGCGACACTCAAAATAACGGATTATGTTCTATCAAGATATTCACCTTATATGATGTTTATAGACTCTGAAGTCAACAATGACGTACAGAAAAACAATTACAGACATACTGTACATTCTTCAATGACATTCAATGACAGGCTGATAATAGCCACTGCGCAACATGTCCGTTACGATAAGCACTCGCCATTAATACCAGAAGAACTACAGCTGGAGGTAGGAGACCGATGCATGTGCATACTTCCAAATGTAATGTGTCACTGTTTTAGATTTTTATGCTATCATCATCTTGGTGAAATATCCAACAGACGACATGCATTAACTGATTTATATACATCAGTTATACATAATGATATTAAATCAATATATACAGAGTCTAATTCATTAATAATACTTGGAGTATGTTTTGAAATATCCGATGAAAAAGACATGGCCTATCAATGCTATGATGAAGCTTTGCAATGTGAATCGAATGTATTTTACTCAGCAGAAGCAAGGATATCAAAACCTTTTGAGGTTTAACATAAAAATGAGTATGTTGTGTTGTATTATAAATCTGTGTTACCAAATGAGGTATCTTATCTTGTCTCGTAAAATTAGTAAAGTCTTATTTGGCTTATATAAATGCAGAGTGTTCCTGAAGTCAAAAACGCATTGAGAAGCTAAGTATGGAACTCATGCAAAGAGTAAAATAACAAAAAAAAACCGAACTTCTAGGAAAATAAAAAAACAGAAAAGATCGTAATCAAATGGCAAAATCAAAAGCTCAAAAACATCAAACGAATGGAAAACAACTGTCATATTCCTGACTTGGTACAGGCATTGACCATGTTGACCTTAATTGATATACAAGTTCACTTTTTGTGATATTACCCCGAATCATTCCTTTAACACAGTATTTGTTTATACATCACCTAATAGATTGACAGACCCATTTTCTACTATTTAAATACAAATTTAATGGTTTTGGCAGTTAATTATCACACATAACATTGAAGACAGAAACATTATTTAATTGGATTCGAGGACAAAAAAATTACTATTTGGTGTAACGGACAGAAACATTATGAATGGGGATGGCAGAAAGAAACATTAGTATATAGGGTTGCGGACAGAATCCTTAGTGCCTTAGAAAAGTAAGCGCACGAGTTTCATATATTGATGTCAAGGACATACATATAGTCTATCAATAATTTAGATGAAATGAAAATGAAAAATGAAGAATAAAAATATATATTGATAACAATGGTATATTTGTTATTTTATAAATATGTGAGACATACTTCAATGAGAAAGAAATTCAAAACCAAAACAACCAAGTCATATTTAGAGCATTTTTGCAATGTTTTTCATTCCAGTTATTGGCTGCATGCTCTCTATATATATATCAAAGGAAAGGATAAAATCAATTTGTTAATTGATTCTTGAGTTCAAATTTGCATCCAAGTCAAACGTTTGGTTGACCTAGTGCAAATATTAAGTAACAAACTATACCAACATAGTACATATTCTTAAGTGTATGTCATTAGATTGGAATGGGAAATCAGAACAACATTGAACATTGAAATTCCCGCTTTCATTTATATTTACACCATTTCTGTATTGTGTTTAAAATAGTTATCATGCCTCGACATTTCATTTTGAGTCTGCAACATTTTGTCTCACAAGTTCATTCCAGCGTCAACGTTTGGGTTCAGTCCGAGGCTATCAGTTTTTTTAAACATCAATAACTTTGTGAAACCTTCATCGTTTCCATAAGGAGCCTTGGTGGCCGCGTTGGCCAAGTAGTTTAAACACTGTATTACTAACCTGTCAACACTGGTGTTGCGAATTCAAACCCCCGCGCGTGGCAGGTGAAGTCAACTTTGATCTTAAATTGACAAGGATTGTAAATGTTTCTGCCGAAGGTCGGTGGTTCTCTCTGGGAACTCTGGCTCGCAAAGAAAACAGCCAATAGTTCTGAAAGTGGCATTAAAAGCCAATCAAGCAATCGATCATTATGTTCATGCTGTTTCGAGACATTTTAACAGTGTCAAAAGATTTGGATGATCTAGTGAGGTGGAAAATACCAAAGAAATATTCAAACTCATAAGTCAGTGACAAACTGACAATCATTGCAAAAATATACATCGACCAAAGGACAAACAGCAGTATACGAAACACAGCATAGAAAGCTAAAGACTGAGCAATACTGGGTGATCTTAAAGGGTTAGCAGAGCCTTCACCTTATGTGACACTAGTGGTGTTACTCTTATACAATATGTTTGATCTGTTATATCAAGTGATTAGACATCACATAGAAAGCATATTGGTAATTAACACTCATCTAACCCTAAGACATTACCGAATTCATTACCCATAGGTCATTTAAATGTTCTAATAGTTTTTTTTAACATAGGCGGAGTTTTGAAATTGTAACTTGTTTTTCTTGACAAAGGATAGACAGTTACCAGTATAAACAACACAGACATTGAAAAATTAAAAAAGCACAAGGAACACCACTTAAAATATAAGAAAATAGAAACACTTACCCATTTGATCACTGGGGAATGTATGTTCACAAACAGCTAGAATGGAAGGAGGTTTCTCATTATGATTCAGGGAAAATGTGTTTTAAATTTCCTTAAACTTTTATATACATGTGTTTATACTCTTTATAAGTAGCTTCCGATCTCTGGTTTAAAAATGAAGCAATAGCTAATAAGATCTTCAAAAGTTTGGTTGACCAGAAAGTAAGGGTTCTCACATTGTTCCTTGACTGTTTTAGATAATTCAAGACAGTGATATTGAGATACTCGTCATCGAACGTATATCTACGACTGTAATGATAAGTAAAAATCTAAAATACCGAACTCCAAGGAAAATTCAAATAGGCAGGTCGGGTCTATATCTTTGCACTCCAACTTATCAGACAAGAATGTGTACATGTTATTATCCGTTGATGAAAGCAATGCATTGACCTCATTGCGTCGAATAGTTGCTTTTCCGTTGTTGGATACTCAGCATATACTGTGTATTTATAACTGTTGATTTCGAGCAATATTCAATGTAAACTTATACGTTTTTTTATATTGTCTATGAAATAAAGAAGTAGTAAAAAGGCTTTATATCCAAACACATGTAATGGATGTTTAATCAATTTAGGTATATTAGAATGGTCTGAAATATCAACAAAATAAGAAAATAAATTGTCAACGAATGTTTATGCATAACTCAAATTTTGTTAAAACAATGAAATAATAACATTGTTTATGTGTAAATTTGCAAACTTCTTCACCGTAATATTGAATCAAAGACTTTTTGAGATATATAGATGGACTAAGTTTGTAACATCAGAAACTAATTAAAACAAATGTTAAATTCTTCTGTAAACAGCGTTTCAAATTTAAATGTTGCACGTGTTTATCCCCGACGAGCATTGTTTGTCCCAATCCAGCAGCTCGTTTGTATGTCGTTATCGTTATCTTTATGTTAGCCATATATTGTTCGGAGGTGTAGTGTAAACAAATCTTTTATTTTTATGTCGATGTGATTTTTGTTTTTTGTTTTTTGTTTTTATTTCACGACTCTTGATGTCGCTTTTTGACTTTCCGTTTTGAATTTTCCTCGGAGTTCAGTATTTTTGTGATTTTACTTTCTACATTGTTAAATACTTTTCAGTGACTTTTAAGTAGGATTGGTAGGTGACTAAGTAGACAACATGCTACATCTATTGAAAGTTTCCCGCTCGAATTATTTTATTTACTGATAAAATGTACCACTACTTTCAAGCGTCTGGCATAAAAAACATTTTTTGCAGAAAAACACATCAGTTATTCAAATTGATTGGAAATATTATCAACAGAGCTCTTGGAATTTAAACTTTAATAAAGTTAATTTTTGAAAAAGTTTCATTCATATTCTGTTTTGCTTTCCTTAGAACAAGTGTTCAACACTTATGAATAAGTATCACCATATACTTTTATGTTAAACTAATCAATAGAAGATATGATCTGGACAAGTACTTTACAGTTCGTCAACCTGGAGACTTTGTCTTTCTCCTTGTTTCAGCTTCCTTAAACAACTGATTTAAATACTGCAGATTATACTGACTGGTATTTAGCAACGAATGTATATCCTGCGGTTCTTTTCACAAAAAAAATCTTACGATTAAAATTTATAAATCTATATTTGTTTAAATCTACAAACTTTTTAAAGACGTACAAATGATTTCAGTATAATTGGGTGGTCTGAAACACTCAAGATATAGATTGTATCTGAGTAAATTTTAAGGAACATTTAAATTCCGTTGGTTTAATGAACTTACAACATATATGTTTTGCAATCTTCCTCGCATTTATATTGGATCTCAGATTATTTGAGATAAAAATAAAGATGAAAACAAAATGAAACCTCACAAAAAACTAAAAACAAATGTAAAGTTCATCTATATACATTTACAACTTTTCAGATTAAAATTTTTGACGTATTAGTCCCCACTACGTTCTTCGAGTGTTTTATGTCAAGACTTTTTCAGATGGCATTTAGCTCATTGTTGAGAGATGTATTGTAATCTTTGATAGTTGAAATGGTTCACCCATGGTCTATGGAAATGTGCAAGTTGACATCAAACTAAATTATATGTATTTACTCACTTGCATTGTTTTATTTAACTGAAAAATGTCCACTACTTTAAAACATCTGACATAAAGCATGTCATTGTGCAGAAAACTTAGCAACTCCTCAAATCAATTGGAAATATAAACATACGACCACAGATAAATGTATGGGTTACAACTTACAAATAAGGTTAGTGTTAGAGCTGAATTTCACCTAAATAGTAATTTAGATTTTCGTTAAATCGTGATCATACAGTCAAGTGTTTAACACTTACGATAAAGCTTCTCTTTTCTTCGGTTTAAAACAATTAATAGCAGATATGATGTGGACAGTTATTACAATGCCTTTAAAAGAAAGTTGTGTGTGTCTTTATTTTGGCTGCATAAAACGACTGTTTTAAAAAAAATCTTAGGGTTGTTGATGTATTGAGCAAAGAATGTATATCCAGTACCAAATGACAGACATGTTGGGTCTATATCTTTGCAGTACAACTTATCAATTTTCTATGTTTTGTTTGGTGTACTTTTGTTTGTCTATGGGTCTTTTTCTTTTTTAGACATGGCGTCGTCTGTTGATTTTTGACATGTCAGTCTGAATGTTACTCTGGTATCTTTCGCCCTTCTTTTATTAAGCAAGACATATCATCGAATGAAATAAAATTAACTTTACGAGGCTAAAAGTTTAAAAGGAGAACTCTTTGAATATGTACATATTGCTTGTCTTTGTGTAAGAGTCAATTCAATTTTTTTAATTCCTGGAATTTTTTATGCTGTATACACAGATTGTTAGTTGTTATTTTGAATTTTTACACATTTTTCATACGGGAATTTTTAGGTGGCAGCTTCTTGTTTAAAGCTTTATGGTTATCTTTGATAGTTCAAATTTTTCACCCTTGGTATATGGAAATATCCTGAATGGACATCATGCTAAATCTCTTGATTTTTACCCGCTTTAATTGTTTTGTTTATTTGGAAAATTATCGACTACTATGGAACGTCGGACATAAAACATTAATATTTCTTTGTGCACAAAAATTATCAATAACACAGTTCAAACAAAAATAACATACGACCACTGGGAAATGTACGCGTTACAAGTTAAAAAATATATAGTTGAGTTTGAGGCTAGATTTCCGTTAAATCATATTGATACAAGTGTATAACACTTACGATAAAGCTTCTTTTCTCCTTGTTAACAATAGCAGATTGTATCTGGATAATTGTTACAATTCCTTTAAAAGGAAGTTGTGTTTGTCTCTTTGTTTTTGCTTCCTTAAAGTATTGATTTAAATTATTCCAGTGATGTTGAGGTATCAAGCAACGAATGTATATGACAGACAGGTTGGGTTTTTATCGTTGCAATACATTATTTCAGACAAAACATATAGCATCGCATGAAATAAGGTCATCTCCGAGAGATTACGGTTGTAATGTATTCTTAAGTTCTTAATGCGAAGTACATTGCTTCTTAAAATAACATAAACGTTGTCAAACTCAAAGAAGTTTCCGGTATAAACTGGTTTCATAGAACCACTCTTTGAATATCATATTGCTTGTTTTCGTCAAGAGTCAAATTTTTTTCTTCACTCTTCATTTGTTTATAGTTTATTTGTCTTATTTTCTAGAACTTAATCGTCAATTTGGCAATTTAGACGTTAACGTATGGTGCACCACTAATGCCCGACTTGTTTTTGTACTCATTTGAAGCATTTAAACTGGACTCTCTTATAGGCAAAAAGAATAATGAAGCTTCTTTACATGTTGTTTAATTTCCCTTTCAAATATATCAATGATGTTCCCACACTCAATTATCCACAATTAAGTTAGTGCTTATATTTCATATATCACACTAATTTGAGATCGATAATAATAACGACAATTGAAAAATTGGTTGTAAGCTTGATCTTTTCCTAGATATAAACACAAACTAAATCTATGACAAAGTAAAGATTTCGATATTTCAATTGTCAACTTCCCATTTCTCGAAACATATCCGCCACATCGTATGTCGTTTACATACCTCAATTCATATTTTACGCTCGTATATGGTCACCATTTATGGACTTCGTTAGCTCTTTATACAAAAACTTTTCAACAGATTTATGTCTGAAATCAACACTCATTAAAAGAACAGTCAACGTATAGAATTATTGACAAATACGATATGTATTTGTCTACACTCACTAGCAATTTGTTTTCGAAGTCTTAGAACGTTACATATCAGAATAGTCGTCTTATCTGTAAATGTACCAGTTGTGTCCTATCCCGACTGCTACATTTTGACTAAGTGTTGATTGGCATATATAGCGGATGGTGCATGTTTAACAAAAACAACCGATCTCGTTTTAGTTGGAGTTCTTGAAATTCCCTCAGATTGTGTTTGATTTTTTTCTTTTTAATCAATATATGAGATTTGAACATTGGAAACCTACTATTGCTTCAATGTACGGTACAATTTTAATTGAACTCCTGGTATCATTTCTGTATATCATTTACTTTCCACTGGACTAGAATGGATGTTTGAAAATTGTATATGTACTTATCTATTGATAAAAACCATGTGTTGATCTGATAATGTCGCAGAATTGCTGTTCCTTTGGTGGGTTCCTAACATACAGTTGTTTATGCATTTTCTTTGTTATACTTTTTACTATTTATTTCGAGCAATATTACATGTGCTGATACGGTTTTCGAAAAACACAAAATGAATTTAGAGGACAGATAACTGGAATTTATATATTTAGATTCATTAATCTACTTAATATAAATATGGCAGAGTGGTCCAAAACAGTCAAAATATAGATTGTATCTGAATTGAATTTAAGCATAATTTAATTTTCGCTGCCACAATGGACTAATGACATATGTCATGTATATAGTGCGAAGATTTGCAAATTCTCTTCACTTTACTACTGATTCTAAGACAATTTGAGATATAAAGATGGAATAACTATGTAACTATTGCAACTTATCAAAACAAAAGATAAATTCTTCTTCTCTTTAAATGCCTGTGCCAATTTTCATGAATCCGTAATCATATGATTTTTGTTAATTGCAGTCTGTTATGTGTATTTTTCAGTGATGTTGTTTATGATATCACTTGTTTTAATTTTTAATTATTTCACCTTTTTGTATTTGAGGCTGTTTATGTGGCATTTTACTCATTTGCATATGCTTTACTGGGATCTTTGATAATTCAATGTTGAATGCTGCGCCCAAATTTGTGACATTTATAGTTATTATGATTGTTTTGTTCACACATAGTTGTAAATATAATCGAATTGCGTGCGACTTTCATACAAGTGAGAAGTCTAGCTAGCTTTAGGTCAGAGTTGTGTTAGCTTTAAAACCAGTTTTAATCCACCATATTCTATTTAAGGCAAAAAGTAAAATCACAAAAACACTGAACTCCCGAGGAAAATTCAAAACAAAAAAGCCCTAATCAACTGTACGCTCTTCAAGAAAAGAAATGTTTTAGATCTTTATATACCAGATTAGTCGTCTGCTCTGTAATTTAATCCGATTGTGTCCTGTTTGCGATTGTGATATTTTGACTGAATGTGGAACATCCACTAGCAATTACATCGACCGAAAGATATAGAGAAAGAGTAAACATGTGTATAAAAAATACCAAAATCCAAGGTAACGTAAAAAATGTGATAGTCCATAAAAACTAACAATTTTCAAACAAAATCAACCAACGGAACGATTCGAAGAAAACCATCATATTCTTAACATGGTACTAGCAGTTTTCGAAAAAAAAGAAGGTTAAACTTAGATTTATAGCTAGATTGGTCACAACAAAAACGACGACAATATTACAATAAAATTTACAAAACACAGTGCCATGGTTCTTTATGTTTGTCTTCGACTAATGAGTTTAAAATATAGTCCTTTGGTATATTCAATCGTTCTAAAACAGAAATTAAAAAATTCGTAGTACATCCACAAAAAAAGTAGACATTAGAAATAAAAATCAGATTGGACACGTTGAAAAGTGTCCCCTGCTTTTGTTACTTTGTTTGACATTAATAAAATACGCTAAATATAGTTATCTTATTACTGATAATGTATGCAAAACAAACTTAAAACAAAAACTCAACATTGACTAATTAATCATGAAAATGGAGGTTAAGGTCAGACGAAGCCTACTAGACAGACGTATAAACATTAAAGTCATTTCATTTGCCAAATATTGTGGCACTCCTGTTTATAGTATTCGAGAAACATACCAAACTATTAACATTAAATAATAAACCATGACAATGAGTTCAAGGTCAAATGAAACCTGACTAACAGACATGTTCTTCTAAAAATCATTCCATACACTAACTATTATTCACATATTACTTATAGTTTCCAATCAACAAACAATCACACGAAATTATACATTAACCAATTAACCATGAAAATGAGATGAAGTTCAGATTAAACCTCCCACAGTGACATGCCAAACTAACGTTCATTCCACTGAACCATGAAAATGCGGTTAATTTCAATAGAAACCAGACAGTTTCTAAAACTTCAATATATGTTGACAGAACCAATCAAAAAGATTCAAGCAGTCGCTGATCCATGCAATTGGGGGTCAAGGACAACGAACATACCACAAACGGACACTTCTTTACATACGGTATCTGCATATAAGATATGAAGCATCCAGCGGCTCTTTTCACAAAAAATCTTAAGAGTAAAAATACTCGTAAGTCTTACACATTTCAGTATAACTTAGGATCAATTTTAGTCGTAACACTTTTTGTAAAAAGAGTCGCTGGTCTTTTAGTTTAGTCCCTTTGTATCGCATTATACATTCTATTTTCGCTGGCGAGACAGAAATAAGACATCAGAAAATCAAATGCATGGCAAAACCAACAAATTATAAACTTCAGCATGTGGGATTAAATTAGGTAGTGTTAGTAGTTAAAATTTTCATGTAGTGCCTGTTTTGTTGCACATGACAAATAAAAATGTGGTGAAATGTCAACTTAAAAAGGGACGAAAGATACCAGAGGGACAGTCAAACTCATAGATCGAAAACAAACTGACAACGCCATGGCCAAAAATAAAAAGACAAACAGACAAATAATAGTACAGATAACACAACATAGAAAACCAAAGACTAAGCAACACGAACCCCACCAACAACTGGGGGTGATCTCAGGTGCTCCGGAAGGGTAAGCAGATCCTGCTCCACATGTGGCACCCGTCGTGTTGCTTATGTTATTACAAATCCGGTAAATAGTCTAATTCGGTAAGTAACATTCGTGAAAAGGGAGGGTATTGTAGTTACGACATAAGGAACATATCCAATATCATCTGTGAAACGGTTATTCCATAATGGTCAACCAACTCGTGATGGCGTCAGTAAAATTTACGAAGGAATGACTTCAACTTCACCATTTGGAACTCTTGGTTTAATAGCTTCCTTTTGAGCAGCAATCCTCTATCAAGGAAATCATGATAGGAAACACAAGCCCGGGAATATCGTATCAATTGGGAGATATATACTCCGTATGCAGGCGCTGCTGGAATGTTGCTACATAGAAATGAAAAGTTCACAATTGGGAAGCTGAAATCATAAGGGTTGTCATAAAGCGGAAAAAATAACTGGCCTAGGGCTTTTACAATCACAAAAATTAAGATTATCTGAGCTAATATTCAAACAGACGACTAAACTTGATTTATAATATGATTCAGTAATTTTTTTTGACAGCTATATTGTGCTTGTGAAAACTACAAATCATTTCGTTTATTAAAGACCCGCTTGTTCCTTTTATTATTTTTTTAAAATGTAGATGTTTGTAACATGCCCAATTTGTTTAAAAATTCGACATTACTTTACAACATAATGAGCTTTATGAAAGCCTCATAATCCAGAATCATAACAGAGAACACTACAAATATATGTATCAAGTAATGACATTGTAATGATATAATTAATGACATTGAAGTGATATAATTAATTACATTGAAATGGTTTAATTAATGACATTGTAATGGTCTAATTAATGACATTGAAGTGATATAATTAATGACATTGTAATGGTATAATTAATGATATTCAAGTGGTATAGTTATTGACATTGAAGTGGTATAGTTAATAACATTGAAGTGGTATACTAAATGACATTGAAGTGATATATTTAATGACATTGAAATGGTGTAGTTATTGACATTGAAGTGATATAATTAATGACATTGAAATGGTATAGTTAATGACATTGAAGTAGTATACTAAATTACATTGAAACGGTATAGTTAATGACATTGAAGTGGTATAATTAATGACATTTAAATGGTATAGTTAATGACATTGAAGTGGTATAAATAATGACATTGAAATGATATAGTTAATGAAATTGAAGTGGTATAATTAATGACATTGAAATAGTTTAGTTAATGACATTAAAGTGGTATAATTAATGACATTGAAAATATAGTTAATGACATTGAAGTGGTATAATTAATGACATTGAAGTGGTATAATTAATGACATTGAAGTGAAATAATTAATGACATTGAAATGATTTAGTTAACGACATTGAAGTGATATAATTAATGACATTGATTGGTATAAGTAATGACATTGAAGTGATATAATTAATGACATTGAAGTAATATAATTAATGCCATTGAAGTGATATAATTAATGCAATTGAAGTGATATAATTAATGACATTGAAGTAATATAATTAATGCCATTGAAGTGATATAATTAATGCAATTGAAGTGATATAATTAATGACATTGAAGTGATATAATTAATGACATTGAAGCGGTATAATTAATGACATTGAAATGATATAGTTAATGAAATTGAAGTGATATCATTAATGACATTGAATGGTATAAGTAATGACATTGAAGTGATCTAATGAATGCCATTGAAGTGATATCATTAATGCCATTGAAGTAATATAATTAATGCCATTGAAGTGATATAATTAATGCAATTGAAGTGATATAATTAATGACATTGAAGTGATATAATTAATGACATTGAAGCGGTATAATTAATGACATTGAAATGATATAGTTAATGAAATTGAAGTGATATCATTAATGACATTGATTGGTATAAGTAATGACATCGAAGTGGTATAATTAATGACATTGAAATGATATAGGTAATGACATTGAAGTGGTATAATAAATGACATTGAAGTGGTATAATTAATGACATTGAAATGGTATAGTTAATGACATTGAAGTGATATAATTAATGACATTGAAATAGTAGAGTTAATGACATTGAAGTGATATAATTTATGATATTGAAATGGTATAGTTAATGACATTGAATAGGAATAATTAATAACATTGAAATGGTATAGTTAATGACATTGAAGTGGTTTAAGTAATGACATTGAAATGGTATAGTAATGACATTGAAGCGGTATAATTAATGACACTGAATTGGTATGATTAATGCCAATGAAGTGATATAATTAATGCCATTGACGTGACAATGAATAGAAAGATTATGTATGCGGCCCGATTTCAACACATTAAAGATAGCTTTTGTGGCTTTTTCTGCTAGGTACATCTGTGATATTTTAGAATTACCAGTTCTAGATAATAATATGCCCAAATAGTTAAATTCTTTGACAGTTTCAATGTCAGTTTCGTCTATTTTAAAAAGTAAATTTGACGACATTTTGCCTATAGAAAAAATAATCACTTTATTTTTCGTGACGTTACCTTTAAGCTTCCAAACATTACAGTATTCACTGAAAGAATCCAGCTGTTTCTGTAAATCACCAGTACTTTCTGCCAATAGTACTGTGTCGTCTGCATAAAGGATAACAAACAGTTTAAAATAAATTTGAAGCTTGGAATCAATTTCTTTAGAAATACTCACAAGTCCCCGTAGGCTTTTGTCTTCCAAAAAGTGTTTAGGTCGTTTAAGTATAATGCAAATAATATAGGGGACAAGTTTTTGCCTTGACGGACACTTTTGTTACAAACAAAATAGTCTGAAATATTATTGTTATATACAATATTTGATTAGATATTTTCAAATAAATGGATAATAACATTATACATTTTCCCATTTATATGTTGAGTTAGCAACTTAAAGCAGAGTCCATCACGCCAATTGAATCAAAAGCTCTTTCGAAACCTATGAAAATATCCCAAAAAAAAGCTGATAATGTAAATAAATTGTCTTTTTTACTGTATCCAGATCTAAAACCACACTGAATTTCATTTTAAACATCAAAATTTTCGATAAATGTCTTAATTCTTTCATTCAAATGTGCAGTGAATAATTTACTCATAGAACTGAGAATAGTTATCGGTTTAAAATGTTTAGGATTATAACTATCTCTTTTGTTTTGTAAACTGGTTTTATATTGCCAATTAACCATTTGCAAGGTATTATACCGGTGTCAAATATCATGTAAAACACTTTTTCATAAAATGGTAAAAAAACATCAACAGTAGATTTTATATATTCATTTATAACTCTATCTTCACTACATGCTTTATTATTTTTAATTTTTCTAATGCACAATAGTGTTCATCCCTTGCAAATGGGAGATTTATATTATTATTATTATGTTTCCTGTGCTGATCTGGATTAATACCTGGAAATTCTGTGGTAGCTGTCTCAACATCAGCAGAATCTAGTCCTTAAAAAAATAAATAAGACTTTATAAGTATATCAGGTTGTTGTTTTCTTTTCCCTTGATTTGAAAGTTTCCAGAATTCCCGTGGATTTTTTCGATTTTAAACTTTTCATTTCTTTCGTCATTTTTTTTTCTATGAAAATCATTTTTTTCATCTAATATATATTTTTTTCAGTAAGTCTTAAGTTCTGCTTTTGCTGAACAGCAGATTTTGTAGAAATATTTCCCTTTAGTTTCCTATAATTTTGCCTAGGAAATCTACACTCCTCATCAAAATAATGTCTATCTCCTTGTTTTACTCTTATTCGTGTCTTTGGTTTGAAAATACCAAACGTACCTCTAGCTGAATCTAACATAATTTTAAAAACATCATCAAAAATCGTATCAACCTTCAATTGGTCAATATTATCACTTGATTTTTAATTTGGACTTTCAAAAATCATGTCTTTTCTTTCTTGTGGAATATTGTTTTTAAAATCATTGTGGTATAATTAGTAACATTGAAATGGTATAGTTAATGACATTGAAGTAGTATAATTAATGACATTGAAATGGTATAGGTAATGCCATTGAAGTGGTATAATTAATGACATTGAAATGGTATAGTAAATGACATTGAAGTGGTATAATTAATGACATTGAAATGATATAGTTACTGACATTTAAGTGGTATAATTATTGACATTGAAGTGGTATAATTAATGACATTGAAATGGTATAGTTAATGAAATTCAAGTGATATAATCAATGACATTGAAATGGTATAGTTAATGACATTGAAGTGATATAATTAATGACATTAAAATGGTATAGATAATGACATTAAAGTGATATAATTAATGACATTGAAGTGGTATCATTTACTAAATCCCAATTACACTTTTTAATTTTTTCATCGTTTTCATTTGTGTTTTCATTTTTTTTTTTTTAATATTTCCAGAATCACGATATTCTTTTTATGTTTTCTTAAAAGAAACTTTTATAGTAGTGTGTACATCAGAAAATAATTCTGAAAAATCGTGTAGAAAAAAGTTGCAGACTAATCCTAACAGACATACAGATGTGATAACATAATCTACAACGCTAGCATTTCGACAACTAAAATTTCCCGAGTTATCTCCCATTCGCTCATTCAAAATAAAAAGCGAGTTTGTCCGACAAAACTCCAACAAAAGATTTCCATGTCTGTTGTTCAGTAATTCAGAACTTTGATCACCCCTACCAGATCACCCTAGCTTGAGTTTCTTTGTTCTGTATGCTTTTCTTTGTTCTGTAACATTTTGGCGGTAATGTCAAATCCCCCATAAAACTTAGAAATATTTATACGGAAAAATTAACTATCAAAATGTATGTAGAAAAAATCCAGTGTCTAAGCTGAGAATCGAACGCAAGACCATTAGCATAGAGACCTACGATTCATACCCCTACACCAAGACGACTGGATACAAACTCTCTGTTAATAAAGGGCATATACTATACAGTAATATACAAAGTATATTATAATGATTGTGTGGTGTTTTAACTAGATTTTATGATCCGTAAATGTTTTTATCGAAACTAGAACAGATGGGATAACTATTACGTACATATACAATACCAAAATAAAGATCAGCATCAGTTTGTACATAAAAAAAGTTTTACATACTTTAAACCACATTACAAAATTACTGTCGGTTTCTAAAACTTCAATATATTTTGACAAATTATCTTTGTAACCTAACACGATTCAACCTGACCTTCTTTTAGCAATTTGTTTTTCAATATGAATTATTAGACATCTAATTTAATTTCATCGATGTCATCAGTTTTAGTTTCAGTAAAATATACAATACTATTTTTTTTTAGTTAGTTCTTGAAAATCCTGATATTGTGATTCATTCATGAGTCCCATCACAATTAAAACATAATATATATATATATATATATATTAAAATCTAAACTATCTGTGCAATCGCTTAATTCAACATGTTCGTTTTCGTTTGATGTTGTGTGATCTTCCTGACGTTCCTATTCACCACTACTGTCAGTTGGTGTTTATTCGGCGGACCGTTCGTTTATCTGCTTGGTGTCTGACATGTGACCTGATTATATGATCTACTGTCAGTATGTTGCTGTGTCCTAACTGGTGTATTCATATTGTTTACAGGATCGGAAGTAAATGCATTCTCTTCTGATATGTAAAGCTAATTGTAAATGAATAATTTGTCTCTCGCAAGGGTTACTTTTTTCCCTCTACGTTTAGCCTCTTTCATCACTTGGTAAAGTTTGCGTCGTCTATTTTCGATTTCTTGTGGAAATTGTTCTTTTATTCCGTATTGTGTTCCTTTTAGGCGATATGCTTTCTCAAGTACATGCTGGAGGTCATCTCTGTAAAGAAATCGTGCATCTTCTTCTTCTTTCGTAGTTCCCGCTTGTCAAGGAGCACTCAGATGAGACAGATAAATTATATTAAAAATATCTGTACATATTAAAACACATTAAGTCGTCCTGAATATGCATGAAATATTTGCCACTGGACGTTAAGCAACCAACAATCAATCAATCAATAAAACACATTAAATCCTTTCTAATATATGAATGAACATTATCCTCCACCATAATATCCAGTGTATATACAGCAAGTCGTGAGTTTAATTATTTCATCAGCGATATAAAAACTTTAAAAGTAATGTATAATAGTTCACAATGTTACTTTTTGAAATATTAAATATTTATATGATTGGCTTGAGTAGCATTATTTTAAAATAGCTTAGTGTTTGTTTAAAATGCCAAGAGATAAAAATAAAGTACATGTTCGTTCATCTTGAGTACTATTATTTTTAAAAGTAAGTATTCATATAGAATGCTATTTTAAAAATCTAAACGTATGAATATGATGTTAGAGTAGTATTATTTTAGTTGATTTAATAATATTCATATAGAATACTACTTGTAGGATCTAAGATATAAGGCTGACTGACCATACACAGAGACTTGTCCCCTCATTCCACACACTAGCTACACATTACTAATGTTCATTCTTTGCATGTGGATTAGATGGCAATAGTCCGTTGACTTCATTTCAATTGTTCTGAGAACTTTGTTATTTGGGAGGATGTTCATTTCAGCAAAACTTTGACAGTCTATCAATAGTTCTGTGATATCCACTTTGTTATTGAAACAGTAAGTCTACAATCTACCTCCAATTTTATTAACCACATATTCTTTGATTTGTTGAAAATGAGATTTCCGAATGTTTCTATATACTGGGCAGCTTGTTAAAATGTGTTGAAGGTCTTCAGCTTCAAGTTTACATATAGGGCAAGTAGGGTCTACCTCTGCTTGGTTGAATTTGACTTTTAAGGTTTGGAGCATATATGTTCCAGTTAGCATGCGTGCTTTTGTTGTAGCTTTTCTCAAATCCTTTACGGAGTTTGATATTGTATCCCATACGTTGTGAGTTTGTCCAATATTTAGGTTTCCTTTTGATAGCAATTCGAGTGTTGATTTTTCTTCACAATCTGATCTTAGTTTATTTGCCCAGTGAGATGAAATAGCTGTTCTTTAGATGTTTTTCCAATCTATTTTGTTGTAATGACGATTATTTCTTTGAATGATGGGAGTCGATACATGTTCTTTTGAAGAAGCTAGTTGGTCGACCTGCTGTATGTTGCCTCGAAGCTGTACGGTATTTGTAACCGAGCGAGAGTATACTGGATTACAGTTCTTTAAATGACCTCCGACATCGTTCTCAATTTTTGTGTAGCTTTTTTTCTATGCTTGTCACAAGCCCTATGATGATATTAAACACAAGATAGATGCTTGCCCATGATCCAGTATATTTCTACTTTCTTCAAGGAGTTTAGCAGTCCCATTTAATGACATTTTCACTGTAGCGTTAAAAATATGATAATTATATGCAAGGTTAAAGGTCAATTTGCATTATCAATAGTCGGGATTGCCTTCATATAGATGATACACATCGGCAAAAAGTTATTTATTGTCTGAGGTCACAATGAAATCGAATCTCGATGCAGGTTAGTTGCTGGAGGAAGATGTATTGGCCCTTTCCACTGTATTGGCAGTTGACATGATATTTTCTTGTGTTTCACAAATATCCACAAGGGGTATAACACTTGCTGCAACCCCCACAACAACACATAATTGAATGATCATAACGGCTAACATCATGATAATCCACTTGACAAAATTTCACTCGTTTTAAGATAGCAGCTATTATATCGGTTTCGTGTGGGGATGTGTTTTTTTTGCAGAAAAAAATACACAAAAAAAAAACTTGTCGTGTTTTTTTGTTTAGATTCAGTTTGAAAGACTAAAAAATGGGTAATTAAAAATATATAGCATTATACCGATTCAAACAAATTATAACTTGAACGATTCAATATAGAATTGTGATAGAAAAAAAAATACGGGGAAATATAACAGCAAGCAAAAAAGCTCTAAATCATCGGGTCTCCCGATTAAAAAAAAGCAAGTGGTAAATCTACAGTAACAGCTTGATGGTAGTTAATCATATAAACTGGACGTGATAACGAGATAAAGACACTTGAGACATGTTATTCTAATAGGAACACACTAAAACATAAGAAGATGTTATAGTTTAATGTTGGAGATATCTTGTTCATCTATTTTGCGCTTTATGCACAAACTTTTCAACTTCATCCATCGTGGTATCACAGTGCGGTACTATAGTAGGGGCATAACTCATACCACCATCACCATTTAACCATGCACCACCCATCCCCTTTTTTGGGGTTCTGATCAGTTTTTGATCTATTTACACAGTACTAGTCTTTACATAACCTAGGGATAACTCATCTTTTTGTTGACATAGACATCTATTTATAACCTGATGTAAACAAACTTTATTTACTTAAGAACTGATAAGGACCTTATGTAAATAGACTTGGGTCTAAAGTAAATAGGCCTTGTTTGCATAGTCTTTATGTAAACATGATTCTAAAAACTGTTTTCGCTCAACTCATTTTACACTACTCATGCGCAATGAATTACTGTTCTCGTGCACTGAGTGAAATATCGAAGTTTTATATTGCAGCGAATTATTATTCTCATGCATTACATGAATTGTGATTTCTTTTAATTGTTTCAGTGTTACCATTGTCCCTGTATATTAAAACAAGAAACAATTCGTTAGGATTTATACGTACATAATGTACCGTTCAAACAACTTGCCCCAGCAGATACATATACTATTTAAACTTAGCAGTAAGTTTTACACAAACGTTTAGTGATTTGTAATTGATTAGGAGATTTTCTGATCTCCTATCGGTAAAAGTATCTACTAGTATACAATAGTCGTTTAGGGCTGTTTGTGTGAATGTGTATTTCTGTTTGTTCACTTGGAACCAATGATGCTAAAACGTTATTAGTTAACTGCCTTTTTACAAAATTTCATCAAAATATCATTAACATTCTTAATTTTTATTCAATGTGATATTAAATATTTTGTTTTCAATCAAATGACTTTAATAAATTGTGCTTTTTCATGTTGCATGTATGACAATCGTATAAAAGAATAATACTTGTAATCTTTCCAAGGGAGACTACTTGCTAAACATGATTTTCATATTGAAAAATCTACCAATGAAAGACGAGACTGTGTAGCTTTGAGTCGACTGTATCACTCATCTGGTATCTTTAAATATAATATGAGGAAGAAGTCCTAAATAACGGTAGAAAAAATCAATAATACGAAAAACAAATATAAAAATCAATATACTAATGAAAATCGTTAAGGTTTTTTTTTGTCTTACAGCTGCGCTTGCGCAATACCCTGTTCCTGATCTGTTGACGACCGCTGCCATGTTGTAAGTCATACGATTTCACGCAAATTACCAAGAAGAATAGTGACAACAATACAATGAAAATAAAATTCGTGATACGGATTTCGTCCTCTTTTAAAGACAACACCTGCCTCGTATTAACTTATAAATAATAGAGCTGTACCTCGCCGATATTTATCATACAAAACTGTGAGCTGTCTTCATTTCTGTGTTCTATTCTTTAACTTTCTATGCCATTTTTTTTCTTTCTCTCTTTTATTTGTCCATTTTCCTCTATTTGATTATATTTTAGCACCTCATTACCGAATATACAGTTCTCGGGAAGTGTTAGTCCAGAGCATTTGACGGATGAAAAGTTCAGATATCAGTCATATATATGGAATGTGTTACTATTTTCGGTGCATTACTTGTAATTTCTTTAATTCGTGAGAAAGACATTGACTATCTTATCACGTGCAGAACAATGTATTAAGTGAATAACTTATCCCGTGCAAAATAATGTATTGATGATCGTGAGCCGGACAGCGAACTTCTTATCTGGTGCAATACAATGTAAAGGTGATCGCGCGCATGACGGTGAATATCTTATTTCGTGCTGCACTTTATACTAGCGATCACGCGCAGTGTATTACTGGTTTCTTGAAAAACAGAAAACCATTGAATTACTGGTATCTTGCACTGCAATTAGTTATCGATGTCTTGCAATATAACTAATTGCTAATATGGTGCAGTTCCCCAAATAAATTAATGAATCCATTTGAGAACGTGTTTGTTCTTTTACAGTATTCAAGATTCCCCTCTTTCAAAAAAGGAACTTTCAATCGGTGTATAGTTCATACTATGATGGTTAAAAAAATTGGTTCGTGCAACTAAATATTATCGAAACTACTTTAAGCTATATTGCTAAGAAATGTGTTCTTATCGCTAATAATAAGGAGATTCTCTTTACTCCGAACTTTTAAAGTATGTATTCAAATCCTAGCTCATGGGTTCATATGTACTTTAGTCAATGGAAGGTCCTGGACCTTTGACCAAAAATACTCAAAGGTCCTCCTTTATTCTTAGAAGGTCCAATTTTTATTGAAAATTCAATTTATCAAAACAGAAAACGTTTACCATTCCAAAAGCACTCAACATATCTAACTCCATTAACCTCATTTTTTTTTGAAAATTTCTTAAATTTATTCAGTCAGAAAAGGCTTCCCCTTTCCACCAACACTAAACGCTGTGTTAAATAACACTTTGCATTACTGTCTCGTGCAGTACAGTTTATTACTGTTCTCGAGCAGTATAGTGTATTACTGTCTCGTGCAGTATAGTGTATTACTGTTTCGTACAGTATAGTGTTTTACTGTTCTCCTGCAGTATAGTGTATTACTGTCTCGTGTAGTATAGTTTATTACTGTCTCGTGCAGTATAGTGTACGACGTGTATTACTGTTATGTGTAGTATAGTGTATATCTGTCTCACCAAGCACATTTAATTACTGATCTCGTACAGTGTAGTGTATTGCTGATTTCATGCGGGTTTCTGTATCAATTAACTCGCCCAGCGCATTGGTGTATTATAAATTTCCTTTAAAATAGTAAAATACTTAGATAATTCAGTACAGAGATTTTCTGATCCCGTATAGTATATTAATTACGTATCTTATGCAGGGCATTGCTGATTTCATGCATTTTCGAATTACTGATATTATATGAGAATTTCTTATATTAATAAGTTTTATTCGTATTGTTAAGGTTTTGTAGTTTTTCACTTTTTATAAATAACAAGAAACAAGTCTTATGTTTTTTATTTCTATAAAAGTCATATAAGTAACAACTCATTCATCGATCTTCAGAAGAGTCTTATCTTCCAATACAAACATTTTGAAATCACTTGATATTTTATTTTCATCGTTTGTGTTATCAGTTAGGAGATTTTCTAATCTCCTTGCTATGAAAAGTTAGAGAACTTCTGTCGTGACAACACATGTCAAATGCCTTTTTTCGTTTCTGGGAGCAAATTAATGGTACTAAATGTTTATCACTAACTACATTTTTACAACCATTTTAAAGAATGTGATTATTGTACTAGATGTCTATTCAGAATACCAATAAATATGTATTTGTCTAGGATATTACTTTGATGTATTGTATTCAGTCGTGTCGCATGTATCGCAAACATTAAAAAGAATAACATTTGTAATATTTCTAAGGGAAACTACTCAATATGACAATTTGAAATGACATTGTGAGACTAGACTGAATAGTTCCAAATAGGCTGTATCTTTTTCTTCAATTCACAGTTATGGCGTGATCGTCAGTTTGCACAGAATTCCACTCAAACCGGTGTTAAGGGTCGTCTTAAACTTGCAGTGAGGTGAGAGTTCTTTTGCTCCGTGTTGAAGGCCTCATTGTGACTTTAAGATGAAGAACAGCAATAAAAGCCTTGTTCCTTTGCTTTTTGTGTTATTGCTGTGCATCTACTGATTTTGTGTCATGGATGGATACACATTATCCTTTTTTTATATTGTATCACTCACATTGTAATTATGCAAAAATAATGAATAGTTACTCGCCAAAGCATGGCGATTTGGCAGATGTTGATGCACTTACAGGGCACATAAAAGTGCACTTTAAATACTAGTAGCTAAAAATAAGATTAAACTGCTCTCGGGTCCTATGAAAGCAAAAGCGACGATGTTCCCCGTAATGAGTCTCATCCCGCTGATAATTTGCGGTATGGAGATTTTCTAATCTCAGCGTTTTAGAAGTGATTGATTTAAACATAAAACATATTACTTTTAATTTGTATGAAGAATTTCTGATCTCGAGAGCTTTTAAATTATAAGTGTTTGATTTTACACACGAATCTGTGATATAGTTATGTTTTACACACGAATCTGTGGTATTGTAATGTTTTACACACGAATCTGTTATGTAGTGATGTCTTTAAGTATTGATGTTTCTTTTTGTTGATTTTTTTTTTAAAAATACTGAAAAGTTATTTCAAAACAACTACATTTTTACAAACAATGCAGAAAACTGTGATCAACATATTTATTTTCTATACAGTATTATAATAATTATAGAATAACTAATCGAAGAATTCAAATAGAGAAAAATATTCAACGAGTGACCGAACAACACATTAATTCACGAATGCGCGTAGCGCATGAGTTAATTATCAGTGTTGTTCGGTCACGAGTTGAATATTTTTCGATATTTGAATTCTTTGATTAGTTATTCTTTTTATTACATTGGCAAAGGGCTTTTTAATGAAATTAAAGTAGAAAATGTAAGGAACTATATCTTTTTCTACGCATTCACAATTTGTTTTGATCCGACGTTATCGACGTCTTGACAACGCCTATTGTTGTATGACGTCAGAGGAGTGAAATAACCACGTTTATTTCACATGTGAAATCATCGGTTTTTATTTCACTGGGAAATCAATGTAATTCATTGCAACCAATGTAATAAATTATAAGTATTTGTTTTCTAAAGTATTCCGTTTATAAATTGTTCTTTTCTTATGTTGCCTGTATTGCAATCGTTAAAAGAATAACATTATTTCCAATATATCCAAAGGAGAATAATTGGTAAATCTGCATTTTTTTAATGGCATTGGATGCAAGTAGTATATACTTATTGTTTTGAAGCAACCATCTAAGTACCGAGATATGTAACAAGAGGTAATGAGGTCATAAAAAAGACTAACGCAATAACCGGAACTGAGGCGGAGGGGGAAGGAGGAACCCCCTAAAAAACACCAAAACGGAGTTCATAATGCATGAACACCAATGAACTACAATACACATATGACTGCTTGAAAAAATACGAATTATAAAATTAACAAATAACGATAAGGGAGATAAACATAATGTTTATTACTTTATTTTACCTATGAAGATTGTAAAGGTATTAATTACTTTACTTTACGACAATAATTGTATTACCCTGTGTGTGTAATAGTAACCTTTCTATTCAGATAAGGATTAAATCATGTAAATAGAATGATTTGAATTAAACAAATGAAGTATCGTTCATGTTTAGACATGTTACGAACAATTCAAATAGATTGATAGGAATAAAATATATCAGCATCAGGATTGAAACGTGAGATATACTGAGTATTGTAATAGTTGCCACTGGACTTACAACACATGCTATGTAAATGAATCAAACACATAGTAATAGTTATCACTGGACTTACAAAAATCAATCAATCAAATTATTCAACAGAATCGACTGTACGTGTGCGCAAAGCATCTGATACTAACATGATTAAATGATTATGTATCATCGATCTTTACATCTATAGAACTGAAAAATCTCTCTCACGCTTTCAGATTTGAGATCTGATTCAGGACTTGAGACCTGCTACAATTAGGTGTAGGTAGTTTATTCTCTCTCTCTCTCAATCCTCCTCCTCTTCTTCCTCCTCACTCCTCACTCCACTCCTGGAGTGAGGAGGGTGGAAATGTTTAAAGGGGCGGAGGGAAAAAGGGGAATCAAGAGAAACAGGAAAGGGTAAAAGGATGAGGGAAAGGTATGAGGAGGGTAGAAGAAAGATGAGTGAGGCGGATGAAAACGTTTGCGGAGGAGAGAAAAAAAGTATCAGAATCAATGAGGAGGAGGGGATTAAATTGAAAGAAGGAGGATCGAGTGAGAGAATGGAGTAAGGAGTCGGCTGTGGAGGTGTTCCGTTTGCTCACCCTTTTGTCGGAGTAGGCTCCACGTCTGCCTCCTTCTCCTCCATACCTTTTCGTTCTCCTTAAACATTTACCCTTCTTGTCATCATACCTTTCCTCCATTGCATGTCTCCTCCTCCTCCTCCAAGTGTATAGTTCACTATAATGAATATATCATCTGAGGAGGAGGCGTGCAGAGGAGGAAAAGATTGATGATGAGGAGGGAAAACAGGTTTATAATCCCGCTGCAAATGTTTGCACCTTTCCTAAGTCAGGAATCTGATTACAGTAGTTGTCGTCTGTTTATGTAGTTCATACGTGTTTCTCGTTTCTCGTTTTTATATAGATTAGACCGTTGGTTTTTCCGTTTGAATGGTTTTACACTAGTAATTTTTTGGGACCCTTTATAGCTTGCTGTTCGGTGTGAGCCAATGCTCCGTGTTGAAGGCCGTACCTTGACCTATAATGGTTTATTACTTTTATAAATTGTAATTTGGATGGAGAGTTGTCTCATTGGCACTCATACCACATCTTCCTATATCTATTACGGAGTAAAAAAAAAGGGTATGGAAGAGGAGGAGGAGACGACATGCAATTGCAAATTTATAAAGCCAAAAACTACAATTAATGATACTCGTATTGAAGTAAACTTTAAGAATTGTTCTTGATTCCGCGTGACGTGCTTCACTCTGCTGATCTGGGTTTTTTTTAACGCCGTTTTACAAATGTATCATGCAGGTTCACATATTTCACTTAAATTAATGTTATATCTTTTGTCTGTCAGATACATTTGCTGTACAAATCTTAGTGTGGCCCTTTAGCCAAAATCGAGTCACTTAGATAGAGTATCTTCATAGTTCTGTCCTGACTAGTGCTGATCTGACTTCGGTCTCGAGCAGGACGCCGAATTATTGATCTCGTGCATTATATTCAGTGTCTTTTTAATATCGCGCTACGGATCTCGTGCAGAACAGTAATTTACTGATCTGGTGCAGAACAGCGTATCACTGATTTCAAGCAGGACAGTGAATAACAGACGGTGTGCAGTATTCGGATTACCCATTTTGAGCAGTACGATGCATAACAGATTTAAATTTAAAAAATGCACAATGAATTATTGATCTCCTGCAGCATTTTTAAATATGAAAATTAAATTTTGTGCAGTGTGGTACATTACAGAATATGAAATACAAGCGCAATGTTTTTTTGTTTTTTTTGGTTTTTTTTGTAACTGAACTCGTGCACTACTGTGAATTGTCGATGTTGTTTATTGCATTTGACGTTACGCACGATATTGCGTCTCAAATGGTAACGTCATTTTTTTTACGTTTTACGGCGATTAATGATTATCATGATTATATTGGGGATATTTTTTTTATTTCGCTTGCAATTTCTGTTTTTCACATCAATATTGATACTTCTTAATGTTTGGTTGTACTGAATATGCATGAAATATTTCCCACTGAAAGTAACGTAAGCAACAAACAACAAAATATATCGTATTTGGGTAATGCATAAGTCTATATGAAAAAGAAAATATACGGTATGATGAGTGCCAATGAGACAACTCTCTACCAGAGACCAATTGACATAAAACGTAATAAAATGCAATGTTTCCCCATTTTGATCCGAAAAGGAAGAAGATATATATTTTGATTTAATTAAAAAATGTTTGTCGGGAATTACAAGTTAAACGGGTCTTGCTTATAAAATTCACTGAACTTTCTTTAATAACGCAACAATTAGATTAAGAGATGAAACGATTGTCAGAAAAAGGTTAATTCTATTCATCTCATATGTTTACAAGCCTTGTATGATATGGAGAGGTATATAGCCACGCTTCAGGTCCAATTTTATTTTTACTTTCATGTTCTATATGTAATCTTATTGCAGAGAAATAAAAAAATCGCAGTTTTACGCTCCCAAAATTTGAAAATTTGAAAAAGATTATTTTTTATCCTCTCGTAATACACAATTTTTTCACAACTAAAGAACCTCATCTAAACAAACAACCCCAACCATCGGATTTTTTTTTATACTTTGTGGTCTTTTTGATAGTATCTGACTATCAAGAAAATTCTATCTGAGGAAATATATACAGATGATCCACCATAAATAGCGTCCCGAATTTACAACGTTCAAAACGTATGAAAATCGTCCAGTGGACAAACTTGCAAGACATTTTATTTCTTTGAAAACGAAGTCGTTTTGACTACGCAAATTATCAAAAAGTATGTAGCTGTTTCGTAGAGTTAAAGTACAATTACGGAAAAGCAATATTTAGCATGCAACAAATCTCAATGTTCAATAATAATGTCGCAAATGACAGTTTATTTGTAAAAAGCGGCGAAATCCGACATTGGACATCTTGCAAGACATTTGCCAGAAGCCGTTGCCTTTTTATATGTGGTGTGAGTGCTGCAAAAATTCGATTTTGATATGGTCTATATATGTACTTTTGTGAGCATAATTTACACAAACGAAATTTCATATAATCTTACATTTTGAAACCTATAAATTTTATAACTTAAGATTTTCCTAAATCTGATCATAATGGACACTTTTTGTTTTTGCCAAAAAATAACGTTGGTTGTTACAGGAACGCATATTCAGTAATATTGTAATACTTTATATATAAAGCATATCATTCATTCGAATTTTCGCGGATATAACACTGTTTTGAAGAACACAAACACCCCTGCTAAAGTTATTATGCGTATAGTCTGTTACGTCTGACAGGCATATTTTGGACGTTTTGTCAATATGTTGTCCTTATTTTAGACGTAAAATATGATAAAACAGTTTGTAGTTTTTTTCGGAATAGTTTTTACTAGTCTAGTCTATGGATAAAAAATTTATATAACTTCACTGTTATGATTTTACAGAAAAGCTGTTTATTAGTGTGGACTGGTTGATTACACGGTATTGACGCAATAACGTGCGTAACGTCACAGTTACATGAATTATGACTTCTTTAAATTGTTTCAGTTGTGTCCTCTTCTAACTCTTTAAGACAGCAAACAATTGTTATAGCTTGATACATAAATGGTCTTCAGTTCAAACGACTGGTCTATGCAAGGAAATGTTATCAAATTCTATTTCACTTGTAATTATTTAGGAGATTTTCTCATCATCAATCCTTAAATGTATATACTATTATATAAATAACACATAGCTGAGAGGGTGATAGAGCAGATTGTTACCCCGAGAAAACATTGTCAACCGCGGCGAAACCAAGGTTGACAATGCTTTTTCGAGGGGTACCAATCTGCTCTATCACCCTCTCAGCTATGTGTTATTTAATTTATTATACTGAATGTCCTATCATTGTTATCTTTTACAGATTAATTTTATTTTAAAAGTATTTTCTATATGACGTCACGTACATAACAACGTTACGAGTATTAGAAAAAACAAGAAAAGTGAGGTGATGTTCTATTTTTTTATTTTGACAGTCAAATAACAAAATCTGAGCCAAAACGTAGAACTTAAGCATTGTATTTAATTACTTGATGTTAATTCAATTCATTGTCCTTTAAATTATCGATTTTTGATTGGTCTGGACGAGAGGGTGACATTAAAAAAATTTGTCACCCGCTCAGCCATGTGATAGTATATAAAATAACACATAGCTGAGAGGGTGATAGAGCAGATTGTTACCCCGAGAAAACATTGTCAACTGAGGCGAAGCCAAGGTTGACAATGTCTTTTCGAGGGGTAAGAATCTGCTCTATCACCCTCTCAGATACGTGTTATTTAATTTATTAAACTGAATGTTCTGTTATTACTGTCGATTAAATTTCAAATTCAAAGCAATAAACTATGACGTCTTGTACATAACAACCATCCGTATTTAATAAAGCGTACACTTGATCAAGCGTCTTCGTGAAGGGTAATTATTTTAGAGTATTTGCCATAGGATAGAGTCGTATTTAATAAAGCGAACACTTGATCAAGCGTCTCCTTGAAGGGTAATAGAGTATTTACCATAGAATAGAGTAAATTAACACCCTCGTATAAGCCAATCAAAATATTGCATTTTTACGTGAAGTATAATAATTTACTCTATCACATGGCTGAGCGGGTGACAATTGTTTTCAATGTCACCCTCTCGTCCAGCTAATGTCACAGTAAGAATTGAATGTTCGATGACGTCGTTTACGCCGATTGACCCCGTGTCAACCGGTATAACGCATTCATAAAAAACAACTCGTGATTGGTGTATTAGCACACCAATTCAGTAAAACTCCTTTTGGGTTCCTATGAAAGCAATAGGTATGATATTGCCCGTAATGAATCTCATCCCAAGATAATTCTCACATCAACTGCTATATATATAATTTGTATGGAGATTATCTGATCTCCGAGCTATAAAATTATTTCTAAATAACAAGAAACCGTGATTCTCTGACGACTTCAAACGCGATTTTCTGTTTGGTGATTTTCGGAATAAAGATACTTAATAAGTTAGTATTCACTACATTTTTAACAAACAATAGAGAAAACTGAGATAATCATACTTCATTTCGATATAGTCTTAAAATAAGTGTTTTTTCTTTTATATTTCGTTTGCGAATGCTACTTTTCATTTGGTCTGTATTGCAATCGTTAAAAAGAATAAATGTTGTCATGTTTCCAAGGGAGGCAACTAACTATGACATTTCGAAGAAATGATAAATCATAAGTTCTAAAGGATTTATTCCAGATTGTCCCACTTTTTAAAATTTTAGAGTACTGATTGTCTCACATTATTTTATGAAGTAAAATGTTATTAAATAAACAAGGTAACTGTTGTTTTTTTGTTAAATAAACAGGAATTAATTATTGCATCTTCAAATTATTTTTATATCAATTTTATAAATTTTATAAATGTACAAACTATGATTTGTTTTTAGAAAATCATCAGACTTATGCACTTTTGATTAGATAATATAACATTTCTGGGTTATGAAATTACCTTTAATTAAAAAGGAAGTCAGAGGACATTTACACAAGATTCTTTTGGAGATAAAGGAGAACTAGACATTTATCAACTTATACTCAGGTCAGAAGTTCTTCTTCTGGTACCACATGCAGAAATAGAAGACTTCTGGTTCAATGCACTTGAAGACCTGGAAAATTTGGACTCGATAGTAAATACCACTCCGTTTACGGACTACGTCATAACATACTTGGATGAAAGCAACAGGCAGGTATCGAAACATTACCAAGACAGAAGGACCAAGGACAACAAACCACCTCGAAGGATGGCAGCTTGAAGAAGATGATCCAAGTACCACACCAAAACATATACACGCTACTGATCTACCTTTAAGAAGAGCAGGCAGCAAAAGAAGTGGTCATCATCCAGTACCAAGCAGGAGGAGTACGACCAACAAAGAGAAAAAATACACACAACTCAATCAACACTTACAAGAACTCAAAGATCGTCTTCAGAATAGTGAAGTTAGTGTGTTTCAGTATGCTAACATTGCCTCTTATTTATTACACTTGGGACTATTGTTGCAATCATGTGATGTGATGTTTATGTTATATATTATGTGTGCTTTGTTGTTGTACTTATGTATCATATATACTTTATTGTTGTACTTATATATCATGTGTGCTTTATTGTTGTATTTATGTTTTTTGTGTGCTTTATTGTTGTACCTTCTGCATTGTGTGTGCTTTATAGTATCTGCTCTTCGTGTGAAATATGTGCTTTAATGTATTAAACTGTTTATTATGTGTGCTTTATTGTAATAAGCTTTTTATAATTTGTGCTTAATAGTAACTCTTTAGTACACATATATGTAGAATTGAGTAGTGCTTGATATGTGCTTTTTCATGACTTAATATTATATTCTATGTTTGATGATACTCTAATTGTACCTATTATGTGCAAAATAAAATATGTGAATATTATTATTTAGATCGATATAAGAAGATGTGGTATGAGTGCAAATGAGACAACCAGTCAAAATTTATAAAAGTAAAACATTATAGGTCAAAGTACGGTCTTCAACACGGAGCCTTGGCTCACACCGAACAGCAAGCTATATTTGTTCATTTTCATTTCATATTTTATAAATTACATGTAATTACCTGCTACATATATATTATAAAAACAAATTAATCACTATCAAAACAATTCCCGATTGTCCCACATTTAAACTTTCCAATTGTCCCACAAACATATTCCCGATTGTCCCACAAAATTTCATTACTCTTTTACCTGTAATTTTAAGAAGTAGGACAATCGGGAAGACACCTTCTAAAGAGCCTGTATCGTAAAATGTATGAAAATATGATAAACTTGATTTCTATGTAGTATAATAATAATATATATTTGTTATCTGTAATTTTAAGTTTATAAATTGTTCTTTTCATGTTTTTCCTATATTCCAATAAGAATAACAATAGTTATATATTCCTAGGGGAGACTAATTGGTGACTGAACCTGCATTATTGAAGAAATGTCATGAAACATCGTATTGATAACGTTAAAAAAAACCAGAACTAAAGATCCCACGAACCTGTATATCCCACTTGATATTTATAATGCATAACACATAATTACTAGTGCTTCACCATAGCAAGATGCCTTGATTAATATTTATCTGAAGGACACTTTAATCATGTAAACGTCACAAACAAAAAAGCAGTAATTCTACAAAGCCACAAACTATAATTAACTTATCTCCCCTTATTGGAGTCGATTTTAAGAAGACGCTTGGTTCCCCGTGACGAGCTTTAATACTCTGCTGATCTCGAAAGGTTTTCATTAAAAAGCAGTGTTTTACAAAAATATCATGCAGGTTCACATATAAAACTTCAAAAAAGTTTACATCCTTTATTCTGTGTAATACATTGTTTAATTATTTATTTATGTTTAAGTTTGCAAATACCTTAATTCAGCAACTCACAGTTATATAAAAATAAGAAGTTGTGGTGTGGGTCTCTTCCTCCTATTCCCACTTTTAAAAAATACTATTCCTTCTATTCCCACATGCAAATAACAATAGATGTTTATAAAAGAAATAAAATAGTTTACTTATATTTGTTTTAATTTCTTTCATATATATTTTGTTTAAAAAAACAGAATTCATATAAATGCAAAAATAACTTATTACCTGTCCTAATAAAAAAAAACACTGGTCAATTAACAGTTGATTAAAAAATGTTTGTACAGTATAATCCTTTGTTTGCACAAGTTTTCCCCCTACTCCCACATGAAATATTAATTTTTCTTACCAGATTTATAAAAAGTGGGAATAGAGGGAATGAACCGTGGTGTGATTGCCATTGAGACAACTCGCCACAAGAGAATGACAAAGAAATTAACAATAGGTCACCGTACGACCTTCAACAATGAGAAAAGCCCATACATCATAGTCAGCTATAAAAGGCCCCAAAATGACAAATGTAAAACAATTCAAACCAGAAAAATAATTTGTGTACAAAATAATGAACGAAAAACAAATATGTTACACAGCAACAAACGACAACCACTGAATTACAGGTTCTTGACTTGGAACAGGCACATACAAAATGTGGTAGGGTTAAACTCGTTTGAAGGCGCCAACCCTCCCCTAACCTGGGACAGTGGTGTAACAGTACAACATAAGAACAAACTATAAAAATCAGTTGAAAAAGGCTTAACTCATCAGATAGATACAAATAGAAATACATCTAACAAAAACACAGAGTGGACGTGGACGGGTACTTATACATCCACACAACAAATAAACACTAAGTACATATCTGAGAGTACTCGCAGTTACTGACAGCTATTTCAAAGCTAATAACAACTAATGAAAAAAATCATGCATCAAAGACTAAAATATCAATCAGTACACATCCAACCTCCAATGGATTTAGTGTAAAGACGTCTTAAACAGTCAAACAAAAAACATGACCTTGTGCAATGCGAAGATACAGGTATCGATAGATTGTAGAGCCATGAATGTGCATATGTATATACAAATAATATTTAGTTTGATCTTAAATTACTGATGTCTTTTCTAGAGCTGCTCTGACTTTGGTCTCGAGCAGTGACCTGAGTTGTTTATATAAAAAAGAAGATGTGGTATGATTGCCAATGAGACAACTCTCCACAAGAGACCAAATGACACAGAAATTAACAACTATAGGTCACCGTACGGCCTACAACAATGAGCAAAGCCCATACCGCACAGTCAGCTATAAAAGGCCCCGAAATGACAATGTAAAACAATTCAAACCAGAAAAATAACGGCCTACTTCATGTACAAAAAATGAACGAAAAACAAATATGTAACACATTAACAAACGACAACTTCTGAATTACAGGCTCCTGACTTGGGACAGGCACATACATACAGAATGTGGCGAGGTTAAACATGTTAGCGGGGATCCCAACCTTCCCCCTAACCTGGGACAGTGGTGTAACAGTACAACATAAGAACGAACTATAAAAATCAGTTGAAAGAGACTTAACTCATCAGATGGATAAAAATACAAATACTACAAATACAAGTGGACGTGGCCGAGTACTTGTACATCCAAACAACAAAAAGACACTAAAGTACAGATCTGAGAGTACTCGCAGTTACTGACAGCTAGGTCAAAGCCACTAACAATTAATAAAAAAATCATGCATCTAAGACTAAATTATCAATCCGTACACATCCAACATCCAATGGATTTAGTGTAAAGACGTCATAAACAGTCAGAGAAAAACATGACCTTGTGCAATGCCAAGATACAGGTATCGACAGATCCATGAATGTGTATATGAATATAACAATAATATTTACTTTGCTTTTAATTTACTGATAACAAAATCAATATTAGTACCAATAAAAACAATATTTAATGATCTAATTACAGTGTTGAATTGGTTACCTTTTAGAATAAGTTTATTTAAAGGATCGATAAGTTTACCAGGATCGTTTCTAAATTTCCGGGCACGGTAAACAATATTGCCGTAAAAATGAGGATGTGCAAATTCGTTTGAAATAAGTTTTCTACAGATACAACCAAACTTCAAAACCAAATCTTTATATCTGTGGAAGAATTTAGTAAAGGTTTTAAGTAATTTGTGGTAACGAAATCCCTGGCTTAATAATTTACCAGTAATACATAGATTACGTTCGTTAAAAATAAAAAACGTAACAACAGACACGGGCATGGCGAACGAGTTGTGAAATATAAACACGGTAAGATGGTGCAAAGAAACATCATTGTCTCGTGCATTATGTTCAGTGTCTTACTGACCCCGAAGTACGGATCTCGTACAGAACAGTGTTTTACTGATCTGGTGAAGTACAGCGACCACTGATCTCAAGCAGGACAATAAATTACTGATAGTGTGCAGTATTTGGGATTACCAATTTTGTACAGTGCGGTGTCTTACATATTTCATGAAATACAAGCGCATATATTGAATTACTGATTTCGTACACTATACAGTGAATTATCGATGTTTTGCATTGCAGCGAATTACATGGATTGTGACTTGTCCCAGCAGCGAAATACTATTTTAACTTTGCATTACAGTTTACACAAATATTTTTTTACTTTTACTGTTTAGGAGATTTTCTGATCTCCAATCTGTAAAAGTGTCTAATAGTATATAATACAGAGTCGTTTAGTGCTGTCTTTGGTAGCTTGTGTTTCTGTTTGTTTACTTCGAATTAATGATGCGAAGATGTTATTACTAATCAGCTGCTTCTTTACAAAATTTCAGAAAAATGTCACTTTTATACTTGATTTTTATACAATATGCTATTAAATAATGTGTTTGCTATTAAATCCTTTTATAAATTGTTCTTTTTCATGTTGCATGTATGACAATCGTGTAAAAGAATAAAGTTTGTAATATTCCCAAGGGAGACTACTTGCTAAACATGTCATATTGAAGAATCAGCCATGAATGACGAGACTCAGAAGCTTAAAGTCGACTGTATCACTCATCTGGTATCTTTAAATATAATATGAGGAAGAATTCCTCAATAGCGGTAGATAAATCAATAAAACGAAAAATAGATATAAAAATCAATATACTAATGAACTCAAAATCGTTAAGTTTTTTCCCTAACAGTTAAGCTTGCGCATTACCATCTTCCTGCTCTGCTGACGGTTACTGTCATATTGTAATAAACAATAGAGCTGTGCCTCAACATGCTGATATTTATCATACAAGATTGTGAGGTGTCTTTATTTCTGTATTATATTCTTTAACTTTCCAGGCCATTTCTTTTTCTCCTTTTTTTTTCCATTTTCCCGTATTTGTTTATATTTTAGCACCCTATTACCGAATACAGAGTTCTCGGAAAGTGTAAGTTCGGAGCATTTGATAGATAAAAAGATTAGATTCTGTCTCATATGGACTTTGTTACCATGTCAGTGCAATATCTTATCTCGTGCAGTACAATGTATTAGTGATCGCGAGCAGGACAGTGATATCTTATCTCGTGCACAACTTGATACTAGGGATCACGTGCATTGCATCACTGATTTTGTGAAATACATTGAATTACTGGTATCATGCACTGCAGTTAGTTACAAATGTCTTGCACTGTAATGAATTGCTGTACCGCAAAATGTATATGAGAACGTCTTTGTACTTTTACAGTATTGATGATTCTACTTTTTCAATAAAAGGAACATTTAATCGGTGTATAGTTTATACTATGATGGTGAAAAAAAATTTTTTTATTTGCAGAGCATACAGGAAATACATAATATATACACAATGTGACAAAAGACTAATAGCAGAGAACAATCCAATAATAATATAACTAACCAATAATATCAGATCTAGCTTTCCATGCATTCTTCAAATAGTTACAGAGCTTAATTGTAAGTGATCTAGAAGTAGCTTTCAACAAACAAGATAGTTTAAAAGTATTAGGCCATGAACAATAATAAAGTGGCAAAAAAATATTTCTAATTGTTCTATATGCTGGACATACCAATAAAAATGAAATTCGTTCTCAACACATTGCATATAGCAACATACACATAGACGCAGTTCTCTTGGTATGTCAGAGAAACGACCAACTTCAACAATTAGTTTCAAAGTACCACTTCGTAGTTTTGAAGGAATGTGAACATTATTAATGTAGCTAAATTATTTTCAAGACAAAAATCAATCTTTATATTTCTAAATACACTAAGGGAGCTACCATTTGATTTTTCTGGGGGGGGAGTGGGGTGGGGGGGGCTCGGATGAAAAATTTTGTCTTTTTATTTTTTACTCTATTTGGTCCTGACTTTTTTATTAGTTTATCCTGACTTTTTTTACATAAATTGTCATCCTGCCTATTTTTTTTTTTTGCCAAGTTACTCATCCTGTCTTTATTTTTTACTCAAAACTCCTGTCATGCCTTTTTTCAAATTTCATCCTACACATGTAGAACAAAAATAGCATCAATAGGTTCGTGCAACACAATATTATTGAAACTATTTTACGTTATATTATTCATGAATGTTTTCTTATTCGCTATTAATTAGGAGATTATCTTAACTTTTGAACCTTTAGAGTAAGTATTCAAATACAAGCTGTAAAACAGTGATGATTCTATAAACTGAGGATTTTGTTTGGAGAATGCGAATTTATTATATCTATGGAATACATTATTAGATTATGTATTGATTTATGTATAAAATATTAGTATTGCCCTCAAGTGACATGGCTACCTTAATTGAGCGTCTTTACTTATCGTGACTTCAATTTCGAGCAGGACGTTGAATTACTATTCTTGTCCATAACAGTTATTGTATATTACAGACCTCGAGGTACGGATCTCGTGCAGTATGTTGTATTACTGATGAAGTCCAGTTTAGTAAACTACTGATCTCACGCATTGTAAACACGATTAATAATTTGGTCCAGTACATTGAATTACTGATCTCGAGCAGTATAGTATAGTACTGATTTCGCGTAGTATAGTGAATTTTTTACATCATGCAATGCTGAGAACTTCTAATCTCGTGTATATGAAAAATAAGGAGAATAGGTCTGATTGCCAATGAGATAATTGTAACTATCCACCAAAGTTCAAATGAACTGGATGTTAGCAATTATAGGCAATCGTACGGCCTTCAACAATGAGAAAAAAACAGACCGTATAGCCGACATGAAAAATGCGAAACATTTCAATTGAGAAAACTAATGGCCTAATTTATAACAAAACAATTTACGAAAAAATAAATATGACAGACATAAACCATTGACTACATGCACAAAAAGAATGTGGCGCGATTAAACATGTTTGCTGGCACCAAATCTTCTCCCTAACATTAGACAGTGGTGTAACAGTACCTCATAAGAACAAACTATGCAAAACAATAAACGAGAAACGTGTTTGAAAGCGGAAACCCCTAACCTGGAACAGTGGTGTAACGGCACAACACATGAACAAACTATGCAAAACAATAAACGAGAAACAACAAAAAACGACAAGCACTCAATTACAGGCTCCTAACTTTGTACAGGCAGGTACAGAATATGGCGGGATTAAATATGCTTGCCGGCGCCAAACTCTCTCCCTAACCTCGGACAGTGGTGTAACAGTACCTCATAAAAACAAACTATAAAAATCATTTGATAAAGGCTTAACTCATCAGATCGATACAAAGCAGAAAAACAACTAACAAAAACACAGACCGGACGTGGCAGAGAATTTATACACCACTCACAAAAAGGACACGAAGTACAGATCTGAGAGGACTCGCACATTAATTACTTGTTTCCTACAGTACTGGGCATGACGTATTTCGGTCAACTTAACAATTATGATTTTATATCAGAAGTTCTTATTACATTTGTATTGTCTCGGTATTGCAGTTTTAAATTTGTTTAAACATTGTTCCATACATAAACAACATTGATTTCGATAGCACATAGTTCATCAGTTGTCACACATTTTAGTTTATCCTTTTATTATTTAGGAAATTGCCTCATCTCCTTCCTATCAAAAGTTGTGGAAATAATATCGTGATGTTAAACAAACGTTTTTTTTTTCTTTGTTCTTTCAAATAAATGGTACTAAAGAGTTATTACTATCTTCATGTTTACAACAATTTGAATAAAAAGTTATTATCACACCAGATTTATATTCAGCATAATGAAAAAATATGTGTTTGCTTTTAGCCTGTAGCGCTCACTTTATAGTGATTCATCAAGTCAATGACTCTTTTGCATATTTGAGTGCACTTACCTGTAGAACGTAAGCGCAGCACACATGGCATATTAAAGCGCAATGTAAAAAGCTAAACAAAGTAAAATAATACTCTTCTAGGATTCATATGAAAGCGATAGGGCCGATGTGTTACCAATGATTAATCCCATCCCGCTGATAACTTGCACACATTGCCATTACAGAGATTTTCTAATCTCCAGACTTTAAAAGTGAATAACTTACACAAGAATCTGTGATATATACTGTGATAACTTTAAAGGTTGACGTTACGCTTTGTGGATTTTTAAAATTAAGATACTAAGTTATTAGTAACTACATTTTTACAAATAGATGCAGAAAACTGTGACAATCATTCTTCATTTATATAGAAATACAATAAATATTTGTTTTCTTTAATATTAAATTTTGTGAATGTTAATTTTCCTTTTGTCTGTTTTGCGATCGTTAAAAAGAATAACTTTTCTCATATTTCAAAGGGAGGCGACTCAATTTGAAATTTTGAAAATAACTTATGTGACACTAGTTCCAAGGAACCTTTATCGTAGTACATCAGTTATGATTTCCTTTTATTGATTCGGTGTTGTTATGTTCCTGTATTTTAAAACAAGAAACAATTCTTAGGGTTTTATACGACTGGTCAAAGCAATAAAAATACTATATCAACATGAAATCATATTTTACAGCTACAATATTTTACTTGCAATAGTTAAGAAGATTTACTAATCTCCAACTCTTTAAAGTAAGTTCTAGTTTATAACACAGAGTACAACACTGGCATAGGTGATGATGGAAGTTTATATCTCCCAATTGATACGATAATCCCGGGCTTGTGTTTCCTATCATGATTTCCTTGATAGAGGATTGCTGCTCACAAGGAAGCTATTAAACCAAGAGTTTCAAATGATGAAGTTGAAGTCATCCCTTCGTAAATATTACGGACGCCATCACGAGTTGGTTGACCGTTATGGAATAACCGTTTCACAGATGATATCGGATATGTTCCTTATGTCGTAACTACAATACCCTTCCCTTTTCACGAATGTGACTTACCGAATTAGACTATTTACCGGATTTGTAATAACATAAGCAACACGACGGGTGCCACGTGTGGAGCAGGATCTGCTTACCCTTCCGGAGCACCTGAGATCACCCCCAGTTTTTGGTGGGGTTCGTGTTGCTTAGTCTTTAGTTTTCTATGTTGTGTCATCTGTACTATTATTTGTCTGTTTGTCTTTTTATTTTTGGCCATGACGTTGTCAGTTTGTTTTCGATCTATGAGTTTGACTGTCCCTCTGGTATCTTTCGTCCCTCTTTTTATAACGACCATGACTGTCAGCCCTCGCACGGTCGACATTAGTGAAGGCGTGTGTATCTATTTGTGCATTGCAAATTAATGATGTTATAACGTTATTACTGACAGCTTTTGATAAATGTGATTTTAATACTTAATTCTTACTCATTATGCTAATAGATATTGTGTTTGCTATTAAATCTCTTCAATAAATTGTATGATCTCATGGTGTATGTATGACAATCGTATAACAGCATTCCAGTTGTAATATTTCGAAGGGAGACTACTTGCTAAACATGTCATGTTGAAAAATCGACCAATGAAAGAAGAGACTGAGTAGCATCTGGTCGACTGTATCACTCGTCTGTTATCTTAGCACTGTTGATAAGAAGGATATGCAATTGAAAATTAAACAGCCTTAAAATTCTGATAAACTAATTATGGAATATTATCTAAACAATTGAGCTAGAGTTCCCCGTAACTAGCCCCATCATGCTGTTACAGTTCATTCAGGCGGGTCTGCGACTCATTTCACAAAGTATAGTATAGATTTCAGTATAACTTACGAAAAATTTTTAACATAAAATTTTCTGTTAAAAGAGCCTCTGAACTGTGAGGAAAATTTCTGTATTCTATTTTCTACTTGCCATTTTTTTTTTCCTTTTATTGTCCATTGTCCTCTTTTTTCATGTATTACGAATCACGTGCATCACAGTGAATAACTTATCTCGTCCAGTCAAATAAATTACTGATTTCATGCAGTATTTGGAATTACCAGTTTTGAGCAGTGTGTTGGATTACAAATTTTTGATGACATATGTGCACAATGAATTACTGATCTTTTGCACTGAAGTGAATTAACGACGTCTTGCATTGTTGTGAATAGTAATTCTCAAGCAGTACATAAATCACTGTGTCTAAACTACCCCGGCAAAAAATGTTTGGACTCAATAGTATCTAATATCCGGGACGGTGACGGACCATCAACAGACAGAGAAAATGTATGATTTCTGTTTATTTATTTGTTATTTTTATGATATTGAAGAATAGAAATACACATAAACCTATTTTCGATTGTGAGATGTAATATTTTCTACAACCGTTCTATATTAACGGAGAAATAAGTAAAAAGGCACGTCAAAATGACGATTTGAGTGAACCTTGCCCCGAATTTGTTTAATATCTCGATAAATTGTGCACATTGTACGGAAAGAAAGGTACGAAAAGAAAGATATTAACATGGAGATTACAAGACTAGTCTCTTTGAGCACCTCAATGTTTGTATTTCTGTGCATGGAACGAAAGAAATGGGTCATGTCAAAATTAAAGGAACCGGTTTTGTCTATGTGTACGACCCGGTTTCGTCTTAAAAAATTCCCAAAGCAGGACCACGTTTTTCATAGAATATAACGCATAATCGTATTGCTAAATTAAAATCCGTCGTTCAATAGGAATTTGATGGACTGTTGGAAAACAGTTTTTGCAAAGGAAAACTTATCATTTATTTGAATCCGCAAACGCTTGAATTCCTGCTTTATCGGAAATATTTTTTTTTAAATTTTGCTTTGTATAAAAACGAATGCTTTAACGGCGAATACAAAGAAAAGAAGTTTGTAACGGAATTTGAGGTTTAAACTCTCTGTTCGTTTTTTTTTTAATTTGAAAAAAACATTATGAACACTTAATGTTTATTATAAAGCAAGAGAATAAGACAAATGTATATGCATGAATTTTCATGCAGAGCAACGGATCACAATAATCATGCGTTAAAAATCTGTTTATCCCTCCTTCTAACTATTATACTTAATATAAATTAGTAAAATAGTATCAGGTCATTCAGAAAGTGCAATACTTATTATTTCATTAATAATTTTATGAATAAACGGTTCTATATCTCTCCATTGTGTTATGATTATCGTACTTTGCTTTACATTTAAGGGACATTGGTCAAGTTTAAAATTGTCAATATACAAGGGCGGATCTAGGCCGATTTTATGTTGAAAAAATTATTTATAAATCGTAAAAAACATGATATAAAAATCTTTTTTTGTCAATAATGGGGACGTACGCACTCTACGCCCCCCTGGATCCGCCATTAATAAATGTTATAAAATATAACTATATCGTATACCATCTTAAAGTTTTATAAGAATCGAGAAAACAGAGACATCCGCCAAATTGGAAGTATGTAAATTGGATTATCATGTTTATTTTCACATTGGTATTTTGATCTCGTCGGAATACGAGACCAAGGGATGGAAACTCGCGGCGGCTTGGACTATTTGTATTAGCAAATAAACCCAGACTTATCATTGGTGTTGTTTAAAGCAGTTGTAACAGCAGATGAGCTTTCATGAATAATCTCATGACATTACTCATCTGCTCCCTTAATAGTCACATTCTCTGTCATCTGAAGTAATTAAAAAAGATTATTTTGGTGTTAGAAATGTTTAACAATATTATTTTGGTGTAAGAAATTTTTTACAATAAAAAAAAAAATTGGCCCTTTTCAACTGATTTTTATAGTTTGATCTTATGTTGTGCTGTTACACCACTGTTGGTAGGGTTGGCGCTAACACGTTTGACCCCGCCATTCTGTATGTGCCATTCCCGACTCCAGGGCCTGTAAATCAGCGGTTGTCTTTTGTTGCTTTATGCCATATTTTCTTTTCGTTTTTTGTTTTGTACATAGATCAGGCCGTTAGTTTTCACGTTTGAATTGTTTTATATTTGTCATTTCTGTGCCTTTTATAGGTTGCTATGCGGTATTGATGTTTCTCATTGTTGAAGGCTATTCGGTAACCTATATTTGCTAACTTTTACGTTATTCGGACTCTGATGGAAAGTTGCTTCATTTGCAATTTTCACGGGGTAAATGGCTACTTAGGTTGTTCTAAATAAGACGTAGATCTTGTGACGATAATATGCTGCAAGCCAACTTTATTCACATTGAAAATACATAATTGTAATATACATTTATTTCAAATTTTAACTTCCAGTTTTCTTGGAATTTGAATTGTCAAATGTGCCTGCTCAAGTTTATGTAGTACCAGAAAATTTGGTGGCGTTGGATGCACAATTAATTCGTGAAAAATAGTATAGACTAAAGTCTTTTTCTGACTGTTCGTCAATGTTTTAAATGAGTAAACTATCGTAAACATAGCGTACAGTATAGAAAAGCACACTAGCTTTACTCTTTTGATAAATTGATATTGTGACACAATCATACCACAGCTTCTTATTTTTATATCATTTCGTGCTAAGGTATAGTAAACAAACATACATCATAATAAACTATAAAAAATTTAATGTAAATGCATGCTAAAAATAAGATAAGTGCGTAAGGTATACGTATAACATTAAAAAAACGTGTACTCTCTATTTCGAAAATTTCCCGTGTAAAATAAATGTTAACACGACAGGTGTGTTTTATAATAGCATATATATTGAAATATTCAGATCCGTGTTAAGGTTGCTTTTCATAAATTTGTGGTTTTCAAACGAAACAAAACCGGGTCCTATACAAAGACAAAACCGAGTCCTTGTAAAGTAAACAACATTGACAAAACCGGGTCCTTCCATTTTGACATGACCCATTTCTTTTGTTCCATACACATTAATACAAACATTGAGATGCTCAAAGTGACTAGTCTTGTAATCTCCATGTTAATATTTTTCTTTTTGTACCTTTCTTTCCGTACAATGTGCACAATTTATCGAGATATTAAACAAATTCGAGGCAAGGTTCACTCAAATCGTCATTTTGACGTGCCTTTTTACTTATTTCTCCGTTAATTTAGAACGGTTGTAGAAAATATTACATCTCACAATCGAAAATAGGTTTATGTGTATTTCTATTCTTCAATATCATAAAAATAACAAATAAATAAACAGAAATCATACATTTTCTCTGTCTGTTGATGGTCCGTCACCGTCCCGGATATTAGATACTATTGAGTCCAAACATTTTTTGCCGGGGTAGTTTAGACACAGTGTAAATTATGACTGCTTTTATTTATTTCAGTGTTGTCATAATCCCTCTCTTTAAAGCAAGACACAGTTCTTATGGTTTGATACGTAAATGATCAACAGTTCTAACGACTAGTCCAAGCAACGAAATACTTATCAAACTTTGCGTTTTATTATATCCTATAAAGGTTTAAAACTTGTTTTTATTTAGGAGATTTTCTAATCTCCCAAATCTTAAAAGTACGTACTATAGTATATCACAACAACCGTGCATTGAAGATTAAGAAGGCGTGTATTTACGTTTGTTCATTTCGAATTATTAGACGTGTTAGGAAAGGGATTTAAATACTGCGCTGATGTTTAGTACCAATACCGATACAAAATTTAAGTGTGGACTTTCTCAAAATGCAATTGCATTGAAAAGTAACCAGGCGTAGTATAGTTTAGCTTTGTGGTGTGTTTGATACAACATGAAGCGAACGGTTAACTTCGATACCAAATTTTAAGACGTGCATTGGCCTTAGTAACGTAGATCTTCATACATTCATTTGTATTTGTTTGATTTAGGAGTGCAAAAAAAAACTTAATAACAAATATATATGTAAGAGTCAAAAATGGTATTTTATGGCCACTATAATAGTTAAATAACTCAGTATGTCTTTCCACAATAGATATTTCCTATTTTCGTTGCAAAATATAGTTATATATTCTGTGTCCGGGGATATAGGGACACGTATGTGTGGCTTAAACACATCAGTACTAATTTGAACACATCGTTATATCTGTATATAAAAGAAATTTAATAAATAGTGGACACAAGTGGATACAGTGCTATTTCTATATAAAACTTTCAGAAGCAGGGGCTACAGAAGAAGGTTGTCTTGCTGCGCATCTTTTTAATTTTCAAGAAAACCACTTTTCACGAGCTATATGTGATTCGTATTGTCTACTACTATCTATCTTGGTATGAATGAAATGCATAGACAGAGGGACGGACGAACGGATGAACCCATTCACCCATCACTATATACCGTCCAATTTAGAAAGCGGAGTGTATTGTGAATATAAGGCAAAACAAAATGAAGGAAATCGAAAAAAAAATCCACGACATGTAATTTAGCAGACTTCGTTTTGCAAGAGGTGAAATGAATTTTCCATTTTCAAAATATCCTCCTGACCAAAAGATAATAAAATTAGCTTCTCTATATAAAGTTTAATGACACTGTAAACAATATCTCAATTTAATCGTGGTGTTCTGTTTTGTTGGTGGAAGAAGCCGTGATAACAAGAAACAACAAACAACTTCAGACCCTTCACCGAAACGTACATTGAGCATGCTTGATAATGTCCAAACGTTGTAATCTTTAAGGAGGATTTTGAAAATAAATAACTCAGCCTTGATAATCACAAAAATAAATGGCTTGTTCTGTGGTAGTTCGAAAATAAATAACCTGACTTACAATGTATTGAAAATGAATAACTCGGCTGGTCTTTAAGCCATTTTATAAATACTATTCGAATGTATGAGGTGGCACCAGATTCTTCATAAAATTCATCTTTTTTCAAAAATAAATTCGGGAAACACTTCCCAAATCTTTTAATAATAAAAGTATAAATATTATTTAAATATACTTGAAATGTCTGAAAATGGGTTTCATTTAACTTGAGGTATATTGGCTCAGGAACACTTACCTCACTTTTATTACAGGGCTGTAACTACATTGAGGCAAATGCCTTTATGTAGGAAATTTTAAAACCAAAAGCTTGTCTTCATATCAAATTGTTTTCACAGCGTGTTTTTGCAAGAAGCAAGTTCTGTTCACCCTTGGACGTAGCACCTGTTTTTTCGGGATCAATGTTTCTTTAAATTTGTCTTTTGTTCATTGATTGTCCTTCCGTATTCTCTTAGTGTTGCATTCCTTTTGTGATTTAGTAAATTTTTTTTCAACTTGATCATGAGTTTTATTTTATTTAAGACTTTTTAGCTAATTTTACAACTTAACTACTTTAAATTGTATCCCAGTTAAGAGCTACATCAAGTTGTAATTGAAATGTGTTATTAAAAATTACTTGACATAGTTATATCACTGATAATCAGCCCCCTCTTAACTTAATTTGAATAAAACCCCATATAATTTAACCACGCTGAAGTACGTCCATTATTCATTTTTCATTATTCAAAATTCAATAATGAATAATGAAATAGTTCACTATTCACTATTCAATGTTAAGTGATGAATAATGAATAATGAAATAGTTTATGTTTCATTATTCAAGTTGAAGCGGTGAATAGTGAAATAAAAATGAATAAATTGGCTGTGACACTATAGCTATATCCCGTATTTTTAAATTAGTCTTTTTGGTGTTATCCAACAAATATTCAAATTGATATCAGAAAAAAATAAATAAAAACACTCTTTAAATTCTAATTTGATTTATTTATCTGGTTCCTAGTTTCGGAGGATAAACTAGTGGGTTTTCCTAACTATTTTTAACAGAAATTCCTTGGTTTAATGTATGGACGACCTGAATACCAAAACATATATTTATAAATTAAAATACTCTACGTGGTCTTTCTTTATTTTCACTGGACCTTTGCTATTCTTCATCCTCTAATAATGGATATAACAAGTCGATTGTTCAGCAATGACCATTAGAGGGGTTACGGAGGACCTAAATGCCAAAATACGCGTGAAAATTAAGAAATAGCCAATTTTGAATAATGAAATGGATATTTTGAATAATGGAATGGACTGCTGCGACCCTTTAGCCCCTAATTATAGATATACTTTATACCTCATTCGAAAGCTTATCAAGAGAGAAACAACAGGTACATAGTCAATATGTTCTGCAACGCATATTAGAGGAGTAACGAAGGACCTAAATATCAAAATACGCGTGAACAATAAGAAATACTAGTAGCTGATTTTGAATAATGGAATGGACTGCAGCAACCCGTCAGCCCCTAATCAAGAAAAAATTTATACACCAAATTAAAGCTTATTGATAGAGGAATAAACTGAGTATAAACGATATGAGCCGCAATGACCATTAGAGGGGTTACGGAGGACCTAAATGCCAAAATACGCGTGAAAATTAAGAAATAGCCAATTTTGAATAATGAAATGGATATTTTGAATAATGGAATGGACTGCTGCGACCCTTTAGCCCCTAATTATAGATATACCTTATACCTCATTCGAAAGCTTATCAAGAGAGAAACAACAGGTATATAGTCAATATGTTCTGCAACGCATATTAGAGGAGTAACGAAGGACCTAAATATCAAAATACGCGTGAACAATAAGAAATAGCTGATTTTGAATAATGGAATGGACTGCAGCAACCCGTCAGCCCCTAATCAAGGAAAAATTTATACACCAAATTAAAGCTTATTGATAGGGGAATAAACTGAGTATAAACGATATGTGCCGCAATGACCATTAGAGGGGTTACGGAGGACCTAAATGCCAAAATACGCGTGAAAATTAAGAAATAGCCAATTTTGAATAATGAAATGGATATTTTGAATAATGGAATGGACTGCTGCTACCCTTTAGCCCCTAATTATAGATATACCTTATACCTCATCGAAAGCTTATCAAGAGAGAAACAACAGGTATATAGTCAATATGTTCTGCAACGCATATTAGAGGAGTAACGAAGGACCTAAATATCAAAATACGCGTGAACAATAAGAAATAGCTGATTTTGAATAATGGAATGGACTGCAGCAACCCGTCAGCCCCTAATCAAGGAAAAATTTATACACCAAATTAAAGCTTATTGATAGGGGAATAAACTGAGTATAAACGATATGTGCCGCAATGACCATTAGAGGGGTTACGGAGGACCTAAATGCCAAAATACGCGTGAAAATTAAGAAATAGCCAATTTTGAATAATGAAATGGATATTTTGAATAATGGAATGGACTGCTGCGACCCTTTAGCCCCTAATTATAGATATACTTTATACCTCATTCGAAAGCTTATCAAGAGAGAAACAACAGGTACATAGTCAATATGTTCTGCAACGCATATTAGAGGAGTAACGAAGGACCTAAATATCAAAATACGCGTGAACAATAAGAAATACTAGTAGCTGATTTTGAATAATGGAATGGACTGCAGCAACCCGTCAGCCCCTAATCAAGAAAAAATTTATACACCAAATTAAAGCTTATTGATAGAGGAATAAACTGAGTATAAACGATATGAGCCGCAATGACCATTAGAGGGGTTACGGAGGACCTAAATGCCAAAATACGCGTGAAAATTAAGAAATAGCCAATTTTGAATAATGAAATGGATATTTTGAATAATGGAATGGACTGCTGCGACCCTTTAGCCCCTAATTATAGATATACCTTATACCTCATTCGAAAGCTTATCAAGAGAGAAACAACAGGTATATAGTCAATATGTTCTGCAACGCATATTAGAGGAGTAACGAAGGACCTAAATATCAAAATACGCGTGAACAATAAGAAATAGCTGATTTTGAATAATGGAATGGACTGCAGCAACCCGTCAGCCCCTAATCAAGGAAAAATTTATACACCAAATTAAAGCTTATTGATAGGGGAATAAACTGAGTATAAACGATATGTGCCGCAATGACCATTAGAGGGGTTACGGAGGACCTAAATGCCAAAATACGCGTGAAAATTAAGAAATAGCCAATTTTGAATAATGAAATGGATATTTTGAATAATGGAATGGACTGCTGCTACCCTTTAGCCCCTAATTATAGATATACCTTATACCTCATCGAAAGCTTATCAAGAGAGAAACAACAGGTATATAGTCAATATGTTCTGCAACGCATATTAGAGGAGTAACGAAGGACCTAAATATCAAAATACGCGTGAACAATAAGAAATAGCTGATTTTGAATAATGGAATGGACTGCAGCAACCCGTCAGCCCCTAATCAAGGAAAAATTTATACACCAAATTAAAGCTTATTGATAGGGGAATAAACTGAGTATAAACGATATGTGCCGCAATGACCATTAGAGGGGTTACGGAGGACCTAAATGCCAAAATACGCGTGAAAATTAAGAAATAGCCAATTTTGAATAATGAAATGGATATTTTGAATAATGGAATGGACTGCTGCGACCCTTTAGCCCCTAATTATAGATATACTTTATACCTCATTCGAAAGCTTATCAAGAGAGAAACAACAGGTACATAGTCAATATGTTCTGCAACGCATATTAGAGGAGTAACGAAGGACCTAAATATCAAAATACGCGTGAACAATAAGAAATACTAGTAGCTGATTTTGAATAATGGAATGGACTGCAGCAACCCGTCAGCCCCTAATCAAGAAAAAATTTATACACCAAATTAAAGCTTATTGATAGAGGAATAAACTGAGTATAAACGATATGAGCCGCAATGACCATTAGAGGGGTTACGGAGGACCTAAATGCCAAAATACGCGTGAAAATTAAGAAATAGCCAATTTTGAATAATGAAATGGATATTTTGAATAATGGAATGGACTGCTGCGACCCTTTAGCCCCTAATTATAGATATACCTTATACCTCATTCGAAAGCTTATCAAGAGAGAAACAACAGGTATATAGTCAATATGTTCTGCAACGCATATTAGAGGAGTAACGAAGGACCTAAATATCAAAATACGCGTGAACAATAAGAAATAGCTGATTTTGAATAATGGAATGGACTGCAGCAACCCGTCAGCCCCTAATCAAGGAAAAATTTATACACCAAATTAAAGCTTATTGATAGGGGAATAAACTGAGTATAAACGATATGTGCCGCAATGACCATTAGAGGGGTTACGGAGGACCTAAATGCCAAAATACGCGTGAAAATTAAGAAATAGCCAATTTTGAATAATGAAATGGATATTTTGAATAATGGAATGGACTGCTGCTACCCTTTAGCCCCTAATTATAGATATACCTTATACCTCATCGAAAGCTTATCAAGAGAGAAACAACAGGTATATAGTCAATATGTTCTGCAACGCATATTAGAGGAGTAACGAAGGACCTAAATATCAAAATACGCGTGAACAATAAGAAATAGCTGATTTTGAATAATGGAATGGACTGCAGCAACCCGTCAGCCCCTAATCAAGGAAAAATTTATACACCAAATTAAAGCTTATTGATAGGGGAATAAACTGAGTATAAACGATATGTGCCGCAATGACCATTAGAGGGGTTACGGAGGACCTAAATGCCAAAATACGCGTGAAAATTAAGAAATAGCCAATTTTGAATAATGAAATGGATATTTTGAATAATGGAATGGACTGCTGCGACCCTTTAGCCCCTAATTATAGATATACTTTATACCTCATTCGAAAGCTTATCAAGAGAGAAACAACAGGTACATAGTCAATATGTTCTGCAACGCATATTAGAGGAGTAACGAAGGACCTAAATATCAAAATACGCGTGAACAATAAGAAATACTAGTAGCTGATTTTGAATAATGGAATGGACTGCAGCAACCCGTCAGCCCCTAATCAAGAAAAAATTTATACACCAAATTAAAGCTTATTGATAGAGGAATAAACTGAGTATAAACGATATGAGCCGCAATGACCATTAGAGGGGTTACGGAGGACCTAAATGCCAAAATACGCGTGAAAATTAAGAAATAGCCAATTTTGAATAATGAAATGGATATTTTGAATAATGGAATGGACTGCTGCGACCCTTTAGCCCCTAATTATAGATATACCTTATACCTCATTCGAAAGCTTATCAAGAGAGAAACAACAGGTATATAGTCAATATGTTCTGCAACGCATATTAGAGGAGTAACGAAGGACCTAAATATCAAAATACGCGTGAACAATAAGAAATAGCTGATTTTGAATAATGGAATGGACTGCAGCAACCCGTCAGCCCCTAATCAAGGAAAAATTTATACACCAAATTAAAGCTTATTGATAGGGGAATAAACTGAGTATAAACGATATGTGCCGCAATGACCATTAGAGGGGTTACGGAGGACCTAAATGCCAAAATACGCGTGAAAATTAAGAAATAGCCAATTTTGAATAATGAAATGGATATTTTGAATAATGGAATGGACTGCTACTACCCTTTAGCCCCTAATTATAGATATACCTTATACCTCATTCGAAAGCTTATCAAGAGAGAAACAACAGGTATATAGTCAATATGTTCTGCAACGCATATTAGAGGAGTAACGAAGGACCTAAATATCAAAATACGCGTGAACAATAAGAAATAGCTGATTTTGAATAATGGAATGGACTGCAGCAACCCGTCAGCCCCTAATCAAGGAAAAATTTATACACCAAATTAAAGCTTATTGATAGGGGAATAAACTGAGTATAAACGATATGTGCCGCAATGACCATTAGAGGGGTTACGGAGGACCTAAATGCCAAAATACGCGTGAAAATTAAGAAATAGCCAATTTTGAATAATGAAATGGATATTTTGAATAATGGAATGGACTGCTGCGACCCTTTAGCCCCTAATTATAGATATACTTTATACCTCATTCGAAAGCTTATCAATTGAGAAACAACAGGTACATAGTCAATATGTTCTGCAACGCATATTAGAGGAGTAACGAAGGACCTAAATATCAAAATACGCGTGAACAATAAGAAATACTAGTAGCTGATTTTGAATAATGGAATGGACTGCAGCAACCCGTCAGCCCCTAATCAAGAAAAAATTTATACACCAAATTAAAGCTTATTGATAGAGGAATAAACTGAGTATAAACGATATGAGCCGCAATGACCATTAGAGGGGTTACGGAGGACCTAAATGCCAAAATACGCGTGAAAATTAAGAAATAGCCAATTTTGAATAATGAAATGGATATTTTGAATAATGGAATGGACTGCTGCGACCCTTTAGCCCCTAATTATAGATATACCTTATACCTCATTCGAAAGCTTATCAAGAGAGAAACAACAGGTATATAGTCAATATGTTCTGCAACGCATATTAGAGGAGTAACGAAGGACCTAAATATCAAAATACGCGTGAACAATAAGAAATAGCTGATTTTGAATAATGGAATGGACTGCAGCAACCCGTCAGCCCCTAATCAAGGAAAAATTTATACACCAAATTAAAGCTTATTGATAGGGGAATAAACTGAGTATAAACGATATGTGCCGCAATGACCATTAGAGGGGTTACGGAGGACCTAAATGCCAAAATACGCGTGAAAATTAAGAAATAGCCAATTTTGAATAATGAAATGGATATTTTGAATAATGGAATGGACTGCTGCTACCCTTTAGCCCCTAATTATAGATATACCTTATACCTCATCGAAAGCTTATCAAGAGAGAAACAACAGGTATATAGTCAATATGTTCTGCAACGCATATTAGAGGAGTAACGAAGGACCTAAATATCAAAATACGCGTGAACAATAAGAAATAGCTGATTTTGAATAATGGAATGGACTGCAGCAACCCGTCAGCCCCTAATCAAGGAAAAATTTATACACCAAATTAAAGCTTATTGATAGGGGAATAAACTGAGTATAAACGATATGTGCCGCAATGACCATTAGAGGGGTTACGGAGGACCTAAATGCCAAAATACGCGTGAAAATTAAGAAATAGCCAATTTTGAATAATGAAATGGATATTTTGAATAATGGAATGGACTGCTGCGACCCTTTAGCCCCTAATTATAGATATACTTTATACCTCATTCGAAAGCTTATCAAGAGAGAAACAACAGGTACATAGTCAATATGTTCTGCAACGCATATTAGAGGAGTAACGAAGGACCTAAATATCAAAATACGCGTGAACAATAAGAAATACTAGTAGCTGATTTTGAATAATGGAATGGACTGCAGCAACCCGTCAGCCCCTAATCAAGAAAAAATTTATACACCAAATTAAAGCTTATTGATAGAGGAATAAACTGAGTATAAACGATATGAGCCGCAATGACCATTAGAGGGGTTACGGAGGACCTAAATGCCAAAATACGCGTGAAAATTAAGAAATAGCCAATTTTGAATAATGAAATGGATATTTTGAATAATGGAATGGACTGCTGCGACCCTTTAGCCCCTAATTATAGATATACCTTATACCTCATTCGAAAGCTTATCAAGAGAGAAACAACAGGTATATAGTCAATATGTTCTGCAACGCATATTAGAGGAGTAACGAAGGACCTAAATATCAAAATACGCGTGAACAATAAGAAATAGCTGATTTTGAATAATGGAATGGACTGCAGCAACCCGTCAGCCCCTAATCAAGGAAAAATTTATACACCAAATTAAAGCTTATTGATAGGGGAATAAACTGAGTATAAACGATATGTGCCGCAATGACCATTAGAGGGGTTACGGAGGACCTAAATGCCAAAATACGCGTGAAAATTAAGAAATAGCCAATTTTGAATAATGAAATGGATATTTTGAATAATGGAATGGACTGCTACTACCCTTTAGCCCCTAATTATAGATATACCTTATACCTCATTCGAAAGCTTATCAAGAGAGAAACAACAGGTATATAGTCAATATGTTCTGCAACGCATATTAGAGGAGTAACGAAGGACCTAAATATCAAAATACGCGTGAACAATAAGAAATAGCTGATTTTGAATAATGGAATGGACTGCAGCAACCCGTCAGCCCCTAATCAAGGAAAAATTTATACACCAAATTAAAGCTTATTGATAGGGGAATAAACTGAGTATAAACGATATGTGCCGCAATGACCATTAGAGGGGTTACGGAGGACCTAAATGCCAAAATACGCGTGAAAATTAAGAAATAGCCAATTTTGAATAATGAAATGGATATTTTGAATAATGGAATGGACTGCTGCGACCCTTTAGCCCCTAATTATAGATATACTTTATACCTCATTCGAAAGCTTATCAAGAGAGAAACAACAGGTACATAGTCAATATGTTCTGCAACGCATATTAGAGGAGTAACGAAGGACCTAAATATCAAAATACGCGTGAACAATAAGAAATACTAGTAGCTGATTTTGAATAATGGAATGGACTGCAGCAACCCGTCAGCCCCTAATCAAGAAAAAATTTATACACCAAATTAAAGCTTATTGATAGAGGAATAAACTGAGTATAAACGATATGAGCCGCAATGACCATTAGAGGGGTTACGGAGGACCTAAATGCCAAAATACGCGTGAAAATTAAGAAATAGCCAATTTTGAATAATGAAATGGATATTTTGAATAATGGAATGGACTGCTGCGACCCTTTAGCCCCTAATTATAGATATACCTTATACCTCATTCGAAAGCTTATCAAGAGAGAAACAACAGGTATATAGTCAATATGTTCTGCAACGCATATTAGAGGAGTAACGAAGGACCTAAATATCAAAATACGCGTGAACAATAAGAAATAGCTGATTTTGAATAATGGAATGGACTGCAGCAACCCGTCAGCCCCTAATCAAGGAAAAATTTATACACCAAATTAAAGCTTATTGATAGGGGAATAAACTGAGTATAAACGATATGTGCCGCAATGACCATTAGAGGGGTTACGGAGGACCTAAATGCCAAAATACGCGTGAAAATTAAGAAATAGCCAATTTTGAATAATGAAATGGATATTTTGAATAATGGAATGGACTGCTGCTACCCTTTAGCCCCTAATTATAGATATACCTTATACCTCATTCGAAAGCTTATCAAGAGAGAAACAACAGGTATATAGTCAATATGTTCTGCAACGCATATTAGAGGAGTAACGAAGGACCTAAATATCAAAATACGCGTGAACAATAAGAAATAGCTGATTTTGAATAATGGAATGGACTGCAGCAACCCGTCAGCCCCTAATCAAGGAAAAATTTATACACCAAATTAAAGCTTATTGATAGGGGAATAAACTGAGTATAAACGATATGTGCCGCAATGACCATTAGAGGGGTTACGGAGGACCTAAATGCCAAAATACGCGTGAAAATTAAGAAATAGCCAATTTTGAATAATGAAATGGATATTTTGAATAATGGAATGGACTGCTGCGACCCTTTAGCCCCTAATTATAGATATACTTTATACCTCATTCGAAAGCTTATCAAGAGAGAAACAACAGGTACATAGTCAATATGTTCTGCAACGCATATTAGAGGAGTAACGAAGGACCTAAATATCAAAATACGCGTGAACAATAAGAAATACTAGTAGCTGATTTTGAATAATGGAATGGACTGCAGCAACCCGTCAGCCCCTAATCAAGAAAAAATTTATACACCAAATTAAAGCTTATTGATAGAGGAATAAACTGAGTATAAACGATATGAGCCGCAATGACCATTAGAGGGGTTACGGAGGACCTAAATGCCAAAATACGCGTGAAAATTAAGAAATAGCCAATTTTGAATAATGAAATGGATATTTTGAATAATGGAATGGACTGCTGCGACCCTTTAGCCCCTAATTATAGATATACCTTATACCTCATTCGAAAGCTTATCAAGAGAGAAACAACAGGTATATAGTCAATATGTTCTGCAACGCATATTAGAGGAGTAACGAAGGACCTAAATATCAAAATACGCGTGAACAATAAGAAATAGCTGATTTTGAATAATGGAATGGACTGCAGCAACCCGTCAGCCCCTAATCAAGGAAAAATTTATACACCAAATTAAAGCTTATTGATAGGGGAATAAACTGAGTATAAACGATATGTGCCGCAATGACCATTAGAGGGGTTACGGAGGACCTAAATGCCAAAATACGCGTGAAAATTAAGAAATAGCCAATTTTGAATAATGAAATGGATATTTTGAATAATGGAATGGACTGCTGCGACCCTTTAGCCCCTAATTATAGATATACCTTATACCTCATTCGAAAGCTTATCAAGAGAGAAACAACAGGTATATAGTCAATATGTTCTGCAACGCATATTAGAGGAGTAACGAAGGACCTAAATATCAAAATACGCGTGAACAATAAGAAATAGCTGATTTTGAATAATGGAATGGACTGCAGCAACCCGTCAGCCCCTAATCAAGGAAAAATTTATACACCAAATTAAAGCTTATTGATAGGGGAATAAACTGAGTATAAACGATATGTGCCGCAATGACCATTAGAGGGGTTACGGAGGACCTAAATGCCAAAATACGCGTGAAAATTAAGAAATAGCCAATTTTGAATAATGAAATGGATATTTTGAATAATGGAATGGACTGCTGCGACCCTTTAGCCCCTAATTATAGATATACTTTATACCTCATTCGAAAGCTTATCAAGAGAGAAACAACAGGTACATAGTCAATATGTTCTGCAACGCATATTAGAGGAGTAACGAAGGACCTAAATATCAAAATACGCGTGAACAATAAGAAATACTAGTAGCTGATTTTGAATAATGGAATGGACTGCAGCAACCCGTCAGCCCCTAATCAAGAAAAAATTTATACACCAAATTAAAGCTTATTGATAGAGGAATAAACTGAGTATAAACGATATGAGCCGCAATGACCATTAGAGGGGTTACGGAGGACCTAAATGCCAAAATAAGCGTGAAAATTAAGAAATAGCCAATTTTGAATAATGAAATGGATATTTTGAATAATGGAATGGACTGCTGCGACCCTTTAGCCCCTAATTATAGATATACCTTATACCTCATTCGAAAGCTTATCAAGAGAGAAACAACAGGTATATAGTCAATATGTTCTGCAACGCATATTAGAGGAGTAACGAAGGACCTAAATATCAAAATACGCGTGAACAATAAGAAATAGCTGATTTTGAATAATGGAATGGACTGCAGCAACCCGTCAGCCCCTAATCAAGGAAAAATTTATACACCAAATTAAAGCTTATTGATAGGGGAATAAACTGAGTATAAACGATATGTGCCGCAATGACCATTAGAGGGGTTACGGAGGACCTAAATGCCAAAATACGCGTGAAAATTAAGAAATAGCCAATTTTGAATAATGAAATGGATATTTTGAATAATGGAATGGACTGCTGCTACCCTTTAGCCCCTAATTATAGATATACCTTATACCTCATTCGAAAGCTTATCAAGAGAGAAACAACAGGTATATAGTCAATATGTTCTGCAACGCATATTAGAGGAGTAACGAAGGACCTAAATATCAAAATACGCGTGAACAATAAGAAATAGCTGATTTTGAATAATGGAATGGACTGCAGCAACCCGTCAGCCCCTAATCAAGGAAAAATTTATACACCAAATTAAAGCTTATTGATAGGGGAATAAACTGAGTATAAACGATATGTGCCGCAATGACCATTAGAGGGGTTACGGAGGACCTAAATGCCAAAATACGCGTGAAAATTAAGAAATAGCCAATTTTGAATAATGAAATGGATATTTTGAATAATGGAATGGACTGCTGCGACCCTTTAGCCCCTAATTATAGATATACTTTATACCTCATTCGAAAGCTTATCAAGAGAGAAACAACAGGTACATAGTCAATATGTTCTGCAACGCATATTAGAGGAGTAACGAAGGACCTAAATATCAAAATACGCGTGAACAATAAGAAATACTAGTAGCTGATTTTGAATAATGGAATGGACTGCAGCAACCCGTCAGCCCCTAATCAAGAAAAAATTTATACACCAAATTAAAGCTTATTGATAGAGGAATAAACTGAGTATAAACGATATGAGCCGCAATGACCATTAGAGGGGTTACGGAGGACCTAAATGCCAAAATACGCGTGAAAATTAAGAAATAGCCAATTTTGAATAATGAAATGGATATTTTGAATAATGGAATGGACTGCTGCGACCCTTTAGCCCCTAATTATAGATATACCTTATACCTCATTCGAAAGCTTATCAAGAGAGAAACAACAGGTATATAGTCAATATGTTCTGCAACGCATATTAGAGGAGTAACGAAGGACCTAAATATCAAAATACGCGTGAACAATAAGAAATAGCTGATTTTGAATAATGGAATGGACTGCAGCAACCCGTCAGCCCCTAATCAAGGAAAAATTTATACACCAAATTAAAGCTTATTGATAGGGGAATAAACTGAGTATAAACGATATGTGCCGCAATGACCATTAGAGGGGTTACGGAGGACCTAAATGCCAAAATACGCGTGAAAATTAAGAAATAGCTAATTTTGAATAATGAAATGGATATTTTGAATAATGGAATGGACTGCTGCTACCCTTTAGCCCCTAATTATAGATATACCTTATACCTCATTCGAAAGCTTATCAAGAGAGAAACAACAGGTATATAGTCAATATGTTCTGCAACGCATATTAGAGGAGTAACGAAGGACCTAAATATCAAAATACGCGTGAACAATAAGAAATAGCTGATTTTGAATAATGGAATGGACTGCAGCAACCCGTCAGCCCCTAATCAAGGAAAAATTTATACACCAAATTAAAGCTTATTGATAGGGGAATAAACTGAGTATAAACGATATGTGCCGCAATGACCATTAGAGGGGTTACGGAGGACCTAAATGCCAAAATACGCGTGAAAATTAAGAAATAGCCAATTTTGAATAATGAAATGGATATTTTGAATAATGGAATGGACTGCTGCGACCCTTTAGCCCCTAATTATAGATATACTTTATACCTCATTCGAAAGCTTATCAAGAGAGAAACAACAGGTACATAGTCAATATGTTCTGCAACGCATATTAGAGGAGTAACGAAGGACCTAAATATCAAAATACGCGTGAACAATAAGAAATACTGTGGATTCATTAATATTCGTTGGATACCAATTTTCGTGGATTTCGTGGGAACCAGGGAACCACGAATTTAAATGTTCAACGAATTACAAATTTTTTAAGGGAATGTATGCAGACTTCGGCAAAACCACGAAATTTAATATCAAAGAAAATGCAAGTTTTTCTCAATCCACGAAAATTGGAACCCACGAAAATAAATGAATCCACAGTAGCTGATTTTGAATAATGGAATGGACTGCAGCAACCCGTCAGCCCCTAATCAAGGAAAAATTTATACACCAAATTAAAGCTTATTGATAGAGGAATAAACTGAGTATAAACGATATGAGCCGCAATGACCATTAGAGGGGTTACGGAGGACCTAAATGCCAAAATACGCGTGAAAATTAAGAAATAGCCAATTTTGAATAATGAAATGGATATTTTGAATAATGGAATGGACTGCTGCTACCCTTTAGCCCCTAATTATAGATATACCTTATACCTCATTCGAAAGCTTATCAAGAGAGAAACAACAGGTATATAGTCAATATGTTCTGCAACGCATATTAGAGGAGTAACGAAGGACCTAAATATCAAAATACGCGTGAACAATAAGAAATACTAGTAGCTGATTTTGAATAATGGAATGGACTGCAGCAACCCGTCAGCCCCTAATCAAGGAAAAATTTATACACCAAATTAAAGCTTATTGATAGGGGAATAAACTGAGTATAAACGATATGTGCCGCAATGACCATTAGAGGGGTTACGGAGGACCTAAATGCCAAAATACGCGTGAAAATTAAGAAATAGCCAATTTTGAATAATGAAATGGATATTTTGAATAATGGAATGGACTGCTGCGACCCTTTAGCCCCTAATTATAGATATACTTTATACCTCATTCGAAAGCTTATCAAGAGAGAAACAACAGGTACATAGTCAATATGTTCTGCAACGCATATTAGAGGAGTAACGAAGGACCTAAATATCAAAATACGCGTGAACAATAAGAAATACTGTGGATTCAATAATATTCGTTGGATACCAATTTTCGTGGATTTCGTGGGAACCAGGGAACCACGAATTTAAATGTTCAACGAATTACAAATTTTTTAAGGGAATGTATGCAGACTTCGGCAAAACCACGAAATTTAATATCAAAGAAAATGCAAGTTTTTCTCAATCCACGAAAATTGGAACCCACGAAAATAAATGAATCCACAGTAGCTGATTTTGAATAATGGAATGGACTGCAGCAACCCGTCAGCCCCTAATCAAGGAAAAATTTATACACCAAATTAAAGCTTATTGATAGAGGAATAAATTGAGTATAAACGATATGAGCCGCAATGACCATTAGAGGGGTTACGGAGGACCTAAATGCCAAAATACGCGTGAAAATTAAGAAATAGCCAATTTTGAATAATGAAATGGATATTTTGAATAATGGAATGGACTGCTGCGACCCTTTAGCCCCTAATTATAGATATACCTTATACCTCATTCGAAAGCTTATCAAGAGAGAAACAATAGGTACATAGTCAATATGTTCTGCAACGCATATTAGAGGAGTAACGAAGGACCTAAATATTGAAATACGCGTGAAAATTAAGAAATAGCTGATTTTGAATAATGGAATGGACTGCAGCAACCCGTCAGCCCCTAATCAAGGAAAAAATTATACACCAAATTAAAGCTTATTGATAGAGGAATAGACTGAGTATAAACGATATGTGCCGCAATGACCAATAGAGGGGTTACGGAGGACCTAAATGCCAAAATACGCGTTAAAATTAAGAAATAGCCAATATTGAATAATCAAATGGATATTTTGAATAATGGAATGGACTGCTGCGACCCTTTAGCCCCTAATTATAGATATACCTTATACCTCATTCGAAAGCTTATCAAGAGAGAAACAACAGGTATATAGTCAATATGTTCCGCAATGCCTATTAGAGGAGGTACGCAGGACCTAAATGTCGAAATACGCGTTAAAATTAAGAAATTAATAGGTTATTTTGAATAATGGAATGGACTGCTGCGACCCTTTAGCCCTTAATTATTGAGGAAGGAAAGATATTATCAATATGAGCTGCAATGACGTATTCAAATTATAGTAAGCACCAGAATCTTACAAATATGTTTGTAAAACAATACCAGTAAAAGCTTCACTGCCAACTGATGCTCCCCGAACTACATTTTATGTACATTTGCTTGCAATTATAGTGAGAAAGAAGCAGGAACCTTCATTGAAAATATTTTGTCTGTATACATGTGTTGCAATTAATAATTGATAATGGGAAACTTTACCGAACCTGTATTTGAACTAATAGTCATTTTAACCTATTCCCTATATCAACCATCTGTATAAGTTTCTTTCCACCAAGCAAGATAAATCTGTGCTTCTATCTGTATATCATTTTTTAGCTCTACTGGCCAAAAAGGCCAAGTGAGCTTTTATCATCACTTGGCCGTCGTCGTCCGTCGTCGTTAACTTTTACAGAAATCTTCTCCTCTGAAACTACTGGGCAATTTAACCAAAATTGGCCACAATCATAATTAGAGTATCTAGTTTAGAAATATGTCTGATGACCCCGCTTGCCAACCAACATGGCCGACATGGCTTAAAATAGAACACAGGAATAAAATGCAGGTTTTGTCTATTATCTTGAAAACTGCTGCTAATTGAGGCAATAGAGAAAATTAGACAAATAGAAAGAGGTTGAAATGTACAAAATGATCAGGTCTACTTATTATCTATTATTTCAAAACTTTTGGCTAATATTCCAAAAATGATCAAAGCACATAGTCGAAATCGTCAGACGACTCTCGAGTTATTGTCCTCTAATGACTTTTTTTTTTTTATCAATTTGAAAAACTGTAATCAGATAGATAAAAACATAAGAAAGCAAAAATAATCAGCAAGTCAAGTACCACAAATAAGTTTTTGTAGAATTTACTGTCGATTTTTACCAATATTTGACGTCTTTGCCTACTATCTTGGAAACTATAAAAAAAAAAAATAGATAGACACTTAAAAAGCAAAAATCAGTGTATATAATGTGCAAATCCTGAAATACTATGTTTGCTGTATCCGTTATGAATTTCGAATATAGAATGATAAATAAACAGATGATTTTTTAATAAAATAAGAAATAATACATAATGTGTACTGTTTTATAAATTCACAATATAGGTATGAGATGCGGACGGGTTTTCATCGCGCCTACAGCCATCCAGGTGTAAAATTGATACACAAATAGATAAATATTAAGAATAGTTCACGAACAGAGCGTACAAGAGATTGAAACGCAACGCAGCAGTTAAGGTTCATTTGCAGAAAAATGTACCTTTTAACATAATTATTAATGTTGTATAACTTAAAACAGGTTTTGTTATTCAGCTTGTTGATATTGAATTAAATTCCACTATTCGGTTTTCGTTATGCAATTCATGTTAACTGTCGAATAATGATACTAGACTTTCATTTTCACTGTAGGGGCGATTCATTTTTATTGTACATGCGATGCATTTTCACAGAAGGAAATTAATTAATTTTCATCATATAAAGTCTTAATTCAGCCGACATTCTAGCAAAATTTGTGAAGTCAGAAGGATTGATTATATATGCATACTTTGTGAGTGAAAGTCTGGGGTAATATATCAATAAATTCCAAAAAATAGCATTTATTGCTAATATTGTCCATTCTATTTTTTGTAATAATTTGTCCATTTTCAAATCTATATGTAGGATAAAATTTATCCTTCATATGACACGCCATCATTGAATACATATATCTTGGACAGTTAAGGCAATCCACGTCACCGAAAAAGCAAAGTTTTCGGTTTCGGTCTAAATCTACATCACATACAAATAAAACGTCATTAGAGCTATTTTCCAAATGCTTGTAGTTTAAAGGTGCAGTTGGCTTGCTTGTTTTGTTTGTATAAATGTTTGCTTAGGCATTGAAATTAAGTTGAGCAAACATTTATACAAACAAAGCAAGCAAGCCAACCAAACCTTTAAACTACAAGCATTAGGAAAATAGCTCTAATGGATGCATCTTAGATAACAAAGAGCATTCAAAAGACGATCTTCATTTCACGATTGAATGAGTGGTAACGTTTTCATCTCGCACAAACAATTGCTTTACATTTGACGCTTGGATGACTGGGTAATTGATATTTATTTCTCATGCAATTGTGTATACATCTTATACAGTAAAGAAAGTTCGAGCAACAGTTGAGTCACCTTAATTTATGTTTGAATTTCTTATAAATCGTTGTTACAAATAAGCAAATACGCAATTGTAAGAATACAAGGATATATTGAATACAGTTTATTATTACATGTTTAAATTGTTCGGGGTATAACCGCCGTACAGTTGATTCCGGACGTTAATCGCTTCATCGCAAAGCGATATTGGTAGATAGACCGTCCTAATATTTTCACCAAAGACTAATTGACGTACTGTTCAGTTAAGTATTCGATGTTTATGAAATCAAAATTTACTGCCCCTGACAGCATTATATATTATTTATATTACATGAACACCATGTGACTATTTTAAATAGACAGGTCTGTGAATTACTTGTAAACATCGATAAAAACAAACACTCTGTGTAACTCAAACTTGATTCAACTACAAATATAGCATAGTTGGTTGGCTCTTACACTAAATGCGACCGTGTATTTTGTGATTTGTTGTTGATTAAAATACATTATGCGAATGAGAAACCCGTTGTTTTATTCTATTTGCAGACATTTATTTGAAAAACTGACCTCAGAATTTTGGCACTGTACGATTTATTCTCTTTGTAGTTTGTTTACTTTCTTTAGAACCGTTCGTTGTACATTCTTGTACTGTTCGTTGTGCAAAAGCCTATCAATATGGAGGAAATATGTATGAAACGGCGTGACAAATTTTCAAAGCATACAAAGCTTTAAAAAAACGTTACAGTCATTGATGTTCTACTCCAGTATATTTCCGGATCCATGACACACTAATAGCAAACTCACCAAAAATATTTGAATATGCATGATATGAACGTGTATCATCTTAAGGCGATGTGACGCATATTACCCTGACCTTCGTTTGAGCTTGACCTTTGAACTCAAGATCAAAATACTGGATTTCTAAAAAAAACTGGATTGCAATCAGGCGCTGCCGATGAGTGATCTTCTCTAGCTCCAGTAAGTTCTGTTTCACGTCAAACAAATACAAAATTCAGGTTGTTTTAATCTTCAATATGAAATGTTAGAAATGTCAAATAGTTTTAGTAGTTTCAAATGCTTGCTAAGAAAAAATAAAAGATAGGTATTTCATAAGAAACAGCTAATTTTGTTCTCGATGTTTTACTAACGAACGGTACAGACCTTTGACGAACACACGCAACGAACGTACTGAAAAAAAATTGACGAACGGTATACAACGCACAACGTCCGGAATCAACCATACGTTGGTTATACCCGTGTATATTTAAGTAAGCATCTGCAAATAGCTTGCATTTCAAATTGTAAATATCATCAATATTAAAGTCATTAAAAGACTATTTTCAGTTGTTACATGTCGAAACAACAATGAAAATTCATCGCACCTCCAAAAAATCCACATCAGAAATGATCGCACTTACAGTGATAATGCATCGCATTTATAGTTAAAATGAATCGCATTCAGTAATCAATATTATGGATTCAGCTGCTTTAGTTACACTTTTTTGGACTTTAATCCTGTTTTTATACATTAAAAAGTTATATTCTAATGGAATTGTGTTAAAACATACTTTCAAATCAATTATTTTGTATTTTCAAAAAGTAAACAAACGCAGTTTTTCCCATCATCTTTTTTTCTACAATAGACATACTCGCATACGACAGTGAAAATAAACTAACTGGATTCGCACTTTATATACACTGAAAATGATCACCAAGACAAGATCTACAAATAAGTCAAATTTTGCCGAACTCGTTGGTTTACTCTATACAGAAGTGGCTTCCTTAAATGTTATTTTTTCATCTTTTTTTTGTGTTTTGGGCTAAAACTAAAGAAAAACAGAGAAACTTTAAACAGAAAAATTGATCAGCAATACAAGATAAAAAAAAATTTGTCATGAATTCTATTTTAGAACTTTGTTGAAGATGCTCATAGACCTAGATGAGCGACACAGGCTCTTTAGAACCACTAGTTAAATAATATTCTTCTTTGATTAACATAAGACGGTAACTATACCTTTATTCTATAGACCCAAAAATGATCAGGCTTACACGGTTGTTTTAAAAGAGGCGATGCCTCTGCAGCTAGATTATTCAACAAAAAGGCACGTGGACATCCACAAATATTACCGTGCAATGCCAGAAAAATGACAAACCTGCTCCAGATTATCCTCAGATAATATTGTTCGGTCATCAGTGAACAGAAGAATTGTTTCTCTCTCCTTTTCACATGACATAACTTGAAAACCCAAAGCCTCATATATCTTGTAACATGGTCAAAACCGAAATGTGGTATTCAACATGAAGGGCAAAACGTGAGTTTTTCAAACGAACACGAAAAAACATCTATATCCCTTCCGCAGACCTAACAAATTCAAAAGTTTAATTTACCACAATAGAAAAACAAAAATAAATTATCATAATTATAACCACTTCAAACTGTCCAGAAAAAACCAAGCCACTCGCATTAACAATTAAAAGATTCCCGTAAAAGTTGCAAACTGTCTTGGATTAAACGACTACAGACAGCGTATTCCCTAGGTCTTAAAGACAATATCATTGACCAAGGAAACATATCGAAAACTTCATTGATATCATTACTATTTTTGATAAAAGACAACGCAATCATGGGTCTCATGCCAATCGCATTAACCACAATCAACGAAATAAACATCGTTCTAATTCTACGATAAATAATCCCGTATATATGTTTAAAAACAATGGTAGACATCAATTAGTATGCAAACTGGGTCAAATGCCAATTTAGTAAAATTACATAATATTTATGACGAGTATGAAAAAAATCGTTTTATAGTCCAAAATATATGTGTTCACGTATCATTACAGCTTTTTGTCACCATAGACTGTTCCCTCGAATAAACAAACCCGCAGATCATAAAAGGTATTTTCTAAAAAAAAAATACATTTACATTATTTTTTCTAGTTTTTTTAATGACTCTACCATTCAAAACATTATACCTCCATATTTTGAACCACCTAAAATTTCTCATACGTATACAAAAATCCAGTACAAGTTTAATTTTTGATTGTAAGTCAGTTACATAAAACGTCAGTAAAGAAAATAATGCTCCTAAAAGGTATAAACATTCTGATTAAAAAGATAGAAATATTGTTCTCCGTCGAAAATAAATTGGAAAGTGTGTCGTCAGGTCATTTAAGATTCTCTTTCATCCTATCGTGAAAATTGGTATAAACAAGAGAAATCTCACAAAAAGTCACTTGATTCCTATTTCAATATTAAAATGTCTGAATATTGTAGATATCCGCATATCACATTTTGAAAATAATTTAGAAATAAACAAAAGTAAGTAATACTTCCAATTATAGGACTAAAAACACAATTTAAGTAATCGCAAAGCATTTTGTGTTCGTACCGGCCGACAAAGCAGCCAACGATGTGGTGTGGTATGACGTAAATACTACACGGAAGTCCTTAAGAATGAAATAACTCATTCAACTACATTCAAGGCTGTGCGCTCCATACAGAGTCAAATAGTAAATAACTTTGTCGCTACCACAGCACAGCTAAAGGACTCCTCTGAAAATTTGAAAGTCCCTACTATGTATTGGCATCATAAACTACACAACAAAAACGTGAATATTTCGTTTCCTCTCGGGTTTTAGTAAATGTTCTACTTCTAATCTTACTTGGCTGTTAACTGGTCCCCTTACTTTTATTACAAAACTTGTTATTAATTTCTGTTATAAAGCATATGAAAATAATTGAATTAACTATTTTGGAGTGTTATAAACTATTTGGATGTTTTGGATAAATTACGTGCTTTTGATGGTCCGTTCAATTTTGGTTGACAGTTATGATATTTTCGACTCTATACACTATATTACAATATGGTCGCAGATTTAATTGCTTCAAATCATATAAGGTTCTTCTGTAATGAAAACGGGAAATATGCTACTTTTCAGTATGTCTTTTTACCGTCCCAGATTTAGTGGTGTTGCATCTTACAAAGTCTACCCGAAGTATTTTACAAAGAATTTCATTCAAACCGGTGCTGGGGACCGTCTTACTCTTGCAGTAAGGTGAGAGATTATCTTTTACTCCGTGTTGAATGCCTCACTGTGATTTGAAGAGATGAAGAACAGCAATGAAAGCGCTGTTCCTTTGCTTTTTGTGTGTTTGGTTTTTTTTTTTTTTTGCTGTGCATGTACCGATTTTGTGTCATGGATGGATAACCCATATCCTTTGCTTTTCTATCAAATATGCTTACTGGAACTGTGATGAGATGATTAGAGCTTTAAATTTTCTTCTTGACAACATATATGTACGTTTCGGCAATAAAGGTTAACGAAATTATGTAGGTATTCCGATGGGTACCAATTGCGCCCCTTTAATAGTAGACTTGTTGTTGTATTGTTATGAATCACAATTTATGGCCAAAATCAGTAAAAATCCGTTTTGCTTTAAATAATCCAGAATTTCCTAATTTTACTGTGGGAATTCACCCAAAGCTAATTAGTTTGAATAAATCCCAATATATACAGCAATATTTTTCTTTATCTAGATTCGGATATTTCAATTCCACACGGAAACTCTATACAAAAATTTACGACAAAAGAGACGATTTAATGTTAATTTTCGCCTTTAGAATGGTGGCGTTCCTTTCGCCCCTACTTACGGTGTGTATTTTTCACAATATGTTCTCTTTGCCCATGTCTGTAGTCATGTTTTAGATTTCAATGAACGTAATTCATGTTTAACTGATAGATTATTAAGTCAGGGATTTCGTTATCAAAAATCAATTAAAACCTTATCCAAATTCAATATTTAGTTTAGAAGTTTGGCTGCACCTGAAGAGTTCTTATTAAAAGTGGAATACCACATCCTAATTTTTACGACAACGTTGATGATAAAGCCCGTAAATTTAAATACGATCAATGTAAACCAATTGATCCTATATATAAACTTATCATTAAAGATTATAAACTTACCACAGTAGAAAAATCTTTAAAGATTGTTTTTATTGATTTTAACATTGAGTTAGTTTTTGATAAAATTGAACCATGAAAACTAAATATATATTGCTATATATATTCCTACATCCTGTCGATACTGTTAACATATATTTGGGCATTGCACAGGGTAATGCATTTCTCAGACTGTTTATGACGTCTTCACATTAAATATGTTGGATGTGTAAAGATTGATATATAAGTCTGGGATAACATAATATATCTTTTACTGGTAATTGGGTTTGAGTAACTGCGAGTACTCTTATTTCGATGCTTTATGTTGTGATGTAACACCACTTACCCAGGTAAGTGGAGATTGAGCGCTTAAAACATGTTTTAACCCGTCATATTCTTTATGTACTTGTCCCAAGTCAGGGTTTTTTGTTTCAGTTGTTGTCGTTTGTTCATGTCTGTCATATTTGTTTTATTGTAAACTGTTTTGTTATAAAATAGGCCGTTAATTTTCTCAATTGAATTGTTTCACATTTTTGCATGTCGGGGCCTTTTATAGCCAACTACATGGTATGTGTTTTCCCCTCATTGTTGTAGGCCGTACAGTTGCCTATGATTGCTTACATCCACTTAGTTTGAACTTTGAAGGATAGTTGTCTCATTAGCAATCATACCACATTTCCTTATTTTTATATAACTTCCCTTCCCAGTTCAACATATTGCTTGTGTAAATGTTTCATTCCAAGCATGCAAAAAAAATCAAGTTAGAACAATCCTACAACCATTTAAAAAAAAAGAATAAGGGTAAGCGAATAAGGAACGAATAAGTAACAGGGCATCAGTCAAGCGCGGAAACGGGTACATATGCGCTAATAGGACAATTTCACCGCTACGAACTAAGAACTAACACCGGAGAGAAGAACAGAAAAGAAAGCATTAAACAGGTGCAGCGTATAAAAGGCGAATAAGGAACAAATAACTAGCGAATAAGTAACAAGGTATCAGTCGAGCGTTGAAACTGGTACATATGCGCTAACGGGCTTATTCTAACTCTGCAAAAACAGAACTAACACCAAAGACATGAAAAGAAATAAAAGGGATGTACAAGTACCCGGCCACGTCCACTCTGTGTTTTTGTTAGATGTATTTCTATTTGTATCCATCTGATGAGTTAAGCCTTTTTCAACTGATTTTTATAGTTCGTTCTTATGTTGTACTGTTACACCACTGTCCCAGGTTTGGGGAGGGGGGGGGCGCTAACATGTTTAACCCCGCCACATTCTGTATGTATGTGCCTGTCCAAAGCCATGATCCTGTAATTCAGTGGTTGTCGTTTGTTGCTGTGTTACATATTTGTTTTTCGTTCATTTTTTGTACATAAATTAGGCCGTTAGTTTTCTCGTTTGAATTGTTTTACATTTGTCATCTCGGGGCCTTTTATAGCTGACTATGCGGTATGGGCTTTGCTCATTGTTGAAGGCCGTACGGTGACCTATAGTTAATTTCTGTGTCATTTGGTCTCTTGTGAAGATTTGTCTTATTGGCAATCATACCACATCTTCTTTTTTATATCAACACCAAAGACATGAAAAGAAATAAGACGAAATCATTAAAAGGGGCAATGTATAATAAGCGAATAAGGAACGAATAAGTAACATGGTATCAGTCGAGCGCAAAAACAGATACATACGCGCTAATAGGGCAATTTCACCTCTACGAACCAAGAACAAAAACCAAGAAAAGAAAAGGAAATAAAGCATTAACAAGGTGCAACGTATAAAAATCGAATAAGGAACAAATAAGTAGCGAATAAGTAACAGGGTATCAGTCGAGCGCAATGACGGAGACATCCGCTTTAACAGGAAATATCATCTCACCGAACCCATAGCTAACACCAAAGACAAGAAAAGAAAGCATAAAAAAGGGGTAGCGTATCAAAAGGAATAAGGAACGAATAAGTAGCAAACAAGTAATAGGGTATCATTCGAGCGCTGAAACGGGTACATGCGCGCTTAGGGGTTATTTTTACCTCCTCAAACCAGAGTTAAGGAAAGAAAAGAAAGCATTAAAGGGGGCAACATATGAAAAGATTATAAGGAAAAACAAGTAACGAATAAGGAATAATGATTCAGTGACGAATAGGTAAGAAATACGGAATAAGGAATAAAGCATAAGTAACGAATAATAAATAAGTAATAAGTAAAAAAATTGGCGAACCTAAGGGTCGCAGCAGCGAAGCAGTTCATTCCATTATTCAAAATAGTTTTTCCATTATTCAAAATTGGTTATTTCTTATTGTTGATGCGAATTTTGAAATTTAGGTCCGCCGGAACTCCTCTAATAGGCGTTGCGGGACATATTGACTATATACCTTTTGTTCCTCTATTGATAAGCATTCGAATGACGTTTAAGGTTTCTCTGTAATAAGGGACTGAAGGGTCGTAACAGTCCATTCCATTATTCAAAATAAGCTATTTCTTATTGTTGACGCGTATTTTGACATTAAGTTCCTAAGTAACCCCTCTAACGGGCATTGCGGCACATATTGATTATAACCAATTTTGTCCTCTGTCGATAAGCTTTCGAATGGTGTATAAGGTTTCTCTGTAATTATGGGCTGAAGGGTCGTAGCAGTCCATTCCATTATTCAAAATAAGCTATTTCTTGTTGTTGACGCGTATTTTGACATTTAGGTCCTCCGTAACCCCTCTAATGGTCATTGCGGCACATATCGTTTATACTCAGTTTATTCTTTTATCAATAAGCTTTAATTTGGTGTATAAATTTTTCCTTGATTAGGGGCTGACGGGTCGCAGCAGTCTATTCCATTATTCAAAATAAGCTATTTCTTAATGTTCACGCGTATTTCGATATTTAGGTACTTCGTTTCTCTTCTAATATGCGTTGTTGGACATATTGACTATATTCCTTTTGTTCATCTCTTAATAAGCTTTCGAATAAGGTATAAGATATATCTGTAATTAGGGGCTAAAGGGTCACAGCAGCCCATTCCATTATTCAAAATATCCATTTCATTATTCAAAATTATCTATTTCTTAATTTTCACGCGTATTTTGGCATTTAGGTCCTCTGTAACCCCTCTAATGGTCATTGCGGCACACATCGTTTATACTCAGTTTATTCCTCTATCAATAAGCTTTAATTTGGTGTATAATTTGTTCCTTAATTAGGGGCTGGCGGGTTGCAGCAGTCCATTTCATTATTCAAAGTAAGCTATTTCTTAATGTTCATGCGTATTTCGATTTTTAGGTCCTTCGTTTCTCCTCTAAGATGCGTTGCGGAACATATTGACTATATACCTTTTGTTTCCCTGTTAATAAGCTTTCGAATACTGTATAAGATATATCTGTTATTAGGGGCTGAAAGGGTTACAGCAGTCCATTCCATTATTCAAAATATCCATTTCATTATTCAAAATTGGCTACTAAGTATTTCTTAATTTTCACGCGTATTTTGGCATTTAGGTCCTCCTTAATCCCTCTAATGGTCATTGCTGCACATATCATTTATTCTCAGTTTATTTATCTATCAACAAGCTTTAATTTGGTGTATAAATTGTTCCTTAATTAGTGGCTGGCGGATTGCAGCAGTCCATTTCATTATTCAAAGTAAGCTATTTCTTAATGTTCATGCGTATTTCGATTTTTAGGTCCTTCGATACTCTTCTAATATGCGTTGCGGAACATATTGACTATATACCTTTTGTTCCTCTCTTAATAAGCTTTCGAATGAGGTATAAGATATATCTGTAATTAGGGGCTGAAGGGTCACAGCAGTCCATTCCATTATTCAAAATATCCATTTCATTATTCAAAATTGGCTCTTTCTTAATTTTCACGCGTATTTTGGCATTTAGGTTGTCCTTAACCCCTCAAAGGTTCATTGCGGCACAAATTGCTTATAATCAGTTTATTCCTCTATCAATGAGCTTTCAATTGGTGTATAATTTGTTCCTTAATTAGGGGCTGACGGGTCGCAGCAGTCTATTCCATTATTCAAAATAAGCTATTTCTTAATGTTTTTGCGTATTTCGATTTTTAGGTCCTTCGATACTCTTCTAATATGCGTTGCGGAACATATTGATTATATACCTTTTGTTCCTCTCTTAATAAGCTTTCGAATGAGGTAGAAGATATATCTGTAATTATGGGCTAAAGTGTCGAAGCAGTCCTTTTCGTTATTCAAAATATCCATTTCATTATTCAAAATTGGCTATTTCTTAATTTTCACGCGTATTTTGGCATTTAGGTTCTCTGTAACCCCTCTAATGGTCATTGCTGCACAATCGACTTGTTATATCTATAATCAAAGGATGAAGAATAGCAAAGGTCCAGTGAAAATAAAAAAAGACAACGTAGAGTATTTTAGTTTTTATATATATGTTTTGGCAACCGGTATTCAGGTCGTCCATACATTGAACCAAGGAATTCTGTTAAAAATAGTTAGGAAAACCCACTAGTTTATCCTCCGAAACTAGATAAATAAATCAAATTAAAATTTAAAGAGTGTTTTTTTTTTTTTTCTGATATTAATTTGAATATTTTTTAGATAACACCAAAAAGACTAATTCAGAAATACGAGATATAGCTATAGTGTCACAGTCAATTTTTTTTTTAATTTTTTATTTCACTATTCACCGCTCCAACTTGAATAATGAAACATAAACTATTTCATTATTCATTATTCATCACTTAACATTGAATAGTGAATAGTGAACTATTTCATTATTCATTATTGAATTTTGAATAATGAAAAATGAATAATGAACGTACTTCAGCGCGGTTATAATTTACAGGTATAAAAGATTTAAATTCTGCATGCCGAAACAACAACAACAAAAAAAAACCAGCAGCCACATACTTAACTATGTGAATTACATTTTTACTTTATTCCTCATATTGGTCTTTTGATGTTGTCCATAAAAACTTAAGTCTTACGCTGAATCTATACATTTTGCTTTGAGACCAAAATATTGTCAAAAAATTATTAAAACAGAACTAATGTTTTCAGAATAAGAAAGGGTCTGGGAACGCCCAGAAAGCACTATTTTGCATCATTTGTTCTATAGTTTCTTTGGGCCTTCAGCGGCTTCAAAACCCTTCAAAATTTTTTTGCCTCGCTCCCCTCGGCTTAAATATATCTGGCAATACTTTTAAAAGAGGCTAGTCGCATCCCAACTCTAATACCGTGTATGTATGCAATACATGTATATGCAGTTTGGAATTCAGAAGATTCATTTCCGCAGAGGATGATGATTAATTCTGATTAAATGGTACATTAATGACTTGACTGTACATGTATTATTTATAATAAAAAATGAATTTAAAAATTGTATGTTTTCAAATATTATTAATATAGTTATGAAAATAAATAATCAGTCCCTTGTTTTAATGAAAATGAAAAATCTTGCTTCAACAGTGCAGAAAATAAATAATCTGTCCTCTTAGTTTACAAAAATAAATAACCGATCCAAAACAAATCCTCCTGTCCCCCCCCCCCCCCCCCCCCCCCAGAATATCAAATGGTCGTCCCCTAAAAGTTGATAGTAAGAAAATGTCACGGAAAATGTGAATAAGAACAATTATTTTTTTAGGTATTGTCGCTTTTCAACATTACATTAAATTGCCAGTGACATTTCTAGATAAAAAAAATAAAGATAATCAAATTGAAACGCTTTTGATTCATTCTTTTTGTTTAATTGTCAAGTACATAAATTTCTAGTTTGGTTTATTTTTAGAATTTTACGCTACTGTGTAACACATTTCTCTATTCTAGAAAATGATATAAAATAAGGAGATGTGGTATGATTGCCAAAATAGACAACTATCTACCAGGGACTAAATGACGTAAATTTTTGCAACTATAGGTCAACGTATGACCCCCAACATGGAGCAAAACCCATCCCGCATAAAAGCTAAGAAAGGCGGCCCGACATGACTAGTATATTGTAAATAAATTTCAAATAAACGATTTTTTTGAACAAAGATTGAGGTAGAGTAAAAAGAAATCGGATTCGAATGTGTTTTGATTCCTGTGTTTATTTTTGTTTTTGATTTTTTTATTATTCATTTATTTTGATCACTTTGTAGATTTTCCTTGTAGTCGTTCAACAAAATAGTAAAAAAAGGGAGAACAACGATCTTAAACTTAATCAATCACTGCTATGAAACAATGCAATTTTAAGAACAAATTGAATGATCGTGTTGTTTTGCTGGATCCTCGTCCGTGTATTGCGGAATAAATTGTTACTATTTTAAAAAAAGTTTAAAAAATCATCTCAGCATTATCAAACAAACCCATACAGGTAACTATAATGAATGATTATCTGTGCTTTTTGAGATGGTCCCCAATATAGCCTGTAGTGGTATTGGTATTTAACATCAGCGTCAAAATCGTATTGACTTTCCTAACACGTCTAATGATTCTACGTTATTACCGACCTCTGTTTTACAACAATCTAGAAAAATGTGATTTTCATACTTGATTTTTATTCAATATGCTATTAAATATATTGTTTGTTGTTCACGGCCGACACTCGGTTAACCGAGAGATTGGTCGGTTAATCTATATTGAGTATGCGGCTATATGGGCGGTTGGTCTGTTAATCGGGTCGGTTATACGTCTGTTAAGAGTAAAACGCACAATTCAATGTTAAACTCTGTTAAATATATAGATTTTTGGCATATTATGAGAATCATATCAAAAAAAGAAAAGTGTCTGACAAAATGATATCTATCATAGAACATTTTCCACCTGTAAAATAATTTCATACCCTCGCAGCTATCAGTAAAACTAAAAGGCGTCGCGCAAGTATGTGGTTTTTATGCTTATACGCATAATATTTTTTTTGATAAAAGGCGAATAAAACCATTTTTAGATATCATTTTAAGGACACAAAATAGTACGTTGGTTCTAAAAAATAAATTGACATTGAGAAATATTTTATAATTGTAATATAACTTGAGTAATTACACATTTAAATGAATATTAGGGGAATAAAGTCTGTTAATGGGTTGGACAATTTAAATCGTGTCAGTTAAGAGTTATTTAGCCACGACAATAGTTTTGCTACCTTTATATTTTCCCGTTGAAAAAGTTAAGAATGAGATGTACTTGTGAAGAAAAAATGACAATACGGTGCAACAGTATACTTATAGTAAGAGCATTTTTATTTTATTGAAGGATGTGTCACTTCAATATAGCGTGATGTGGACTGATTGGCCGCTGGAATATGCATGAATTTATTATTTACGCCAAGTTTTCAATCAGCCTTATTTTTTTGTGTCTGTTCAAAGTTTGCAACATCTATGAATCTGTCATGTGTTGCAATGCAGCTGGTTAAATCCCATGCGTTTTCCGGTCATCATTGTCATTTTCTGCCTGTACCAAGTACGGAATATGACCGTTGTTTTTTAATCGTTGGTAAGACGTGGTTCTAAACAAGAAATTGAAATTAGTAAGTTTGTTTTTTCAATATTTGTGTTGGGTGCTGATTTAATGTGTAACAAAAAGAATATTTTGTATTCCTGGAAAGCACAACAAAAGCATAATATTAATTTTATTTTTCGAGTAATGATGTTTTTCCATCGTAAGTCATTTAGCCGACTAGCAGTCCGCAAACGTGCTTGTTTTTGTATCGATTTTATTTTTCTCTTCATACTGAAATTTAAAAAAAAACTATTTTACTTACTGATGTTTTGTTACATTACGAAGTTTATCTCTGATTCATATACTGGTTACCTATGTAGAGGACAAATTGGGGTCGTTCATAACAATGAAACAGAATCTACATGATATATGCGACCATTCTTTAATAAAATTAATATTACTTTAATATTACACTTTTTGAAACCATTTTTATCAATTTTCAATTTCCATTGTCTAAATTTATGTTTAATTGTTCATGTGTTGTTTCCGTATATTTTAGCCACTCGTCTTGAACCTACCCATTTGTTCAGATAACACCCCTTATATATAGCAATCAAAGTATACTTTTATTGTCATTCATAATTCTTAACAGACCAATTAACAGATCGGGTTTTATACATCCGACCCATTAACAGACCAGATTTTTAATAAAAATTGATTTATGTCACCAAAATACAGTTTCTCGTGTAGATTTTTCACATAATGATATTAATATGGTTAACAAACATAATGTCTGTCTTTTTTCGATGTTCAAAATATTGCATGCAAGTAAATTCAACCAACTTGTCATTTTTGTGTACATTTTGTGTGTGTAAAATGTGTATAAATTTACTGATGAGTAACCGGCCTTTTCATTTTATAGATCGTTTATCGAAGCTAGAAAATAAAAAGGATTACACCACTGGATTCAGTACTCCGAATTGTTTTGCCAGACATGAATAGTTTTTATAATACAAATATATTTAAAAAGTTATATAATGAAACATACTGACCTTGCAATGATTTTCTCGATAACACCTGATTAACAGACTTTAGCCAACCCGATTAACAGACCAACCGCCCATATAGCCGCATACTTAATATAGATTAACCGACCAATCTCTCGGTTAGCCGAGTGTCGGCCGTGTTGTTAAATTACTTCTATAAATTGTACGTTTGTATGGCAATCCTTGAAAAGAAAAAAAAATGTAATATTCTCAAGGGAGACTACTTGCTCACTAATCTTGTATGTTTGCATAATAATAAATCATGACTTACTCAGACGAAGCAATTCTTTATATAAAAGGGTACTTAAAGGATACAATAAACTGATTATGGAATCTCATCCTTAACAATAGAGCAAGTGTTCCTCGCAACTTATAAGCCTCACTATGCTGATATTTATCACACAAGAGGGTCTAGATTGTGAGGTTTGTTTCTGTATTCTATGTTTGTACTTGTTCGGGCACTTTTTATTTTATTTGCATTGTCCATTGTCCTCTTTTCATCATTTCAGAGTTTTTAAAAGTGTCAGTCCGGATCATTTGACAAGAAAAATATTTGAGATGTCTGTAATATATGAAACTTGTAACCATGTTACTTGAATAATCTCGTGCTGTACAGTGTAATATTGATCTCCTGCGGTACAATAATGTTTGATCTAGTGCGGTGTAGTGTATTATTGCTCTCGTGCATTAAAGTGTATCACTGATATCGTTCCGTATAGTGTATTACTGATCTCGTACAGTACAGTTTTGATACTGATCTCGTGGTATATTGTAATAATGATCTCGTGCAGTACAGTGTAATACTGATCTCGTGGAGCGCAATAATCCTCAATTTTTAATGCAAACTCATGGGCAAGTAGATTTTAGCTCAAAATGGTAGAAATCTATTTCTCTTTCACCAAAAGTTTCATTTCTGCAAATTTGTTGGTTAGTTTAAGTAACCAATGGCATTATAAGCACTATTTTTGTCAGGGAAGGGCTACTTTTACAGACGTTCTAAATTGGAGTGGGTGAATTGGTGGTCTGACACCTATACTGGTCTCGTGCAGTAAAATAAATACTTTGTCGTGCAGTAAAGTGTAATACTGTTCTCGTTCAGTGTATTAAATACTAACTCGTTCAGTATAGTGTATCACTGATCTCGTGCAGTATAGTGTATTATCGTGCAAGATAGTATGATATTGCTCTCGTCCAGTATAGCGTATTTCTGATCTCGTCCAGTATAGTTGTTGTTGTTGTTGTTATTAGTTTTGGTAGGGGCTTACTTATGTAGTAATTGCGCCTTAAATTCATATAACATAAATATTATGTATATACGCTCATTCCTTAATTTATATTTAGTATTACCTTTTGGCGAGTAAATTATATGAAACTGTGATGAACAGGGTTGACTGTGTTACAATAAAGTATACATATGTAAAAACGAAACACACAGAAAAAAAATGAGAGAAAAAGCAAAAACAAAAACAAAAACAAAATCAAAGGAAAAAAAAGATAGTTCCTAATGATATGTAAATTATTAACTGATAGGTATCATAAAATAGTTTAGAGGTTTCATCTGGTTGTTCACCTTTGTGTCGTCTGTGATATACTTATAAAAATAAAGTATATTAAATATAAGAAACATAAAACAATACATGTGCTAGTTAAATGCTACCAATGCAAGGACGTCTCATTCGATTGATGTAGCAGATAAAAAATCCTTTAGTAAGAATTGATATTTTGTAGCTGTTCCTTTTCCTTAACGGTCGCGTATATTGTTCATAATAAAATTCCAAAAACATACTGGTATTAAGTGATTCCTCCTTCACGGGAGAGAAAAAAAAACACTTCTGCCATTTAATGAGAAATCACCCCTACCTACACCCTTAGTCGCCTATTTAGATATATATACATGTAATATATATAAGAAGTAAAAATAGAAAAATATAAAAAAAAATTAATACCAGTATATTATTAAAACAATGCAACTGTTTGAATTTGTTCTAAGTACAGAGATTGTCATGAAAACAATAGTGCAGGGTTGTGCATATATACTTACAATAGTCTGTGTGTGTTTGTCTAACTGACAATATCCTCTCGTACAAATTTTAGTAAAACCGATTCATTGTCAAAGAAAAGGATTTAGCACATGCTTCTATTCTGAAATATAAATTTGATGTGGAAAACAAACACGTTAAATGCCTGGAGAATTTCCATCTCTAAACTCTTTATGTTTAAACCCAAATTTTAAAACTGCATTTGAAATTTTTTTTTAAATATTGTCTTTTGTAAAACTTCAGTCCCAAAAGGCACATACATCGCGGATATTACAATTTCAGTTCATAACACACCAAACAAAAGCTTTTTAGTTATTTTTAGTACTGGGAAAGTATTCAAATAAAAATTTTTGCAATCACCAGAACTACGATTTTTGGAAACACTCATTTCCGGATTTTACAGTCATTTCCTATCCGCATATTGGTCATATTTTTATTATATACGAAAACATATAACGCCATTTTTATGACATATGAATATGGCAAAGTACTAGTAATCGGAAATAGTCAAAAAAGAACGCAGTCAGCGTTGTAAAATAAATTTAGGCACATCCAAACATCCGACAGAACATTGTTTTAAATTTCCAGTTCAAACGTGAATGTAAACTCAACCGTGGGAGCCGTTAGCAGTAAAAATTGTTATTAGTACGAAAACATAGCACACGAGATAAGTAAACGTTCATTCAACGATCGTCAAAAAGGTCTTATTTCAAATAGAGACATTTTGATAGCACATGATACATTTATATTTCTTTTTTTAGATAGGAGATTTTCTAATCGCCTTTTTATCAAATCTTTAGAACTTCTATCATCACGACGTACAAAATGATGGATTTTCCTTCTTTTTTGGGGGGCAAATTAATGGTACTAAACGGTTACTACTAACTGCATTTTTACAATATCCTTTTAAAATGTGATCATCATACTGGATTTCTATTCATTACACTACTACAGGTATATTTAATATGATATTACTTTGATAAATTGTACTTTTTCGTGTGACACATATTCCAAACGTTAAAAAGAATAATATGTGTAATATTTTCAAGGGAAACTACTCAATATAACATTTTTGGATTACAAAATTACAAAATGAGACGGGACTGAATAGTTCAAAAGACCCTGTATCACTCACCTTGTATCGATGTACAATGATGAATATTTATTCGCCCTGTTCCATTTCGCCTTTGATAGTCAGTCCAACGAGCCTTTATATTTCTTTATGTAAAAGTATATGTGCACATAAATGACTATATTGAGTCACCGAAGCAGGCACTTTGCATGGCAGACTTGTGTGCACTGTTTTCTTATATACACACCAGGTATTCCGTTCCATAATCCTACGTGAGAATCTGATCCAAATTTTACTCATCAACCGTTTGTGGTCTCGTGTAATTGCTACTCGGGATTCGGATAGGGATACCCGGTGTTATATAACGTTTATGAATACCACTTTTCATTTTCGTTTTGTTAAAAGAGAATAACAATTGTTATATTTCCAAAGGAGACTAATTATTGAATCTGCATTGAAGAAATGGCATGGGACGAAGATCGTATTGATAGCATTAAAAAACTGAAGATCACACGAATCTGTAGTGCCCACTTGGTACTTATAGCATATCAAAATATAACCAGTGCTTAAACAAGGCAATATAAAGGACACTTTAAGCACGTACGTAAAGTAAAATTACACATAAAATTGCAATTTTAAAAAGCCACACATTACAATTAATTAAACTCCTATTGGAATCGACATTAAGGTGGATAGGGGGTCTGAATTAAAATCCATAGAATTTTTTAATAATTTGTCAAAATGTAGTTTTTATCATGCTTTTCTCCAAAATATAATAAAAAGTATGGGTCACCGGACTTTTTTTCGCGCTACAGGTTGTGCAAAATTGTCAGATTTTGTATAGATTATGCATGGAAAATCCAATTTTGTGTGATAAAAAGGAAACTACATCATAGAAGTTTAAGATAAAATGTGAGAAGATAGCTCTCATAACATTCTTTCAGATAAGAAAAAGAAAAAATGGGGTCACCGGACTTGTTTTCTTGCTACATATTAAAATAGGTAAATTCAAAACACTTTCTATTATAAAAATTACTTTATCTGAGTTATCTCCCCTCATATGGCAAAGTTTTAAAAAAAATGAATCAAACAAAAATATTGTGTTTTTTCAAAATACAGCTGTAAATATGATAAAATACATTTTTTTCTATATTAACATGAAAAATCTTGCACATGAAGTACATACTGCTCTCAAAATTTGCACAATTCATTAAAGAAATAGACCAATTGTCATTTGCTACTTCAAAATCCAAGATGGAGGAAGACATACCAGCCACCTTAAGAAGTGTTCTTGATTCCCGTGACGTGCTGCAATTTGATAATATGTGTTTTTTCAAACGGCGATTTACAAATATATCATGCAAGTTCACATATATCACTTAAATTAAGGTTATAACTTTTGTCTGTCGGATGCATTATTTTCTTATTGATTTATGTCTAAATTTGCAAATCTTAGTATGACCCGTTAGGCAAATTCGAGTCACATAGCAAACTTAATTCAGCAACTCAAGTTCTGTCATTACTATAGCTGATTCGGTCTCGAGCAAGACGCTGAATTATTGAACGTGTGTATTATGTTCAGTGTCTTACTGACCTCGAACTACTGGTCTCGTACAGTACAGCGTATCACTGATCTAAAGCAGGATAGTGAATAACAGATCGTGTGCATTATTTAGAATTACCAATTTTTTTTTGCAATGCGGTGCATTACATGCGCAATGAATTACTGATTTCGTGCACTACAGTGAATAAACGACGTCTTGCATAGCAGTGAAGTATTATTCACGCGCAGTACATACATTATGACTTATTTTAATTGATTGAGTGTTTTCCTATTCCCTCTCTTTTAAACGGGGAAACTATTTTTAGGGTTCGATACGTACATGGTCTTCAATTCAAACGACTGGACCAAGCAACGAAATAGTATATTAACTTGCTAATACATTTTACACTTAGTTTATATTACTTGAATTAAATTAGGACATTATCTAATTTCCATTCCCCTCCAGTATATATAGGTATCAAATACAGAGTCGTTTAGTGCTGTCTCGGAAAGAGTGTGTTTCTGTTTGTTCACTTCAAATTAACGATGCGAAGACGTTATTACTAATTAGCTGCTTTTTTACAACATTTCATAAAAATGTCATTAACATACTTAATTTTTATTCAGTATGCTATAATATATTATAATTCTTATATGATTTGCATATCTATAAATACTTGAATTGGATTGGTCAATTCGAATTTTTCTCTTGGTTTACACTTCGATAAACCATGTTTCCGAGACTACTTTAGTAACCTTCACTGTGATCTATTCATGCGCGATACACATGCATGCCAGGATCCCGGGATTTTCAGCAAATTGAGATTAAAAAACAAATACTTACAGTTGTTTCTATTCTAATGCATATATAGCAAAAAAGAAATAATGCATTAAAGCTTCGAAAATGTATAAAAATAAAATTTAAATAAAATTCCGCGAAATTTCATGAATGATTTAGCGAATTAACGTCATGGCAAAACACGACGTCATACGAATGAAAACTTTCAAGGGAAAGATTATTTCGTTACTTGTACGCTTCAAATTCGGATAATATCTAATTAAAATGATGTTTTTGGGGTAAGTGCTATTTCATTTTAGATTCTGTTGCATTTATCGAACCTTTATGGATTTTAGAAATTCAATATGGCGGCCAACTCCTTAGTTACGACATGTCAATAGTGCATTTGATGGTAATTATAGTAGCCATTACACAAAATAAATGTAAATTAAAAATAGCGAATATTTGGCTTAAGAATTATAAGGATTAAACACATTTTTTCTAGAGGTTATTGATGTGTAAACCGGGGCTCTTACTCACAAACTTAACATAAAAGTCCTTCGGACTTTTATTCAGTTTGTGAGTTAATCGCCCCGGTTTACACATCAATAACCTCTAGAAAAAACGTGTTTAATCCTATATTGTTTTCTGTTAAATCACTTTTATGAATTGTGCTTTTTCCTGTTGCTGTCAAGCGTATTACTGATTTTCTGCAGTATAGTGTTTACTTATTTCGTGCAGTATTAAAGCTGGATCTCGACTGACTACTACACTTTGTTTATAGAGTGTAGCGTAATAAAAGCGGATGCCAGTTTAGTGCAGTATAGCGTAATTACTGATCTCGTGCAGTATCGTGTATTAATTATTTGGTCCAGTACATTGATTTACTGATCTCGAGCAGTATAGTATAGTACTGATTTCGCGTAGTATAGTGACTTTCTTACATCATAAGGTGCTAAGAACTTCTAATCTCGTGTATATGAAAAATAAGGAGAATAGGTATTGCCAATGAGATAATTGTAACTATCCACTAAATTTCAAATGAACTTGATGTTAGCAATTAAAGGCAACCGTACGGCCTTCAACAATGAGAAAAAAACAGACCATATAGTCGGCTATAAAGGCCCCGACATTAAAAATGCGAAACAATTCAATTGAGAAAAGTAATGGCCTAGTTTATAACAAAACGATTTACGAAAATACAAATATGACAGACATAAACCATTGAACTACTGTCACATAGAGAATGTGGCGGGATTAAACATGTTTGCTAGCGCCAAACCCTCTCCCTAACATTGGACAGTGGTGTAACAGTACCTCATAAGAACAAAATATAAAAAAACGTGATAATGAATGTATACATCACTCACAAAAAGGACACGAAGTACAGATCTGAGAGTACTCGCACATTAATTACTTGTTTCCTACAGTACTGGGTATGACGGGTTTCGGTCAATTTAACATTTATGATTTTATATCAGAAGTTCTTAATACATTTGTATTGTCTCGGTATTGTTGTTTTAAATTTGTTTAAACATTGTTCCATACAAAACTTGACACATTGATTTCGATAGCACAAAGTTGATGAGTCGTCACAATATTTAGTTTATCTTTTTATTATTTAGGAAATTGCCTCATCTCCTTGCTATCAAAAGTTGTGGTAATAATATCGTGATCTGTAACAAATGGTTGTATTTTTTTTGTTTGTTTTTTTTTTGTCTTTGTTCTTTCAAATAAATGGTACTAAACAGTTATTACTATCTGCATGTTTACAACAATTTAAATAAAAAGTTATAATCACACCATATTTTTATTCAGCATAATGAAAAAAAATGTTTGCTTTAATATTAATTTTATAAATAGTATATTTTTGTGTCGCATGTATTGAAATCTTTAGAAATGATAACATTTGTATTGTTTTAAGGGAGGCTACTCACTGTGTGATTTTAAAGAATGGTCTGAATAATTTCAAAGAGCATGTAGCGCTCACCTTGTATCTATGCATACGAATGAAAAGTGATTTGTCAAGGCAATGGCTCTTTTGCAGATATGAGTGCAATTGCATTCAGAACGTAAGCACAGCACACAGGGCATATTAAAGCGCAATGTAAAAAGCTAAACAAAATAAAATAATACTCTTCTAAGATTCACATGAAAGCGATAGGACCGATGTGTTCCCAATAATTAATCCCATGCCACAGGTAATTTGCACACAGTACGGGGATTAGAATCTCCGGACTTTAATAGAGATTAACTTACACTAGTAACCGTGATATATACTGTGATAACTTTAAAGACTGACGTTACGCTTTGTGGATTTTCAAAATTAAGATACTAAGTTATCAGTAACTACATTTTTACAGATAGATGCAAAAAACTGTGACAATCATACTTCAATTATATAAAATTACAATAAATATTTGTTTTCTTTTATATTACATTTGTGAATGTTAATTTTCCTTTGGTCTGTTTTGCAATCGTTAAAAATAATAACGTTTGTCATATTTCAAAGGGAGGCGACTCAATTAGAAATTTTGAAGAAATATTAAAATTCGAGACGGGACTGAATAGTTCCGAGGAACCTTTATCGTAGTACATGAGTTATGATTTCTTTTTATTGATTCGGTGTTGTCATGTTCCTGTATTCTAAAGCAAGAAACAATTCTTATGGTGTTATACGACTGGTCCAAGCAACGAAATACTATATTAACATGACATTATATGTTACATCTACAATATTTTACTTGCAAATGTTTAAGAGATTTTCTAATCTCCAATTCTTAAAAGTATCTATAGTCTATTTTTAATATATACCACCTTTAATAAGTGTTTAGTATGACGATAAATTTTCACATTTGTTCTCGTACTAGGGACAACAAAATTATTTTTTTTGTAAAAAAATATTTCTGTACTCCATGTATACCTTACAACAAAATTATTATTATTTTTTTTTATTTACCTGTGTAAGTTATTATATTTGTCGGCATTTTGTCCAAGGTTATGGTTGTCTTTCTGATATTGTTTTACATCTATTATTTTTTTGTTTATTAATTTTGTATTTACATTGTGTCATAGATCAAATTTATTCGTTCAGTGTTTCTTCACTTGATTTTGTTAATATGTCCTTTGATTGAGTAAAGCCATTTCAATTGATATTTTATATTATTATACTTCACGTAAAAATGCAATATTTTGATTGGCTTATACGAGGATGTTAATTTACTCTATTCTATGGTAAATACTCTATTACCCTTCACGGAGACGCATGATCGTGTGCTATTTATAAAATACGGATGGTTGTTATGTACAGGACGTCATAGTCTGTTACTTTGAATTTGAAATTTAATCGACAGTAATAACAGAACATTCAGTATAATAAATTAAATAACACATATCTGCGAGGGTGATAAAGCAGATTGTTACCCCTCGAAAAGACATTGTCAACCTTAGCTTCGCCTCAGTTGACAATGTTTTCTCGGGTAACAATCTGCTCTATCACCCTCTCAGCTATGTGTTATTTATATAGTGTGTCTTTCTATGTTGTTATGTTAGACTATTGTTTCAGGTAGGGTGAAGGTTGGCGCCTATTAAAACGTTTAAACCAGCTGCATTTGTTTGCACCTGTCCTAAGTTAGGAACCTGATGTTCAGTTGTTGTCGTTTGTTGATGTGGTTCATAAGTGTTTCTCGTTATTTATATAGATTAGACCGTTGGTTTTCCTGTTTGAATGGTTTTACACTAGTCATTTTTGGGGCCCTTTATAGCTTGCTGTTCGGTGTGAGCCAATGTTCCGTGTTGAAGGCCGTACTTTGACCTATAATGGTTTACTTTTACAAATTGTGACTTGGATGGAGAGTTGTCTCATTGGCACTCATACCAGATGTTCTTATATCTATTAAAATTCTGATAAACTAATTATGGAATATTTCCCCGTACCTAGCCACACCATGTTGATACAGTTCATTCAAAGCCCAAAGTCCAAGCACCGAAATATTAACTTAACTTGGTGTCATATTTAACCAACAATTTTAAACTTGTATTTATTTAGGAGATTTTCTGATCTCAAATCATTAAAAGTTCTTACTATAGTATAATACAGAACCGTGCATTCGATATAATGAAGGCGTGTATTTCTGTTTGTTCATTTCGAGTTAATAATTCTAAAACGTTATGACCGACACCTTTTTGCAACAATCTAGAAAAATGTGATTTTCATACTTGAATTTATTCAATATGCTATTAAATATTTTGCTTTTATTAATTGTATTATTTCGTGTTGCATGTATGTCAATCGTTGAAAAGAATAACATTTGTAATATTCCCAATGGATAAAATTGAGAATGGGAATGGGGAATGTGTCAAAGAGACAACAACCCGACCATAGAGCAGACAACAGCCGAAGGCCACCAATGGGTCTTCAATGCAGCGAGAAACTCCCGGACCCGGCGGCGTCCTTCAGCTGGCCCCTAAATAAATATGTATACTAGTTAGTGATAATGGACAAATTATACACAAGAAACTAAAATTAAAAATGATACAAGACTAACAAAGGCCAGAGGGTCCTGATTTGGGACAGGCGCAAAAATGCGGCGGGGTTAAACATGTTTTTGAGACCTCAACCCTCCCCCTATATCTCTAGCAAATGTAGAAAAACAAACGTACAATAGTACGCACAGTAAAACTCAGTTTAAGAGAAGTCCGAGTCCGATGTCAGAATAGGAAACAAAAGAAAATAAACAAAATGAAAATAATACATAAATAAGACTACTTGCTTAATATGTCATAGTGAAAAATCGACCAATGAAAGACGAGATTCACAAGCTTCAAGTCGACTGTATCACAAATCTGGTATCTATTAAACAACTAGTAAAGCTGTGCCTCACCATGTTGATATTTATCATAGGATCTGGATAGTGAGGTTTCAATTCTGTATTCTATTCTTTAATTTTTTAAGACTATTTTTTTATTCTTCTTTTTCCATTTTACTGTATCGTTTATATTTCAGTATCCCATTTAACAGAGTTCTGGAAAAGTATCAGCCCAAAATTTGTTACCATATCAGCTCAAATGTCTAACACAAGTGAATTAATTCTTTAATAAAACTAAAGAATTTGACTGATGAAAATATAGTTTGGACTGACAGATTTTCAGACTATGTCAGTCCAAATGTTGAATAAAACAGATTTCTTTTCAAGAACTCTGCCATTATTTTCTTTTATGTAACCCATTCAAATCCTCATACAGTCACAACTATTTACTTATAAATGTTCAGGAGAGGATTTTCTTATCTTCATTCTTTAAAAATAAGTTTTTCTACACGAAGTTTAATTATATTGTTATGTATCCAAAGAAAAAAAATCCATGTATTCGTCTTCAAAATGCTGATTTTTCATGTGAAAATCTCCTTGGCATTGACAGGTATTATCACTTATTTTTTTTACTCATATCAGTTAAATATGCTCGAAGGCAATCCCAGAACGTTTAGCGCCTTATTTGAAAAGCTTAACAAGATTACTTTTTTCCATACATTTGGTTTTGGCAATTTCAATTTTTGTCTTTTACTGATATCGTACTTACTAAGTTAATTACTAATTTCGTGTAGTATAGGAAGTACTTGAGTTCCTTCGTTCCTTTGTTCTTTCATTTTTAGACCACTTTTCCCTATTATTTATTTAGCATACCCATTATTCTCTATTCTTTATATTTTAGCACCCCATTAATCTCTATTCTTTATATTTTTCCCTATTTTTCTCTTTTCTTTATTTTGTTAGCCCTTCATTCTGCACTTTTTGGCCATTATTCTCTATTCTGTAAACCCCATTCAGGCCCTCATATACTCCTTCAGTATAATGTATGTATGGCAAGCCGTTATCGTTTGAAGGCGCCAAACCCTCCCCTTAACTTGGGACAGTGGTGAAACGGTACAACATAAAAACAAACTATACTTTAGTTAAAAAGGGTTTTACTCATCAGATCGATACAAAGCAGAAAAACAACTAACAAAAACACCGACCGGACGTGGCAGGTAATTTATACATCCCTCAAAATAAAAAAACACAAAGTACAGATCTGAGAGTACTCTCACATTAATTACTCGTTAAAGTCGTTTCCTACAGTACTGGGAATGACGTATTTTTGTAAATTTAAAATTTATGATTTTATATTAGAAGTTATAATTGCATTTTTATTGTCTCGGTATTGTAGTTTTAAATTTTATTTTTTTCATGCAAAAAATATTGATGTCGTAAGCACATACTTAGTAGTTGGGGAGTTGTCATACAATTTGGTTTATCCTTTTATTATTTAGGAAATTTCCTCATCTCCATGCTATCAAAAGTTACAGAAGTAATATCATGATCTTACACCAATAGTTATTTTTTTCTTTGTTCTTTCAAATAAATGGCACTAAACAGTTATTACTATCTGCATGTTTACAACAATTTGAATAAAAAGTTATTATCACTCTAGATTTATATTCAGCATAATGAAAAAATATGTGTTTGCTTTAATATTAATTTTATAAATTGTATGTTTTGGTGACGCGTGTATTGCAATCGTTAAAAATAAAAACATTTGTATTGTTTCCAAGGGAGGCTACTCACTATGAAATTTTAAAGCAATGACAATGTGAGACGGGACTGAATAATTCCAAAGAGCCTGTAGCGCTCACCTTATATCTATGCACACTAATGAAAAGGGATTCATCAAGGCAATGGCTCTTTTGCAGATGTGAGTGCACTTACATGTAGAACCTAAGTGCAGCACACATGGCATATTAAAGAGCAATGTAAAAAGCTAAACAAAATAAAATAATACTCTTCTAGGATTCATATGAAAGCGATAGGGCCAATGTGTTCCCAATAATTAATCCCATCCCACTATTAAGTTGCACACACTGCCATTACAGAGATTTTCTAATCTCCGGACTTTAAAAGTAAATACCTTGCACAAGAATCCGTGATATATACTGTGATAACTTTAAAGACTGACGTTACGCTTTATGGATTTTCAAAAGTAAGATAGTAAGTTATTAGTAACTACATTTTTACAAATAGATGCAAAAAAACTGTGACAATCATTCTTCATTTATATAGAATTACAATAAATATTTGTTTTCTTTAATATTACATTTGTGAATGTTAATTTTCCTTTTGTCTGCTTTGCAATCGTTAAAAAAAATAACTTTTGTCATATTTCAAAGGGAGGCGACTCAACTTGAAATTTTGAAGAAATTTCAAAATGTGAGACGGGACTGAATAGTTCCAAGGAACCTTTATCGTAGTACAAGAGTTATGATTTCTTTTTATTGTTTCGATGTTGTCATGTTCCTGTATTCTAAAACAAGAAACAATTCTTATGGTGTTATACGACTGGTCCAAACAACGAAATACTATATTAACATGACATTATAAGTAAATGTTTAAGAGATTTTCTAATCTCCAATTCTTAAAAATATCTACTAGTCTGTAACACAGAGTCCAATACTGGCATCGGTGAAGGTGTGTGTTTCTATTTGTGCATTGCAAGTTAATGATGTTATAACGTTGTTATCGACAGCATTTTTAACAACAATCCAGATAAATGTGATTTTCATACTTAATTGTTACTCAGTATGTTAATAGATATTTTTTTTTTGCTATTAAATTTCTTTAATAAATTGTATTATTTCATGGTGCATGTACGACAATCGTATAAAAAAAATCCAGTTGTAATATTTCGAAGGGAGGCTACTTGCTAAACATGTCATATTAAAAAATCGACAAATGAAAGGCGAGACTGAGTAGCTTCTATCCCTGGGATGTGTTTTAGTTGATTTTAGTCTCTGATGCATGATTTTTTTATTATTAATTCTTTTTGGCTTTTAACTAGCGAGTACTCTCAAATCGTACTTTCGTGTTAATTTGCCCTGTTGATAAAATTTGTAATGCATTTTTGTTATTTAATGCTTACCTATTCAGTGTTATATCTAGGCTCACTATTTTTAATATATACCACCTTTGATAAGTGTTTAGTATGACGATAAATTTTCACTTTTGTTCTCGTACTAGAAACAACAAAATTATTTATTTTGTAAAAATTACTTCCGTACTCCATGTATCAAATACCTTACAACAAAATTATTATTGTTTTTTTTATTTACCTGTGTAAGTTATTATATTTGTCAGCATTTTGTCCAAGGTTATGGTTGTCTTTCTGATATTGTTTTACATATAACCCCCTTGTTTTATTAATTTTGTATTTACATTGTATCTTAGATCAAATGTATTCGTTCAGTGTATCTTCACTTGTTTTTGTTAATATGTCCTTTGATTGAGTTAAGCCATTTCAATTGATATTTTATAGTGTGTCTTTCTATGTTGTGATGTTACACTATTGTTTCAGGTAGGGTAAAGGTTGGCGCCTATTAAAACGTTTAAACCAGCTGCATTTGTTTGCACCTCTCCTAAGACAGAACCTGATGTTCAGTGGTTGTCGTTTGTTGATGTGGTTCATACGTGTTTCTCGTTTTTTATATAGAATAGACCGTTGGTTTTCCTGTTTGAATGGTTTTACACTAGTCATTTTTGTGGCCCTTTATAGCTTGTTGTTCGGTGTGAGCCAAGGCTCCGTGTTGAAGGCCGTACTTTGACCTATAATGGTTTACTTTTACAAATTGTGACTTGGATGGAGAGTTGTCTAATTGGCACTTATACCACATCTTCTTATATCTATTAAAATTCTGATAAACTAATTATGGAATATTTCCCCGTAACTAGCCCCACCATGTTGATACAGTTCATTCAATCGGGTCTACGACTCATTTTACAAAAAATCGTACGAGAAAAAAGTCAGATTTCAGTATAACTTATGATAAATTTTTTATCATAAAATTTTCTGAGAAAAGAGCCTCTGAACTGTGAGGAAAATTTCTGTACTTGTTATGCCAATTCTTTTTTCTTTTTATTGTCCATTGTTCTCTCTTTTTGTGTATAACGAATCACAGTGAATAACTGATCTCGTTCAGCACAGTGAATAACTTATCTCGTCCAGTAGAATAAATAACTGATTTCGAGCAGTACAGTGTATTACTGATATGGTCCGGTGAAATAAATTACTGATCTCATGCAGCACTATGTATTACTGATCTTGTCCAGTACAGTGAATAACTGATCTCGTGCAGTCCAGTTAATTAATGATCTTGTGCATTGTGGTGTATTTTAACTGATCTCGTTCAATACAGTGTATCTCTTATCTTGGCTGAAAAGTCTAAAGTGATCTCGTCCAATACAAAGAATAACTGATCACGTGCAGTATAGTAAATTACTGATCTCGTGCAGCATTGAATAACGGATATCGTGCGACATTGAATAACGGATCTCGTGCAGAACAGTGAATAACTGATCTTGTGTAGTATAGTAAATGCATGATCTCGTGCAGCATTGAATAACGGATCTCGTGCAGTACAGTGAATAACTGATCTTGGCAATAAGTTAATTATTGTTCCCACTGTCCTACTGATCTGACTTTGGTCTAGAGCAGGACCATACGCTGAATTATTGAACTCGTGCATTATGTTCAGTGTCTTACTGACCTCGAGCTACGGATATCGTTCAGTACAGCGTATCACTGATTTCGTGCAGTACAGATTATCACTGATCTCAAGCAGGGCAGTGAATTAGAGAGTCGTGTGTAGTATTTGGTATTACCAATGTTGTGTAATGCAGATCTTTACAAATTTTATGAAATACATTCGCAATGAATTATTGATATCGTGAAGTATTTGGAATGACCAGTTTCGAGCAGTGTGGTGCATTACAAATTTTTTTTGACATACGTGCGCAATGAATTACTGATCTTTTGCACTGAAGTGAATTAACGACGTCTTGCATTGCAGTGAATAGTAATTCTCAAGCAGTACATAAATTATGACTTCTTTAAATTATTTCAGTGTTGTCATTTTCCTTCTCTTTAAAACAAGACACAGTTCTTATGGTTTGATATGTAAATGATCTACAGTTGAAACGATTAGTCCAATCATCGAAATATTAACTTACATTGGTTTTATATTTTATCCTAGTATTTGATACTTGCATTAATTCAGGAGATTTTCTAGTCTCCAAACCCTTCAAAAGTACATACTATTGTATAGTACGGAACCATGCAGTAAAAATTCTGAAGGCGTGTATTTCTCTTTGTTTATTTCGAATTAATGATTCTAAAACGTTATTACCAACCGCTTTTTTACAACAATCTAGGACATTGTGATTTTCATACTTGATTTTTATTCAATATGCGAATAAATATTTTGTTTGTTATTAAATAACTTCGATAAATTGTACTTTTTCATGTTGCATTTATGGCAATCGTATAAAAGAATAAATTTGTAACTTCCCAAGGGAGACTACTTGCTAAACATTTATATTGAAAAATCGACCAATGAAAGACGAGACTGGGTAGTTTTAAGTCGACTGTATCACTCATCTCGTATCGCTGAATAATATGACAAATAAACAATAGAACTGAAGTTCCCCGTAACTAGCCTCACTATGCTGATATTTGTCTGACAGAAGGGTCTGGATTGTGGGATGTCTTCATTTTATGTATTCTGTTCTTTATCTTTTAAGGCCATTTTTTTCTAACTTTTTTTTCGGTCTGTTTTCCTCTATTGTTAATATTCCAGATAAAATTTTAAATGTCTGTCTTTTTATTGAATTTGTTACAAAGTCATTGCAAATGGTTGAAACAAGTGAATGAATTCTGCAATAGAAATAGAGAATTTGACTGATGAAAGTATAGTGTGGACTGACAAATGTTCAGACTATGATAGCCCAAATATTCAATAGAACAATGTCTCGGTTATTATTTAAAAATATGTAAACCCACCCTAACCCTCATAGACCTGTTACAGCTTAAAAATGTTTAGATTTGCTGACTCTTTATCTTTAAAAGTAATTTATGTACACGATGTTTATTTTTTTTGGTGATGCCTCAATTGACTGATGTTTCTTTAGATGATTGCAAATTGATGTTACTTAAAAGATAGTACTAAAATACAGTTTTACAACAATTAAGGTGGTACCTAACACCTTGACTAATATTAATATGGCTCGTTTAATTTTTCATAAAATTTTGAAAAAATGTTTACTTTGACCCTTTGACAAAAATATAAAAAATTCAAAAAATTCGAACCAACCACTTTATCAGAAAAATTTCATTGGTTATACAGCAGTTTGACAAACACTAATTTTGATCATTGAGAAGCTTAATATTTCCTTAACAATACAACGTGATTAAAACGTTTAGCTGATTTTTACAGAGTTATCTCCCTGTAGTGTTAGGTACCACCTTAAGAAAAGTGTGATTCGTATATTTGCTTTCTATTCTGTATATACCATTTAACCATTTTTGTCTATTATATAACTTTTAATATAAGTGTATTCTTGGTGTTGCTTGTACTGCAGTTGTTAACATTAGACTGGTTCCCTGTCCTTTATCTGTTTGGCTCTGACAGATATGTTGCAAGGGAGAATACCAGCCTATTGTTAACATTTAAAACATTGGTAATATTTCCAAAGGAGACTACTCCAATGCACAGGACGGAACTGATATAGCTTACATAAATAACTAGAAGTTCCGAGGAGCTTTATGGATCGCATGAAATCTTTGCGTACTAATGACTAGTAGTAATTCACTAAACAATAGAGGTAACACTCATTTTGAGTCATATGAAAACAATCTCAGGGATGTTGTTTCTCGAATCAATTTATGGCAGCAGGACCATCTGCAGAAATTATTCATAATAGTAGAAGGTGTGGATGGGGGTTTACAGAATAGAGAATAATGGGCAAAAAGTATAAAGAATAGAGAAAAATGGACCCAAAAAATAACAAATAGGGAATAATGAGGTGCTAAAATATAAAGAATAGAGAATAATGGGGAAAACGTATAAAAATAAAGAAAACTGGCTTGAAAAATTATAGAATACAGAAATGAAGGACCAAACCCCAATCCAGACCCTCATAGTAGGTGCAGAAAAAAGACAATATTGGGATGATGACATAAAAGTTTAAAATGCAGTATTCTTATGTTGCTAAAATAACCTGACATTTCTATCCTTTTTTCGCCTATGTGTATGCTAGTGTAGACTGTGTTTTTTACTACTTAATTGAGAAATCTTTAGAAATCTAAAATATCTCAAAATCAAAAGACCGGTGTTCATTACGCATTAACCATTCGTCTTTAAGGTGACAGGGGGAGGGTACATGCGATTTTATTTCTTGGAACAAACAATTATCTTCGACCTTAAACTAAAACAATTTGCACAATATCATAAAGGAAGAATTTTTTTAAAACGCAATGTAGTTTCAACGGAAACAGATTTCTCACCTCCCTACCAAAACAAATATATTTTTCAAGATTTGGAATTAACAAACTATTTTAGAAAAACTAATCTCCAATGATCATGATATGCTAACCTGATATATACTAGTATGCGAAATATCATAGACTATTTATTCGTCAAGCCATGACGCGTTAGTTGATTGATTAATTAATTGATTGTTTGATTGATTGTAGTTTAACGCCACTTTCAGAACTATTGTGTTTTTCGTAACGGTCAGTTTTTATTGGAGGAGGAAGCCGGAGTGCCCAGAGAGAACCACCTACAATCGGTAGGAAAACTGACATTCCTAGTCAATTAAGATTGTAGTCGAGCGAACCTGCCACGTGCGGGATTCGACCTCACAACCTCAGTATTGACAGGCTAGTGATACAGTAGTTCGGTTACTTAGACTACTCGGCCACCGTGGCCCCTCAAGTTACATGTAGTTGAAGAAAGTCACTTAATTTACGTAAACACCTTAAAGTAAGAACAGAAAATGCAACTTTACATCATCAAATGCAATTTAGATTCTTTTGATTCCTTATTTGAAAAAAATGTTTCCCCAATAACTAGCCCCATGCTCCTCAACTCGGGAATTTTTTTTTAAAAACGTGTTTAAAATACACACATGTAAAAATTACAAAGATATTGTTCTTCGGGTGAAAACATCGTATTATAACTACAAGTAATTATGTGAGTCCCAATTCATGCAATACAGTCAACATTAAAATTCAGTCATTTTTTTACTAATCTCGCAGCAGAGTTAATATGTTATGGTTTTAACTAGGACATTCAATAACTGATCTCGCGATAATGTATTGTTGATCTCGTGCAGTAGTGTAGTACCGATCTCGATCAGGACAGTAAATAACTGATCTCGTGCAGTAGTGTATTGTTGACCTCGTGCAGCTGTGTAGTACCGATCTCGATCAGTACCATCAATATGACTGATCTCGTGCAGTAGGGTGTTGTTGATCTCGTGCAGTAGGGTGTTGTTGATCTCGTGCAGTAGTGTAGTACCGATCTCGATCAGTACCATCAATATGACTGTGCAGTAGGGTGTAATTGATCTCGTGCAGCAGTGTAGTACCGATCTCGATCAGTACCATCAATATGACTGATCTTCGTGCAGTAGTGTGTTGTTGATCTCGTGCAGCAGTGTAGTACCGATCTCGATCAGTACCATCATTATGACTGATCTCGTGCAGTAGGGTGTTGTTGATGTCGTGCAGCAGTGTAGTAACGATCTCGATCAGTACCATCAATATGACTGATCTCGTGCAGTAGTGTGTTGTTGATCTCGTGCAGCAGTGTATCACCGATCTCGATCAGTACCATCAATATGACTGATCTCGTGCAGTAGTGTGTTGTTGATCTCGTGCAGCAGTGTAGTACCGATCTCGATCAGTACCATCAATATGACTGATCTCGTGCAGTAGTGTATTTTTGATCTCGTGAAGCAGTGAAGTACCGATCTCGATCAGGACAATTAATGACTGATCTCGTGCAGTAGTGTATTGTTGAGCTCGTGCAGCAGTGTAGTACCGATCTCGATCAGGAAAGTCAGTGACTGATCTCGGGCAGTAGTGTGTTGTTGATCTCTTGCAGCAGTGTAGTACTGATCTCGATCAGTACAGCAAATCACTGATTTATACTACAACAATAAACAAAACAAGAAACAGATATGGCAGACAACAACTAACGACAACCACTTTGTTAGAGGTTCCTGACGTGGGACATATACATAAAGAATGTGGCGATGTCAAATATGTAAGTGGGCGCTTTACCCTCCTATAACCAGTGACAATCGTGGAGTAACACAACATAAAACAATCTACAAATTGGTTGGTAAAACGCTCGACTCTCTGATTCGTAGTTGTTATAGCAGTATTTTTTTGAGATATTTTAAGCTTATGTACCAGTATTCTTAAAATTCAAAACTGTACATATTAAAGTTAAGTGATAGCACACACATATTACTCTACTTAACATGGCTTGAACAATGATAAGAAGATAAGTTGTGTCATTTTAATCTTGCGTCTTGAAAATTTATAAAAGGTTGATTACTCTATGGACATTAAAAGTTTTTATCGGTTAGAGTTATCCTTCTTAGTTCATTATTCAATGTTATATAAGACAACTTGCCAATAAAACAATCGTGTTTACTATTCTCTCTCGTAAATTTTGCTTTATTCTTTTAAAATGTTAAGTCATTATAAGTTAACTGTTATAATGTCAATGTTGATTCAGAATTATAAAGAAGATTTACTGATCAATTCTTATATATAAAGGCAAACAATCGTAAAAGGTTTGTATTGATTGTCACGATCAGAAATATGCAGACAATTCAGCTGGTATTAACTTTTTACTATAAATAAAACTGTATTCTATATTTTGACAATGGTTGAACCATTTTATCCTATTACATAATGTTTGTATTTCCTATTCATAAACCTTTTTGTGTGTTTACCTACTTAGAAGAAGTATTAATGCCCGTGTTATCCGAAATTTGAACGATTTTTATCGATAATCTGAAGTTTCATTTTCCTGTTGATTTTCTCAGCTAGTATCACAATTTCTTTATATGCATTATGTCAATTTATTATCAGTGATATCAACGTAATAACTAATACGAAGAGGTTTCTAAGCATGTCAAGTTTCTGACACCTGTCACCGTAACCTTAATTAAGGACATACAACCGTCGAGTGGTCAGATTATAATTATATTCCGTTATTAGGGGAGATATGAAAATTACAATAATAATGACGAGAAAATGCCCAAATAATGGCGATTTAATTAAAAAGTTGTACTGCCTCCGGTAAAAGTATTCAGACACAGTTGGCATCTATCAAAAGATTGAAAGATATGTTAATGCAAAGTTATTCCAACTCCATTGGATGGAGCAAACGTAGACAGTTTCATATTTTAAGATGATCGGAGAAGAGGACGGCCAAAACATTTTTTTTTATCTGAATAGTTAAATCAATCAACAAAGCATAAACGCACTAAGTCTAGAAATCATTAGATTTTTCCTCTTTCCGCTTATTGAGAATGTTTTTTTATATAATATTAATTATGATGGAAAGGTATTTTCATCTAATTCTACTAGTCATCGTGGATCTTTAGAGTACTGAGTAGAGATCAATGGCAAACTGATGAAGTTGCCTGGGCTTATGTCGGTAGACGATAGTCGCGCACTGAGTAAAGATCAAGGCAAACTGATGAAGTAGTCTGGGTTAATTTACTTCTCGTCTGTAGTCTACAGTTTCGCAGTGAGAAAAGATCAATGGCAAACTGACGAAGTAGATCGGTACTTTTTACTCTTGAAATTTAATTTGCTTGATTTTTTGTTTACATGTTTAATGAATGCACGCCAATGTAATGATTTTTACGCGCAAATGTAACGGTAATGTGCGCAAGTGTATTGCGCTGTGATCGTCAATTCCACATAATCACCTGTCAACGTCACCTTAATTAAACAATTATAAAAACGATCAGAAAATATCCAAATATAATGGTTATTTAATTCAAAAGTTGTACTGCCTCCGGTATCCTTCAAGTTATTTATGTACAGTTTATTACTGACCTCGAAACGCGGATCTCGTACAGTGCAGTGTAAAACTGATCTCGTGCAGAACATGTATTGTGATTACTGATTTCGTTCAATATACATGTTTTCCTGACTTTGTGTTGTACGTGTATTACTAATCTCGTGTAGTACATGTATTCCCGATCTCTTGCAGTATAGTGTATTACTGATCTCGTACAAGAACATGCATTACTGATCCCGAGCAGTACACGTATTGCTGATCTCGTGCAGTACATGTATTACTATTCGAGTGCAGTACATGTATTACTGCTCTCCTACTATATCGTGCATTACTGATCTCGTACACTACATCGTAGCATTGATCTCGTGTCGTACAGTATATTACGGATCTCGTGCAGTAAATGTATTATTGATCTCGTACAGTACTTGCAGATTACTGATCTCGGGAAGTACAGTGTATAAATAATCTCGTGCAGTGCGGTGTATTACTGATATCCTGCAGTACATTATAGTACTGTTGTCGTGCAGTACAGCTTTTTATTGATCTCATTCAGTACAGTGTATTACTGATTCCTTGCAGTAAATGTATTACTGAGCTCGTGCAGTACATATAAAAAAGAAGATGTGGTATGATTGCCAATGAGACAACTCTCCACATGAGACCAAATGACACAGACATTAACAACTATAGGTCACCGTACGGCCTTCAACAATGAGCAAAGTCCATACCGCACAGTCAGCTATAAAAGGACCCGAAACGACAATGTAAAACAATTCAAACGAGAAAACTAACGGCCTAATTTATGTACAAAAAATGAACGAAAAACAAATATGTAACACATAAACAAACGACAACAACTGAATTACAGGCTCCTGACTTGGGACAGGCACATACATACAGAATGTGGCGGTGTTAAACATGTTAGCGGGATCCCAACCCTCCCCCTAACGTGGGACAGTGGTGTAACAGTATAACATAAGAACGAACTATAAAAATCAGTTGAAAGAGGCTTAACTCATCAGATGGATAAAAATACAAATACTACAATTACAAGTGGACGTGGCCGGGTACTTGTACATCCAAACAACAAAAAGACACTAAGTACAGATCTGAGAGTACTCGCAGTTACTGACAGCTAGTTTATAGCCACTAACAACTAATAAAAAAAAATTAAATCATGCATCTAAGACTAAATTATCAATCCGTACACATTCAACATCCAATGGATTTAGTGTTAAGAAGTCATAAACAGTCAGAGAAAAACATGACCTTGTGCAATGCCAAGATACAGGTATCGACAGATTGTAGATCCATGAATGTGTATATGTATATAACAATAATATTTAGTTTGCTTTTAATGTTCTGATAACAAAATCAATATCAGTACCAATAAAAACAATATTTAATGATCTAATTACAGTGCTGAATTGGTTACCTTTTAGAATAAGTTTATTTAAAGGATCGATAAGTTTACCAGGATCGTTTCTAAATTTCCGGGCAAGGTAAGCAATATTGCCGTAAAAATGAGGATGTGCAATCCCGTTTGAAATAAGTTTTCTACAGGTACAACCGAACTTCAAAACCAAATCTTTATATCTGTGGAAGAATTTAGTAAAGGTTTTAAGTAATTTGTACAATTTGTACATGCATTTTACTGATTACTTGCAGTACAATGTATAACTGATCTCGTACAGTACAGTGTACTATTGATCTCGTACAGTACAGGTGTATTACTGAACTCGTACAGTACATGCATATTACTGATCTCGTACAGTGCGAGCATATAACTGATCTCGTAGAATACATACATATTACTGATCTCGTACAGTACATGTGTAATTACTGATCTCGTACAGTACATGTATTACTGATCTCGTACAGTAAATACATATTACTCATCTGATGCAGTACAGAGTATTACTGGTCTACGTGAACTGTAATAGTAACAGCTTATACAAAGTCGTTAAAATAACTTGTCCAAGAAACGAGATATTAAGTGATTATTATTGTATTTCACACACACACGTCATTCAAATTACAATTATTTAGATTTTAGATCTGTCTTGAAAAGTGCTATTGTTTAATACAGAGCCTTTCAATGTTGTCTTTGAAGGCGTTGGTCTTTTATTTTTGTATTGCTAAGTTTAATATGCCGTTTCCCTCTTTTTTAGATTAAATACCCATGTTTTCCTATTTTGTAAGCTACATCCAAACCGTTTACACCTCAGGTTCTTCTTTTCATAATTAAGGAGATTTGCTAATCTCCCGTCTTTAAAAGTAAGTTTCCTATTTTGTAAGCTACATCCAAACCGTTTACACCTCAGGTTCTTCTTTTCATAATTAAGGAGATTTGCTAATCTCCAGTCTTTAAAAGTAAGTTTTACACGCGAAGCTTTAATTTTATGATGTCTCATACAGCTATTGTTTCTATAAATTTAGTGATTGCAAATTTAATGGCACTGAAAAGTTACTAAAAGCTATAGTTTTACAATACTAAAGAAAAATGTTATGAGCATATTTGTACTCTTTTCTGAATACTAGTAAACTTTTTATGTCTAACAATACAACTTTCATGAACTGTATTTTTAATGTTACCTGTATTGCAGTCTTTAATATTAAAAAAAATTGTAATCTTTCCAAGAGAGACTACTCGGATGCATAGCTTGAATAGATAACTAGCCTGTATCTAAGTTTAGTGATAGCACAAACATATTACTCTACTTGACATGGCTTGAACAATGATAAGAAGATAAGTTGTGTAATTTTAATCTTGCGTCTTGAGAAAATTTATAAAAGTTCGATTACTCTTTGGACATTAAAAGTTTTTATCGTTTAGAGTTATCCTTCTTAGCTCATTATTCAGCGTTATATAAGATAACTTTCCAATAAAACAATCGTGTTTACCCTCCCCTCTCGTAAATCTGATTGATTCTTTTGAAATCGTAAAAGGTTTGTATTGATTGTCACGATCAGAAATATGCAGACAATTCAGCTGGTATTAACTTTTTACTATAAATAAAACTGTATTCTATATTTTGACAATGGTTAAACCATTTTATAACCATTACATAATGTTTGTATTTCCCATTCATAAACTTTTTGTGTGTTTACCTACTTAGGAGAAGTATTAATGCCCGTGTTATCCTAAATTTAAACGATTTTTATCGATAATCTGAAGTTTCATTTTCCTGTTGATTTTCTCAGCTAGTATCACAATTTCTTTATATGCATTATGTCAATCTATTATCAACGTTATCAACGTTAAAACTAAAACGAAGAGGTTTCTAAGCATGTCAAGTTTCTGACACCTGTCACCGTCACCTTAATTAAGGACATACAGTCCAGTGTTCAAATTATAATTATATCCCGTTATTAGGTGAGATATGAGAATTACAATAATAATGATGAGAAAATGTCCAAATAATGGCGATTTAATTAAAAAGTTGTACTGCCTCCGGAAAAAGTAGTCAGACACAGTTGACATTTATTGAAAGGTTGAAAGATATCGTACAAAGTTAATGTAATACCATTTGAATGAGCAAACGCAAATGAGATTTAAATTAGATCGGAGAAGAGGACGACAAAAACATTTGTTTGCCCTGCGCAAATGTAACGGTAATGCGTGCAAATGTAACGCACTGTAACCGTCAATCCCAAATCCTCGCCTGTCACCGTCGCCTAAATTAAGGACATACAGCCGAGTGGTCAATTAATGATTATATCCCGTTATTAGTTGCGAAAATGAAAATATCAATAATATTAATAATGATGAGCAAATAATTGCTATTTAATTCAAAATTTGTACTGCCTCCGGTAATTATGTACAGTATCCTACTGACCTCGAAACGCGGATCTCGTACAGTACAGTGTAATACTGATCTTGTGCAGTACATGTATTACTAATATGGTGCATTTAATGTTTTTCTAATATATATAATTATCGTGCAGTAAATGTTTCACCTATCTAATACATTATACTCGTAGTGTATTATTTATCTCATTGCAGTACATGTATTACTGATCACAAGTATTACCGATCTATTACATTATACATGTACTAGTAACTAGTATTGCTGATCTCGTGCAATATATATATAACTGATCTCATCCAGTACCTCTATTAATAATCTCATGCATTGCATTGTATTACTGATATCGTGCATTGCATTGTATTACTGATATCGTGCATTGCATTGTATTGCTGATATAGTGCATTGCATTGAATTACTGATCTCGTGCAATGCCCCTATTACTGATCTCCTGCATTGCATTGTATTACTGATCTCGTGTAGTACAGAGTATTATTAATATCATGTAGTTCCTGTACTGATCTCATGAAGTAACTCTATTACTAATATCGTATAATACAAGTTATATTCTAATTCGTCACCTCAGACGCATATAAAGTATTTATAAAATAAAAACAAACACTTGTTACATAGGAATAGCTCGCCAGCATGTGCAGCTTACTGTTAAATTTTAGTAGTACACGACAGCCTACAAAATAGAAAAACAAAATCAGAAATCATATATACATATAAATCTTAAGGTTCATGTGGACCCATTGGCTAAAATGGCTGCATTTTCACCTCAAAATTTACTCTATGTACAGACAAACCTGCGCATCTGGAAAAATTTTAAGGCATAGCATGCCCTAGATAAATAAACTTCTAATGCATTGTATGTTTTAGAAAATTTAAAACTTGACTGGATTTTGCAGTGCACTTTTTTTCGTCCCTGCAGAAGATGATAAAATAAACAAACAGTCGAGTTTCACTTGATATGGTCCACTCAGGTACACAGTTTAAATCACCAATTAGTGTCAGGTATCTATTGTCCATCTATTGTCCATGTCAATCAATACAGTTCACTTCAATTATTACCTGTGGGGAAGTTCTCAAACCTCTTTCCCAACTTAGTTTATTTTGGCACCTTCTGGAGGAATGAAAAAAAGTGCACTGCAAAATCCCGTTAAGTTTTTAATTTTCTAAAACATAAAATATATTTGAATTTTATTTATCTAGGGCATGCTATGCCTTAAAACTTTTTTAGATGCACAGGTTTGTCTGTACTCAGAGTAAATTTTGAGGTAAAAATGCAGCCATTTTAGACGAAGGGTCCACATGAACCTTAATAATCAAACAAACAATGTCCTCTGATAGTATAAATATCTATCTATCTATGCGTGAAAACATTTCAAATATACAAGCATCTTAATCCGGGTGGGGGGGGGGGGGGGGAGGGAGGGGTCTTAACCTAAACTAAGCTGCCTTACTGAACGGTATACGAGCTTCGAATGACCATATATCTTAAATTACTTAAACAAGACAACTATTCGCGCTTTAAAAATCCCGTGCTATTTACATAACAAATATCATACTCAATATATTTACGCAACGCGACAAATATTGACCAATCCGAAATATCATATATTTAAAACACAAACCTGTTTATCCAATATAAACACCAATAGATGACCACTATGCGGACACACAATCACGTGTGATTGTTTACATAATAGAAAACACGTGTATGCTCAACTTTAATAAATACATTTATATTCTAATTTGTCACCTCAAACGCATATAAAGTATTTATAAAATAAAAACAAACACTTGTTACATAGGAATAGCTCGCCAGCATGTGCAGCTATTTTCGACAAAACAAAGAAAGGCGCAAATGTGTTTTTAAATTCCTAAATTTTTAGTTACTGTCAGACGTTCACTGATGTTCTCTTTGACATATCCGTCCTTAGCCCGGTCTGATTTCCAGCGACCATGTTTTTTGAAGATTCGATCTTCCACATGCGCGTTTGCAGCAGCAGTGGCGCCTCCGGACCTCAAACTATGCAAAACCAAAATACTTTTTGTCTAATCCAATAGATGTTAAAGTAGTTAACAGAATTTCTCTTGCAGTAGTATAAGAAAGCTTCCCATTACTTAATTTGTAACCATTTACAGATTTACAAAAAGATAAAGGACGAAAAATCAAATCATTACTGTCTGACTTGATATTTGCTAAATCTAAATATTTCATCAACATTTTAACGGGACATGTAATTTTGTCCGTTTTTGAAATGAGTACATCTCTACCCTCACGGTAAATATCAGTTTTACTACTCTCTATCAGTAAAACGATGTACGAATCATGAAAAACAATATTATTTCTTGTCAGATTTGCTAATTCTGAATACCTCAAAAATCCAGCAAAACTTATAAGGCACATACATGCTATTCTAACATCTTTAAGATTAGATTTATCGTTACCATAAAGCATAACAATTTGATACAAAATTTCTGGTGTTATAGGTTCTTTCTTAACAACAATGTGTCCAACAGATCTCAAAGATCCTTCCTTCACAGAAATAACCAAATCCGATTTACACGGATTTTCAACTCCTGCTAATCTATGAGCCCAACTTATAGCATAAAAAGCTTCATTTATGCTGCTAGTAGATTTACCAATATTAGTCAAATAAACTAAATACGATGCGACAGAAATAATTGAAGCAGGTAACGTGTTTGAAATATCAATAGATAAACACCACTTACAAAAAGCGTTGAAAACATATCTATACTGTCGTTGAGTGTTGGGTGCTCTAGATGACAAACAAAAGGAAGGTATCTGGTCTACAAGGAGCTGCATGGATGGAGATTGTGACTGACGAAAAGAACTAATATCAATCCATCTTTCGGTTTTGAAAACACTGAAAAATGTGTTACCCAATAAAGGAAAATTAAACAAGTATTCATATAAATTATTATAATAAAATGCATATGACATTAAACAATCAACCGTGCCTACTACAATATCATACTACAACATATGATACTAGGGCCATGTCGCTAAAAATCCTTCATCTTTTACATTCTCAACTGAGTAATATGTACAACGTAAAATCTCATTCACCATGGCTCTGCAATACCGAAATTGGTATCAGGACCATGTGAAAAATCACAGACTAGCGTCTAGTCTAACTGCGAGAACAGTTGATAAAAAATTTTCAGTTCCAAAGATACACTTCGGACTACTTCCTTTTGAATAGATTCTATTCGTTTCTTTAAATTCTAGCACATCTTTAACATAAGCTTTGTAAGTCAAGTTTTTATTAAAAATATATGACCAGAATGGCGCAGACACCCATCGTGGGACAATCAAAGACCCTTTAGCATTACAGTAAATCAGATGTTTAATTGTGCGTATAACTGAATAAATAGGGGGGACAAGCCAATTACTTTCTCCATGCCAATTTTGTGTAAATTCATCTACAGCTTCTGCGGTCGGATTCCAGAAAAGTGAGTTAAACCTTTTTGTCTTGTTATTCATCACGCTAGCAAACCTGTCAACAGTAAAAGGTCCCCATAAACTTTCTAAAAATTCAAAAAATTCATTTGAAATTTGCCAATCCTCATGATCACTCATTTTGCTAATGTAATCTGCCTTTGAATTCAATGTGCGGGGAATCCATTGTAATTCAATGAATATATTGTGCTCTTTACAAATACAAAATATAGAATAGGCAAGATTTTGTAAATCTTCCTTCATGCTTCCAGCTTGTACTATACGTACACAGTTTTGGTTATCAGTAAACCATTTTAAACGTTTGCCCATAATAGAGTACTAAACGACAATAGGGCCTGTTCGATTGCTCTCATCTCTCTCCAGGTGGAGCTTTTACATCTTTCTAATTCGTTCCACATTTTGTGAAAAATCTTATTTTCTAATTCTACAGTATAAGCCCCACAGGCTACATTACTAGCATCTGAAAAAATTACTATCGAAGAAGGGCTGTACATAGCCAATTTCTTTTTATTCAAAGTAAGCACATTAGATTTCCAGAACTTAAGCTCATTCAAAATCTCAGCTGGATAAACTATTTGTAATAATTTATCCCAGCTCAATCTTTGCACGATGCACAAGTAACAATATCTTGTCATCAATCTAGTCAAATTTCCGAACACTGGTGATAAAGAAATAATCTTACCAGTCACTTGAGCTAATTGCCTAGCAGAGAAAAACAAAAATCTGTCTAAAATTATAGACTGTAACAAATCATTTAATCTTCTTTCGGGAATAGAAATGCAGAATTCTGCAGATCCCAAGTGATTCCTAACCATTCTAACCTTTGGGTAGGTTCAAAAACAGATTTTTCTATATGACTAAAAAACCAGCCATTCCGAAACCATCATCTAAATACAAAACAATATCAATCGAATTTTGTCTCCAATATTTGACCATAGATCTCAAACATTTGGTAAACAAGTAAGGGCTAGAAGCTAGACCAAAAACTAAAACTGAAAAACAGTAATACTTGTTATTCCAGGAAAAACCAAGAAACGTTTGTTGCTGAGGACAAATGTCGTAATGATGATAACCAGACTTTAAATCGAACTTAAACAGATAAGAACCTCTTTTGAAAAATTGAATAGCTGTTTTCCAGTCTTCAAATTTAAATCTCTCTTTTTTGACGGATTTATTTAAAATTGAAAGATCCAATATTAACCTCTTTTTTCCGGACTTATTGGTGGCTACTGATAAAGGATTAACAATATAAGGCGTAAAGGGAATTTCATATGCACATCCAGAATCAACTAATTCTAAAACGGCTTTATCCACAAATTCTGAGTTAGAAACAGCAGATTTATTGTTTTTCATGTGCATACTAGGGGTAGGCACTAAAAATGGGATTACATAACCGTTTTTAATTGTATCTAAAACAAAATCACTAGCTCCAATCTTAACCCAAAAATCGTAATGTTTTGCAAGCCTGCCTTTAACACCTTTAAAGTTATGACTAGCAGAAAAATCTAATTTTTCAAGAAATTGAACTTGTGACATAAATTCGTCAAGTTCGTCGTTATTGCATTCATAGCTAGAAGATAACAAACTTATATCTAGATACTTATCATTAACAGTAACTGTATCATTGCTGTTTGGATGGCTGGTAACTGGGTGCAGAAGCTGTGGCTGACTTGAAGTTGAGTGGGCAGTTTCTTCTCCAGTGACCATACTGCTTGCAGTAGTGACAGATGTCCATGGGGCACGGCTCACGCCGTGCAGTGCTGGTACGAAAGGGCTGTTGATAGCGACTGAAATCGTAAGCTGGAGGAGGAGCAGTGGCAGTAGCGATACTTCCAACTGCTGGAGTAGGTCTAGCTGTATACGGCTGAGGGCGGGTCTTTTTCTCCTTAATAGTTTTGAGGGCTCTAGTCTCGGCCTGTCGAATCTTTTTCTCGTCCTCATCATTTTCGGCGATATCGTTACTTTCATATTCTCTAACCGTAACCCATCCCCCAGTGGAGTTATCAGCGATCCTGATGAGTTTGTTCCTTTCTTTAAGTTTACCCACCAAATCACCAGTAATAGAAGAAAGGGGGGAAGCAACAGATACAAGATCCTTGTGGATTTTGTTAAGACCATCCATAATGTTCTCATTAAAACGAAACTGAATCCGATTCCCTTCTGATTTGAACTTAATATTAGCCTCATCTCTGTATTTCTTGGATAAATTGTCTTGTTCTGACAGAATGTCGGACTTTAAATCAACAAGTTTCTTATCCAAATAGTCTTTAACAAGCCCAAAAGTGTCTACTAAGTCACGGTTTTGTTGATTAGCTTGTGAATTGGAAGCGTTAAGACATTCGGGCTGACCATGTAAGGGGTCCCTTAACAAATCTTCTTCATTCAGATCGAGTACTGGTTCGGACATATCTTAACCTAAACTAAGCTGCCTTACTGAACGGTATACGAGCTTCGAATGACCATATATCTTAAATTACTTAAACAAGACAACTATTCGCGCTTTAAAAATCCCGTGCTATTTACATAACAAATATCATACTCAATATATTTACGCAACGCGACAAATATTGACCAATCCGAAATATCATATATTTAAAACACAAACCTGTTTATCCAATATAAACACCAATAGATGACCACTATGCGGACACACAATCACGTGTGATTGTTTACATAATAGAAAACACGTGTATGCTCAACTTTAATAAATACATTATTACTGACCTCGTGCAGTACGTCATGTATTACTGATTTCGTGCAATATATGTATTACCGATCTACTAAAGTATATCAGTAGTGTATAACTGATCTCGTGCATGACATGTATCACTGGTCTCGGACAGTGTTGTGTACTATTGAGCTCGTGCAGTGCAGTGTAATACTGATAATGTGCAGTAAATGCATTACTGATCTCGTGCAATTCAGTGAATTACTGATCGTGTGCTATACATGTATTACTGATCACGTGCAGTACAATGTATAACTGATCTTATACAGTGCAATGTATGACTGATCTTGTGCAGTACAGGGTATAACTGTATTTTTTTCTCTCTCTTTAAAACAAGAAAAAACTAAGGCGTTTTCTACGAAAATGGAACAGCTCATACGAAAGTTGTTAAAATAGCTTTTCAAAAAAAAATATCATTAAAAGTTTGTTTTTATATTTCACACACACACACACACACACATACCTCAAATAACTTGCAATTATTTAGGAGATTTTTCTCATGTCCGATCTATTAAAGTATGTACTATGTTTAATATAGAGCTCGAGCCGAACTGTGTCGTTCTGAAGGCGTATGTTTGTGATTGAATTAAAGATACTGAAACTTTATCACTAACTCAAGTTACCACAATTTAGGAAAAAAGTATATATCATAAGGTTTGAATATACTGATAAATGATGTGTTTGCTATTATATCATTTTTATTAATTCTACATCGTTTAATAACAGTTGTTAAATTTCCAAAGGAGACTACTTGCTGAACATGTCATATGTATGAACCCAAAAGGCGTGACGGAGAAGCTCCAAAGCTCACCTTGTACATATAAACAGAAAATAAAAAAATAACTAATGATTCACTCATAAGAAGCGCTTTTTGCGATGGCAGTGTACTCGCAGAAAGTACAGAATGTAATTGCAATGCAAATGCCGCATGAAATTGTAAATAACTGCTTAAACTACTTTAGGATTCTTATCTAAACAATAAAACGTAATAACTTTTCGAAGCCTCGTCTTCATCATTCACGAGGTTCGGGGAAAGGTCTTCATTTCTGTTTTGTTAACTTCAATATGCCGTTCTGTCCTTTTGTTTATCCTGCAATCAACAACTTATTGTACAAATAACAGGTAAACTAATAAATGTTTTTATTTGTACTTGTACAAAAAAAGTCTCCTTTTACCCCTCTTCCATGTTGAGCAAGCGGTAATGTGGATATTTCTTTTTGCGTACCAGTTCATTTTGGGGTCCTCTTCGCGGTCCGCGTTTAAACTATGTCGATTTCTTTGAAAAATTAGAGACAATGATTTAGATTTTAACAACTAAAGTTTCAAGTGTTGGGTGTAAATTTCAGGATAAAAACAATATATGTACATTGTCGGAAAATATAAAATTTATTTGTACTCGCTGCGAAACAGGAGAAAAGGTCCTGTTTCTAAAGCTCATACGTTCCGACAATGTACATATATTGTATGTGCAACATCCAACTTTCATCCACCTGCTGATGTTTATAACTGTTAAGGAGATTTGCTGATCTCCACTCTTAAAAAGTAATTTTAAACTAAAGTTATTATTCGGAGAAGAACAAGGGTTTGTTGTTTTTACTTAAAGTTTGAAAATTAATGGTCCTGAAAAGTTAATAATAGTTACAGTTTTACTAAAAAATAAAGTCATGATCATATTTGGTCTCTATTTTCTACTAGTGAACTTTTATTGTCTAACAATATAACCTTCCTAAATTATATTTTAATGTTGCCTGTCGATTGATCTTAAATATTAATAATATTTGTAATATTTCAAAGGGAGACTACCTAGGTGCTTTTGTGAATATAGTAACTACAGTCAGCGACTCTTTTCACAAAAAATCTTACGATAAGTTTTACTCTTAAGAGCAAAAATAAGATTTTTATGATTTTCATAAAAAAATTTAAGAGAACTTTACGTGTGCCATCGCCCTCTCTTAAGTGAAGATTTTACTGTGAAGAGATTTTTTTAAGAATCGTAATTAAGTATCACGTATCTCTATAGAAACAAAATGGCTGGATTGATTCTGTTAAATTCATCAACAGAAGAGCTATTCGTAGAGTACGCATTGAATGATGATCAACTGATAGCCCGTTATCGTTGTCCAAGACGCGGCAAAATATAAATTTGAAATGATAAAATATGATTGACCCCCCCCCCCCCCCTTTTCAAAATGTGTTAAAAAACTTAACCCCCCCTATTTCAACTACATAAAAACTTTTGACCCCCCCCCCCCCTCTCTTTTCTGATTATAATCGAAAGGTTTCAAGTGATTCAATTATCATATGTTGCTAATATTCCTAGTAAGGTATTTTAATACACATACACAGAGAATGCATTGATGACAACATCCGACAGTAGGATAACCTGTTGTAACTTCACAGTCTTTAACAAGCCAATTGCCCATTGTTTGAAAAAATAGTGTCAAGAATTTTTGCCATAAATACAATGCAATGTACTATAATATCAACAATTAGTTTATATTAAATTATTATTATAAAACAATAAAATCATAATAATCTCAAATCAGCATTTTGATTGCTATTTCAAATCACAAATTTTGTATTTTTTATTGAAAATACCCTTTAATATAATAAAATTGCTCTTTATTAAACAAAAAATCATAAGACAGTATATCATATGTGTGAAGTGCAAATCTTATAAAGTTAAACAAAATATTCATTTATAGTGAAGATCCAAACACCAAAGATTTTTTTTCTTAAACAATTAAATGAATACAGTATCTTAGACTAAAAGTATTTTCATAATGTCAAAATTTACAATATATTTTATATAAAATCAGATTTTAAAAAATGGCATATTTAGCTCGGTATTCATCCAATGATATGCACCATCTCGTCAAACTCAAAACTAATTGGAGTTAAAGTTTGTTACTAGTATTTAATTATGATTTTGTCATTTACAGTTTTAAAGAGTAAAAAATTTGAACTTTGTTTGATATCTGAGCCTTATTTTTTATTGTATTCATACAGAATGTCAGGATGTCTTTTTTCAAGTTAGAGATGTTGAAATGAAGATTTTCCTGGCCGTTCAATAATTTCTTGTATTATGAATGATCTATTTCCACATTGTCGCTCTCTACTCTGACAGAAGACGGAGGGTCTTCAACAATGAACAAATCATTCATATATTTATTTATATTGGAAATCTATATGAAGTCTATTTAAGATATGGAATAAAAATAAGAAGAAAATGCTTTGAAAATGTTTTTATAGAATATTTTTTGTACACATAAAACAACAGTTAGCTAATACCTGGAACGTAGTACCGGGAACCAGGATACCCTTCTTCTATCTTTCTTTGTTTTCTTTGTTTTCAAAATATGTGCTCTCTATCACGTCCGCTATTTTATGAAGTACAAATTAAGTGTAATTAATCCCGACTCGGTACCAATAAATATATAAGTGCAGCAAAAATGTGAATGTCGGTTTATTTATAAGTCAGTGTCCGCAAATTGTTGATTGTATTTTGTTTGTCACAAGTTGTGTTTTATATGCTTTACCATAAAAAAGATTGATATCATTTATATATGTCATCGAAAACACACTGGCAGTAATAATTACACACTATACCACACAGAAAATCTAAATACATCTAACCTCCATAGAAAACCAAACAAATAAATGACGAAATAAGAAATGGAACAACACAAATCAATAGAAATGCAAATAAAAAAAGGTATAAGGCAAATAGAAACCCAACTTAATTTAAAACACAATTCCTGAAATATTTTTTATGTCTCGAGAAAATTTGGACGAACAGTTGGAAACCCGTACACGCATTTCTTTTGGATTTGGAATATAATAAAGCGTACTTATAAAATACTAACGGTTTGCATTATCTTACATTTATGCAAATAGAAAACCACATTTAGTCCTCTCATATGAAGGACAATTACGGTGAAAAAAACTAATCATAAAACTCCATAGAACCAAAAGTATATGTAGGACATAAAAACAAACAGAAAAAAAAAATACGTCGACACTTCCATGAAAAGATCATTAGCTGCGATTTAGTCTAAAAGTATAACATATTTCTTTCAAACATTGGTAATTCGCTATTAGCTGTCACTGTGGGTCAGACCTGAAATACGACAATCCTATAATCCGATAATCATATAGTCCAACGGTCCTATAAACCGATACTCATGTAGTCCGACATTCCTTTAATCCCACAATGCTATAGTCCGACAGTCCTATAATCGATAATAATATAGTCTGACAGTCCTTTCATAGAAAAATCATAATAGTCCGACAGTCCTATAATCCGATAATCATATAATTCGACAGTCCTATAATCCTATAATAATATTAAGGACTGTCGGACTATATGATTATCGGATTATAGGACTGTCAGACTATATGATTGTGGAATAATAGGATTGTCGGACTATACCATTGTGGGACTAAAGGACTGTCGGCCTATCACTATCGGACTATAGGACTGTCGGAATATATTATTATCGGATTATAGGACTGTCGGACTATATGATTATCGGATTATAGGACTGTCGGACTATATGATTTTTCTATTAAAGGACTGTCAGACTATATTATCATCGATTATATGACTGTCTGACTATATCATTATCGGTTTATAGGACTGTCAGACTATATGATTGTCGGAATACAGGACTGTCGGACTATATGATTGCGAGATTAAAGGGCGTTAGGACTTAATGATTATCGGATTATAGGACTGTCGGACTATATGATTGTTGGATTAAAGGATTGTCGGACTATACCATTCTGGGATTAAAGGGCTGTCGGACTATATGATTATCGGATTAAAGGACTGTCGGACTATATTATTATCGGATTATAGGACTGTCGAATTATATGATTATCGGATTATAGGACTGTCGGACTATTATGATTTTTCTATGAAAGGACTGTCAGACTATATTATTATCGATTATAGGACTGTGGGGTTTTGACGTAAACGGACTATATTATTGCAAGATTAAAGGACGTTCAGACTATATGATAATCGGATTATAGGACTGTCAGACTATATGATTGTGGGATTAAAGGATTGTCGGACTATATGATTGTGAAATAATAGGATTGTCGGACTATACCATTGTGGGACTAAAGGACTGTCGGCCTATCATTATCGGATTATAGGACTGTCGGAATATATTATTATCGGATTATAGGACTGTCGGAATATATTATTATCGGATTATAGGACTGTCGGACTATATTATTATCATCGGTATTATAGGACTGTCGGACTATATGATTATCGGATTATAGGACTGTCGGACTATATGATTTTTCTATTAAAGGACTGTCAGACTATATTATTATCGATTATATGACTGGCTGACTATATCATTATCGGTTTATAGGACTGTCAGACTATATGATTGTCGGATTATAGGACTGTCGGACTATATGATTGCGAGATTAAAGGGCGTTCGGACTTTATGATTATCGGATTATAGGACTGTCGGACTATATGATTGTTGGATTAAAGGATTGTCGGACTATACCATTCTGGGATTAAAGGGCTGTCGGACTATATGATTATTATTCCACAATCATATAGTCTGACAGTCCTATAATCCGATAATCATATAGTCTGACAGTCCTATAATCCGATAATCATATAGTCTGACAATCCTATAATCCCACAATCATATAGTCCGACAATCCTTTAATCCCACAATCATATAGTCTGACAGTCCTATAATCCGATAATCATATATTCCGACAGTCCTATAATCCGATAGTGATAGGCCGACAGTCCTTTAGTCCCACAATGGTATAGTCCGACAATCCTATTATTTCACAATCATATAGTCCGACAATCCTTTAATCCCACAATCATATAGTCTGACAGTCCTATAATCCGATAATCATATAGTCCGAACGTCCTTTAATCTCGCAATAAAATTATTTCATGCGTCCATTATCGAAATTATATGAAGTTAAAATAATGAAAAGAACTTGCTTTTTTTACTATTTTTATACAGTTTTGATTCTTTTGTCGATTGATTGGTTTACCAAACATCTCCTTTTAAATATATTCTAACGTAACTGGTTTGGACATTTTTCTCTAAAACAAAAGACCATTAGATTCCAAATCAACACATGGAAATCAACATGAAAAAAATAGGGAATGTGTCTATGGGACACAGATGATGCCCCCGCTTGCATATAACGTTAAAAAGGGACTGTAAAAGAACTGTAAAAGTGACGCTACCCAAATTTGTACTAATCTTGATCTGAGTTTTGTGGTTATAAGCATTGTGTATACGTTTCATAACATTTAATTGAGGCAAACTTAAGTTAGAAAATGAAAACGAAAAATTAATATTTTCACACACATCCAGTTATACATATTGTATAGTGTATAAATGATCTCGTGCAGTACGGTGTACTACTGATCTCTTGTAGTGCAGTATCTTACTGCATGAACATTTGCAGTACAATGCATTACTGATCTATTACAGTACAATGTATTACTAATCTCGTATAGTATTATCTATAACTGATCTTGTGCAGTACGTTGTATAATACTATTACTAATCTATGGTAGTACAGTGTAAACTTGATCCCGTGCAGTACAGTGTATAATGTATCCCGTGCAGAACAGTGTATAATGTATCCCAGTGCAGAACAGTGTATAATGCATCCCGTGCAGAACAGTGAATAATAGATCCCGTGCAGTACATTGTATAATTGATCTATTGAACTACAGTGTATTACTTATCTATTGCAGTACAGTTTTTATTGATCTATTGAAATACCGTCAAGGTCACCTTAATTGAGGATATAAAGCCCAATAGACAAATTATATTTATCTCTCATTATTAGTGAGTTATTGAAATTACAATAATAATGATGAGCGATTTATTCAAAAAGTTGTATCGCCTCCGGGATCCTTTAAGTATTTATGTACAGTGTCTTACTGACCACCTCAAAATACAGTGGGTCAATGATCTCGTCCAGCAGAGTGCACAACTGATTACGTGCAGAACAGGGTATCACTGTTCTCGTGCAGTATAGCATATCACTGATCACGTGCAGTACAGCCAGCTTGTAACTGTTCGCGTGCAATACATCCTATCACTGATCTCGTGTACAACATCGTATAATTAATCTCGTTCAGCACAGCGTATCACTGCTCTCGTACATATTACCGTAATACTATAACTAATCTCTTGCAGTACATCGTATTACCGATCTCATCCAGTAAGGACGGTATAACTAATCTCGTGCAGTACAGCGTAATTACTGATCTCATCCAGTACGACGTATAGCTAATCGCGTGCAGTACAGCGTATTACTGATCTAATCCAGTACGACGTATAACTAATCTCTGTAGTACAGCGTATTACTGATCTCATCCAGTACGACGTATAACTAATCTTGTGTAGTACAGCGTATTACTGATCTCAACCAGTCCGACGTATAACTAATCTCTGTAGTACAGCGTATTATCATATACTTGTATAAAATATTACTAAAATTTTACAGTTAAATAACATTTAAAAATATTAAAAGGCTATGAAAGGATTACTAGGTTTATTGATCAGATTCCTAAGAATTTCCTCAGCGGGCTGATAAAGGAACCTTTATTGACTGCTTCCGGAATGTTATCACATGCCTTTCCGGTAATTTCCGTGACGTTTATCGCACAAGGATAATAGTTACGCTGAACGGTGCCCACTGGTCACCCTATAAATAGTGCTCTTGTGTGTAGTAATATTGTAGTTCTAACACATGTCTAAAAATAGAAAGCTTAAAATAGACAATTCATCTTTCTATTTAGCAATACACCATAGAGCCTGTCACCGTCTGTATTATCTGTAAGTAAAATTAACATACCGAGCAATTGAATACAATGAATAACACAAACTTAAGCATATTAAGTTTAATTAAGTCATTCAAAGCAAAATAATTGTTTCATCCATTTTGCATGATTTGTCATTTGTGATGACACGTTTTTTTTAAATGTTCGAATCACAGACTAGAAGGATATATTCACCCTAAGACTCTAAGTAGAAGTAGATATACAAAAAATTCACAAAATAAATAATTCACTAAGGCCGTGTTCACACCAAACGTCGTGTACAGTAAACATGTTTACATTTGGTTTAATGTAATGTACGCTAGTTTCACATTAAATTTGTTCACATCTATACACCTTGTTTAGTTACATGTACATAAGATTTGTTCACACTCGTAAACTATATGTCATTTAAATGTTCATTACGTAGAACCGAATTCAAATTTTCGAACAACTTTTCTACAGTTAATAAACGACCACTTGACTTTAAAAAAAGGGGGGGGGGATTTTTCCACAATTAGATTTAAAAAAAAATTGAGACATTCAGACAATTATAGAATAAACAAATATTCTGAATCAAACGTTTTCCCATACATTATAGTGTTAAACATGTTAAATATTATATAAATTGGTACCATCGAAAAAAAACTAATTATAAACTTTCGCGCGAGAACTCAGAACCCCTCTCCCTTTTTTTTGAAGTAAAGTGGTTGCTCCTTTAAGAAAGTCATTTTGGATGATTTGCAGTAGTTTAAAGATGTCTCGATTACGCATTAAAAACGTAGGATTGCCATTAGCGTGCTTACAGACGAAGAAAAAGAATTGCTATGTTAAGGATCACTGCATTTCTATCTCTTCTGTTTGTTTCAAGTGCTATTTTTTTTTATCCAAGGAGTATTTGTCAAAGGGAGGGGAGAATGGTTTTTTTATTATTTCTAATAGTATTTTAACGAGTCTCAGATACTACACAAACAAACAATTAACCTCCCCCTTTTTCAGTAATGCATTTATAAGTGAATCGCTGTTTGAGTATAAAAACCAGTGGCAAATATTTCTGTCAGTGTGTACGTCTGATCGATTCAGGAAGACCTTTTCAAATGAACTATGTGTTCGGCAAAGATGATAGATGAGTCTTGATTAAATCTTCATGTAAACATTAAGTTTTATCAATGGGAACGCAATTATGTTTAGTTAATGTGTGAGTTACACTAACACAACACCGAGTTTAAGTCAATGTGAACACGGCCTAATCTTATACATGTAGTTGATGATATTGATAATGTTAAGATAACTTAAGCAATGGATGAACTGTATTTTAATATTTTTTAAGGATAATGTTAGCTGTCATAAAAGAAAGAAGTAAAGGTAAGTTTTTAAATCAATTCTATATTTATCTTCAAGAAGAAAGGAAATGCTATTGATCTAGTGCCACCTTACAAACGGAAGACAAAAGTTACACAATACAAAGTTAGGGATTTACCTACTTTAGAGGTTTGATCAAGAGTACCAGAAGGTTCCATATTATGACATTTACTTTTAATAATATTTTTCAATGATTTATCTCTTGAGCTTGAGAAGGTTTCTTCTGATGTTATGCTGATCTTACAGTTTTATTTGTCAACTCAACCAGTAACATATTTATATGTATTTATGAATGTAGACATTTGTAATGTTGTTAGCTATATATAGTTGGTGTAATTATATTAAAATGCCATTGAACAGTATTAAGAGTAAGGTCACATTCTAATCGACTTAATCCTTTTAATTCAGGATTTAATATTTATATAATAGTTGGACCGCTCACAGGACAGTGGTATTGACTAAGGTAGCGATAATGACGCGAAGGCGAGGTCATTATCGCTGTCATAGTCAATATTACTGTCCTACGGGCAGTCCATGTATCATGATAATGACCAGTTTTTTTTGAAGAACTGTTATGTTTATTTCATTGAGGAACTATGTTTTGAAAATTTTCATTAATTCAAAATGCCTAAAGCGAACTCGAGTAGTTGACGTACGATTTGTATGGCAGAGAGTGAAGACCAGTTGTAGGAATACTCCCATTCATTTTAGTGCAATTTTTCAGTATATAAATACTTAATCCAGTTCTCTTTAATTTTATTATTAACAAAAACAAATAATAAACAATTCAACAAATTAAATATAATATTAAAGAAAGGAACATGTTTTAAAAATGGATAAATCTCTCTAAACAGAGAAACCACGCCCCATTGGTCATTAACAGTGAAACCACGCCCCAACGGTCATTTACAGAGAAACCACGCCTCAACGGTCATTATCAGACGGAAACCACGCCCACCTGTCATTCTCATGTAAAAGTTCGTTAACGACCAGTTTTATGGTCCGTTTTGTTCTGTTAATGAAGGATGGAATTTATTACTGAAAAATAATGAATGTCATATTACCCCTTTTTATCCAATAAGAGAATCTTATTCTGAACCGATATGAAATAAATAAAATTACAATTAAATTTCAAAGTAGACGTAAACCATAACATAAAACTGCTAGGAATCCAAAAAAATAAAGAGGGAGGGCCAATTTGCCGGAGATTTGTTTCATTCGATAAGATAGGTAAATAATGTTTTAAATAGCCCGATAGATGCTAATTATAGTACAAGAAAATACGTCACATTATTTATTTTCATACCTTGAACAGGTATTCCTACAAAAACAAGGCCAAGACTATTGTTTTTTTAATATTGGTTTTATTTTATTATTAACATCCTTTATGCGAGGTGCCATACCATGTAAATTGTCAAGGAGCCAAATAATATCGAACTAATTCAAATCGTAATTTTCTCATTCTGAATATGTATATCTGTATTTGTCCTGGTCTTTTAAGGTTTTATCGTCTATAAGATAAGACAAGAAAATACATGTACATGTATATAAAATTAAAACCGGAGAACATCTTACATCAGTTGGTCATAGATCACCCTGTGTTACTACTTCATGTTTTATTGCCTTTTCTGTAATTTTAACAAATCGGCCCTTCGTTGTGATACAGATGCAACAGCTTCTTGATGTTTTACCTACAATCGCGATTTGTAGTGTAATTGATTTGTTCTGTTATGTTGTTTTATTTTTCTGATGAGTAAGGTACTCGTGTATAGAAGGTGGTAAAAATTTCAGTACTAGTATCTTTACAGTTTGTGATTTGGCGACAAAATTGTTGTTGACTGCATTTGTTACATATAATACCATGTTCAAAAAAGGTTTCGGCGAATTGTTTTTTGTTGTTATGAAACTTGTATACAATGGCCTTATTTTAAGTTATGTGTATATTACACCCGCAACATGTAGGCTTAATTTCTATAGAATTAATTCTCGTGTTATTGGTTATGTACAGGCACCTACATCAATTTGACGGCAGTTGTCCCTTGGATATACGTAATAATGTAAACACATGAATAGAAAGTAATTCAAGAGTATGGACAGTCATAGGATTGCACACAATAAGCGATACATTATTTTTCTTTGATACACGTAAAATTATATACTAGTAAACTAACTGAATAGTCAAAAGAACCAGAATGACTCTATGAGTCAAGCAAACATCCGAAAAAATATGATAGAAACTTTAAAATTTAATATAACAACACAAAAAAATGCAAAGGTTCTGAGCGAGGTTCGAACCCTTTCTTCAAATTCATCATTTATTAGTAGTTCTGTGCTCTAATGGTGGAGCTACGGCGATTCTGATCATTATGACTCTTATTTAGAAGGTATATCGGTACAATTTATCGATGTTACAATTTTTTCTTTAAAAAGTTGTTTTTTTATGTAATAAGGACACACTAAACCAATTTCATTTTTGAAGTAAAAAGTAGTATGAATAACAACAGTCATAAAAAGCATAACTTTTTTTTGGTTTGAAATGTCCTTCTTGGGGGATTCCCTGTTTTTTCCACATAAAAACACCCTAAAATCCGGATATTGGATTTTCATCATTTTTTAGGGTTAAATTAACTATTGATCACACATATCGTACTATATGTTAATCGAGATATTGATCAAAAAGCATTTTTATTTTTTGTTTTTATAGTAAATTTTATTCTGTCGGCACTTTTTGAAATTGGCCCTTCTGTGAAAAAAAATCCTCGGCATATTGGCCCTACCTCTTTCTTTCGTTGGAAAATTAAAATTACCAAACTCTGTGCAGTAATTGTGTGCATACTAAAATCATATCTTCCAGATTAAACAATGGTTACCTTTGGTCACCCTTCATATATATTGAAACTGGTTACTTCCTAACGCCATACACGTGACAGATATTGTCTTTCGTTTGCTGTCGGCAGTTTACATAGATATAGATTTTGATTAAAGATTACATCTGGTCGCCATAGAGATTTATTGACTGGTGCCCTCTGGTCACCTTTCACATATATTAACTTTGGTTACCTCTGGTCACCTAACACAGATATTAACTTCGGTTATCTCTGGTCACCCTACTCATATATTGACTTAGGTTGCCTCTGGTCACCCTTCACATAAAATGACTTTATAACCTCTTTTCCTACTAAGTTATTGACCTGAGTTACCCCCGCACAATTATCAAACTTGTTAACTTGTAGGCAGTTCACACATATACAGATTTGGGTTACATTTGTCCCCTACAGATTTATGGACTGGTGCCCTCTGGTCACTCCTTCCCATTTATTGACTTTCTCTACATTTGGTCACCTTACATAGTAATTGACTTTTGTAACCTGTGGTCATCTTACACATATATTGACTTAGTTAACTTTAGTCAGGTGACAAAGTTATGAACTTTGGCCAGCTCTGCGACATTTAAACAGATATATATTCTTTGATTAAATCTGGTCACCCTACGCATATTGTCTTACTTAACATTCGCTTACCTTACAAATATATTGACTGGTTACATCTTGTCGCCCTTCACTGATAGTGACTTTGGTTGACCTCTGGTCACCCTACATAGTTTCTGACTTACTCTGCTAACCCTACACATATGTTGATATTAATTACCTCATGTCATTCTGTAACTTGTAAACCTTTATTACCTCTTTGCAATTTAAACGGTTATAGACTTAAATAATATGGCACCTATTGTTTATATAATATTGACTGCGGCTACTTCTGGTCACCCTACCCAAATATTGTGATCTTCTGTGCTAAACAAGATTGCACTTCTGTTTTCGTAGAATTCCAAAATTTAAAAGAAACTTAATTGATGTCATTTGTTTCAGGTATTATTATTTGTATTACTTTGATTGTTAAAAATGATTATTTATTTAAAGCATTTTTGGAAACTATATGGGATTCATGGAAAGGAAATGCTGACGAAAAGTTTGGTACGGTGTATGGGAATGTTCTTTACGTATCGGATTAAATGAGCTTAAAAATTGAGGAGGAGTTGAATGATCAGGTAACAGTACTAATGGTTTAATTTATGTAATAAAGGTTAAACGTTTTCAAAGATCTTGAACTCTCCTCTGAAACTACTGAACCAATTCCAACCAAACGTAAGCTTAATCATCCTTAGGGTATCTAAAATAAAATTAAATCTGACATTGGTGAAAAGGTTCATTAGGTAAAGCATTTTCAGACAAATAAAACTACCCATTGTTTGGTTGATGCCACTAAATTGCTAATTTTTGTGACCCCTTAAAGAGTTACTGGCCTGTAAGTAATTGTGTTTTCTTTTATGCCAAGAAATATAGTCACTATGGCTTAATAGCATATTGGTTTAAAATGCATTGTTTTGCCATTGAAGAAAATATGACAGATACCAAAAAAAATTAAATACCAATTTGACAATGTAAGCACTACTTTATTTCCATTGAAAAGCAGAAATAATCATTGATGAAAGATTTAACAACAAAAAAAATGCAGGTAAGTCATTCAGGTTTTTGGAGGTCTTTTGATTTTATTTAGTTCTATAAAATGTACAAGGATTTTTTTAAATAATCTGTCTTAAACTGATAACATAATCATGGTACTTTATGTTATGTGTTATCTTGATCAAACTTGTATGTCTTCAACTTTGTGATATTTAGTTTTGTTGATGGTTTCCTTTGTATCATACTGATTGAAAAGATCTGACCTTATCATTTTCTTTTTTTTTCAGATAATTAATCTTTATTGTAGTGTACTGCAAAAACGGACGGATCAGTGTGTACAGGTAAACGAATTAAAAGTATTTATTTAATAACCGTTTTATCATATTTCAGTGCATTTATTTTAGAGTTGACTGATTTTTTCATCGGCTACTTTAAAGCATGCTTATTTTTTTGTAACTTCCAGGATCAATTCATTTAATTTCGCTGTTTCTACATGATCCATTCCTCCATTAAGGGTATCTGAATTATCATTCTAAACTTGTTTTATGCATTTTTTATTCATTTCCAATTTCACCAAAGTAAACTGTGTATTGTAAAAGTTACTTTCGCACCCACCACCCTTTTTGCAGAGAATGAAATATTTGTTCCACTAAATCATCTTTTATTTTTTCCCTTTTATATAATTTAAGGTCTTTCTACCTTTCGGTTGAAAGACTTTTAGCTTTACTTAAGGATTATAATTATTATCATTATTTTGATATTATTATTTATATTTTGTTCGCCTTTTTTAAGTTGAGCTATTATTTTTAACAGATGTAGCTTTGACTTTGTTTTATATGATATCGTACAGCTTATGAGCTTTCGCCATTGCCCTAACGAAGACTTTTTACTCTCATTAATAGAGTTACCTCCCCAATCTCGATTTTGCGTGTAGATACATCTACTGCGATATTTTATTAGTTTACTCAATTACTCGTTACACCCTTATGATGTCATATATTATTTAACCGAAGCTATCTGGATATTCCTTATAAGAGTTATATCCCATTTGGAATTGTCGTTAAGGAAATATATGCACAACTCATTAACTATGAGAAAAATGAATTTACTTTTATTCCTCGTATTTTTGATGGGTAATTTCATACTGACTTTGAAGAAGTATTGAACCAGGCAAGAAAAACCTTATATAATTTCACGTTCCGATGTAATAGAAACAGTTAAATAAATCCAATGTTCTTGTCACACAATTTGTTTTATACATATTTCCATTTTCCAGAAAGTGTCCCGTGCAGATTGTCTGATTCTGACCTCAATTTTTGAAGGGAGGAAAAGCGTAACTTGGTTTAAAAAGGTATAATACTATATAATCATCTGTTATAAACTCTTTTTATATAAGTGCTTTTGATTTACACATAGATTACTTTTTTTACAGCTAAAAGCTGGATATTACCAATTCGCCTTTCACGTTTTAACAAAATAATAAGACATTCTAACATATTGATGATATATGTAAATTATCAAATGATAAATAATAAAACAATATGCTAAATATTGTATTGTGTATGGTATTATATTGCTGTTTATAAAATGTATTTAATGTTTCATCGGTCTTTTTTTTATCAGTTTGCAAGTTAATAATAACATTTTACAATACTTTTTTAGGACGATATACAACAGTATGACACTGTCATTGGGTGCATTAATGACGGGAAGTGTCATTGGGTTGCTGTGGTAGGTTTATTTGCTCAATTAATGTTATTAATTACACTATTCAGGCATTTTTCCATGAGGTTATAAGTTGATAGAAAAATGAGTTGCAAGAACAGCATTTCAGACATTTCGTTGAGTTTTTAGTCATGTTAGTTGTTCTTCTATAACTTAATTCAACTTACTTGACTTAATATATATATTTTCTCATACATTTTTCCAACTGATTTTGCACTCATTTATATGAAAGCATTTATACTGCATGGAAATGATAGTTAGAAAAGAAATATCAGATATAAAATATTGGCTTCTTCGTATAGAATATTATCAAATATTTGCTTCTGAACATTGAGCAACAACCAGTAATTAAGCAAAATATTTATTTTTTTATAAATGTTAATGTAAACAGATTTAAGTATGTGAAATTAAAAAGAGAGAATAATTTTTGTTTCAGGTTATGGATGTCCAACACCATATTGTGACAATTATGGACCCGCTCAAAATATCAAAGAAATTGAGAACATATGAAAAGAATTTCAAGTATGATTGAAACTGTAGTTACATGACAGTCGTTTATTGCTTTAATGCATGTGATTTGTTTCAAAGTAAATTTTTATTTCTGTGTTTGATATATATACTTAAAAAAAAGTTTATAATTCTGAAATTTTCAGAAGTGAGTCACAAGTTATAAGGACAAATCTAGAGAAATATAATTTGTTAATCTAAAATGAAAATTACTTCTGATTGATACTGGAATTGAACTATAATTGTATTATTGATTGCACAGCTTTGTAAATTGAATATAGCAGTAAGAACTGAAGACCAGTTATTTTTTTCCAAACGTTGTTGATATCAACTTTAAAACAGCTGCAATTATTTTTTTTCCTACATTAAAAAAGTTGGTCAAATGAACGGTTTTCTATGGAATGTGCAATATCTCCTTAAGTATCATACATCTAGCTAGACATGTAAGTTCTATGATACAGTCCGGGGTAAGGCAATGGCTGGCATTATGGCTATAGCCAGCTTGACTTTTTAATATATATCAATTTTAAGTAACACATTTTTCTTTTCATATTATATTATGTAGCTACTTCACTAAAAGCAGAGATCTTGGTACATGGACAATCTGTACAGCAGTTGGGTATCCTCTGCAAAATGATTTTAGCTCATGTGGTGTTTATTGTTTGAAGGTACATAAAACATTTGGCTTTGCATGTATGAATTGAGAGTTAATAAATGAAAGTTCAATTGAAGCTTGAATCTTAAATCAATGATATATATATACTAATAAAGATCACAATTTTGCACGTAAAAGACACCCTTGTTGATTTTGAAAAAAAGGCAGAATCGTACAAACAAGATGAACAAAATATTGTTGTAAGTTGTAAACAACTTGTTTCCCAAACCTGTTTATTTAAATATGTGTAAACAATAACTTGGAATATATATCATGTAAACTATTTCAGTAAAATCCGCAAAGCACAAAGGTTGTGTGAAATTTAACCAAATCTATGATTTGCATAAATTACTTTAAATGTAATGGAAAGAAAAACAAATAAATATGTGGTACTTTTAATTTACCTTTTGTAAAAAAAACATTTTTATATCATTATTAGGCCTACATGAATCATTTCAGTAATTTAAACAATCAGTTTTGAACAGGCCATAGAAAATTTACAAAACAATGTGTACATTTAAGAATTATTTTTTTAGTTCCTCGACCGATACCTAAGTAAGACAGATACATCTTTGGAATTAAACGTCCAAGCTGAAAGATTCACAATTGGCAGTGAAATTGTTCAAGCTGTGCGTAAGTAATCAATAGAATAAAAGCATTTACTAATAGTACCGTATGTTATGTAAATACTTAATATCTTCTTGCTAGACAATAAGTGAATCTAATAAAAAGGGAATATGAATTTTAACATGTTCAATAATGTGTTTGAAATCCTTTTCTTTGATGTTTATCTCAATTCATTGATGATTTGTTTTTAATTTTATCTATTGTTTCTGACCAAATTTCTTTACGCTATAAATGATGTATTTATGTTTCTTTAATGTATTATTCATTATTGATATGTTATACTTAAAAATGTAGTTTGGAAATAATAGCTTAATAATTCCGGTTGTTTTCTGTAATAATTTCTCTCTTTTTTCTACAGCTCAAACTGTACTTATTTTTATGATATTCCATGTCTTATATATGTATGATAATGTGTTGTTGTCAAATATTACGATCTTATTAATGGAAATATAAACATGGAAAGTAGATGTTTAAAAATCAACTAGTTTTTGTAGGTCTAATTAAGTTAGCCGATATATTTATGCGATTGTCTTCTTCATATAAACTGCCGCTGTCATCAATGAGCATCACCATCATAATTACCATCTACGGGAAGGAACGTAAAAAATAACATCAACCAAGTGTAAACATTTTCAATTTTATGACTTATTATCAGCTGCTGCAATTTGTGATTTGGAGCAGAAGAATGTTGTTCCTAATTCATGTTAACATCTATTTCTATTTTACTATAGAAACAAAAGGTGCTGTTATTACATGCTTCTTGTGTGCTAAAGAACCAACTAACATGGTAAATATACATTTATAGATCGTTGATGTTCAACTTAACAGGGTGCTTTATTATTTTTATTGCTTATTTAAATACGTTTTATGGTTAAAATTGATAATTTTTTAACAGAACCTTGTGATATTGTAGGTTAGAATATAAATGGTTTTTTTTATATCAATTTGATGAACTTTCACTAATATTAACATTTTTCGCAATAACTACATTAATTCATAGAATTTGAACATGTCTATTAAATATTGCAGAGAGCATGTTCATGCTGTAAAAGGAATTTCCACAAAAAGTGTATGACTCCAGGACTATGCAGTCTGTGCTCAATTTTTCCACCTGGTGAGTGCAATAGAAAATTCTACCATTTCTATTTTTTTTTTAAAGTAATACAATGAAATACAATTTAATTTGCAAGGACAAAATGCGATATAACAAAATTGTAGAATGATCATTGTTCTTCCATTTGTTCAATAATTCTATAAGTTGCGTTTAATTTCATAACAGAAGTCGACTTATTAATTTTTGTAGATATATTCATGTTGATATTTCTTACATTTTTTATAGATTGCACTAAATGAACTTATTCTAAGATATCTTTGAAATCCAAAGATTTGTTGTTCTCACATTCAGACTCACATGGTAAAGGCAGACGTTTAATGTTCCCCCTCATGACTTAGTTGATTAATACAGAATGACGCTGGCATAGGTACCGTTTGCTTAGTGCACACTACTTTTTAAGTCTTCTTTAAATATTGTCTTTTCAAATGATTTTGTTATATAACTTGTCAGTTTCTTGTTTGCATTGTATAAGCTGTTGGATTTTATTTATTTTTTTGTTTCTTATATACAGATGTATGGTAATGTATAAAATACTGTGAACTTTTAGTTTGGTGTGCTTTATCCTAAATCTGTACGCTTCAAATATAATCAATGTGTAGTCAATATGCCACTACTTTTACATATTATAGTTCTCACTTAATGTTCTGCTTGACACAATAATTACAATTTCCTTATTTATTATCTCTGCTGTGAAGTCGTGTATCTTTATCACAACTTCATTTCTATCCTGTATCAATTTTACATTACATTATAATCAATGATAGATAAACATAAATGCGTGCAGAAAAAATAATAAAGCATGCTTCTGAATTAATTCCTATGAATATATATAATTCACACAGTTTTCGCTAGAAGTAAGTTCACGTTAAGCTATTAATTTTTTTATGTTTCACCCACACTTATTTAAAAGCACTAAATGGTTCGTGTTGTTCAAGGTAATCTATACTTGACAGAGAGGTTACCCTTTTTTTATATTGCAATTTAATAATTTGAGTATATATTTTTACTCTGAATTGTACTGACTTTAAAAATATTAACCTTTAGTTTCTCTTCATGGATTTTGTTAATTCTTTTTTTTAGAAAAAGTTAGACATTCAAAGAGAGGAAAAAAGAACAACAACAGGTTTGATATCTATAATTGGTTCATCAAGACTACAGATGATTGTTGCATAACATTTTAAATGTTTATTCATTGAAAACACTTTACCATCGAATTTTCTTCCTGATCATCTAAAAAAAATTAACGAACTTGCAAAAATTGTCAAGAACATTCACAATTAAAAATCGGGTCAATTTATGCTTGTTCTCACTTGATACTTCTGAATAAATCAATTGATTTCCTTATACAATTATTATATTTTTATCTTCTTTTTTCAGAAGTCCATACAAATTTTAGATGAGAATGGTATGTATGCATTTAATTTGTTGATTAAATCAATTAATATGATGGATAATACCTTATGCAGATTTCAGATTTTGTTATCTCTGATCAACTAATGCAAATATTGAATTTGGTTACCTCTGGTTATCTTATGCAAAAAAGTATTGTATTACCTCTGGTCAACCTATGCAATTATTGGATTTGATTACCTCTGTTAGTTTATGCAAATAGCGGCTTTTGTTACATCTGGTCAACTTATGCTAAAATAGTATTCGGTTAACTCTGGTTACCTTCTGCAAATATTTGAATTGTTACCACTGGTCACCTTCCGCATATAGGATTTGGTTACATCTGGTCATCTTACGCATATATAGGATTTGGTTACCTCTGTGTACCTTATGCAGATAATTGATTTGGTAACCTCTTGTCACCTAATGAAGATAACGGATTTGGTTACTTCAGGTCAACTTATGTAAATATTGGAATACGTTCATCTAGTCACCTATGCTGATATTGGATTTGGTTACCTCTGGTCACCATATGTATTTATTGGATTTGCTAGCTCTTGTCACATAATGTAAATATTAGGTTTTGTTACCTCTGCTCACCTTACCGCGATATTGCATCTGAATACTTGTGGTCACCTTGAGAGTGGTTTGTATGCATTTAATTTATTGTATTAAACCTTTAATATGATAGATATGTACACAAAGTTCATATAATGCTGCAACTAATATTCTTTTTGAACTTAAAACTTGCAATCGTTTCTGGTAATGGCCACTTAGGCTTAGTTGAACAAATCATTTTTTGTTTCTTGATTACCTTACACAATTATTTAATTTTGATTACATGTGGTCATTTTTACCACAAATTAGATCTGTTAACCTCTGTTTGCCTTACTACAACGGGGTTACTTCTGGTCACCTTATTCATATATTGGATTTGGTGACCTCTGGTCACCTTATGTTAATAACGGGTTTGGTTACCTCTGGTCACCTTATTCATATATTAGATTTGGTTATCTCTGGTCACCTTATGGAAATACTGGATTTGGTTACCTCTGGTCACCTAATGCAGATTTCAGATTTGGTGACCTCTGGTCACCTTATGTTAATATTGGATTCGGTTACCTCTGGTCACCATATGCATATTTTAGATTTGGTTATCTCTGGTAATTAACATTTACATACAACTAGTTGATGTTTTTCATTTCATTTGTAGAAAGTTTTAGACAATCAAAGAAAGACAAAAAAGAAGAAGAACAGGTTTGGTATACATTATGGATTCAACAAGAATATAGAATATTATTACATTAAGTTTAATATACCGATAAACTTTACACATTGATCATTATCTTTCATGATCATCTACAAACAAATTTAAGAAAAATCATTGATCTTTCAAACATTGCCAAAAACACTGACAGTTGATAATTAAATAAAAATAATACTGATCCTCATTAGATATTTTTGGATAAATAAAATTGAATTTACTAATACAATTATCATATGCTTATCTTCTTTTTTCAGGAGTCCTCAGAAAATGTAGATCAGAGTGGTATGTATGCATTTAATTTATTGTATCAAACTGTTAATATGATGGAAACATACACTATGTTTATATAATGCTGCAACTATTATTCTTTTTGAACTTACAACTTGCAATCGTTTCTGGTAAAATGGCCACTTAGGCTCGATTGAACTAATAATTTTTTTTGTTTCTTGATTACCTTACACAAATATTTAAGTTGATATCATGTGGTCATCTTAGCCAGAAATGGGATTTGTTAACTTCTGTTGGCCTTAATATGCTAGAATGGGGTAACTTCTAGTCACCTTATTCATATATTGGATTTGGTTACCTCTGGTCACCTTATGTTAATATTGGATTTGGTGACCTCTGGTCACCTTATGTAGTTTTCAGATTTGGTTATCTCTGGTAAATAACATTTGCATACAACTAGTTGATGTTTTTCATATCATTTGTAGAAAATTTGAGACAATCAAAGAAAGACAAAAAAGAAGAAGAACAGGTTTGATATACATTATGGATTCAACAAGAATATAGAATATTATTACATTAAGTTTAATATATTGATAAAACTTTACACAATGATCATTATCTTTCATGCTCATCTACAAACAAATTTAAGAAAAATCATTGATCTTTAAAACATTGCCAAGAACACTGACAGTTGATAATTAAATAAAATAAAACTGATCCTCATAAGACACTTTTGGATAAATAAAATTGAATTTACTAATACAATTATCATATGTTTATCTTCTTTTTTCAGAAGTCCTCAAAAAATGTAGATCAGAGTGGTATGTATGCATTTAATTTATTGTATCAAACCTTTAATATGATGAAAACATACACTATATTTATATAATGCTGCAACTATTATTCTTTTTGAACTTGAAACTTGCAATCGTTTCTGGTAAAATGGCCACTTAGGCTCGATTGAACTAATAATTTTTTTTGTTTCTTGATTACCTTACACAAATATTTAAGTTGATATCATGTGGTCATTTTAGCCAGAAATGGGATTTGTTAACTTCTGTTGGCCTTAATATGCTAGAATGGGGTAACTTCTAGTCACCTTATTCATATATTGGATTTGGTCACCTCTGGTCATCTTATGGAAATATTGGATTTGGTGACCTCTGGTCGCCTTATGTTAATATTGGATTTGGTTACCTCTGGTCACCTTATACAGTTTTCAGATTTGGTTATCTCTGGTAAATAACATTTGCATACAACTAGTTGATGTTTTTCATATCATTTGTAGAAAATTTGAGACAATCAAAGAAAGACAAAAAAGAAGAAGAACAGGTTTGATATACATTATGAATTCAACAAGAATATAGAATATTATTACATTAAGTTTAATGTACCGATAAAACTTTACACAATGATCATTATCTTTCATGATCATCTACAAACAAATTAAAGAAAAATCATTAATCTTTCAAACATTGCCAAGAGCACGGACAGTTGATAATTAAATAAAATAAAACTGATCCTCATAAGATACTTTTGGATAAATAAAATTGAATTTACTAATACAATTATCATATACTTATCTTCTTTTTTCAGAAGTCCTCAGAAAATGTAGATGAGAGTGGTATGTATGCATTTAATTCATTGTATCAAACTTTTAATATGATGGAAACATACACTATATTTATATAATGCTGCAACTATTATTCTTTTTGAACTTGAAACTTGCAATCGTTTCTGGTAAAATGGCCACTTAGGCTCGATTGAACTAATCATTTTTTTTTGTTTCTTGATTACCTTACACAAATATTTAAGTTGATTACATGTGGTCATCTTAACCAGTTCGGATTTGTTAACCTCTGTTTGCCTTAATATGCTAGAATGGAGTAACTTCTAGTCACCTTATTCATATATTTGATTTGGTGACCTCAGTTCATCTTATGTAAATACTGGATTTGGTGACTTCTGGTCACCTAATGTTAATATTAGATTTGGTGACCTCTGGTCACCTTATGTAAATATTGGATTTGGTGACCTCTGGTCACCCTATGTAAATATTGGATTTTGTTACCTTTGGTCATCAAAACATAAGTCATGTTATGTTTTTTATCATTTGTAGGAAACGTAAGACAATCGAAGAGAAGAAAAAAAGAACAAGAAAAGGTTAATATGCATTACTGGTTCAGCAAGGCTATAGAATTGTATTGCATATTACATTTAAAATATTAATAGCACTCAACAGAATGATCATTGTCTATCCTGATCTGTTAAAGAACAAATCTTTGAAAATCATTGACCTTGCAAACATTGCCAAGAGCATTGACAGTTGAAAATTTTGTCAATTTTTACTTATCCTCATAAGATAATTATGGATAAATAAAATTGAATTTACTAATACAAATATCAGATGTTTATCTTCTTTTGTTTAGAAGTCCTCAGAAAATGTAGATGAAAGTGGTATGTATGCATTTAATTTATTGTATCAAACCTTTAATATGATGAAAACATACACTATGTTTATATAATGCTGCAACTATTATTCTTTTTGAACTTAAAACTTGTTATCGATAGCTGTAAAATGGCTTCTTCGGTTTGATTGAAATTAATTATTTTTGGTATATTTAATTGGCTGCATATGGTCAACTTTCCCAGATATGGTATTTGAGTACCCTAAGCAACCTTAAAATGATATAGAATTGTGTTAACACTGATCACCTGAAGCAGATACTGTATTTAGTTATCTTTGGTCACTTTCTGTTGTTATTGGAATTCTCTTGACAGTTGACACCTTTTGCAGATTTCGGATTTTGTTATTCACTGGTCATTAAATTTTACAAAAATTGGTCATATGTAGTCTTAGATGTATGATCGTTTGAATTATTTTACATTTCTTATTTCCGGGCCTTTAATAACTGACTATGCGGTATGGACGTTGCTCATTGTTGAAGGCCGTACAGTGACTTATACTTGTTAATTTCTGTGTCATTTGGTTTGTTGTGAACAGTTGTCTCATTGGCAATAATACCACAATTTCTTTTTTAAATGTTGAGTTTTTTTATCATTTGTAGAAAATGTGAGAAATTTGAAGAGGGTGAAAAAAGAAGAACAGGTTTGTATATATCATTGGTTCAAAATATAGAATACTATAACATTATATTTACTATCTAAGTAACACTGAACAGAAAAAATGTACATTATCTTCCATGATCATTTAGAAATAAATCTTAAAAATAATTGAATTTGCTTGCGTTGTCAAGAGCCGATAATGAAGTCAATTTATACGTATCTTCATTAGATCCTTTGGATAAATCAGTTGATTTCCTATACGATTATTTAATATTTGACTTCTTTTTTCAGAAGTCAACAGAAAATGAAGATGAAAGTGGTTTGTATTTATTTTATCATTTTTTTAGTATGATGGATAGGTTCATTACGTCTATATGATACTGAAACTAAATTTCTATTTAAACTTACAACTTGTTATCCATAGCTTTAAAATCGCTACTTAGGTTTGATTGAAAAATTTCTTTTTCTCTTTGGATTAACTTAGAAAAATATTTAATTAGCTATAAGTGATCAATTTTATCATATATGGTATCAGATTATCTCTAGTGATCTTAACATGATATGGAATCGGATTACCATTGGTCATCTAATGCAGATACTAGATTTAGTAACCTCTTGTCACCTTATGCAGATATTGGATTTGGGGACCTCTGGTCACCTTATGCAGATATTGGATTTTAGGACCTCTGGTCACTTTATGCAAATATTGGATTTGGGGACCTCTGGTCACCTTATGAAGATATTGGATTTGGATAAATCTGGTCACCTCATGCAGATATTGGATTTTGGGACCTCTGTTCACCTTATGCAGATATTGGATTAGAGTTCCTGGTCACCTTATGCAGATATTGGATTTGAGGACCTCTGGTCTTCTTATGCAGATTTCCGATTTGGGGACCTCTGGTGACTCTATGAAGAAATTTGATTTGTTATATATCTGTTCACCTTATGCAGATATATGATTTGGGGACCTTTGGTCACCTTATGCAGATATTGGATTTGGGAACCTCTGGTCACCTTATGCAGATATTGGATTTGAGGACCTCTGGTCACCTTATGCAGATTTCAGATTTAATTAACTCTGGTCATCAAAACATAAGTCATGTTATTTTTTGTTATTATTTGTAGGAAATGTAAGACAATCGAAGAGAAGGAAAAAAGAACAAGAACAGGTTTGATATGCATTACTGGTTCAGCAAGACTATAGAATTGTATTGCATATTACATTTAAAATATTAATGATCTCAACAGAATGAACATTGTCTATCCTGATCTTTTAAAAAACAAATCTTAGAAAATGCTTGAACTTGCAAACGTTGACAAGAGCATTTAAAGTTGATTATTAAGTCAATGTATACTTACCCTCATTATATTATTTTGGATAAATCAATTGATTTCCTAATGTAATCATTATATATTTTATCTTCTTTTTCAGTCACTAGAAAATGTAGATAAAAGAGGTATGTATGCATTAAATTTGTTAAATATAATTCTTATTTATGATGGATAAGCGCCTTGTGTCTATATAATACTGCAACTATTATTCTATTGAAACTTTAAACTTGTTACGAATTTTGTGAAATGGCATTTAAGGTTTAATTAAAAAAAACATTTTTCTTTTGGGATAACCTTATAAAAATTTAAATTGGCTACATGTTGTCAACTTTACAAGATATGGTATATGGTAACCTCTGGTCATCTGAACAACATATAGAATTTGGTTACCTCTGGTCACCTTACGACGATATTGAATGTGTTTACTTACCTCTGGTCACCTTACGACGATATTGGATTTGTTTACCTCCGTTCATTTCATGCATATATTGGAAATCTCTGGCCACCCTATGTATTATTCGAATTTGGTTATTTCTTGTCATCAATATTTACCTACAACTGGTCATGTTGTGTTTTTTTATCATTTTAGAACATGCTAGAAAATCAAAGAGAGGGAAAAAAGAAGAAAAACAGGTTTGATATACATCATGGGTTCAACAAGAATATAGAAAAGTATTAAATATTACTTTTAATATTTTATTACAATTAACAGAATGAACTTTGTCTACCATGATCATCTATAAAACAAACGTTAGAGAATGATTTAATTTGCAAACGTTGCCAAGAGCATGTTCAGTTGATAATTGATACTTATCCTCTGTAGATATTTTTGATAAATCAATTGATTTCCTTATACGATTATTGTATTCTAACATAAAACTGGTTATCATTTTTTGTTAAAACGGCTACTTAGGTTTGATTGAAAAGTAAATTCAATATTCTTTTAGAATTTCCTTACAAAATTCTTAATTTTGGATACATGTGGTCATCTTCCCAAGATATGGTATCTGGTAATTACTGGTCACTTTTAAAAGATATAATAGGGTTTTGTTACTGTTGGTCACCTGATTTAAATATAAGTTTTGGTTACCTAAGTTTATGCAGATATTGTAATTATCTGGTCATCTTCTGCATATTTCGGATTTGGCTTCCTCTGGTCACCTTATGCAGATAATTGATTTGGTTACATCTGGTCATCTTATTCATACATGGGATTTGGTTACCTCTGGTCACCTTCTGTAGATTTCAGATTTTGTCACCTCTGATCACCTTATGTTGATATGAAATATGGTAACCTCTGGACACACTTACGCAAATAAAATTTGTTTTATTTAGTCTTTTATAACAGAAAATGAAACAATTAATGTTAATATAAATTGCAAAAAAATATCAACATTTACATTTGAATGGTTCATGGTTTTATTTCTTTTCATTAGTAGATAATGTTAGACAACCGAAGATCCAGAAAAAAGATGAAGATCAGGTTAGATATACATTCTTGGTTCAGGGAGAATATGTTATATTGTTATATTAATTTCAATATATTAATAACCATTAAAAAATGTGCATTGTCTTTCAGAGTCGTCTAAAAAATAAATCTTAGAAAACAATTAAAATTTCTTACTTTGTCAAGAGGATTTTTACAATTGATTATGTAGACAATTTATACTTATCATTATTAGATAATTTTTGATAAATCAATTGATTTCCTAATACAATCATTATAATTTTTATCTTCTATTTTTAGAAGTCAACAGAAAATGTAGATGAGAGTGGTATGTATGCATTTAATCATGATGGATAAGTTCATTAAGTTTTATGATACTGAAACTATCATTCTTTTTGAACTTAAAACTTGTTATTGATATTTGTAAAAATGCTACTTAGGTTTGATTGAAAAGTAATTTCATTTTCCTGTTGAGATTACTTTACAAAAATATTGAATTGGTTACATGTGGTCAACTTAACAAGATATTGCCAATTTCATCAAAATTGAATGGGCAAGATGTGGCGCCATAGTTAAATTTATGAACATTGAAAAAGGTGACAAAAAAGTAGGGAAATTGACCAAAATGAATTATTTTCCTATTTTAGAATGATATATTTTTAAATATGAAGCATATAATAGTTTTTGTTATACTTTATATAAAGAAAACAATTGAAGTTTTTAATATACTTCTTCACAGGGCAGGCTTTGGAGTTGACTGGCTCAACCCCCAACCTAATTTTATTTAGGAGATATTGGGGTAGAAAAATGTCACTTTGTTTCTAAAAATGGTATCATAATGATCAAGACATTGATATTATGTAGTTATTTTGTACACAAAATCAATGCAACCACCAGGAATTAATTACCAAAGATAACTAGGATTACATTTTATGATTAAAGTAATTGTGTTTTGATTGGTTTCTTATCAATTATCCTGAATAATACTCTTATCTCAACAGGTACAAGTGAGACGACGGATTGGAATGAGATTACTTCTTTTGAGGAGTTTAGGATTGCAAGTATGTACATTATATTTTTTTGATCATTTGTATACCATGATCACCAACAATCTATATTTCACCTCAACAATCATTATATTTAGCACTTCATGGATTTGGATATGAATCATTACTTGTTTTATTATTGTCTTTCCAATTACTTTTTATGAATAACAAAGCTAAATGTCCTGTGTGATGACTGTACCTTCACATTTTCAGGAATGGCTTTTATCTGTTTAGTAACAACCTATACATATACTAGTTTGATATTTACTTGGTAATTTTATACATTTAGAAGCTCCCTGTATCATTTATTTTTACATTGTGCCTTAAATAATTCAAGTCATTGATTTCTTTTAATAGGCTAACAAAAACACAATTTTAAGTTTCTCATTAATCTTATCATAAGGGTTCATGATTATTTTCCAATTTATTTTAAAAAGACATTAGACCTGTGAGAAGTAGACTACAGTCAATGAAAACAAACAAAACGGAGAAAAGAATGATTTATATGGTGAAGGGAGATGAAATCACGGCCAGAGTCCAGGGACCAGACAGAATGTCAGTTCACCAGATAGGTGATTACTTGACAATAGGGAAATCAAATACTACTCAACAAAATCGAAAGGAACTTTCAAGACTAGTCAATTTGATTCCGAAACCAACAAACATAGTGCCACCGATCACATCAGCCTGGTCCATGTTAACAAACGGTAAGACTTTAGTGAATACACTTGATTCTCAAAGAAAACAGTTTATGCTGGTTAAAACACATAAATTGATGATCTCGTGTTTTTTTAAGCATTGATTGATTAGAAGGTAAGGAATGGTGAATGGGTCGAAAGGAACAATCAAACTGAAATTTGGAGAACAAACTGACAAAGCTGAGCAAAAAAATTAAAAAAAATGATGGAAAGTCAAAAATGCAATCATTATAATTCAATATAGAAAAAATAAAACTGAGCAACATAAACCCCATAAAAAACTAGGGTGGTCTCAGGTTATCTATATTGGTTAGCAGATCCAGTTTATTATGTGGTGCCCATAATATTGTTCATGCTTGAGTTTATGATCCCTTGGTATATAACTGTATCTTTTGAAATCATATGTCTACTGTGAATCATATACATGTCGCTTTGCCAATCTGTAAGACATTTTTTTAAGTTGTAAGAACTTTCATAACGGTGCTTAATATGTCTTATTACATATATTTATCAGCTTAACTGCAAGAAAAGATCACAACTGTATTTCACTTCATTTTCAGGTGATGTTGACTATCAAGTTCAATCTTTAAACACTTTGACCGAGGCTCTTGTTGAAAGGAGCAACCAAAAAGGCTGTATGCAAAAAAATGAAAGGGACATCTGCCCAAAAAAAGAGTGACATTGAAAAAACTAAGTAAGTGTTTGAGGAGAATTCAATTGTTCAGATTTTATGAACATTGGATTTATAATGGCTACAAAGGCAATCGTCTTCTTGACATCTTTATTACATACTAAGAGTATGGAATAAAATACACAATAGAAAATGCAAACATCTAGATTAACATGAAATATATAAAACATACATTTTCCAAATACCATGATCATTATGTATTTATCTTCTCAACAATCAATTATAAACTGAGTTCTCATCTATTCAATTGATTGCTTATCTGTTTCAATAATTATTCTTGACTAAATTTGTGACAAAATTCAGATCATAAATTCATAATCAAGTCTATAATGCAATCTATCTTTTTACACTCGAGGTCTATATATAGAAAATGAACAATTGTGTTAAAAGCGAATGGAAATGTGTAGTTATCATTTTAATATACAGTCAAACACAAACATACTACCAGCTGTTTAAAAACAGATTTCGTTTTAATATAACTTTATGGACACAGGGATTATGTCAAAGAAACAACAACCCGACCAAAACGTAAAAAACAACTCAAGGTTTCACATTTCTCTGTGTACTAAATAATAAACTTTTCAAAGCAAAATGACATGGAATCAATCATTTTAAAATTAATAGCATCGTTAGAATACTAACTATAAAATCATATACAATCTACTTCTTACTGGTCATAAACTTGAAACAATCCACACTACATGTTTATCAGAAAGCTAGGTAGAACAATTGACTTATAATTATTGATGTACAAATTACTATTTAATTTGGCCTTACAATTCGACTTGGTCCTTTGTTTTATTATTGATATGTATAACATTGCTATTCTCATTTATTTTCCAACGGTTTAACATGCTCTATTTTGTTGTAGCTAGGAAACATTTGAAATTATTGAATACAATCTTTGTTAGTAATGACATAAATTAAGCATTATAGTATTAACATATTAAAACATTTAAAAAAAAATATTTAAGTCAATAAAATAAAATGCATTCTTGTAAATTAAGTCTTTTATTTGCTTAGATTAAGTGATTCTTATTAAAACTAGAATAATTAAGATGGTGTCATTATATAAAATTGTGTAGGTAAAGAAATGTCCTATTATAATAAAATTGCTGTCTTAACTTATATTTGCAGAGAAATTGTTGGCCATGTTATAGCCGAACTAAATAAAACTAATGTAAACAAGGCAATGCATGGGAAAGTTTTTGAGGCCTTTTGGAAGACAATACAGACAATGCTGCCAGGTAATGATTTATTAGACACATGACACGTATTATCTTAACTTAAAACATATTTGATCATTTGCTTAAAAAATATAACCTACTTGAGACAACAAACAGACCTAGTCCAATGTAATAATTAGCCAAGTTATCTGCTTGACAAAATCATCATTAGGAATAGGTATTTGTTATATTAAATTATATCCATTTGTTCACATCAGTATCTTTGCAAAACATTTCAAGAGCAAACTGTATATGTCCTACTTTTAAAGCATTTAAGCACCTATGTAACATATACAATTTTTGAACGAATATCTAGAAAAGGCAGTTTTTCAAAATCAGTATAATATTTCATTATTTTTTTCATTGAAATGGTTTACGAATGGATCCTTTCTTTCTGTGCGTAGATTTGAAACTTCCATCATCATTAACTTTACGCCCCCGTTTTTTCAGAACACACTTTCGGCTTACTGAATAGTCATGATCAGTGTTTGGACTTTTGGATTTTCTGCTTGGAAACAGCGGTTGCTGCTTTCGCTTTCTTGTTGTTTTGGAAAAGTTGGTTGTCTTACAAATATGTAATGCCGTTGTGAGTGCTTGACAAATAGCTTTCTTTTTTTTCACGTCAATTGTCTGGAAATTTTTATTGTTTACATATAAATTGATTTCCTCAATTTTTCTTTTAATAGCCTGGTCGGTTGTTTCTTTGTCTTCAATTAATTGTTGTTTTGTTTCATCAATTGAGGTAGACTCTATGTCAGGTGATGGAACTACCAGTTTTGCTACCATCACACAAACACAATGTTTACCATGGCTATTGGCAAAACATGTACATTTGAAAGAGGTCAAATTAACAACTGATACATTTCCCAATCTTGACAAAACCTCTACCTGGTTGTTATCTCTGTCATAAAAATATTGTTCTGCATTAAATACATCCATTGCTTCTGATCTGCGCTCTACAGTAAGGTCGATGTTCCTTTTAGAAGCAATCAATTCAGCTAAATGAACATGCTTACACATTCCTGAAAAATAGTAGAGAATGGAACATAAATAACTTGTACCTTTATGGTTCACTTTCAATTGTACAAACTTTAAACAAAACCACTAATGAACGTTGAGTAAAGATTTACTTAAATTGGATCGCATTGTTTTAGAAAATTTGATGAGGAAAATGATTATTTGCACTTGTATAACCTGATGACGGTTGATAATGCCTTGTTGGAAGACAAAAACAATCAAAACCGAGGAGACTCATAAAACCATAAGACATTTACAACAACAGTAAAAAACAATAATAAACAACACGAATTCCACTGAATACCTGAAGTGAAATTAGGTGCTTTAGAAGGATAAGCATTTCCGGGAACCATATACGGTACCCGAAATTAATAATCTTGATTTCAACAATTCATACTTGATGGTGTACTTTTAAACATTGTTGGACTGACTTAAGATGCTAAAAAAATACCTCTTGTTGTTGCTGCTGGACAATTGCACACTTCATTGACAATGTCCACATTATAAATCGTCCCAAATGCTGTCTGTGATGGAACAGTGCATTCTGTGGATGAAGTCCATTGCACAGTTTGGTCGAGTCCTGCCTTGAGCATATTCTCTGCTGTCAATTTACTTTTGTCTCCCCTTTGTCCTCCCATATTTTTCAGGCGACCAATCTTTACGAGTTCATCCAGATAGCTAAAATTACGATGTTTTTTTTAATTTATTTTTGGTAATGAAAACATAATTCAAAGATCTAATAATAAATTATTTCTTAAAAAATTGAATTCACAGTATTTAATATTCAATGTATTTGCATCTTAAATTAAAATGATCTTTCTAATTTCAGACGATTCAAGTGAACGATAAGAAGAACAGGATTGTGACAAATTTAAACTTACTTACTCATAAAACATAGTTACATTTCCATGGAGAAGGAGTAGTAAGTCCTCTACTCTGCTATTGGCATACCCACCAAGGAAATGGTATTTCATGCCCAGGAAAAACCTGAAAATGACAAAATGTTAAGGACTTTGAATTTATGATTTATATTTGAATGTACAAATAGAAAGTACATAAAATATTAATGTGTTAACATTTGAATGTTATAAGTAGCATTATATTTTTTTGTTTTAATATCCTCATACACATCAGGTTTTGCTAGACTACATTTTTTCATTTTGTCTGCTTTTATGTAATTATCGACTTGCATTGACAATTATGATATTTGTATTAAATTTGCATAACCCTATCATGAAAGAACGGCAAAAATCCTCTCCATATAGTTAAAAATTGTAAAGTTTATATCATGCTATGTCTTTGGTTACCCATGAAGAAGTAGGATTTAGACAAAGTGTAATACTTTTTATAAATCAGGTCATAAAAACAGAGACAGTTCAGAAAATTTATCCCCAAAATAAAATATACTTAGTTACTATTATCAAACAGATGATAATTAGATGATGCTTAAAATTTCGATCTTGTAAAATATAAGGTGTATAGTAATAAAATGTATTAATAACCTTTCAACTAAGTTATTTGTATCTTGATCTTCATGAAAAAAATGTCTTCCATAGTTGGCCCATCGACATCCCCACTTGTCAGTACACCAGTTGTCTAACAAGTAGTCTGCTATTTGTTTGGAAGGCATCTTCTCTTGCAACATTTTAACTTTTTGAGAAAAGTCTTCTTTCTGATGAAAAATTATATTGACACATTTCTTTTGAGTATAAAATCAGATTTTATAGATTAAACACGCGTGTACTCATAAGCATTGTATATTTATAGGTAAGATCTTTAAATCGCATTAAGCAACTATTTGTACTTTCTAAATTATTTTACTGCTTTAATTCAATAGAGATTCATTTCTATATGTTTCAGTGGTTTTTTTTTCATCTTTTATCAACCAAAATTCATTGATTGTATTTTTTATTATTATTATTATTGCGTTTTAATTGACTCTATTTGAAAAATCTTGTTGATATGATTTTGATATTAAAACAATTACAATGTTGGAAAAGGAGAAAAAGATCCCACTGAGGTTTCATTTCTACAGGGATTTTTCTTATAATATAAACATAGCAATAACCAATCGTGTTTCATTGTGAGGCAACACACTCGTGATTAATTTTTTAACAATGTTTCACATCCTCTGCATATAAAACTGTTATTATCAGAAGCAGGTCAAGTTATACTATGTAAATTAACATTCACCTAGTACATATTAAATATTCGAATACATTATTTGAATTTGTCAGGACCAACTCAAAATTATTGACCAATTTAAAAATTATTATATTTCACTGTGGTATCATAGGTTCATTATATTTTATTTGTCTTAACTATCACGTTTGATTACCTTGGTACATATTTTCATAGTTCTAATATAGTCAATACCTTTTTTTCTGGTATGTGCGTGCATGGGTCCTGATACACCAGATTCTTTTTTATTCAAAAATCTGTACACAGCCTGTAAATCAAATCATTTATATTTAGTTCATGTCTTAAAGATTCTTGATAATAATAATTAAACATTGTCTTGAATATATCATGACTAATTATTTTTCAACAAGATAATATTTGATCTATGAAAGTATTAATGCGAAAGAGTCTATTTATTAATTCAAAACTGACCTCAAGCTTATAAACACAAAAAAAAGATATAAAATGTTAAATCCAATGCAATTAATACTTATTGATCCAAAAGAGTGAAACTTCACAGAATAACTCTCATTTAATAACTGATTTTTTTCCCATAAAGAATAAGGTAAAATGTATGATACATATATTGAATAATATAATACCTGTAAAACATGAAACCAGCAAAGTAAAACAGAGCTGTTTGGGAATACTTCATTAATTGCGCTGATTTCTTTGGTATCTCTGTCTACCATAAAAGATCTAGTAAACAAAATGTAACACTGCAGTATCAACAATCTATATCTTTATCTCATATTGGTTTTATTCTATAATACTATTTGTTAATTTGTAAATAATTATGTAAATTCTTTTTTTTTTTATATCAATTAGATTTTTAATTTGTGATTAAAAAGTTTGGAAACAAGCCTAAAAAAGCTTTAATTATTATGTTATGTATAAACCTGACTATGCTTTAATCTTAAATGCTTTGGTTTTAAAGCCTTGCTATAGATCACACTCAAAAGATTTTAAGGAAATTGATGTTTTTGTAAGTGTCATTAGTCCATTAGAAAAATATTATTATGCAAAAATTATTTATCTAATATTCTTTGCCAAAATTCAACTGAAATTATTGTGGACCTTAATTGTATTAATTTTGATATGCATGAAAAAATGTTTCTTTAGATGAATCTTTCATAGCATTGTCTATTTGTCATTTCAAATAACTATCACTGCACGAATATGTGAATAATGTCATAGTTTAACCTGTAATTGTTACAGCCAAATTAATTAAAACATATAATTGAATGGTATTTATTTATCTTTTATATCCATATCAGATTTGATGTTGACTCCGAATAATGTTACTAATTGTAAACAAATAATAAGACGAAAATGAAAAGTGTTAATAAGCAATGATATTGAATTCGAAATATTGTCAACTTTGATACCCACAAACCTTGGACGGAAATCAAATCCATGATTTTCAGCCGTAGTCTTCAGAGATCTCAGAAATATTTTGACAACTTCACCAGTATCATCTGACGAGATACAGTACGAAAGAGGAGTGCCTCGGCCTTGCTGTTCATCTCTTGCAACAAGAGCATAGAATGAATAACCATAGGCAGTTAATCCTTAAAACAAACAAAAAACATGTTGTAAGTTTATTGTCACACAGTTCAATTCTTTTAAACGTATCAATATTTTAAATTGAAATTTCCATGATTATATACAAGTATATACCTTTATATGTAGCATCTAAAAACACCACATTTTCTGCTAGTTTCACCATTCTTTTTCTTTGTGCTTCATTCTGGTAAATAATTACTAATGGCTGTACTCCCCTACAATGTAAATGTTACATATTTAATGACCAAAAGTATGAGTATGAATTATATATTTTATGTTGAAATCATGTCCATTTAATGGAAAAGAAGACGACAAACTAGCTACATTGTACTCATATTAAATAACCTCTATTAAAACTGAAAAAGACAAAAATGTAAAATATATTGACAAAATATATGACTTGTGAACAAGTGTAGCACTAAAAACACTCAAAAGGATAAAAACCAAAAATACAAATCATCTATTATGAGAAGTCAGATATACGTTCAGTCTACAGAAAACTCATCTGTACAGCTCTCATTGAAACATTTTACAGACAAAATCATATACGAAATTGGACAGACGAGTACTTTAAAAACTATTTGAACATAAGGCAATCCAGTCATGTCTGAAGAACAAAACAGGGTATCAATCAGTAATTTCAGAATTACTCTTTATCAGCATTATGCTTATATCAGTTATTAAAATTTACAAAAGTACATTATTATATAAGAATAATTACTCTTTCAATTCTTGGTAGAAAATTATCTCTTCCTTCAGTATTTGTGTGCATAGCTCGTGTACAGCTACAGCATCATTCTGGTGAATTCTAAAACAAATGAGGAAATATCATAGATCAATACCAGTACTGACATATACAAAATCAATGTCAACAGTACATCTGTATAATTTGACCAGAAAACACCAAAGTTAATTTACTGTGTAAAGTGCATGTTTACAATCAGATTGGTAAAAAGATTAAAATGGTGAATAAAGTAATGATTTTAACAGACGAACCATTGGGTTTGCAAACAGTGCATCAGTTTAAAGAACCACAAACCAAACGCTGTATCTATAAATGTGATGGAGGTAACCAACGTCATTTCCAGTGTAAGGTACTAAATACCAAATGCTCTTTAAATTTCACTTTACTAAAGTATGTAGATGTAACAAGACGGAACCAAGGATATACTTTGTGTAAAGCTATCATTTTTTTTTAAATTGTCCAAATGTGACCAAAGTTGCGGTGAACAGTGGTAACCAAAGTCAATATATGTGTACGGTTTCAAAAGGGATATAGATTATATACATATCTAAAATAGACATAGGAAACACAAGTATGATTAAGGTAGCCCTAGTCAATACCTGTGTATCATTATATATATGTTTCAGGTGACCAAAGTTAACAAAATGGTGAAAAGTGATTATCAAATTCTACAAACATTTAAGGGTACAAGTGGCGACCCAGGTCCATATATGTGTTCATTAACCAGAGGTTACCAAAGTCTGTATATGTTAAGTGTTATCAGAGGTAGCAAAGTCTTTGTCAATATTAAGATTTGGTTCAAGTTATCAGAGGTAACTGAAGTCCGGATAATGTGTTATTTTTCGATGACTGGATACGTAGAGACAAATATAAAAAAGAAGATGTGGTTCGATGACTGGATACGTAGAGACAAATATAAAAAAGAAGATATGGTATGATTACCAATGAGACAACTATCCACAAAAGACCAAAAATGACACAAACATTAACAAATATAGGTCACCATACGGCCTTCAACAATGAGCCTGTTTCTTTGGATTTTTTAGAAGAACAAAGTAGTAAGTACATATTTTAAGTAAATCTTTTGAATATGTTTTGATACCTTTTATCCATTTTGTAACGTTGACATATATTCTTAATGTCAACTGGTGTCAGATAGTATCTTCTATCGTGCACATCAAAATGCCCTTGATCTCTAGCCCATTTCCATGCTTTGCACAATATTTCCATGGGTTTTTTCCCCTTTTGATAATGAAATAAAATTAAATTCGTGTCAATTACAATTAATTTCAAATTTAGTTAAAATCTTTTTGAGCTTAAGGATTTTTTCAAATCAACACAAAATATGTCGTTGTATCAATATATGTCATTGTAAAAATATATGTCTTCTAGAATATTTTATCATCAATGCTATTCAGCTTTAAACTGGTTTTTTCATTAAAATATTTCATACAAGCGTCCGATATTTATGTAAATGCATTAAATGACTCTCTGGCAAGCCAATTTTATCCTAATCATTTTATTTTTGATTTATTTCAACCTATTCATTCATTATAATCTTTGCAAATTATGAAAAAATGCGCCGGAAGACAAACACAGACATCGAAAAGAACAGAATGGTTGAGAAAATATTAAACTCCAATAATGTCAGCATACACAATTTTTATTATCATTGTGTTTATAAGAGTGCCAGCAACTTATAATTGAAAAATAAGTCAATTCGTTATGAGCAATAAATTATATATAATACCGACGACATGAATACCTGATCAAGTAAAGCATCTATATAAAGCAGTAAGCTGTGATCTGGGCGTGATTGGTGTTTTTCCTCTTTTATCTGTAAACTGTGTCCATTGTGTTTTAGTTGTTGCCGAATTATTACTGCTTTTTTACTCAAATGGGTCAAAAATCTGTGTAAGAAGATATTAACATGCCCTTTAATGATTTTTTTTTTACATGTACAACGTCACTGGTTAGTACTGTTTTGTCAAACGTATCATTATTATATTTATTACAACAGCTTGTAAGCAATATTTAAGATCTATCGGACTTGAAGAAAAGGATTATTTTTACTAAAAATATGTGTAAGGCTACTTCGAATAACTGCTATGGTTGTTGTGTTCTCCTTGTAAATTGATAACTTATCATCAAAATGATATATACCAAATTCTATATAATTTGATACAGGGATTCGCTATATAATAATTTCAACCATGACAGGGTGTATTGACCCGCTCATCACATGAAATGTCAGGTAAACTAGCCAGAAACTCATGAATGGTGTATGCCCGGTGAATACCTGTTTAAATGTGTTTGGTTTAGTAATATGATAAATGCATTTAATTCCCACTCTCAAGACACGGACAAAAGGTTGCTTAACTACAACAAGGATGTTAGGATCAATAAATAATGATGTTCAAACGCTTAAAAGTTATAAATTAATTTATAGTTTTGCATCATAAAAGAAAAGTAAAAGAGATAAATGAATATTACATTAACATAACATACTGGAATGACACATATGCCTGACAATTATTTGCCCTGGTATTCAAAGGACCTGTTTTTTTTTTTCCTCTTGGTTTATTACATCTAAAATAAACATGATAAAATTTAAACAAATATGCATCTTAACTTTATAGATAACCAAAGAGAAAAATGTTGTGCAATATTTCAGAAAATTCATAGTTCAATACGTTTAAAAGCTTTCGGAACTATCTGTTATTAAAGGCCATACTATAATTACTGTATAAACTATAACACAAAACGTATATTATTGAAAAAAAGCAAGAGAATAACATACAACTAGAAGTCAAGATTATACAACTCATCTCTTTCAAAACTATACCAATATTATTTTCAGTCACAAATGTATCTTTTAACTCAGCATTGTCTTGCAAATTTGATATGCAAGATATGTAAATAGATTCTTTAAGAATGTTTACGATTGTTACTAAAGTTGTTCTCTTTTTCTATTTATTGTTTATTTGGAGAAAAACAAGAGTGGATTTATTTCAAGATAAAATTCCTTTATAGATTATCGACTTAGATGATTAAAGTTACCTTTCACACCTGTATTGCAATGTGGTTTTATTTGCTTTCCTGTGAATAAAATACCCTGTGATTGTTATATCCATTAAATGCTTGGTTATGACGTCTTCGTTGTCCACTTCATTTCTGTTGAATGATAAGCAAAAATTGAAGCCAAAGTCACAAATGCTAGCTGATAAAACACAACAATATGTTTCAGTGTAATAGTGTGACCAAAAATTCATCCATATATTCAGAAACATTGGAAAGAGTTACACCATAGTATAATAGACTTAAATTGTCCCCCAAAAAATAGAGTTCTTAAAAATGATCCCTTTGTTAATACAGTGATTTTTATATTTTGTAAGACTATTTGAAGTTCAGTAAAATTATTCTGAATAACAAACAGAGTTATTTTTCAATAATCTGAAGGTATATGTTTTGCTGTGATAGATATTTATTTTCTTTTAATTCTATTGAAACCATTAGGTCATAGGAAGAAGGTAGCATATAGAAATTAGTTGATTTCAAAACTATATATTTTCGATTAAAATAACATTTCCCATACCTTAAACGTCTAACAATGCAATCAGTACCATTTTTCCGTTTTTTGATGAAGGTGGATCTCACAAACTCTACGAATGGCATATCTAGGGTAAGAAAAGCATATGTATTGCTATGTAGTAACACTAGTTTACTTGTTATAAATTTAAAAACAAATGATGACATCGATGAAAAATACCAACATACGACCTCTGCACAATAAAATTAACGGTACCAATTTTCTTGCACCAGATGCGCATTTCGACAATACATGTCTCTTCAGTGATGCTCGTTGCCAAATTATTTGAAATCCAAAGCTTATATAAAAGATGAAGAGCTATAATCCAAAAGGTCCAAAAAGTATAGCCAAATCCGTGAAAGAAATCAGAGCTTTGCATGAGGGAGATACATTCCTTAATTTATAATAATTTCTAATATTTTGTAACAGCAAATTTTAATAACACAAAAAAATAGTTGCATATAATATATTTGAACGTTTCAACAGGCGCAAACCTGCACATTACACGTAAAACAGCAGTAAAACATTAAAAGAAAAGACGCACTATAAAAGCAAATAATGGAAAATGGCTTAACTCTGACAAAACAATTAACGAGTTACAAAAAATACAATTATAAACATAAGTATACTTCGCGACACAGTATTAATACAATAATAAAACGCATTTGCAGTATAACATAGACGTTACAGTTAATAATAAAAAAGGAGGACACATGATACAACTATTGCGACAAAATGACGTTAGATAAACCACTTTAAATTTCGCATGTAAAGTCAAATTTAAGTATAATAATTTTGTCGTTGGAAGTACGGAGAAATGGAAATAAAATGTGTTTTAAATGCATTGTTGACTTTCGAAAAGCCTTCGATAAAGTCATGCTCATTGGTAGTATCTATAAACTGCAACTTTATAATACAACTAATTATTTTTTATAGAATATTGACGTCTATGTATACTAATGGTAGGTTATGTATAAAAGTGGATGATAAAATGACTTTTACTTTTTATAATAAAATTGAGAATAAAAATGGGGAATGTGTCAAAGAGACAACAACCCGACCGTAGAAAAATACAACAGCAGAAGGTCACCAACAGGTCTTCAATGTAGCGAGAAATTCCCGCTAATTATAAGTTATTCAAATCATTTTAAAATCACTGATGATAAGTATGGCTAGTGAACATTTCCGAAGGAACAATATTGTACCTTCAACATCATGTGTCATGTTATAGTTGCTGAGTTCTTCGTTGCACACATCAACAGGAATAAAAAGGTTATCATCATTTGTTGCATGCTTATCATTCGTGTGGTGATCAAGTTTGCCACTGTCACCTAAAATTTGTTGTATAAACGTTACAATTAACAAAAAAACGTAATAATTTATAATTAATACTAGTTTATCTGTTAAAATAAAGCTTTTTTGCATCTGAATGTATTTGCCAATTAGAAAAACTTTGCCTCTAATGCTGATTGATATCAATGCAGTAATTATGCAATCAAATTATGTAAAGTAAACTTATATAAATATCACATTTACAATACTTCCTTTAATATTTTTCTTTTTCAAAAACAGTCTACAGTGAAAAAACGTAAAACGATTTAAGGTAGATCATTACTGAATTTTTTTCTCAGACATAATTTTCTTATACATAGCCACAATTTAGTAGAAAATCAAAAGAAAAAGGGTGAAAATAAATCTCGTTTTCTTGCGAAAAATGGAAATTTCATTATCATTCCTTTAAAGAAAATTCACCAAATAAGTTATCTTCCGTTAATTAGCTCAGTTGACAAATTGAATCAAACAAAGACTGATAGCCGGTTTTTACAATAACACTTATTTTTTCAATGATATAATGCACTTATTTACATTTATCAAACAAGAGTTTTAAAAATGAAAAGCATTTATGTCTCAAAATTTGCAGTTTTAAATAAAGAACTTTGTCGCTTGTGTGCTGCTATTTTACAATTCAAGATAGCGATATACAGATATATAGTGATGATCTACCTAATTCAAAGATATAAGGCTTAAAAATGTGTTCCGTCTACGTAAGACTCATTAGGGTCGCTCCTATCGAAAATGTGAAAATGCCTAATGAAGAACAAAGTTAAAGTAAACTTATTTCATTTCGTTTTGCTAAAAACAATTTGATAAAATATTAAATATATAAATATGGACATTTTACTGATTCTATGGTATTTATCCCTTTTTCAGCACAATATTGATCAACATTTTACCAAACGTGGGTCATTTGATCGAAGTCCTTCCTTAGTCGAAATATAATAATGACGACAAATATTTTGCTTTCCTCTGAATTTTATATAATGACGTCATTGGAATAGGTGATCATGCCCGATGAAGTCAGACAAGAAGAGCATGACTTTTTGTAAATAATCTAAACAAATTATCAAATTTTATTGGAATCATTAGATTAACAGATTCCACAACTATATCTCGTGTTATAAGATATTTCCCAACTATCAACCGTAGACATTATTTTTTTAACATAGATTTACATATGCGTTACTTTAAACTATAACTGTAAAGGTATCTCTTTATGAGAGATAATCATAAATTATATAATTTCTATTATCAGTTACCTTTTGGCTGGAGTGACTGGTAGTGGTTTTCGAAAATGTGCCCAAGAAGAATAGGATTACCGGAAAAACCATCACAACCAGTTACCCAAAGGACACTATCCTCATTATTGGTACTGGGAGCTCTGGTGACAATAACTATGTCTCTCTGTAGCATTCTGGACATTCCAATGACCACAACATGGTCTGCGTACTCTCCATTCTGTAACATCCTGTCACAGTAGTCCGGAAAATTGTCTTCAACGAAGTTTTCTAATAACACAATGCCTTGACTGCCCTATTGATTGAAAGAAAGCTACTTACATAAGTCTTTATTAACTACTGTACATTGAAATTGATTAATACAAAACAAATACTTTTATTACTACATTTTATCAAAAATCATCATGATCATAACATACATTTTTTATTTATTTTATTGTTTTTTGTCAATACCTATTATTTAGCATTGTACTATATTAACTGTAAATGATTTATTTAAACATCTGCAGAAAAAAGCATTCTGGTTGATATGAAAGTCTTAACTGATGCTTATTCTTTTATCAGTTTGTAAATCTTTAAATATTAAATTGCATTAATCACAGGTATTACGGGCAGTTACGTCAATTCCAAATTAATATTCTGTCGGAAGTATTTTTGATGGTATTTGTGTGTTAATAGCTTCTTAACTGATTTAAATCATATATTTAAGTTGTGCTGATGCGCCACTAACGTTGCCAACGGTTTTGATTTGTCCCCTGAAAACATGTCCAACTAATTCTTTATGTTTCTGTCCATGGAGGAGTTTGATAATTAGTGAATGTATTTAACAAGTAAATTAGTTTACCTCAAAACTAGGATGTGTTGATATGTAGTTTACAACATTTGTTCTTAATTGTTCGGGAGCAATAACGTCTGCGCCAATTCTATCTAGCTGGCATGTGATTGCTTCAAAAAAACAATTCCCATTCCCTGGTGTTTGACCTCTGTATTCTAAGCCATGGGATGAACAGTTCCTCTTAAGTCTCTCAACTATTAATGTTTGTTCCTCGTTTGAAGCTATGGATTGCTTTATAGCAATTTGTAGTTCATCAGGTGTTTGGAATGATTTCCCTTAATATTAGAATATAAGGTTAACATTTCTTCACTTCAAATTTACAGCTAAATGACATTGTTTATACATACTTATGTGTATTCAATTGTAATAAAAACGTATCATTGAAAATATTACTTGTTTATTCAGGGATCATTTGACAGATTTGTTAAGAGTGATATGATTCTGGGTAAACTCTGAATTTTACAATAAAATATGAATTATGATTCTTTCATTTCTTTGTGAGGTTGTTGACATTCACCTCTTTAGGATTATAAATTAACTTTTTCAGACCTTCTGCTCTGAAATATTTGTATCACAAAAGTCTGACATTTTTGGCTATTCATAAATTTATTCAAAAACAATATTTGACTTTGTTATTCATGATTATTGAAAGCAATGATAATATGCTGGTGGTTGACTGGTTTTGTGTAAATTATTTTGTTTTGAATTAAACAAATAAAATGAAGATACAGAACCAAAAACATTCTAAAATTTGAATGATGGCAGCAACTAGATGCATGTAATTGGTATTGACATTTTGTTTTAGAAAATGTGTGTGTAGGTGTGTATGTGTGTTGGTGTGTGTATGTGTGTTGGTGTGTTGGTGTGTATGTGGGTGTGCTGGTATGTGTGTGTGGGGAGGTAAAAATTTGATATGAATCCTTTCTTTTTACTAATAAAGGGCATCATAAGAAAATTGAAATAAAACACTGATCAGTATTAAGTGAACTGCCAAAGTGTGTTATGTACACTAGTTTTGAGATAATAAACAAATGATAAAGTAAGGAATAAACCGCAAACCAATTCCGTGGAATGATGTTTGTCTTGTTCCCGATTTTGTGTTTATTGTCGTGGCTTTGTCAATTTGTTTATGACAAGTGGATTTGATTAAGTGCCTTTTGAATTTTCTGTTTTTCAGTTTCCAATTTGCGTGCCAACAGATATATTCAACTACAAAAGTCTACAGTATTAACATAAAAATAACACTACTGTGTTATAAATGTATATCTATAATATAATACAGATAAAGAAATAAATCACCTGATGCTAAGCATATCTTTTCTTTCATCTCATTTGCTTTTTCTGTTAAGGTTTGTGCGTGGCGAAGAATATACTGTTTTGAATGTGTATCACATGCTAAAATGGTAGGGAAATATAATATTTGTGCGTGTAATTTCCTAGAATAAATCATATTTTTTCAATTTGCATATGTACACAAAAAAACAAAAACAGTAACAATTTTCGATTTGTTGGAATAAGATACTAATTTTGAAACACTTTTAAAAAAAATATATACGCAGTCGCTGAGCCATTACAAATTGGCCAAGGATAATTGATCGTAGCTGAATGAAGTTTTAAAAAATGAAGAGCATATTATCCATGCCATCGGTCGTTGTAAAATATTTAGCATAAAAGGTCAATCCGTGGTAAAATCAGTATAAATTCAAGCCTAAATGAATTATTTCTCAATTGTATGATCTAAACAGCGTAATCTATACAATACTGTATGAAAAATATCACGACATTTGTGGCGGTTTGGGCATAAATGAGAAAACACAATTCATACCCAATTCTCTGGCTTTTTTCTCCAAAGAGGTTGCCTCAATATATATGGCTTCAATCTGTTTTTTAACTTCTTCCTTTTTTTCATGTCGCAATTCATGGAGGTCTTCCAAATTAAAGTTTTCCAAACCTGTAAGATATGGAAATGGCGGAATAAATAACGATGTTTCAAATATACACCGCGATAATGTATCATAATTTGACATTCCTTAACTATAATTTTGGAATTTGTGCAGTTTTTCTAGTTTTTGAAGTATTTGATTTGTACTATCAACCCTACGTTTCGAATTCTGATTTTAGGAATTGAATATTGGTCTTAATATGACCTCTACTATGATTAATGAAATAATTATGTTTGAAACTGTAACCATTACCTTCAAAATCGCCTGTTACACCTGTCATATTTCCTCTATTTAATTCACGAACAAAAAACCCTGTAATGAGAATGTGAAATATATCATATTTATTTTTAAAATGTCAACAAAATCTTTTTTTTATTAATTGTATATAACCGGAGAAACCATGAGACCCCTTAAAAGTCATATAATTATATATAGGATGAACAGATTTAACCAAAATGAATTGCAGTTCAGGGTAATAAGAGGTTGCCTAAGACATTATTTGCGTCAGATTACCAAAAGTAAATAAATTATAGGATGGGTATCCAGAGATATCCATAATCATTATCTGTTTATGATGAGCAATATTCATATTCAATATAAATGTTGCGGGAAGTGTTAACCAAATTTAACATCTGGATAGTGTGAAACGAGATAATCGATGCCAATAAAGATTCATTAATTATGAATTGTGACCAGAACCTAAAGTTAATACCTGTGTATGGTGACCAAAGGTAACCACATTCCAAATCTGTAAAGGGTGACCAGAGGTAATTTAAGTAAATATATGTATACGATGACCGGAGGTAATCTCATTCAATAATATGAAAGGGTTAACCACATTCAATATCTTTTAAATTTGCCCAACGATATTCATCTTATGAACTGTCACCATAGTTAACATAAGCCAATTTATTGTAGGGTGACCAAAAGTAACCATTTTCAATATCTGTGTAGGATGACCAGAGGTAACCATAGCCAATATCTGTGTGGGTGATCAGAGGTAACCATATGCAATATCTTTGTAAGGTGACCAGAGGTTACCTTAGTCAATATCTGTGTAAGGTGTCCAGAGGTAACCTTATTCAATATCTGTGTAGGGTGACCAGAGGTAACCATATTCACAATTTTGGTAGGGTGACCAGAGGTCACCCTATTTAATATCTTTGTAAGTTGACCAGAAGTAACCATATTCAATATTTTTGTACGGTGACCAGAGGTAATCACATTTAACATCTTTGTAGTGTGACCAGAGATTACCAAATTAAACATCTAAGTAGGGTTAATAAAGGTACCTAAATTCAATATTTATGCATGGTGTCTAAAGATAAATAAATGTATATCTGTGTATGGTGACCCGAGGTAACCACATTAAAAAAAAAACAATTGCTATATATATTTGTTGACAACGGCTACATAATTTAATATATGTGTACATCGACCAGAAGTGGCTATATTAATTATAAAAGTAGCGCAAAAAGTGTGCACCGAGATAACCATTGCTAACCAAATTCATTATTTATGAATTGTAACCATAGGTAACATAAGCCAAATTTTTGTAGATTGACCAAAGGTAACCATAGCCAATATCTGTGTGGGTGACCAGAGGTGACCATGTTCAAATTATGCGTAGATTGACCAGAGGTAACCATACTTAATATATGTGTAGGGTGACCAGAGGTAACCACATTCAAACTCTTTTTATATGACCAAAGATAACCATATGCAATATCTTTGTAAGGTGACCAGAGGTAACCATATTCAAAATTTTAGTAGGGTGACCAGAGGTAACCATATTCAAAATTTTGGTTGGTTGACCAGAGGTTACTATATTCAATATCTTTGTAGGGTGACCAGAGGTAACCATATTCAATATTTTGGAGGGTGACCAGAGGTAACCACATTCAACATCTTAGTAGTGTGACCAGAGATTACCAAAATAAACATCTTAGTAGGTTTAATAAAAGTACCTACATTCAATATTTATGCATGGTGTCTAAAGATAAATAATTTTATATATGTGTATGGTGACCCGAGGTAACTACATTAAGAAAAGGCAATTGCTATATATTTTTGTTGACAATGGCAACATAATTTCATATATGTGTACATCGACCAGAAGTTGCTATATTAATAATAAAAGTAGCGTAAAAAGTGTGAACCGGGATAACCGATGCTAACCAAATACATTATTTATCAATTGTAACCATAGGTAACATAAGCCAATTTATTGTAGGTTGACCAGAGGTTACCATTTTCAATATCTGTGTAGAGTAACAAGAGCTAACCATACTCAATATATTTGTAGGGTGACCAGAAGTAACCACAATCAATATCTTTTTAGATGACAAAAAAAACCATATCCAATATCTTTGTTAGGTGACCAGAGGTAACCATATTCAAAGTTTTGGTAAGGTGACCAGAGGTTACCATGTTCAAAATATGTGTAGGGTGACCAGAGGTAACCATAGTCAATATATGTGTAGGGAGACCAGAGGTTACCACATATAATATCTTTTTAGGTGACCAAAGATAACCATATGCAATATCTTTGTAAAATGACCAGAGTTAACCTTATTCAATATCTGTGTAGGGTGACCAGAGGTAACCATATTCAAAGTTTTGGTTGGGTGACCAAAGGTAACCTTATTCAATATATGTGTAGGGTGACCAGAGGTAACCATATTCAAAGTTTTGGTTGGGTGACCAGAGGTAACCTTATTCAATATCTGTGTAGGGTGACCAGAGGTTACCATATTCAATATCTTTGGAGGGTGACCAGAGGTCTGGCAACATAATTCAATGTATGTGTACAGCGACCAGAAGTTGCTATATTAATTATAAAAGTAGCGCAAAAGTGTGAACCGGGATAACAGATGCTAACCAAATACATTATTTATGAATTGTAACCATAGGTAATATAAGCCAATTTATTGTAGGTTGACCAGAGGTAACCATTTTCAATATCTGTAATTGTTTACCAGAGGTTACCTTTTTCAATATTTGTGTACGTTGATCAGAGGTTACCACGTTCAATTTATGACCGAAGTTTACAAAATTAAATATTTAAGTAGGCTAACTATAGGTAACCAAATTAAATATTTATGCACGGTGACTAGAGGTAATCAAGTTTTCTATCTGTGTAAGATAAGAGGTAACCACATTCAAAATATGTGAAGGGTGACCAGAGGTAACCCAATTCAGTATTTGTGTAGGGTAACTTGAGGTATTTAAAGTTCATATATGTATAGGGTGACCAGAGGTCACCAAATTCAATATTTTAGTAATTTATGTATGATTAATCATATTAAAACTCTTGCACAGTCATCAGTACATTTTCATTATTACCGGACTTAAGAAAGAACTCACACGATGGGAGCGTTCAAGACATGATTAAGAAGATTCCTGTTGTTCCTTACTTTTTTAATGTTGTTGTAAATTTCTTTTGGTATATCTGTTTACTCCTTGGTTTTGATTGTATTTGTCTTAGTAGGGTGACCAGAGATTACCAAAATCAAGACATATTTAGGGTAACAAGAGGTAGTTAAAGCCAGTATATAGGTTTTGAAACCGAACATAACTCAATTAAAAGTATTTGAAAGATGTCCAGATATAACCGTGATCATTATCTGTGTAGGATGGCAAGTTTATAACTAATTCAAACATCTGTGTTGGGTGACCAGAGGTTTCCATATTCAGTATATGTGAAGGGTGACCAGAGGTAACCATATGCAATATCTTTGTAAGATGACTAGAGGTAATTTTATTCAATATATGTGTAGGGTGACCAGAAAGAACCATATTCAAAATTTTGGTAGGGTGACCAGAGGTCACCATATTCAATATCTTTGTAGGGTGCCCAGAGGTAACCATATTCAACATCATTGTAGAGTGATTAGGGTTAACCATATACAACATCTTGGTAGGGTGTCCATATATTACCAAATTAAACATCTAAGTAGGGTTATTAAAGTTAAATAAATTCAATAGTTATGCACAGTGTCTAAAGATAAAAAATAGAATATATGTGTAGGGTGACCAGAGGTCACCACAATTAATTATGTAAAAGGTGACAAGGTGCAACAAAATTCAATATCTGTGAAGGCTTGCCGGGTTGACAAGAGGTAACCAAATTCAATATCTTATAATGTTTATTGCAATTCAATACATGTGTTGGGTGACCAGAGGTCACCACAATTAATTATGTAAAAGGTGACAAGATGTATAGAAATTCAATATCTGTTTAAGGGCCATTCAATATCTATATCTGTGTCAATTAATTAGAAGAACCACTGTAAATTTATCTGCAAAGGAAGTAAGGTTAATAAAGTTACTATGCATTTTGTATCAAATGACCAGTGTAACTGTATGCACTATTATTTTCTGTATAGGGTGACCAGAGGTAACCAATGGCAGTTTAAAGGTACCCGAGTTCGAGGCATACCATCTTTTTAGTTATATTTCATGAGAGTGCAATATAGGCCATTAGGTTATTTTTTTTTTCTGAAAAATAAGCCATATCACTCGTTAATAGAGTTACAGATGAATCTTCTATGCATTTTCAATTGTTTGTTTTGAGTGAATCATTATGATTATTGATTATTTGTGTATTATTTTTTACTTTTTGTACCTCTCTCAACAGTATCCTTTGAAATATGGTGATTCCAGAACTTTGCATTAAGCTCATATCCGTATTGTATAACAGCAATTATAAACTGAGTATGCTGCACTGAGTATCCCCTTAGTAACGTACTTTCACTTTAAACCGGAAATCATGTACTATTTTTTGTCGCGTATAGACTCAATTTTAACCGTTTCTGTTCAGGTGACCAGTGGGCACCGTTCAGCGTAACTATTATCCTTGTGCACGTTTATCACATACAACGTCGTGCATTTCTGGAAATTTGTTCGAAAACGACAACACAGTGCGGAAAACCGCAAGTGATTTAAGACTTTTCACAAAATGGCTGAGGAGCAAATTTCAAACTAAGAACATGATAATTGTTGTGACAAGATAAATAAAATGCTTGTAATATCAATAAAAACAATTTAAGTTAAGAAATTTGTATTTGGTTGTCTGTAAATTATTATCTAAAAATTCATGGAAAGACAAAATTTTAATTAATAGTTCTTGTCTGTATTTCTTCTGTTGGAGTATATGATAAAAAGATAGGCTCTTGGGCTGATATCATGACCTAGGGCCGATAAAGGGTCTGATATGAAAAATGCCATGTAATAATCTATACTTACTGATCTCATCCAGTACGACGTATAACTAATCTCGTGTGGTACAGCGTATTACTGATCTAATCCAGTACGACGTATAACTAATCTCGTGTGGTACAGCGTATTACTGATCTAATCCAGAACGACGTATAACTAATCTCGTGTGGTACAGCGTATTACTGATCTAATCCAGAACGACGTATAACTAATCTCGTGTGGTACAGCGTATTACTGATCTAATCCAGTACGACGTATAACCAGAGACATATAATATATATGTCATACATCAAAGCAACATGGAAGACACTATTTAAAAAGTATTTTATAACCTTATTTCCACGAGACAATCATTTGTAGTGTTTTTTTGTCGTTAACTTTAATCATTTGTAGTGTTTTTTGTCATCATTTGTAGTGTTTTTTGTCGTTAACTTTAATCATTTGTAGTGGTTTTTGTCGTTAACTTTAATCATTTGTAGTGTTTTTTGTCGTTAACTTTAATCATTTGTAGTGGTTTTTGTCGTTAACTTTAATCATTTGTAGTGTTTTTTTTCGTTAACTTTAATCATTTGTAGTGGTTTTTGTCGTTAACTTTAATCATTTGTAGTGGTTTTTGTCGTTAACTTTAATCATTTGTAGTGTTTTTTGTCGTTAACTTTAATCATTTGTAGTGTTTTTTGTCGTTAACTTTAATCATTTGTAGTGTTTTTTGTCGTTAACTTTAATCATTTGTAGTGGTTTTTGTCGTTAACTTTAATCATTTGTAGTGGTTTTTGTCTTTTTATTCCGGGGTAAAGAGATGGCAGTTTAAAAGTAAGATTGTTTATGTGTATAGATACAAATCCTTGGTGTAAATAAAATCTTTTATTATCAAATATATATATATATATATATATATATCTTTTGCAGTCACCATTGAAATCTACTCAATACGATTTTAATTTAAAAATGAATAAGGTTCATGTTTTGAATGAGAAGCGTAGTCTGAAGCGACAACAGATGCATGAAGCTCATTCATAATATTACGACCAGCAGAAGGTTTCCTTTACTAGGAAAATTTTACTCCTTTTGTAAATTTACTGCATTCGTTCATCTTTGGCATCCTAAAAAGAAGTAAAAAAACAATGACTTCAGATTGATTAAATTAGCATAGCTGTCTTTGTGTATAAATAACAAAATAATAGTCACCTTTGTTGATATTTTTAGAAATAGCTGTTGGATCAAATTTTACGAAACTGGTCTTATTTTCACGACATAACATCTGAGAGTAATATAGCTCCATACAATTGATTATTTATTAGCACATTTCCAAGTTTTACGAGATAAAATGATAGTACCAGCACAGCGGGCTTCTGGTATCAATAAGAAAAAATCGCCACATTTGTTGATAATTTTGAAAAAAAACACTATTGGATCAAATATTACGAAAATAGTCTTATTTTCACGAAACAACATTTTGGGAGTATTACTGCCCCATCAAATTATATATTTATTAGCATATTTCCAAGTTTTAAGAAAAAAATTGGGAGATCAAATTGTTTCTACGGCAATAGGGGGTGAAGTAAAATGAGCCGAGTTTTAACTTTGTTTGTATTTGATTAATCTCATCATTAGAACACATTTTATCAATAACAAATTATTAGAATTAGTTTTTTGTAACTTTTAAATATACTTGCATGCTTTAGCTGTGAAAGGTATCGGCTTATCCATTAGAAAAATCGTGAGGCGTAGAACCTTTTTCGCAACAATAGCGAGTTTTTACCCATAAATCCATCGGAATAATCGGCTTTCCGGTGGCCACGTCATTTCATTGGCTGTTATATAGACTCTACTAGAGTTGCGAATCTCTTGTATTATATGTCTCTGGTATACCTAATCTTGTGCAGTACAGCGTATTACTGATCTCATATAGTACGACGTATAACTAATCTCGTGCAGAGCAGCGTATTACTGATTTCATCCAGTACGACGTGTAACTAATCTCGTGTAGTACAGCGTATTACTGATCTCATGCAGTACGACGTTTAACTAATCTCGTGTAGTACAGCGTATTACTGATCTCATCCAGTACGACGTATAACTAATCTCGTGTAGTACAGCGTATTACTGATCTCATCCAGTACGACGTGTAACTAATCTCGTACAGAACAGCGTATTACTGATCACGTACAGTACGACGTATAACTAATCTTGTGCGGTACAGCGTATTACTGATCTCTGTCCAGTACGACGTGTAACTAATCTCGTACAGAACAGCGTATTACTGATCACGTACAGTACGACGTATAACTAGTCTTGTGCGGTACAGCGTATTACTGATCTCTGTCCAGTACGACGTGTAACTATTCTCGTACAGAACAGCGTATTACTGATCACGTACAGTACGACGTATAACTAATCTTGTGCGGTACAGCGTATTACTGATCTCATATAGTACGACGTATAACTAATCTCGTGCAGAGCAGCGTATTACTGATTTCATCCAGTACGACGTGTAACTAATCTCGTGTAGTACAGCGTATTACTGATCTCATGCAGTACGACGTTTAACTAATCTCGTGTAGTACAGCGTATTACTGATCTCATCCAGTACGACGTATAACTAATCTCGTGTAGTACAGCGTATTACTGATCTCATCCAGTACGACGTGTAACTAATCTCGTACAGAACAGCGTATTACTGATCACGTACAGTACGACGTATAACTAATCTTGTGCGGTACAGCGTATTACTGATCTCTGTCCAGTACGACGTGTAACTAATCTCGTACAGAACAGCGTATTACTGATCACGTACAGTACGACGTATAACTAGTCTTGTGCGGTACAGCGTATTACTGATCTCTGTCCAGTACGACGTGTAACTAATCTCGTACAGAACAGCGTATTACTGATCACGTACAGTACGACGTATAACTAATCTTGTGCGGTACAGCGTATTACTGGTCTCATATAGTACGACGTATAACTAATCTCGTGCAGAGCAGCGTATTACTGATTTCATCCAGTACGACGTGTAACTTATCTCGTGCAGAACAGCCGATTTCTGATCTCATCCAATACGACGTATAACTTATCTCGTATAGTACAGCGTATTATCGATCTCATCCAGTACGACGTATAACTAATCTCGTGCAGAACAGCGTATTACTGATCTCATCCAGTACGACGTGTAACTAATCTCGTGCAGTATACATCATATTAGTTATCTCGTGCAGCACAGTGTATTATTCATCTTTTGTTTGTGTGCTATTAAATGAGATCTGTTGAAAGAATAACATTTGTAAAATTTCCTAGTTAGACTACTTGCTGAGCATATTATATATATCAATAAACCTAAAATAGGTGATTGAGAAGCTCTAAGGGGACTGTATCAATCATCTTGTACATATACTGGTATGCATAAAACAAACAATGACTCATGATTCACTCAGAAGAAGCGCTACTTGAGATGAAAGTGTAATTGCAGTTCATAAGTGCCACGCAAATAAGACGTGAAATTGCAAGTTAATAAACTGCCTTAAAATTCATTGAAGCTACTTTTGGAATTTTGTCACGAAACAATGGAGCTGGTGTTCCCCTTAAAAAGCCTCGCATAACTGATATTTATTTTACACGAGAGCCTGAATGAGGGTTCGGTCTTTATTTCTGTATTGTTTAATAGAATCTGCCGTTTTTTTTCTCTCTAGTTGATTCAATGCCCGTTGTTCCATATTCTGTGAGCTTCATCAAAACCCTCACACACTTGCTCTTGCTGTGAAATGTTCAGGAGAATTGCTGATCTCCAAACTTTAACAGTAAGTTTAACACGCGAAGTGACTTTATAAACTGTGATGTCTTAAACGGGTGCTGTTTGTATTTAACGATTGCAAACTAATGGTACTGAAAAGTTAATAACAGCAACAGTTTTACAACACTAACGAAAATCGTATGATCATATTTGTTCTCTGTTTTGAATGCTAGTAAACTTTTGTTGTCTCATAATATAACTTTCATGAATTGTATTTTTAATGTTGCCTGTATTGCAGTCTTTACTGATATTGATAACATTTGTAATATTCCAAAGGGAGACTACTTGGATTACTAGCTTAAATGAATGACTAGAAGTTCGTTAGAGCCTGTATCTATGTATGCTAATGACTAAAAAATCACCAAACTTTAGCGCTTTGACAAATCTATAGAAGAAATGAGGTGGAAGACAACAAAAGGAAAATGAAAACTCATAAGTCGATCGACCAACAAATCATGGCAAAGAAAGAAAGAAAAGAAAAAACGAAATAAAAAACAAGTTTAAAACCCTAAATAAAAGAACTGAGTAATGAGCAACATTAACCCTTTAAAAACTAGAGATGATCTAGTAATACTCTGTTTGGATAATTTAAAACAACAGGAGAGTGGTTCCCCGTATGAAGTCTCACCAAGCTGAAATTTTTCACTAACATTTTTTTTATTTCTTACTATAGAGGAGATGTTCTAACATCCGAGCTTTTATATTTTTACACATATTTTATATACATAACTACATATACTAGAAAACATGTCGATTATCATACTTGATTCCTATTATATTGTTATTTTTATTTTCATGTGCTATCAGTGTGCAACACAGTGTATTACCGATCTATTGCAGTATAACGTATTACTGATCTCGTGCAGTATAGTGTTTGTTTGATCTCGTGCAGTACATTATATTACTAATCTCGTGCAGTACTGTGTATTACATCTCGTGCATACAGTTCAATGTATTACTGATCTTGTGCAGTACAGCGTTTTACTGATATCTTGCAGTACAGTGAATTACTAATATCTTGCAGTACAGTGTATTATCGATCTCTTGTAGTACAGTGTATTACTGATCTCTTGCAGTATAGTAATAGTGTATTACCGATCTATTGCAGTATAACGTATTACTGATCTCGTGCAGTAAGTGTATTACATCTCGTACAGTACATTGTATTACCGATCTTTTGCAGTACATTGTATAACTGATCTCTTGTAGTACATTGTATTACTGATCTCTTGCAGTATAGTACTATTGTATTACCAATCTATTGCCATATAACGTATTTCTGATCTCGTGCAGTACTGCGTATTACATCTCGTACAGTACAGTTTATTACTAATCTCTTGCAGTACAGTGTATAACTGATCTCTTGTAGTACAGTGTATTAATGATCTCTTGCAGTACATTGTATTACCGATCTATTGCAGTATAGCGTATTACTGATCTCTTGCAGTACAGTGTATTAACGATCTATTGCAGTATAGCGTATTACTTATCTCATACAGTACAGTGTATTACTGGTCTCTTGCTGTGTATTACCGATCTATTGCAGTATAGCGTATTACTGATCTCGTGTAGTACAGTGTATAACTGATCTCTTGTAGTACAGTGTATTCCTGATCTCTTGCAGTACAGTGTATTACCGATCTATTGAGGTACAGTGTATTACATCTCGTACAGTACAGTATATTACTGATCTCTTGCAGTACAGTGTATTACTGATCTCTTGCAGTAGTGTATAACTGATCTATTGCAGTACAGTGTATAACTGATCTCTTGTAGTATAGCGTATAACTGGTCTTGTGCAATACAATGCATTACTGTATTTTTTTCCTCTACTTAAAACTTAGACGTTTTCTACGTAAGTGGTTACAGCTCATACGAATGTCGTTAAAATCACTTGTCCAAGAAACGAAATATCATTAATACAACAAGACGTAGCAAGCCTCGCAAGTCTCATATTTATCATGCACGAGGGTCAGGGGAGGGGGGGGTCTTCGTTTCTTCATTGCTAAATTCCATATGCCGTTTTCCCCTTATGACTTACTGCCCAATTTTCCCTATTCTGTAAGCTGCATTCCAATCTTCTTACAAGTATATTTGTTCGGGAGATTTTCTGATCTCCAATGTTTAAAAGCAAATTCTATACAATAAGTTATTATACTGAGATGTCTGTAAAGGCTGCTGTTTCTATTTAGCGATTGCAAATGAATGGCACTGTAAAAGTTATAAAAAGATGCAGTTTTACAACACTACAGAAAAATCTTATGATCATAATTGTTCTCTATTTTGAATACTAGTTAACTTGTATTGTCTAATAATATAACTTTCATAAATTGTATTATTAATGATGCCTGTAGTGCAATTTTTGATATTTATAACATTTGTAATATTTCCAAGGGAGACCACTCGAATGAAGAGATGAAATAAATAACAAGAAGTTCGTAGGAGCCTGTATATACAAATGTATGCATTATAATGACTAGTAAATTACAAAACTATGGCGCTTTGGTAAATCTATAGTAAATAAAGGCGGTAGATACCAAAAGTAAAATCAAAACTCATAAGTCGATTAATCAACAGATCATGGCAAACAAAAAAAAGAAAGAAAAAAAAAACAAAACAAAAACAATTTTAAAACCCTAAATAAAAAAAAACTAAATAATGAACAACATGAACCCCTTAAAACCACGGATGATCTAATAATACTCCTTTTTGGATCATTTAAAACAACAGGGGATTTGTTCCCCCGTAAGAAGCCTCACCAAGCTGAAATTTTTCACTAACATTTTATTATTTCTTTCTATTTGGGAGATGCTCTAAGATCCAAGCTTTTATATTTTCACACACATTTATATACATAAATACATATACCGGAAAACATGTCGATTATCATACTTGATTCCTATTTTTTCGATTTTCATTTCCCATCAATAACACTAGTGAAGCAAGACTAATGCTTACTCTTCCGGGACTACATGAGTTTCCCTAGAAAATAGGAGTGTTGCTGAAACTTTACTTGTAGTTGTAGTGCCTTTATTTATCTATGATCATAGTGTTGTTGGTCTTCCTCGTGATTTTTTAATTGCCTCCAACAAATACAAGTTTACCTTTTTTGTTTATCTTGTATTATTACTTTGCACCCGCCTTTTTTCCACAGATGGTATTTAATCATATATAAATACGAACAGGAGAGAAAATTTAAGTTTATCTAAAGAGAGAAATCATGATGAGGATAAATTAAAAAAAAAAGATCTGGTATGTTTTTAATGGTACAACTATTCACCAAAGACCAAAGGAGGTACATGTTAGGAACTAGTGTAGAGAGGGCGGTAGGATATTTATCGGGATGTCAGTTGGGCCTAACCCCGCTTCATACCGGCAGAAATAAAATACAAAAATAAAATAACCAAGTTCACAGAGCTTTCAATAGCAATGCTTCTAAATTAGATGTTTCCGGTATTACGTAAAATATCATTTACAGATTTACTTGATTTTGTATTTAAAGTGGAGATGTGGTATTATTATCAACAAGACAACAAGTCGCATCTCAGCTTTCAATAACGAACAAAGCTGATTTCGGTGCCCAATAAGCTGTAAAAGGCCACAGGGTGGTGAAATATGAAACAATTGAAAAGAGAAAACCTACGGCTAGATTTACAAAAAAAAACCAAATTTGACAGACAGCTAAACTAACGAATACCTTTGGATTTCGATTCCTGGATTTGAAAAGTCTCACAAAGAATGTGGCGGTATTAAATATATTGGTGAGCATTCCTCCCCCCCCCCCCCCCACCTAAATATGGCACAGTGGTGAAAAGCACAGCTTATGAACAACCTGTAAAAATTTGTTGGAAAGGGGCTTTACTCATCAGATCTGTATTGATACCGATCGCTACAAGTATAAGTTATTTCAGTGCATTTTCTAAATATTTTGCAGTCTTTATCTGAGTCATCTTGAGATATAAAAATGTAAATATTATGGTTTCGAGATACCGAGATAATATTACTCTATTGGTGTGGCTTATCACCGATAAGATGATAAGCTGTGTCATTTTAATATTGCTTGTATGAACTATATAAAATTTCGATAACTCTATTGACATTTAACGTCTTAGTCAATTAGAGTTGTCCTTCTTACTTCATTATCCAATGTTATTCTGTAACAGAGATGAGGTCTGAATATTGATACTAGCTAATAAAAAATGCATATAATGAAATTTTCTTATTTAATTGTGCATTCATAATTTATATTGTTGATGGCTCTGATTCTGACTGATGCTTATATATAAAATATACATGTACACTGTGATGTTTATTGTTGTATTTATCAATTGTATCAATCAATTGTAACTGATTTTTATGCCCTTTATGTGCCCTGTAATTTGGGAAATAAAAATATTCTATTCTATTATATTCTATTCTGCAACAGCTGACTCTTGAAAAAAAAATCGTGTGATTCTCACTTCTCTTGTTTGTTAAATAATTTTTCGCCATTTCAAAGTTTGTATTAGGTTTTGGACTTTCAAATAGTTTGGCCTTGAGCATCACTGAAGAGACATTAATTGTCGGAATGCGCATCTGGTGCAATAAAATTGGTACCGTTAATGTTATTTGAAACATCATTCCATTTTATGCCCATGATAACGAATTACAAAATAGATCGATAATAATGCAAACAAATCATAAAAAGAAAGTGTGTTCAGGAATGTTACGATAAAAAAAATTCAAACATTGAGTCGATGCCTAGTTTCTATCATAAATAAAACTTTTTCTCTTCATTTCGTCAATGATAAAATCATTTTATCCTTTTACACAATATTTGTATTTCCCATTATAAACTTTTTGTATGTTTACATACTTAAAATAAATATAAATGCCCGCGTTTTCTTAAATCAAGAGTATTTCTTTTCGATAATCTAAGCCTTTATTTTCGTGTTTGTCTTTTTCGTTTAATATCACAAAACTATTATGTGATATGTATTATGTCAATTGATTAGCAGTGTTATCAACGTTAAACTGAAATGAAGAGGTTTCTAAGCATGTCAAATTTCTGACACCTGTCACCGTCACCTTAATTAAGGACATACAGTCCAGTGGTAAAATTATTATTATCTCTAATGTCTCTGTTATCTCCCATTATTAGGTGAGATATGAAAATTACAATAAAAATGATGAGAAAATGTCAAAGTAATGGCGATTTAATTAAAACGTTGCAATGCCTCCGGTTATAGTAGTCAGACACAGTTGACATCTATTGAAAGATTGAAAGACATGTTACAAAGTTATTCTTTGAAAGTATGATCGTAGAAGAAGACGGCCAAAACATGTTTTACCCGAATAGTAAAATCGATTAAAAAACTAAAAAAGCACCAAGTCTAGAATTAATAATATATTTTCTCTGTCGGTAGTCTAAAGTTGAGCAGTGAGCAAAGATTAATGACAAACTGATAAAGTAGTCTAGGTTTACTTCATGTCGGTAGCCGACAGTTGAAATCTGCGCAAAGATCCATGACAAACTGATAAAGTAGCCTGGGATGTTGGTAGCTAACTGAAGAGCAGTGAGTAAAGATTCATGACAAAATGATGAAGTAGTTAGGTTTTACTTCATGTTGGTACCCTACAGACAAGCTATGAGCAAAGAACCATGACACACTAATGAAGTAGTCTGGGTTTACTTCATGTCGGTAGCCGACACTCGTGGTCTAAGCAAAGAACAATGACAAACTGATGAAGCAGTCTGGGTTTACTTCATGTTGGTAGCCGAAAGTCGAGCAGTGAGCAAATCCACGACAAACTGATAAGTTAAAGAAGGTTTACTTGATATCGGTAGCTGACAGTCGAGCTCTGAGCAAAGGTCCAAAAATAGTCTAGGTTAACTTCACGTCGGTAGCCGACAGTCGAGCTCTGAGCAAAGATCCAATGTAAACTGATAAAATAGCCTAGGTTTACTTCATGTCGGTAGTCTATAGTCGAGCAGTGAGCAAAGGTCCAAGGTAAAATGATAAAATATCCTGGGTTTACTTCATGTCTAAGGTCTTTAGTCGAGCAGTGAGCAAAGATCCAAAGTAACTGATAGAATAGCCAAGGTTTACTTCATATCGGTAGTCTTTAGTCGAGCAGAAAGCAAAGATCCAATGCAAACTGATAAAATAGCCTGGGTTTAATTAATATCGGTAGTCTATAGTCAAGCAGTGAGCAAAGATTCAAGGTAAACTGATAAAGTACCCTGGTTTTACTTCATGTCAGTAGTCTACAATCGAGCAGTTAGCAAAGATTCAAGGCAAACTTACGAATTGTCTGTGTTAACTTCATGTCGGTAAGCTTTAGTCGAGCAGAAAGCAAAACTGATAAAGTACCCATGGTTTACTTCATGTCAGTAGTCTACAATCAGCAGTTAGCAAGGATCCAAGGCAAACTTACGAATTGTCTGTGTTAACTTCATTTCGGTAGTCTTTAGTCGAGCAGAAAGCAAAGATCCAAGGCAAAGTGATAAAATAGTCTGGGTTTACTTCATGTCGGTAGTCTACAATAGAGCAGTGAGGAAAGATCCAAGGTAAAATGATAAAATAGCCAAGGTTTACTTCATATCGGTAGTCTTTAGTCGAGCAGAAAGCAAAAATCCAATGCAAACTGATAAAATAGCCTGGGTTTACTTAATGTCGGTAGTCTATAGTCGAGCAGTGAGCAAAGTTTCAAGATAAACTGAAAAAAGTACCCATGGTTTACTTCATGTCAGTAGTCTACAATCGAGCAGTTAGCAAAGATCCAAGGCAAACTTACGAATTGTCTGTGTAAACTTCATGTCGGTAGTCTTTAGTCGAGCAGCGAGTAAAGATCCAAGGTAAACCGATGAAGTAGTCTAGGTTCACTTCATGTCGGTTATCTATAGTCGAGCAGTGAGCAAAGATCCAAGGCAAACGAACGGATTAGCTTGGGTTTACTTCATTTCGGTAGTCTACAGTCGAGCAGTGAGCAAATCTGATGAAGAACAGCAATGTGGTTTTGTTGACCTATTGGTTTCGTCTATAATGTGGTTTTGGTACTTTGACCTATTGGTTTCGTCTATAATGTGGTTTTGGTACTTTGACCTCTTGGTTTCGTCTATAATGTGGTTTTGGTACTTTGACCTATTGGTTTCGTCTATATCCCATTTTTTGGTACTTTGACCTATTGGTTTCGTCTATATCCCATGTTTTGGTACTTTGACCTATTGGTTTCGTCTATATCCCATTTGACTGTTTTCTCATCTACTCTTCATACTGCATGTATGTCGCTGTTCTGAGTGTAGATAAGTTTTCATTTTATTTCACTGTGCTTATTTTACATTACTTTGCTCTTAAATTCTGATCATTTTATCAATCATTTGAATTTATCCTACGAAGTTCTCAATGCAAGTTAATCGCGAATATTGAAGAGTGAACAGTATCCTGTTCCCTAAGAATGCTAAATGGTACATGGTAGCTAAAAATAAATAAAAATTCAAGAGTGAGAAAGATCAGTACTATTTTATTATTAGATTAGCTATGCTTTATTTTAGAGTTTATTGCACAGTTTCATATAGATAACTCTAATTCATCACCTGTTTACCTGTAAAATGAATGCACGCAAATGTAAAGATTTTTACGCGTAAATATAATGCACTGTGACCGTCAAGCCCACATCCTCACCTGTCACCCTCACCTTAATTAAGGACAGACATACAGCCCAGTGGTCAAATTATAATTATCTCCCATTATTAGGTGAGATATTAAAATTACAATAAAAATTATGAGAAAATGTCCAATTAATGGCGATTTATTAAAAAAATTGTATCGCCTCCGGTATTCTTTAAGGTATTTATGTAGTGTCTTACTGACCTTGAAAAACGGATCCCGTGCAGTACAGCGTATCACTGATCTCTTGCAGTATAGCGTATCACTGATCTCGTACAGTACATCGTATCACTGATCTCTCTCAGTACAGCGTATCACTGATCTCGTACAGAACAGCGTATCACTGATCTCGTGCAGTACAGCGTATCAATGATGTCTTGCAGTACATAGTATCACTGATCTCTTGTTGTATAATATATCACCAATCTCGTGCTGTACAGCATATCACTGATTTCGTGCAATACAGCGTATCACTGATCTCTTACAGCACAGCATAATTATCACTGATCTCGTCCAGCACAGCGTAAGCCGTATCATTGATCTTGTGAAGAACAGCGTATCACTGTTCTCGTACAGCACAGCATATAACTGATCAAGTGCAGTACAACGTATAACTAACTGATCTCGTCCCGTACGGCGTATAACTGATATCCTGCAGTACAACGTATAACTGATCTCGTGCAGTACAGCATATCACTGACCTCGTGCAGTACAGCATATCACTGATCTCTTCCAGTTCAGCATATAACTGATCTCCTGCAGTACAACGTATCACTGTTTATTTTTCAGTACAGCATATCACTGATCGCCGTGCAGTACAGCATATCACTGATCTCGTCCAGTACAGCGTATAACTGATCTCCTGCAGTACAACGTATCACTGGTGTCGTGCAGTACAGCGTATCTGAACTCGTCCAGTACATCGTATCACTGTTCTCGTGCAGTACAGCATATCACTGATCACGTCACGCGGCAGTACAGCGTATAACTGATCTCGTCCAGTACGGTTTATAACTGATCTTAGTGTAGTTTAGCTTACAACTGAAGATGCGTTGTTTGGAATGAAATTGTACATGCAGTACGTAAGCGTGGCGCCACGCAAATGACACATCAAATTGCAAGTTAAATTGCCAAAAAAAAAACAAATTAAACTACTTTTGGACTCAAATAATAAAGTTGGTGTTCCCTTTCACAAGCCTCGCATGGCTGATATTTATCATAGACGAGAGTCTGTATGGGGCGGTGGAAGGACTCTCTTTCTGTACTTTTAAATTGAATATGTCATTTTCCCTTATTCTGTTACATATATCCGACCCTCATACACCTGCTTCTACCTTCTTCTTCTTAGTATAAGCCTCCTTTAATTAGGAGCACCTCCATATGGAGTTGTACCTTAACTTTAAAATTTTAAGAATATAATAAAATAGTCAAATCCCAGAAGTCGACCGACCAATAGTTGTTTCGGAGATGTGCTCATCTCCAATCTTTCAAAGTAACATTTACACACGAAGTTATAGTACTGACACGTTTATACAGACTCCTGTTTTTATTTAGAGATTTCAAATTATTGGCACTGAAAGGTTAATAATAACTACAGTTTTACAACACTAAAGAAAAATGTAATGATCATATTTGTTTTCTATTTTGAATAATAGTAAGCTTTTATTGTTTATTATATAACTTTCATGAATTGTATCTTTAATGTTATCTGTATTGCAATTTTAAATATTAATAACATGTGTAATATTTCCAAGGGAGACTACTTGGGTGCATAGATTGAATAAATAACTAGCCTGTATCTATGCATAATAATGGCTGCTAAATCACCAAAATTTGGCGCTTTTGCAAATCAAGAATAAAAAGAGTCGGAAGATCCCTAAGGGATAATCAAAACCCAGGAGTCGACCGACCAAAGATTCATGGCAAAAAAAGAACGAAAACAAAACAACCGTCTAAACAACAATACATAAAAACTAAAGAATTCGCAACGCCCTTAAAAACTGTGGATCTATTACAGTACAGTTTATTACTGATCTCTAGTAGTACAATGTATTACTGTTATATTTATCCTCTTCTTAAAACATGGAAAAACTTAGGCGTTTTCTACGTAAATAGTTACAGATTTGTCCAAGATACGAAATTTAAAACAATAGGACGAAGCAAACCTCGCATGGCGGATATTTATCATACATGTGTCTGAATGGGGTAGGGTCTTTATTTCTATATTGTTAAATTTAATATGCCGTTTTTTTTTCTCTTTCGTTCATATAATGCCCGTTCCTCCGTATTCCATTCGACACATCCAAACATCATACACCTGCTTCTTCTTTTAAATGTTCAGGAGATTTGCTGATCTCCAAACTGTAAACGTATGCTGTAAACACGAAGTCACTATACTGAGATGTTTCTTCGGAATGCTGTTTCTATTTGGCGATTTCAAATTAATGGTGCTGAAAAGTTGATAATAGCCTCAGTTTTACAACACTAAATAAAAATTTTATTATCACATTTTTACTCTATTCTGAATACTAGTGAATTTTTATTGTCTAGTAATATAATCTTTATAAATTGCTTTTTAATACTACCTGTAGTGCAGTCTTTAACATTAATAATATCTGTATTATTCCAAAGGGAGACCACTTGTATGAATAGCCGTTAAGTAAACAACAAGACCTATGCATTATAACGGCTTGTAAATTCCCAAACTGTTGAGATTTGGCGAATCTAGTAAAAAAAAAAAACAGGCGGACGATTCCAAAAGGGAGAATTAAAACTCGTCAGTCGATATAAGAGTTATTCCTCGATAATAGAAGGGTTCGTGTTGCACAATCATTAGTTTTCGGCACAGTGCCTGTATCCATTGTCATGATAATAGAAGGGTTCGTGTTGCACAATCATTAGTTTTCGGCACAGTGCCTGTATCCGTTGTCATGGTGTTGTTTGTCTTCCTCGTGCTATTTGAATTGCCTCCCTATAGTACATGTTTACTTTGTTGTGTCCCCGTCGCAGCGGAGGGGGGGCTTAAGTGTTACCCTTGTCCGTCTGTACGTCCGTCCGTACATCCCCAAATTGGTTTCCGTTCTCTAATCTTAGTTTACCTCAACCACATGTTATGAAACTTATACACAATGTTTTTTATCACAAAACACATATCAGGTTTGAATTTGAGTGGCGCCACTTTTATTGTTCCAGAGTTATGCCCCTTTACAAATGGAAAAATTACTGAATTTCTCGTTTCCGTTTTCTAACTTAAGTTTGCCTCAACCAAATGTTATGAAACTTATGCACAATGCTTATTACCACAAAACTCAGATGAAAATCGAATTTGGGTGGCGTCACTTTTACCGTTCTTGAGTTATGTCCCTTTATAACGTTATTTGCAAACGGGGGCATCATCTATTTCCCATGGACACTTTCGCCATTTATTTGTTTTACTCGAATGAATACTTTGCCTCCTCCCAGACACGTATGGCATTTGATCATATATAAATACAAGCAGGAGAAAAAAGTACATGTAAGTTTATACAAAGATTGAAATCATGACTAAGATAAAAAAAATAAAAATATAAAAATCTGTATATAAAAATAAGGAGGTGTGGTATGATTGCAAATGAGACAGCTATCCACCCAAGTAGTACATTTGTAAACGAGACAACTATTTACCAAAGACTAAATGGCGTAGATGAAACAACTCATTTATACTGGCCGATGTCACGAGGCTACGTTAGATATCATTTACAAGTTGACTTAATTTTGTTTTACAGGTTTTTAAAAATTGGAGATATGGTGTAAAAATCAACAAAACTACTATCATCAATGACCGAAGGACAGCTTTCAATAACAGTGGCGATTCAAGGGGGCTTAGGGGGCGTGTGCCCCCTTCTTTTGGTTGGAAAATGTATCATTTTAGTATAAAGTCGTCCATTTGTTTTCGCCTAGCTCCGCTCGGCGGTGTATGTTCACTTTTATGGAATTACGGCCCCTTAAAATTCCTGGATCCGCCCCTGAATAGTGAACAAAGCTGACCCCATTACCAAACAAGATGTTAAAAAACCACAGAGTGAAAAAATGTGAAAGAATTAAAAAAAGATTTATGTTACCATACAAAAAATGGCAGATAGCTGTACCAACGACTATCTCTTGATTACGATTGCTGGATTTGGACAGACACAGAAAGAATGTGGCGGGTTTGAAAACGCTTAACCCCCCCTTATCCGGGACAGCGGTGTCAACATATGAACAAACTGTAAAAATCTGTGGGATAGGGCTCAATTGGCTCATCAAATCGGAATCAATACCGATTCCTACACATATGAGTTATTGCAATACATTTTCTGGATATTTTGCCGTCAGCGTCTCATCCGAGTAATCAAGAGATATAAAAAAGTAAATATTGTGATTTCGAGATAAAAAGAAAATAGTACTCTATTGATGTTGCTTACAGATCGATAAGCGGATAAGCTCTTGCGTGTTTGAAATGTATAAAAAGACGATAACTCAATGGATATTAAACGTCTTCGTCAATTAGAGTTATCCTTCTTACTTTATTATCCACAGTTTGACGTGATAATTCTGCAATAGCTGATTTTTGACAGAAAAAAATCGTGTGTTTCTATCTTTTCTTGTTTTGTAAAATTACTTTTCTGCTCTTGCAATTATATCAGGTTTTGGACTTTAAATCTATTTGGCTTTGAGCGTCACAGAAGAGACATTAATTGTCAACATGCGCATTTGGTGCAATAGAATTGGCACCGAAAATTTGAAACATCATGCCATATTATGACCATAATGACGAATGACAAAGTAGATTCACTGATCAATTCATAACGAAAATAAATCATAAAAGAAACTTTGTTCTGGACTGTCACGATCAGAAATATGCAGACAATTGGGTCGATGTCTATGTTCCACTATACATACAACTTTTTTCTTTTTATTTCGACAATGAATAAATCAATTTATCCTATTACACAATATCTGTATTCCCATTCATAAACTTTTCGTATGTTTACCTACTTAAAATAAATACAAATGCCAGTATTATCCGAAATCAAGACTTTTTCTTTTTGATAATCTCAGGCTTTATTTTCATGTTTATTTTTTCAGCTACAATCACAAAATCATTATTTAATATGTATTATGTCAATTGATTATAGAATCGTTATCAACGTTTAAACTAAAACGAAGAGGTTTCTAAGCATGTCAAGTTTCTGACACCTGTCACCGTCACCTTAATTAAGGACATACAGCCCATTGGTCAAATTATAATTATCTTCCGTTATTAGGTGAGATATGAAAATTACAATAATAATGATGAGGAAATGTCCAAATAATGGCGATTTAATTAAAAAGTTGTACTGCCTCCGGTAAAAGTCGCCAGACACAGTTGACATTTATTGAAGGATTGAAAAATATGTTACAAAGTTACTCTAATTCAAATGGAAGAAGCAAACGAAGGGACTTTACGATTGAAAGAAGATCGGAGTACAGGATCGGACATGGTTTAATCGCCGTGATTGAAAATGTTTTTATTTAAATTATTTACTGAAAATTTTTAGCTGCAAATTTTTGAAATTATTCCTGTCTCAGTGCTTCATATAAATGTTTTAGCAGAAGTCCATTACTAGTCTAGTAATGGACTTCTGGTTTTAGTGTTAGCAAGATACAAGTATATGCTAGAGATTATGTGGTGCTGTTTTATTACTATTCATTTGCATGCTGCATGCCTTGTTTTATTTGTTATTGTATATGTTTTTATATTCGGTGAAAGGCTCATTGGAGCTTATGTGTAACAGTGGCGGATCCAGGGGGGTTTCGGGGGTTGGAACCCCCCTTTTTTGACGATCAATGCTTTTGAATGGGGACATATAGTTGGAACCCCCCCTTTTATCCTGGGTTAGGAACACCCCCACCCCTTTTATAAATGGCTGGATCCGCCCCTGTTTAATATGTTTGTCAGATATGCCGAATCCAAATAAGGTTTTACTTATTTACTAACATATAAAAAACCAAGAACACATCAGTTTTTTTTGTTTTGTTTTTTTTTTTTTTTTGGGGGGGGGGGGGGCGTTTATCGGTTACAGATATAAAAATAAGGAGATGTGATTGCCAATGATACAACTAAAGTTATATCCACCAGAGTTCAAATGAAGTGGATATAAGAAATTATAGGCCGTCGTACGGCTCCCAACAATGAGAAAACCGCATACCGTATAATAGATTATGTTTTTTTTTTTAGTGATCAAATTATAATTATATCTCGTTATTAGGTGAGATATGAAAATTACAATGAAAATGGCGTTGAAATGTCCAAATAATGACGAATTTATTAGAATTTTTTACTACCCACGGTATCCTTTTTCATTGACGCATGTCTTTTTCTCTTCATGTTATGATAACATCTAATTTTTTTACGCGATAGTTTTTGTTTTACCAGGAGTGACCTACAAAAATTCAGGGGAGAAACAAATATCCTTTTTCTCTCGAAAAAGAGATGTCCGGTAGAAAACAAACAAAATAAAAGTTTGATTAAGCCGTCATACAAAAATATGGAATTCGACTTGTCGCGTTATTCCAAACTGCAGTCAGAAAACGTTGACTGGTTTCGCTACAATTTCTAAATAACGAAGGTTAAAACTATTTATTATTCAGCTTCGAAAAGTCCATAAAACTCAGACTTATTCTGCTTTTTAGATTTGCTCAAACTCATTCCGATCATATTCAGACATAAGAATTGTCCATTGTTATATTCATGAAATGTTTTTTGTGGTACAAGAGGTGAAAATTATATTTATGACTAATAGAATAGAATATTTTTATTTCCCAAATTACAGGGCCCATAAAGGGCATACAATCAGTTACAATTGATGATTACAACAATTAACATCACAGTGTACACGTAAATGTGTTATATTAAAATTTTGTCTTTGGCCATTCATCATTTTACTATAACAACTCTATAAAATAGTGGGGGACGAGCATAATAAGATGACAGAACTGAATATTGGTATGTCTGTTTGTAAGGAAATTGTTTCTGGTGTGAGTTTTCTTTCCATGTTATTTTAAAGTATTCTATTTCAGGTAAGTCCATTCCAAAATTGAAACAGAGGCTCCAGTATAAATCAGATATATAAATATTAATTTCAAAGCTTCCAATCCCTTCAAAAAGAATTTGTTTATCATTAAGAAAAGTATGACCGAATGAACGGTATGCCCTAATGGACTTATCTGGTAACTTAATCATCAAAATATAGAAAACTTAGAGCCGTAAAATAAATAGTGGAACTAGAAAACGCTAAGTCATTTAAAATATTTTCAAACTACTTGAAAATAATACATTTAAAACGATTCAAGTACATGTTTGTTCAACATGATTGAAGACTGTTTCCTTCAAATTAGCCTATTTTACAAAGTTTGAGTTTCCATATTAATGAAAAGCCATGTTTACTCTAGTAGTTCGATATACGTAATCAGGAGTCACTCCCTTTTACAATATATTGTAAGTGTTTTGAACGTAGTTACAAAATTAAAAGTTCGAAAATACGTGTGTAGCGATAAGGTTTCGTCTGTTTGAAATTTATAAAGAAAACAGAAAAAATAAGATTGAGAAGTAAAAATAGAATTTTACTAGGTCTTGTATAAATTTGACAGAAATCACGCCCCCTTCTTTTACACACACACACACACGCAGATTCTTTTAAACAGTAATGTTATATAAGTAATATCAAGCTCATTTAGAGACCAATGAAAATCTCAAAATAAATCATTAGAAAAGAAAGAAAAATTCACACTTCAGATCTTTTTAACCAGTTTTGTAATATATTTTGTTTCGTACGTGTTTTTACAATAGTCAATTTTCTAGTTTGAAATTGAAATAAAGAAGAAAGAAAGGGTATAGAATAAGTGTCATAATTAATCATTAATGACAAACTATGGGTCCAAGGCCTTAGTACGTGAAAAGTCTCCATGCTGAGTATTTTCCCGCCTCCATCTTTGATGTGGACATTTTGTTCGATATTTACGATGGGCCCCAAGGAATTTAGGGTCATGGGGTCTGTATTTACAAACATATTAAGTGTGTTAGCGTTTTATCGGGTGATACATTCCTATATTGTCAAGGTGTGATACTACAGAACTCCTATACCATATAAACCAGTATCCCACTGTGTTACACTTTAGATAGCTAGTTATACCAACTATCAAATGTGGAGAACCGTCATCTGCCATGCTAATTCAATCGGAGGGGGTAGAGGGCTAAGGGAAAGCTTTTGTTTTATTTCTATTGGAAATCTCAGTTTTATTTCATGACATGACTTTTCTCAGAGAGAGAGAGAGAGAGAGAGAGAGAGAGAGAGAGAGAGAGAGAGAGAGAGGGGGGGGGGGGGGGGGTTAAAGTCTTCAAATGAGAGAGGGAGAGAAATAATTTCTTATTTATTGCAGGACTTTGAAGTCTCCGAATGAACATGGTGGCAAGGAATTATAGTACTCTTTAAAGGGTAACTTTGGTGTTCATTACAAGCGAAAGGGCTTAAATTCTAACGTAGTCTTGGTAAAAACATCTAGCAAAATATATTATTATTACAATTCAAAAGTTCAAACTTAATCCATATACTGGTGTACTGAATGGCTCCTTTTAAATGTATTGGGTAGTATTACGTTAGAGGAAATCCAATTTTCCACTACTGAATGACGTCGTAAAACTGATTCAATGGGTCCTTGTGTCTGATTATCGATGGATATGTCGTAAAGATCTGACATTAAAAATCTCGGTCCAAATACATGTACTAATGCAAAATCAAGCTTTGTTTATTTAAAAGCAATGTTCAGACACGTATGAGCGTGTTTGATAGTCGTCAGTAAAACCTGAATTTTAAAATAGTTTACAGTGGCTGAAGCACCGACCATTTATCTTGTGTGTGTGTGTGTACGTGTACGTGTGTGTTGCGGAGGGTTATTTCATACATGTGTTTTTTTTAAACATAAGTTGTATCATCATAAATCTTTTTAAATATTTTTTTTTCAGTTGGAAATGAAAAAATATACTTTGTTTCCGTCGATGATTAGGGGGAAACTAAATACGGCACTGAGTTTAGGGGGAAACTAAATACGGCACTGAGTTTAAACCAAAAGTTCTTGTTCCTGTATTTTATTGCAAAAAAGTTTTTTTTTTTCATACAAAGTCGAAAAAACTGTATGTCCCTAGGAAAAAAAACTATGTCCTCCGTGCTTTATCTCAGGAAGATTAGTTTTAACTAATGGGATTATCCTCTTGAAATAAAGATTATTTATTTATTTATTTATTTTATTTATTCATTTCTTATTTTTCTTTAGTATCCAAACTATTGTGTTATATGCAGTCAATCTGTTCATCTATTCTAAAACTGTGTGAATGACAATTTTATCAATCAATCCATCAATCTTCCAATATATAAGTTCTTACACCTAAAAAAAAAAATAAAAACAAGAATGTGTCCATAGTACACGGATGCTCCACTCGCACTTTTATTTTCTATGTTCAGAGGACCGTCAAATTGGGGTCAAAACTCTAATTTGGCATTTAAATTAGATACATGTATATCATATCATAGAGAACATGTGTACTAAGTTTCAAGTTGATTGGACTTCAACTTCATCAAAAAACTATCTTGACCAAAAACTTTAACCTGAAGCGGGACAGACGGGCGGACGGACGAACGAACGGATGCACAGACCAGAAAACATAATGCCCCTACAACTATCGTAGGTGGGGCATAACAAATAAAATCAACACACATTTATGTAATTTTATGAGGTGGATAAAGCGTTGCTCATGCGCACACTTTTAGTGATGAAACACTACCTCGCTTCATATATAAAATATGCTTCGGTCAACACTGTTACATCACAATAACCATTACAATAAGAATTCATTTAATACTTAGACAACCACTGACGTGATTCCTCACTTGAGACAGACACATTAATATGTGACTGTGCGCAGTGATATTAAGGCACTTTACAAGAAAAATGCGTAAAATTGCATGTTATATGGTAGTTCATATCATAAGAAAATGGCAAAAAAATCAGGAAAACAGAGATCGTAGAATGAAACATAAAGACCTATATTTAATCTTGCATGGGTTTTTCATATCGAAAGTGAAAGTAGTCACGTGACCCGAGTTGCCAATGAAGGTTGTACATTACATTTTCAACTCAAAAGTCCAGCGTGTTAAAGGAATATTTGAATGTGAAACAAAGTATCAAGACATTCGTTGAAATGTATATTTTCTAAAAAGTGCTATCCAAAGATTGAACTATACTGTCTTACGGTAAAAATTAATGTAAATCCGATGAAAAATGTGACTTTTTAACGAAATCCCCATTTGATTCTATGATATTTCAATGATATGAACGCATACCAGTGTTTGGATAGCAGTTTTCTTTTAAAAGAGATATCAGTCGTTTTAAATCATGTCCAATCAAGTAAATCCATCGTCAGTAACACGCTGGACTTTTTAATTTTTTAATCGTGTACCGTTTTATATATTTTACGTTCATTATCAACAAACGCTTTGATGACGTGATCGGCTGTACTCAATAGCGGACAAAACTCCGGAAAAGTATTAATGCCGCGTATTTTTAACTACGGACTTCAAGTAATGTTTTATTTGTATTTACTAATACTGGAGATATAATTGTTCATTTATTTATTAAATATATATATTTGCAACTTTTATCCTTGTAAGAATAAAAAAATAATGTGTTAAAAGACCTTAAAACAACAGTATTTTCCCAGATTTGCTTTTAGATGTGCATTTTTTTTTTATATTGTTCGTTTACACAAGATAAATTTGTGAGAAAAAAATGTATAAAGGACTCATGAATCCCCTCCTTTGAGTCTCACCTGTGATTGCTGCCATCAGTGTGTGTGTATGTGTGTGTGTAGGTCATCTGTGTAATGTTGACTTCCAAAATATTATAGCACATCCGAGATTCTCATGACTATTATCAAAATATAAAATTAAGATATTGAAACGTTCTCTACAAATGCTATTTCTTGAACATGAAGAAGCTATAAATGTCCAAGAATCACAACATTTCATGAAGCACCCCCCTTCCCACCATGTATTAAAATGTAAACTGAAAAAACTAAAGTCCATTCATCAGTAAAGTTGGGTATCAAAAATAAAAATTTAAATTTTGCTAGATATTATCTCATACATATAAAGAAAAGAGCTAATCTGCCCAATAAAAAGAATAATCTATGAAGGTGGGGGACTATCTTAATGTTAACTGTAAAAAAAAAATTCTTCATTCGTGAAATAGAAAAAGAAATCAAAAATTGGCTGTCGAATTGTCCCAAGTTTCGTAAAAACTCTGTTTTTTAATTGTGCAACACCTACCTGATTCCAGTCATAATTCTTATTTGTCTGGATATTTGCCCGGATAACAGTTGACCTGCATTCATATATCATTCTGCATTTTTTAGACAACAAAAATTTCAGCAGACACCACTCTCAAAGTCAGTGTGAAAAATTATGTACTTTGGTAAATGTTTGAAGTGGCAGAAATTGGTAATGGAAAAGAGAATATAGGGAAGAAAACCGCAACTATGCTAGGCTCTCAGAATATGCAAATTGTTTGCTGTACTATATAACACTCCCACAACTGGTTCAGTTGTTTTTTTAATTATATTTTCTACTCCACTGATCCAGCAAAATTTACACTGCTCAAGAATTAATATAACACACTGAAATCATGTGGTCAATATTCAAGTGAAATTTATGAAATTGTTCTATGCTGTGTTCCACTACTCTTCCAGGTTAGAGTTTGAGCACTCACAAATATGTTTAACCCCACCACATTCTTTATGTGCCTGTTCCAAGTCACAAACCTCTATTGCAGTGGTTGTCGTTGGTTAATGTCAGTCTCATGGAATTATATCACATTTACCAGACTGGGTCCTTTTATAGACGATACTACAGTATGGGTTTTCTCATTTTTTACAGTAGCTAAGTATATTTGTTTACATCTACGTCATTTAAACTCTAGTGGGTAGTTGTGTCAATGGCAATGATAAGACATCTCATTCTTTGCAGTATATGGAGCACAAAACATTAATCTGTTTTGTTACTCAGCTCAAACAGGATAGAAATGAGGCAGGCGAGAATTCAAATTATACCCGTGTTTATGTCTTGTACAAATATCGTTTTATTTTATTTTGAGACCATGTATATATATATATATATATATATAAAATCTACAATGTATACTTAGCAATTGTGCACCTTGATCAACTTAACAATCACACCATTGTCCTTAAAATAGATTTTTAGAGATTCTTTCAGTGGCAATCATATCACCTTATTATTTTCATGCTCAACCAATATCAATAAAAAAGTACAAAGTGGATGTACTATAAGCATGAATAATTGGTATGGGATTTGCACATTGTTGAAGGCCGTAGTGAACTGCAGAAGTTTTTAAATTTCTGTGTCCTTTTGTCTCTTGTGGAGAGTTGTCTCATTGGCAATGATACCATATTTTCTTATTTTTATAAGGAATGCAGATCATAATATGAGACATGTTTTTTTTGTTTCTAGTATTTATATTTTTTATACAACATATACATGAAATACCATTTTACTCCATATAGAAAAGAAAATCCATAGATTTCTATTTCAAAGACCTCCACTCTTGGTAATAAATTTTCTAAATAAAAAAAAACAAACAAACACTGTTTTTCTGATTCATTGATCATAAACAAATATTAATGCAATTTTTTAAAAATGAAGTAAATATCATTATAACAGATTAATTGGGTCACAATAACTTATGGCCTTATGCTATAAACTAACTATTCATTGAGTAATAAACAACTAAGAATGTCCAGTGTCATCTTAAAATTAAATTGTAGCTAATATGTCTCCTGGTTTAATATATTTTCAGAAAGCTTTAAAGTGTAGCTTTAGTTTGAAACATTTCATAAAAGTTTACATCTGTACTACAAGCATATAGTTGTATTAGTTCTTGATCTTTTTAATTAATTCTGTCTTGAACTTTACAAAGATTTTTTTCTTCTCCAGAGATGTGTCTAATTCTATCTGTCGAGTGACGAAGAAGTGTAACAATATGAAATTTAGGTTACACATAAATCATTGTAATTAGTAACTGGAAATGTACACTCAGGTATTGTGTAAAGCTGAAATAGAAAAAATACAAAAATTACTAATCACATTAACCAAAACAGAACATTATCCCACAAGCAATAAACAGAATGCAAGTACAGCAGTTTTAACATAAAAGTAGGTAAAAGACAAATAATGTGTCAATAGAGCATCAAAATATAACCTCAAACTGTTCATGCTATGCCCCATTCAAGGAAGAGTATGAGGAAAAAAAGCACACACTTGCAGTTTTTAAATTAGAACTTTACTACTTTGCAGGATGTTTGTTCTTTAACAATACATATGCAGATCAATAGTTTGTATATAATAAGGATTTTGATGTTCCTTTAATTTTCCACAAGAACTAGTAATTTTCCTAATGCAGTAATGACAAGTCCTGTATATTCATTTGTCCTAGCTATAGCTAGTAAAAAAAAAATTGAAAAAAATAACATACAGAGACTTATTTTTAAAGATGAAAGTATCAGAACTATAGAACGGCAGAATCAAAATTGTAAATAAGAAAAACATTCTTCATAAATTGTTAATGTGCGAAACATGAAATATTGCTTATTATGTCAAATTTTAGTGTCCCATAACTCTTAAAAGAAATTAGTGGAAATTAATGCAGAGCCTTATTCTTTATAATTTGGTAAAATTAAAAGTTAACAAGATTTACTGACTAAGATTATTTTTCATTTTCTGTCAGTTTACAGACATATTAATAAGAGCAGGGTGTCAAACAAAACACTCATGCACTGTACTGTAGTGGTGAAACAGGGTATGTCATTCGACCTGAAAAATTCTCAATTCGACCCTGAAAAAGGCAAAAATTTTTTAAAGTCTTCTTCTTTTATTGTCTCTACTAAATAACAAATAAGTATAATATCAAACTTTTTTTACAACCACTTACCCTTGAACAGTTACTGAGTCCAGTTTATGGAAATGAATGCATTAGCCCATCTGACTCCTTAGGTACATTTTTTGCAAGACCGCTCAATCATCAGGTTTTCAGATGAATTGAAAAGGGATACAAATCTTCATTCATTCATTACTGTTTCCTAAAATAAAAAAAATGTTATAGATAATTGCAAATAACTGTAAAAAATATTATCCTAAACCAGATTTAAGCATATCTACTAGTATTTATACAAGAACATACATGACATATATATATATATATATGTGATATATAATCATGTAAATTCAGAAATTATTGCATGCGTTTATTATTGCGACCATTGAAAACAGAAAAAAAGTGCAAGATTAATTATTGCTCTTTCAGGAAAATATGCATATCTCTGTCCCAAGTCAGGAGCCTGTAATTCAGTGGTTGTCGTTTGTTTATGTGTTACATATTTGTTTTTCGTTCATTTTTTGTACATAAATTAGGCCGTTAGTTTTCTCGTTTGAATTGTTTTACATTGTCATTTTTGGGCCTTTTATAGCTGACTGTGCGGTATGGGCTTTGCTCATTGTTGAAGGCCGTACGGTGACCTATAGTTGTTAATTTCTGTGTCATTTGGTCTCTTGTGGAGAGTTGTCTCATTGGCAATCATACCACATCTTCTTTTTTATATATACAGTTTGTTTAAACATAACTGTTTCCAAGCAACAGAAGCCAGATACCTGAGAAGATTAAATATTCCTACTATAGCTTTCTCTTTAGATTATCTGTATACCTGTATTTGTATAGTAAAATGTTCAATAATATTTAATTATAAACTCCTAAATTTGAACCAAATCTATTGATGTGAGCTGATGATTTTTTTTGTATCACAAACATGCCTTTTCCATAACTTGTAATTATATTTGAACTAGCTTTCAGAATTTGCAAGTAATTTGTGCCTTTTTTTTTTGTACTACGTGTTGATCTGACGATTTAGTCAAGCCTTTTTTACCATCTTTGACCATTGTTTACAGTTTGTTCCTATGTTGTAATGATACACTACTGTTCAAGGTTAGAGAAAAAAAGGGGGGGGGGGCCTTCTACATGTTCTTAAGCTTAATGTGTTATTGGTTTTGCTTATTGTTGAAGACAGCACAGAAACCTATATATAGATGCATACATCTACATCATTTGGTCTCTGGTGGATGGTAGTCTCATTTGCAGTCATACCACATCTTCTTATCTTTATATTAATAGATTTTCTTATGTAACTATTTGTTATATGAATGTAATGCTCCATATATGCATATAGGTCACTGTACAGCCTGATTTATGTACATGAACATTAACAATAAATGAATAAACAGCTTTGCCATGAGTGCACATGATAGGCCCGTAGCTATTTCAAAGAATAAATTTCAATAACTTCTTAAATGTCATATCAGAAATTCATGAAAAAATCACCCCTTTTTTATGAATAAAATCACATAACTCTGAAACGTAAAATCTTAAATATATAAAAAAACAAAAGGGAGCTTACGTCAACAGATATAAACAATTCACCAAAGTTTCATGAAAACTGCTGAAATTATTTTTGAGTTATTGTCAGATAACTAAATATCCCCCTTGTTTTAATGAATAAAACCCCATAACTCAGAAACGTTAAATCTAAAATTTATAAAAATAGAAAGCGAGCTCAAGTCAATAGATATAAACAATTTACAAAAGTTTCTTGCAAATTGGTGAAAGTGTCTGAGTTATTGTCCGAAAACTGGAAAACCACCCTTTTTTAATGGAAAAAAAACCCAAAACATGGAAACTTAAAATCTAAAATTCATTAAAAAAGGAAAGGGAGCTTAGGTCAATAGATATAAACAATTCACCAAAGTTTAATGTGAATTGGTTCAAGTGTTTTTGAGTTATTGCAGACATATTGACGACAGACGGACGGACAGACAGACATACAGACGGACAGCGGTATACAATAATACGTCCCGTTAACAGGCGTATAAAAACAAATATGATATACAATTAAATGCTCCGCTGGGTGCAGCTTGATACGACTGCTGAGGTCGAACCCTGAACAGTTGGGGCAAGTATGGACACAACATTCAAGCTTGATACAGCACTGAATTTGGATTGTGATTATATTTTTGACACAGCATAGGTTTCTGACACAGAATGAATGTGGTCTAAGAACTTAAAATTTTTTAATTTACATATTCAAACCATGTCATTATTATTTGCTTTTATATATAAATCAGAAATAACCAATTTAAAATGGAAAATCTTAAAGAAAAAAAAAAAAGGAAAAAAAGGAAAAAATAAATCCCTCCCCCAAACTTTTTGAACCCCCTTATGATTCATCACCCCCAAACTCAATCCCAGCCTTCCCTTTGTGGTATGGTACCTTGCAGTACAATTTCAGAGAGATCCATACACTTGAACACAAGTTATTGTCTGGAAACTAGAAAAATGCTTGTTTTTAGGCCCCTTTTTGGCCCCAAATTCCTAAACGTGTAGGGCAATTACCCCCAAACTCAAACCCAGCTTTCATTTGTGATATGGAACCTTGTAGTACAATTTCAGAAAGATCCATACACTTACACACAAGTTATTGTAATGAAACTAGAAAAATGCTTGTTTTTTGCCCCTTTTTTGGCCCCTAATTCCTAAAATTTTGAGGCAATTACCCCCAAAATCAATCCAAGCATTCCCTTTGTGATATGCAACCTTGTGGTACAATGTCAGAGAGATCCATACAGTAACACACAAGTTATGTTTGGAAGTTACAATAAAATGCTTCGCTGAGCGCAGCCTGATACGACTGCAGAGGTCGAACCCTGAACAGTTGGTACAAATTTGATTCAAGCTTGATACTGTCTGAATTTGGATTGTGATCAAATTTTTGACATAACATAGATTTCTGACACAAAATAAATGTGGTCAAAGATCTTACAAATCTATTGCGCAATACTGTGCAATTGAAGATTTCTTCTTGAAACTTTTCAAAAATTCAAAATTTGAAAAATTTTGAAAAAAAAATATGAATCCTCTAAAAAAATTGGACCCCCCCCCCCCCCCCCCCAACTTTTTGAAACCAACCTTGGAGCAATAACCCCAAAACTCGATCCCAGCCTTTCCTTTGTAGTATTGAACCTTGTAGTACAATTTCAGATGATCCATACACTTAAACACAAGTTATTGTCTGGAATCTAGAAAAATGCTTGTTTTTGGCCCCTAATTCCTCCATATTTGGGCAATGAACCCCAAACTCAATCCTGGCCTTCCCTTTGTGATATGGAACCTTGTGGTACAATGTCAGAGAGATCCATTCACTTACACACAAGTTATTGTCTGGAAACTAGAAAAATGCTTGTTTTTGGCCTCTTTTTGGCCCTTAATTCCTAAACTGTTGGCCCCAAAACCCCTAAAATAAATCCCAACCTTCTACTTGTGGTATTAAACATTGTCGTACAATTTCAGAGCAATCGAAATACTTATACATAAGTTATTATCCTGAAACTAGAAAAATGTTTGTTTTGGGCCCCTAATTCCTAAACGGTTGGGCCAATCAATCCCAACCTTCCTTTTGTGGTATTGAACCTTCTTTAAAAATTTCATAGAGATCCATTTACTTAAACTAAAGTTATTGTCCGGAAACCAATGTGTCTTCGGACGACGACGCAGACAACAACGACGACATCATCAATGATCATACCATTATAAGATCCCCAAAATTTGTTTGCGGTCGTATAAAAATGCTTATTTTTGGCCCCTAATTCCTTAACTGTTGGTACCATAACCCTCAAAATCAATCCCAACCTTCCCTTTGTGGTATTGAACCTTATGGTAAAATTTCATAGAGATCCTTTCACTTTAACTAAAGTTAGAGTGCGAAAACCAATGTGTCTTCGGACGACAACACCAACGACATACCAATAAACGACCAGGGATGGGCACGATTACTGACAAATGTATTAATAATCGATTACTTGAAGGATTTTTGTGTAATCGATTAATAATCGATTACTCTGATTTTTGTATGTAATCGATTGCAATCGATTACTTTAGCAAAAGTGATTACATTACTTTTCGGTTACTGTCAATTACATGCTACAAAATTACAAATTAAATAAAGTAAGTTAAACACAAAGTCAATTATGATGTTCTATGTATGTATAGTGGAAATTTTGAACTTTTTTTTTTACAGATGTACATGTTCATGTATAAGGACTGCAGGCTTTATTTTGAACATTTCTCAGTGGCGGATCCAGAATTTTTCATAAGTGGGGGCCCACTGACTGCCTAACAGGGGCACGCTCCAGTCATGCTTCAGAGATTCCCTATATAAACAACCAAATTTTTCCCCAAAAAGGGGGGCCCGGGCCCCCTGAAAAACCATCTAAATCCGCCACTGTTTCTAATTGATCCCTTTCAAATACTAACTTGTTCATTAAGAATTGGCAGAATCTGATTTCATGGCTGTCATGGTTTAATTTTAGTCACTGACAACTGGACAAAAAAGTTCTAGATATCTTTTTTTCCCTGGTGGTCCTTAAGGAAAATCTGCTGGTCCTCACTTTATTTCTATTGCAAAATACCAAACTTGCATTCAATCCTTTGAAAATTATTGGTAGTCAAAACCTGCGGACAACCACTTTATGAGAACTCTGGTATTTTAATACTATTTGTAAGAATTAAACCCTACACCATGTACACCAACATGACCAACCTTTGTTAAAATATATATTTAATTTAAAACCACAGCAACCATAAATAATTTCCTAAGGGAGCAACCATTTACCTTACAGGGGAGGGGGTTATGGTTTTCGCTACCGTTAGCTTCAAATGAGCCTTGATTTTTTATCTCATATCTCATTTTGTAGCTACTTGGTATCAAATGGAGTAAAATGTTTATCTTTAACGTTATTTACACAAATATTTTATCGTCATTCGCCATTTGGGGTACCCAATTCTTACCCTCTTAAAGACCTGTAACTCTGGAATGACACAGCCAAAATGTTTTAAAATAAAATCTTGATATTGTTGTGATCAAATTACATCAAACATAAGTAATCTTACAAAGTGTTGACAGACAGATGGACATCATGGACATTGGTACAGTTAATATGTCCCGTCTTCGACAAGCGTATAAAAAGTCAAGTGATTGAAAATTTCGTAACAGGAACCATGTCTAGATAGATCTTTTTGGAACAAAAATCACTCAACAATAAAAGAGTGGACATGAATGCCCCAGCTCAACCTTTTCAATTTTGCAAGTTAAAAAGGCATACTTGCCAACTTATCAAAATGCCCATGGGGGTTTTGCCTGAAAGATGGCTCTAATAGTCTGATAAAACCTTCAAGGGGGCCTTCAAATGTATTTTAATGTTGTTTTTTTTACTTCTCCATACTTTAAAAAGCCTATACATGCTATAGCAATTGTAAAATTAACTGTTTTGTTTAAAATTGAACACTAAATTGCTCTTACAAAATTTCTATTTGAGAGCTTTCATGGGGGAAATCCCCCACAAATAGTGACAGTTTGCAGGTATGAAAAGGGGCATAACTCTAGAACAGTAAATAAATCACAACCGAAAGTCTGTCTGCATTTTGTGGTTCTTAGCAATTGTGTATGAGTTTCATAAAATTTTTCATGAGACATACTAAAGTAATTGCGGAAACTAAAATTTGACAGATAGTCAAGGGTAACACTAAATACCCTTGTTGCCTAGAGCAGGGCATAAAAAACACCCACAGATTTTAGCAATTCATGTGTCCAATGTAATTTGTAACCTTTACTAAGATTATGAAAAACTCCCAAGTACCTATAACATTTATAAAAAAGTACTACCGGTACATTTTTTAAACCATTTAACAAAAAATTAACACACACATTTTCTGTTGCATTGTAAAGTCAAAATTTGTCTGACTTTTGTTTTATTATATGGCAATACAAAATCCATGGATAGTTCCAGGCCTCATTAAAAATAATACAACATGTATGTGGTTTGATTACAAATCATTTGCCAATGAGACAACTATATACCCGAGACCAAACAAAGTAGATGTTAGCAACTATATGTCACTGTATATCATGTACTTGTATATATTTATTCTGTAATTTGTTGGTCTCTAGGGCCTATAGTGTTTGGGATGTTCCAAGAACTATATAACACTAAGAAAATAATACAAGCAATATTTACAGAGAAGGATTTAGGGGGGGTGGCTTTTGTGGGAAAAATTTGGTTGATTATATAGGGAATCACTTAAAGCATGACTGGATTGGGCCCCCTCTTAGGCAGTCAGTGGGCCCCCACTTATGAAAATTTCTGGATCTGCCACTGATTTAGTGTTAATTTACAACTACATGTACCTCAACAAGCTCAAATAAAGCAAGCCTACATTGTTTGTATTTAAGCCAAGACTTAACAGGCTCAGGTACATGTACAGTAGCTCTGCTTCATGATTCAACCAAAATGAAATTTACATTGTGCAGTATATATACCCAGCTAAAAATTGATTGTACCTAGATAGAACCTCCCCTCCCCCCAAAAAAAATAATATGAATGGTTAGTACATGCATATCCAATACTTGTCAAAGTAAAAAATTAAGCTTTCTCTTAATCTTTCCTGTTCATAAATCCTGAATTTTAAGGCCCTACTTTTCTAACTCAATATCAGATATTTAGGAATCAGATTTTCAGTAGTTGTCGTTTGTTGATGTGGTTCATAAGTGTTTTACGTTTCTCATTTTTTATATAGATTAGACTGTTGGTTTATACCGTTTGAATGGTTTTACACTAGTCATTTTTGGGGCCCTTTTTAGCTTACTGTTCGGTGTGAGCCAAGGCTCCGTGTTGAAGACTGTACTGTGACCTATAATGGTTTACTTTTATAAATTTTGACTTGGATGGAGAGTTGTCTCATTGGCACTCATACCACATCTTCTTATATCTAATTATGCTGATACCCGAATGTGAGTTTTTATAATTGTGATACTCATTCAGTCGCATTATTCACATTCATAAAAACCTCGCAATTCTTTCTGAATTTACAGTACTAAACAATTTACTGCCTTGACAATGTTTGCTATGACTGAGGTACATGTAAGATATCTGATCTGCATGCATGCAGTGTTATTTTAATTTAAATACTGATGATAACCATATCTTAAAAGAACATGTCAAGGTGGGCAGTCATGATTAACAAACTACATAATATATTTATTAGTCCAATTATATATTGTCATGAAAGGCTTCTTTATTTTTTTGCTGTGATGCCTTCAGAAGGCTTCACAGTAAAAAATCAACAAATCTGTTTTTCAAGAAATCATAATATTATAATATTTGGACTATGCTTTTAAATTGGTCAATTCATTCAACAAGTATATATATTTGCTATTGGTCATATTGATGACTTTGAGTACATGTGAAAAATACTATTTCTAAGATAATTTATCCAAGGTGCAGGCATTTTTCAGATAACGGTGTAAGGTCAGGGATTAGTCCAAATAATTATGACATCTAAATTATGAAAGGATTTCATGCTGTGTTTTGCTTTCGAAGCTTTCATCTTCAAGTAGGAATCTATAAAAAAAGGGCGTTAAAAAATACCCAAAGCCTTCAGCAAAAAATATTATAATCTGGACTTGAGGCTGGAATTGGGGGATCCCATCATGGTCTGTGGGCTCCAAATTATTAATTAAGGGATCAGGGTTCCTTGTGTCCCAGGCTCCAAATAAGGGGCTCATGGTTCATTCGAACATTTTTAGGTCAGTCAGGGGTACTACTTGTACAAGTAATCTTTATTTACTTGAAGAAGTAAATAAAATATACTTATACAAGTTAATTATAATGTTTGAATAATCTCCCCTTAATTTTCTGAAAAATTTACTTGTATAAGTAAATTTTTTTTACAATCCCACAAAAATTCTCAAGTTTTGAGATGTAAAATCATGCCTTTAACAATTTTTCTCAGGTTAGCTCATAATTTTTGATAAGAGTTCAATGTTTCATCTCATTAATTCAACAAAGAAACTGATTGAGCAAAGATCTTAAGTATTTGCACAAGGCCTTCAAAAATTGCTCCTTGGGGGCTTGTAAATAAGCAGTGTTCTAAAGATAACATACAAATGAGATTTTCATTGTGCATGAAATTACACTTAAATGAATAGTAAAGACATCTGCAAAGGACAGACAATTCAAAATTCTGTTAGAGCAAAGAAGTTCTAAGAATTCAAGAAAGGAAGATAGGATGACTTTTTTACTTGTATAAGTAAAAAAATCTGAATGTCTAAGGGACATAACTAGGCCAAAAAAAATTTTACTTATACAAGTAAATAAAATACACTTGTATAAGTATCCTACAAATTTACTTATATAAGTATATTATAATTACTTCTTCAAGTAAATAAAAATTACTTGTACAAGTAGTACCCCTGACTGAAGGTTGTGTGCCCAAGGCTCCCGTGTTCGGTCTCCATGCTTTGGAGGTAGAGATCCCGGCTCAAGCAATGTGGGTACCGGGCTCCGAAGCAACTGCGGAAACAGTGTTTAAATTTACCAGACAGGTTGCCTACAAAACGTAAATTAGGAACGAATTACAGGGCGAGTGTTGAGAATGGGATTTTGACAAGATGCAGAAAACTTATTTCATACGATATTCTGTTCATTTACTGACTAGATTCTATAAATTATTCTAATTTCATATATTTTTTGCAGTCTACTTTCGTTTTGACCACGTGTATATCATACTTGCTAACACTGAACTCGTTTTTTTCTTATACTGTGCCATTTTTCGCCATCTGAAAGGAATGATCAACAAAAGAAACAATGTATGTTTCATAAATTTTACATATTTCGTGTCTTAAACTTACTTTTCATGTTAGATTTTCACGTAGAAGTGAAAATATTTTCCGCAGCAAGGTGCTTTCCATTCTGCAAACCACAAACATCTTTACGACGGCGATCGTCTTCTGATTGGTTGATCCTCAAAAGGAGGCGAGTCTCGCAAGCGGACAATCTCCGCAAGAAAAACAGCTATTGTAACCGTTTACAATATAATTAAGGCACAAACATACAATATTCGCGTTTCAGTAAATAAATTAAATCATATTGATACCCGTTTTTAATTCAAATGCATGTATGTGATTTGTTATCATACATTTTTATCGATAGACGCAGCTTTCGGGCTCATCGCCATTAATGAATATATGAATATTAAATGAGGTCTTTGCGGAGTTACCTCACCCTGACCAAATCTAATCGAAATTGCCTTAACATCACTGCGTGTTTATAGATTCAATCCTCGCCATATTTCATTCGTTTATCTATCATAACAAAACATGCCCTTTAAACACATTGGCTATATATAAGCAAAGAAAAAGACCATAGTTTTCTCTTTGAAATTTCATATTTCCTCCCATCTTTCTTTTAAAAGTATTTCGTTGTCATAATTATTTACTAAATATCTAATTTCATAATCATTTTAAATAAGAATAAGTCTTAAAATGAGATAAATGCCTCTAATTTGAAATTATGATTTTAATCTTTGTCATTTCAATGCCGTAATGAAATTATTTAGCTGAATGGGTTTGCCTGTAAACCGAGACTATCGCCAAATCTAAATGAGATTCTCGGGGAATACAATCTCTTTAAGGTTCTACATTCAATAAACACAGTCGATATCATGTTCATAGTTTTATAGAACTATAGAATGTATATCTTTGAATTTATATATTCGTTAATATTTTGTTCCAAGTTTACGGTTGCGGTTCACGAACGTTTTCCTATTTATTTAATACAATAACGTATACGTATGAGCTTGCTCATTGTTGAATACCATATACATGTAGTATCCTTTAGTTATTTACCTCTGTGGTGGGTAGTTGTCGCACTGGCAATCATACCACATCTCCTTATTTTTACTCTGCTGGATAGTTGTCGCACTGGCAATCATACCACATCTCCTTATTTTTTTTTATGAATAAATATGCCATTTATACACAAATAAAAATCAATATGACTGATGTAATTTCTTCTATATGTTTTGCGGAAATGTACGCCCTCAATTTGGGAAAAGGGGGGGGATAATTGAAGGGTGATGTTTCCAAAATATCATATTGAATTTCCAAAGACAAATGTTGAGTAGTAAAATGTCTCTCTCTTTCTCTTCGCTAAAATAGATTATAAAAATTACTTTTCATTCGTAAAAGTTTTAAGAAAAAATCTCCATATACTTTAATCCGAATGCCATGAACGCAAGTACCAAGATTCAACACGAATATTTCTTTAAACTTTCTGTTGAATATATTTTGTATAAATTACATTTATATCAACCACTTAAGAATGTGAATTTTCTACATATAAGCGTGCACTTATTAACTTCTCACTTTGTTTTTATCTTGCATATCGTTTAACGAACGCAACAATATTTCCATACAAAACTTGCAACAAAAAAGAAACAGATTTTCTATACCAACAAGATAGTCGAGATAAACTGTACCTCTAAAGTTGAATAGATTTAAATAATGTAGAAGTCAAGTGAAGCATTGAAGTCATACTTTATCAAGTAATCAAACACACCAAAGAGACATAAAATACGTTGATCAATCTACCAAATTTGACTGCGATACATTCAGTAATTTTTTGTAACTGACCATGTGAAGTAGAACCACGTTATCAGGGTTATCGTATACCATCTGGAGAAGACTAAAGTGCACATTGTCATAATGTGTGTGGTACTTGAGATGAACAGACAAAAATTAGACCTATATTATATATGAAAATCTTTACTGATGATGAAACACATTCATATTGTTGAGATATAGATAAACATGTTATGTTAAACTTGTCGTTGATATTTTCCAATTTTAGTTTGTAGTAAAATTTACTTTATCAGACGTTCCTACTGTCAGTGGAGAGAGAGAGAGAGAGAGAGAGAGAGAGAGAGAGAGAGAGAGAGAGAGAGTTGTTTCGCCCATACTCTAATAGTCTACATCCAATATCAAAAGTATCGTGTGTTCTGAAGAAAAACTGGCAATTCATTAAATTCCTTAGGGATTTCATGGCTAAACGATACTATAGTGTTTTGCGATTAATTCGTCAGTGTCAATATGCATGTAGGTCCTTGAAGATCGCAAACTAAACGGTTTGACTTAATCTAATATACAATGAACGGCATATTTGCTGCTGAAAACTTTACTCCCCGCGAATTTGGGACAATCTGATTAAAATATAAATCTGTCGGAGGAGCACGCGAGTTCCGAAAGTCAGATTGGATTTAAGACTAATACACGAGGGTCTGGATGGGGGTCCTTCATTTCTGTATTCTTTAATTTTTTATGCCATTTTTCTCTATTCTTCAAATTTTTGTCCATTATTCTCTATTCTTTATATTTTGGTCCATTTTTCTCTATTCTCTATATTTCCCCCCATTATTCTCTATTCTGGAAACCCGCATCCACATCCTCATACACAAGCTATGCAAGAAGATACCTCAGATGATGCATACTGTAAGGGGTGAAATAAATTCATACTGTCTTTCTAGGTAACAAACAACAATAAATCGTGCATATATGGTAATGTTAACGTTGATTGATTATTCCTTGCTTAAACGCCCAGCAGCTAAGCAAATATATTTCATGCATATTCAGGCCATCTTATGTAGTGTTGGTGTTATTTTGCTTGTAATATTTTCAAAATGGACTATTAAAAGCGGATATTCCAACTTTTGTCAATCAACAATTTGAGTCTTTTATAAACAATATAGGGATTATGTAAACATTTATATAAATATTAATCATTTTGTCATATAAAATAGATCAAAAGCACGCTTTCAAAAGATTTCTCGGAATCGAAGCTGCTAGTTCATTTGTATTCCGAAGTTCATTGTATTATGATTACTTATATATATATAGATCCTAATATCATAATCCTTCTATTCAGTTTTAGTTTAAAAAAGGTATGCATTACATAATAGATAAGCTGCTTTTTATAAAATACCTGTTTTTAATAAAAACATACCTTCTTTGTTTCTGTACTTTTGAAATGGTTGAATCTTGTTATTTTGATGACTATCCTTCAATCGAGAGACTTATTAAGGGTTTACCATATAAATTTATATACTAATTTTCTGTTTTGTTTGTCGATCCAATCGAAGTTGTATTTATACTTTCATGTATTTTGACAATTTCAAAAACATATGCATATATATATATTAGGCTTAATAGATTAGCCAAATAATGACATTCCCACTCTAAAATCGTCTCTACGCACATTTTTTGTTTATTTCTATGTCATATCTCGAGACACGAACTTACAACCCTTTTCCACAGGCACTTGTCTCTTAAAACAAGGATTTGTATAGTGTCTCACTATACAAATCCTTGCTTAAAATAAGAATTTCCTATATACCTTAATATAACACGTGTTATATTCAGGTAATAGGGATAAACATTTTCAGAGACAAGTGCCTGTGCCATTTTCTCGTCTTTCGACGACCATACATATGCGCCATGAGCATGTTAATTGACAGAGGTACTACATGTAATGTAGTGGAAGTTTCTGCATGGATGGGGGTCCTTTCTTTCTTTATTCTTTAATTTTTTAGACCAGTTTTGCTCATTATTCTCTAATCTTTATATTTAAGCACCACATTATTCTCAATATTTTCATTATTGTTTTTATCTATTTTTCTCAAATTTTCACTATTTTCGCCATTTAATCTGCACTTTTTGTCCATTATTCACTGGTCTGTAAACCACATCCAGATCCTCTTATATGGACATAGCTAAACGCAGATCATAGAGGTCAAGTTTAGATAGGTTTCGATTGACACACAAAAACAGATGATACACAGGAAACATAGAAGTTCTTCAAGGAGGAGAGTTGATCAACATTTTATTGTTTCATTTTATTATCTTTTTCGCTATCAAATAAAAAATAATGTATATCCACAAATATATATGTTGACATTTTGCCTTTGGGATATTTTTAGAAGACAACACTTGTCATATCTTATAAACATGACATATTTTATGTATCTAGTAACCATTAAGTACCCGGGTACCACAAAAATATTTACTTAAACTTTGTGACTAAGCAAAATTAACATGTAATGGGTTATATATATCTGAAATTTGATTTTTCGACGTGTTTATCCGACAGGTTTTGGTGCTGGTATGTTAGACTTGCTAGCGTATCAATAGCCTGACGGGGTCCTGGCTCACTGCTCCAAATGCTAACTTTAAAAATTAGATCGGATACGGAAAAAACCCTGCCCTTCTTGTATGTGACGTGTGCAATCTCCAATGAGTCAAAAAGTTCCGAGCAAATATTATAAAGCAATTAATTTCATGTCCTTGCAGGCCCGAGTCTAACTGACTCCCTCCTCATATATATAAATGTATATAACAAGGCATCAAATAAATAAAAAAAATATATATCTTGATAATGTGGCAGTTTGTCTTATAAAAATAGGTATTGTAAGATTATTTTTTTTATATCTCCAACTCGTCCCGCTCATATATTTTTTTCACGAAATGCACGAATAACAATTATCCCCCCCCCCCCCAAAAGTGATAAAATAAAAAAAAAATTGTATGGAAAATTGGTTCTAAGACATATATATATGTATACTTATTTATATGATTATTTGACTAATTGTTTAAATGTTAATATATTTCACTGATGTAATTGAATATTTGTAATATTTATATTCTATAAGTTTTATTGCTTACGAATAAAAAGATTATGTGTCCTCTCGTTAAATAAAAAAAGACGGTTTTGATTAAATACGATAAAAAATAATCACTTTCAAGCAGTTTTTTTTTTTTTTATATTTCATTGATCTTATTGCATTTACAAAAATATAGGCAGAGACATACAACATAATTGTATTATATATAGGTGAATCATGCCTCCTTTGGTATTTTATCATTAAATAACTACTATTCAAGAAATATAGTAGCGAAAAAATACATTCGTTGCATTTCACACGATTCAGTTAATTGCACGTCATAAAATCTCTGAATGCAACTATGATCCGTAATTTAATTAGTGAATTGTAATTTCACCTGACAAGTTTTCTTTGTCGCTAATTAAATCCGAAATGGATTTGACATGTTACTTTCTCGGAGTGTTAATTGCAAATAATCACTCAACCGGTCCGAGATTTACTCTAGCCTTGTTTATTCCAGAGGAGGTCATCAGAATAGCTTTCTAAGATTAACCAATCACATCAAAGATTACTTGAACAGAAGTCGATAATTGGTTGTACGTTTCTAGATTCCCCTTGCTGTCAGACAACGACGATTGCTCAAGGGGAATGTTGAAACGAGCTAATTGTATTCCAATGTTGAGAAACACAAAGGCTGAGCGATTTGAGTAATATGTGCTACGATCGAACATGGATATATGTAAGTGTTTCTAATTAAAAGGCAGTTTAAAACAAGGTTGTGAATTCAAAATATTAAGTGAATTATTCATCAGTCAATGATTGTCGATAAATTAAATTCAAGAGGTGTATTGGAAATATAAATAACAATGGCGGCTACTCAAACAGCACTGCATTTTTGTGCTTTTCTTGTGTTCGTCTTACTGACAAATGTAATCGCACAGCAAAAACCAGAGCATGGAAAATGTGAACCAATTTCAATACCTCTTTGTAAAGACATCGCTTATAACCAGACGATAATGCCGAATTTACTGCAACATCAGAAACAAGACGATGCCGGTTTGGAAGTTCATCAGTTCTTTCCGTTAGTTAAAGTCAAATGTAGTCCACATTTGAAATTTTTCTTATGTACAATGTATGTGCCAGTATGTACCGTGTTAGAGGAAGCGATTCCTCCATGTCGTTCTCTATGTAATCAAGCTCGAAATGGATGTGAAAGTTTAATGAACAAGTTTGGATTTTACTGGCCAGAAAGCTTGCAGTGTGATCAGTTTCCACCAGACGGTCTTTGTGTAGGAGAAAATAATACTGAACCCTTGCCTAGTGGCACAACTTTGAAACCGGGTACCGGAGGAGGAAATGATTTCGGAGGGTACTATCCTTGGAACCCAAACCCTGGAATAGAAAAAATTAATCCAGGAGTAATCCTCACAAACTCAAGTTATCCAAATAATCATTTCAAAACATCATTTCAGTGTTACAATAAATATGAAGTGAAAGCCGGTCATGATTATCATTTAAAAATCGGGGAACATTTCATTCAAGACTGTGGTGCTCCATGCAAGGATATGTTTTTTAGTGACGATCAAAGACAAACAGCATCGCTTTGGATAGGTGTGTGGTCATGTATCTGTTTAGGATCAACCCTTTTCACTGTCATGACATTTCTTATTGATATGACACGATTTCGTTATCCAGAAAGACCCATTATTTTTCTTTCTGGATGTTATTTCATGGTTGCGTTATCTTACGTTGTTGGATTTGCATTAAAAGAGACTGATGTAGAGTGCACAAAATTTCGTGACGCTGCTGATTCTGATTTATTATTCATTACACAAGGAACTAAAAAAGAAGGATGTACAGTATTATTCATGGCAATCTATTTCTTTAGCATGGCTAGTTCTATTTGGTGGGTCATTTTGACCTTAACTTGGTTTCTTGCTGCAGGAATGAAATGGGGTCACGAAGCCATAGAGGCAAATTCACAGTATTTCCATCTAGCTGCTTGGGCCGTACCAGCAATCAAAACAATTGCCATTCTAGCCATGGGACAAGTTGATGGAGATGTGTTAAGTGGAGTATGCTTTACTGGAATTTCCGATGTTGATGCTTTACGTGGATTTGTACTGGCACCGTTAGTTCTGTATCTGGTCATTGGAACTTCATTCTTATTAGCTGGATTTATCTCCCTTTTCAAAATTAGAACAATTATGAAAAACGATGGCACCAAGACAGACAAATTAGAAAAATTAATGGTGCGTATTGGAATATTTTCTGTTCTATATACTGTACCAGCTACTATTGTAATTGCATGTTACTTTTATGAACAATCATTCAGAGACGAATGGATGAATAATTGGTGCTGGAAAGAATTTACAACAAAAGGAAAAATTATTTGCCCTCCTGGGCCAAAAGAAGCTACGCCAGAGTTCAATGTATTCATGATTAAATATTTGATGACTGTTATTGTGGGTATTACTTCAGGAGGTTGGATATGGACAGGTAAAACTCTTGGATCATGGCGGGGCTTTTATAGAGGGATGTGTACAGTTTTTTGTGGAGCTCCTAAAAATGAAAGTGTTGTGTGAGAAAGTATCTTGAAATGATGAAAATTGGCATGGATATTTCATAGCTTCAGTGACCTAATTTAATAACACAGTTTAATTTTTCCCCCATTTTATAAGATGTAGAGTTGAAGAATTTTGGGAATTGACATTTATTTAAATAAAAAAATACAGGATTTAAATTTCTTTTGTTGTAAAATTTATTCTTCACATTTATTTAACTTATTAACTGTAGATGGAAGAATTAAAGTATTTTGTGATATATTTAATTGTTTTTTGCTAACTATTCATTCATAATTATATATGGTATAATTGATTTCTCTATCATGAATATAAGTGTTGTTTTTACAATAGTCACTGCCATCAAATTACATTTGAGGATAAAATTATATGCTACATGTACATGTACACAGCATTAGTCATATGTATTGGGTCATCATTACATGTATTTCAAGAGGTCATTGAAACTGTGAAATAATTGCTTCTTTAAATTATAAAGACATATTTATTTGCAATAACATTTTGAGGTTTAAATATTATTTCTGTTTTATAATTGTTTTTATTTTGTTGCTGTTAGTAACTTCTAACTTTTACAATAAATAGTGTATATATTGTAGATATTTTTTTAATTGCTTTTACAGTGATCTATCATATTCACAAGTCAGTGAGTCAAGTCAATTTCTGTTGAAGTCATTTTTGTCGAGCCTGCGACTTTTGTCGCAGAAAGCTCGACATAGGGATAGCGATCCGGCGGCGGCGGCGGCGGCGGCTACGGCGGCGGCGGCGGCGTTAGCTAACTTCTTAAAAGCTTTATATTTTAGAAGATGGAAGACCTGGATGCTTCATACTTTGTATATGGATGCCTCATGTTACGAAGTTTCCGTCAGTCACATGTCCAATGTCCTTGACCTCATTTTCATGGTTCAGTGACTACTTGAAAAAAAAGTTCAGATTTTTTGTAATGTTAAATTCTCTCTTATTATAAGTAATAGGATAACTATATTTGGTATGTGCGTACCTTGCAAGGTCCTCATGCCCGTCAGACAGTTTTCACTTGACCTCGACCTCATTTCATGGATCAGTGAACAAGGTTAAGTTTTCGTGGTCAAGTCCATATCTCAGATACTATAAGCAATAGGTCTAGTATATTCGGTGTATGGAAGGACTGTAAGGTGTACATGTCCAACTGGCAGGTGTCATCTGACCTTGACCTCATTTTCATGGTTCAGTGGTTATAGTTAAGTTTTTGTGTTTTGGTCTGTTTTTCTTATACTGTATGCAATAGGTCTACTATATTTGGTGTATGGAATGATTGTAAGGTGTACATGTCTAGCTGGCAGGTGTCATCTGACCTTGACCTCATTTTCATGGTTCAGTGGTCAAAGTTAAGTTTTTGAGTTTTGGTCTTTCTTTCTTATACTGCATGCAATAGGTCAGCTATATTTGGTGTATGGAATGATTGTAAGGTGTACATGTCTAGCTGGCAGGTGTCATCTTACCTTGACCTCATTTTCATGGTTCAGTGGTCAAAGTTAAGTTTTTGAGTTTTGGTCTTTTTTTCTAATACTATATGCAATAGTTCAACTATATTTGGTGTATGGAAATATTTTATGATCTATATGTCAGTCACGCAGGTTTTATTTGACCTTGACCTCATTTTCAAGGTTCATTGCTCAGTGTTAAGTTTTTGTGTTTTCGTCTGTTTTTCTTAAACTATAAGCAATAGGTCAACTATATTTGTTGTATGGAAGAATTGTTAGCTGTACATGCCTGCCTAGCATGGTTCATCTGACCTTGACCTCATTTTCATGGTTCATTGGTCAATGTTTACTTTACTTGGTTAATGTTAAGTTTATGTGACAGTTGTAATAAAGCTTTATATTTAGGACTATCAACATAATATCAATGATTAGTAAAGAAGGCGAGACATTTCAGCGTGTGCACTCTTGTTGTATAAAAGATGAGGTTTTTATACATTGTACATGTACATATTCAATACATGTTATTTCTAAATGTACAAGTATACTTTTCCCCCAAACAAGTTTGTGTCATTGATTTCTTTAAAGCAAGTGAATCTTTTTTGAAAGACTTCCTTTTAAACCCCTCTTTTTGACTGAATATTAAAGCATAAACACACATGAACATTTATTGATTCATTCATGAAGTCAGGTGTGTTTAAAAGGAAGTTTTGTCTTGTTTTTCTTGATGAAGTTGCAAACAAAATATAATTTTACTTGGTGACTTTCATTCAAGAAAAAGACAGTACATAGACATACAAAATTACATGTAAAATAATTCAACAAAAGATGTTAACATCTTAAACACGATGATTAATATTTAATTACTAAATGTTGATTTAACAGGTGTAAATACAATGTACTTCTGAAGGGTACTGGGGTGACTTTGAAATGGTTTCTGGTATTTCATTTTTCTTGGATTTATTTTTTGTGTCTACTTGTATCTCATTCCTGTAGGATTTACACGATCTTAACTACATGTAATTTGATTTGATAAGTTCAAAAGTTTCCCTATAAAATTTATGTTGCTTTACAGACATCAGTTGAACAAATTTGTAGTACCAACATCTGAGTCGGACCATGGTATACTTAGGTACAAAATGTATGCAAACATAGTTGAAGAGATAACAGTTGATAGTTTTTCAGAAGGATAACTTACAAGCTTCTAATTTCTTCCTTGGGGGGGGGGGGGGGGGGGTGTTTAGTACAGCTCCAGAGGGATATACATTGTAGGTTAACAAGAGTCAGGGGTTGATCTTTTTCTAATTATTTGATATAGAAACTGAAACGAAAACACTGATTTTATGCTTGCATGTGTATGTTTCATATTTGTAGTATTAACATGTACGTGTACACACAATAAGTACCACAGTACACAGATAGGAAAACCAAGCCAAGTCTGGTTCCCTAGGAGCTAATGCTCTTCAAGTACCAATCTCGTATTGAAAAAAATCAACCTTTAGATTAAATTCTAGAAAACATTCAATATATAAATCCATACATGTAGAATGTACTTAATGAATTCCATACATATACATGTATTTACAAATGTACCATTTGAATGATAAATACATGCAATTTTATTCATGCCAACTTGGGTTCTTGATATTTAATCAGAATGTGGATTTGCAGGCAGATGACTCATTTGAACACACTGTCAATAAAATCAATGACAATGAGTAAACACAGTAAACCTAAATTATCATCCAGTCACTATTCTTCAGAAAATTGCTTGTAAGAAAAAGTTAGGAGACTCGGACGACTATTTTTGGGTGGGGAGGGGGTGAGTTTTTTTTGCAGACAGAATATTTTTTTGGATTGATGCTGTTCCCATTTTTATTTATGTACATTATGTACATTTATACCTCACGTCTCATTTTATTCACGTTCCTTTATGCTTTTACAATTGATACAAATTCATATTGTACATGTACTATACTGTACACCTATATAGGTGCATTGTGTATAAAGGTCTGTTATTACATTAAATTTTCATGTTTACTCTCAAAAGTAGATACATGTATCTTTATTGGAATTTAATGTGAATTTTATGATAGGAAGTTTTACATGTCAGTCATAAATTTGCACTAAACTCAGAAAAGTTTAAAATCCTGGCATATTTCCATGATATTATTTCATACAGTTATTCAGTCACCTGGAAAATTAGTTATGGTACAAAAATTTTACATTGAAATGTAGCTTCTATTATTTTTATTTGTTATTCATATAGATCTACTAGTCAGTTTGGAATAAATATTAACTTGAATATATACCGAAATTGACCGCTGATAGTGATACACTATGTATCAAAACAAACCATGTTCATACAATTTTATATTAAACATTTAATTGGTCAGTAAACCTATTGTACTTCATCAAGCTTTTCGTACATTGTACACATACAAAATGTACAAGTAACATTGTACTTATGTTAATTAGTATTAGGGTGATTTGTGTACTTATATTGTTCTTCGTTTTTTCATATTTTTAATTTTGGCTAAATACTGAATTAAGATTATTTTTAACCTTTTTGCAAATTTGAAATATCTACCTAATAAGCTGAAGTCTTTATTGCGGGTAACATATTTAATTTTTTCATCTAGAAATTTGAATGTTTTGTTTGTTGCTTTAAAGGTGTTAGCTAGGATCATCAATTGAAAATATGATAATTTCTCAAGGGAGATAATTTTCAATGTCATCTATTTGTGGTGCCAAAAAAATAAAAGAAACATATCATTCAATGTTGGATGTAATTTTTTTATGTAAAGTTTAGAAGAAATTCGTTAAACTAGTAGTGTAAATATGCTGTATGCTTGAATTAACCATGAAAAACTCAATATATGATTGATTGATACTAAAATTAAACATGTAGTGATCTTTTCATTTTTAATTTAAACTTTTAAGTGTTAGAATTGCATAGCCAGTGTGAAGAAAGCACAAGCATGTTTGTCATGTAAATAGTTCTTAATATTGTATAGAATTTTGTAAATGTATGTATAGAAAAAACATGTACAGAGCTTTGAATGTGCAGCATGTGTGTTTGCATTGCAATCTTCATGAATATTCATGACATGGTTCATGTTAAATGGGAAAATAAGTGAAGTTTGTATGAGAATTAATGGTTGTAAGATTACTTACTGTTTGCACAAAATTTTGAATGAATGTGTTAGGAGTGGCGAAAGAATTAATGGTTGTTTTAGGAAACCCTGTTTTAAAAAAAACCCACAATGATCAAGCTCTTTTATTATACAAGGAAAATGTTCGTTTTAGCATTTTATTATACCATTCATTTTATTTAGAGTAATTATTATTTTACATTTTCTTATTCGGTTAGTGATCAAAGTAACATTGGGGCAATTCATTATGCAAATTATTTATTTTGCATATTTTACATATTATAGGTTATGTCATATATGCTTTTAGGTCAAATGTATGATGATTAAGCTTAAGTGTAACAACATGTATTCTGTTAAATGGTGAATTTTAATACCATTCGTGCATAATGTCATGTTGGTAGAATAACATAAATTTACAAATTTTTATGCTGAAGGTTGTATATCTTTCTGAAGTTGAAATACATACATATGAACTTGTGTTGTTTTTTTAGTGTATCTACTCTGCGTTCTTTGAAATTCATATTAGAAGTGATAAGTTGAAATTGATTAGGGTTGTATTAAAAAAAAATGTTGGCAAAGACACTAATTTGAATTTTTAATGTTTTGTCGCTGAGCATAGTTTCATAATATTTTTGTCTCCATAGTAAAAGACCAGAAACTTTGAATGTGCAGCTAACCTATAATTGAACATGTCTTTTGACTAACAAATACCTTTCTGATAATATTGTAAGTTGTCAATGGTTGTTAAGAATACAATCGTAGAAATAAACATAGTGCCATATCTAAATTGGATTTTTTCCTTAGTTAATAAGAAAACATTTCCAATTAACCTTATGACAGTTTAATTATTTTTTTTTTAGTTTTATATTTGTTAGGGAAAATTGTTCCGAATTTTTTTAGTGTTGTAGTTTTCATTTTTTTTTATTTGTATACTTGGCTGTTGAGGAAAAAGAATAAAACTGCATTCTTAATTTACATTATATTTCTAATAGTTTTTTTTACTACAAAACGGATGTGAAGATGTACATGTAACTTAAACAAAGTCATATGGATGACGGTTTACAGTATTTTTTACAATTTAACCTTTTAACCTTGTTTACCATTTAATTTTTTATTGTCAGTATAGGTTGTTCTGTCTGGATTTACTGATGGTTGTAACAAAATGTCAATTGGATTGAAATATGGATCTTATGTCAACTCGTGGCTTACAAGGATCTGACAACACTCTGTTCATCCTTCTGTTCTGGTACATATATTTATTACATCAGCCAATGAAATTTCCACCTGCAAATGTAGGTGTATATAATTTTATAAAAACTTGAGGATCCCTAAAAGCTTAAAAAACTTAGGATCTTTAAAAGATTTTACAACAGGAAGTAAAATATAGCATTGTTAGATCCTTGAAAGCAATGCATGGACAAAGGATACAGTATGTATTTTAATCTGATATAACAAAATGTGTGATGATTGTTATATTGTATGAAAATAAGTTTGAATGTATTGGGTAGTTGAATTGTAAATGATGGTATGACTGAAAGATAGTGCTGAATGTTCTTTACAACAAAATAAAGTATGTTGTAACAATATAAATGTCTTCTTTGTGTTATGAGGTTGCTGTCTAATTGATCTGAACACCTCTTACATGTACATGAATGTTAATTCATATGGTAGTGCTTATGCCAGATAGAGGTGCATTATTTTTTCTGGTCAGTTGCTCCGTCCGTCCATCCTGTATCAGGTTTAAGTTTTGGTTTAGGATATTTTGTGGTCACTTCAACTTGACATTTGGTACACGTATGAAGATGTGGTATGATTGCTAATGAGATAACTTCCCATCAGTGACCAAATGATATGTTCATTATACATGCATATGAAATAAATTATTTGATACATTTGTCAAATAAGGGTTTTGACTGAGGTTTCATGAATCGCTGCACACACTTGGAAATACAAATATATTATACGTTTAGAAATAAGGAGATGTGGCATGATTGCCAATGAGACAAATTTCAACCAGAGACTGAATGATGTAGAAGTTAACAACTACAGGTACAGCCTTTAAAATGAGCAAAACACTAAAGCATAGCAAGCTATAAAAGCCCTCACATCATGTACATGACAAATGTAAAACAATTTAAACAAGAAAACAGACAGCCTAATTTATGTACAAAACAATAAACAAAAATTAAATATGAGAAACAGCAACAAACAACAACTTCCGAAGTACAGGCTCCAGACTTTGGACAGACACATACAGAATTTAGGCAGGGCTAAGCATGTTTATGTACATGTATATATACTGTATCATAGCATATGAAGTGAACTATTTGACAAATAAGGTTTGGACCAAGGTTTCCTGTTTTGCAGAACATGAAAAAATAAAAGGTTTAGGGTAGGTTAGTTTGTGGTCTCATCAACTCAAAATTCTAAATGAAGTGACCTTTCTAAATATATATATATGCGAAATTGGATATCTGACCTAGATTTCTTGGTTCACTGAAATTGGAAATACAGTTTTAGAGTGTCAGTGGAAATGGTGTCATATGGACACAGATTCTTGTTTTCTACCTACAAAAGAGATATTTACTGGCCAGCAACACATAAAAATATGTTAGTTTCAACACCATAAAGCATACACTAGCTATGACTTACATTTCATGCTTGAGTGAATAATAAGTTTTCTGTGAGGGTGCATTTTGTGGACACCCAACAGTACAGAGAGAGACATACCATGATAAGTCACAATGATTTTGATACCATCCTCAACAATTGACTTAATTTTTTCTGTTTGAATTATTTTCTTTCATAATTAACTTCTTCAAAGTACAATGTACACAAGAAAGCAAGAAAAACTATTAAAAAGTCTAACAGAAATGACAATGATATCACAACCACTACCACTGAGTTACGGTCTGCTTCCATTTGTACTGGTATTTCACCACCTCAAATCCATTTTTGTCTGAAATTCGAAGAATGCAAGACAGGAATTACAATCCAGTGGCAGTGGCGTAAACTATATTTCAGAGGTAGAAGACATGGATGCTTCATACCTTGTTTGCAGATGCCTTATGTTACATTAGTCTGTCATTAAGTGTCCTTTGTCCTTGACCTCATTTTCGTTGTTCAGCGACCGCTTGAAAAAAATTTGGATTTTTTTTTCATGTGAAATACTGACTTATTTATGAGTAATAGAATATCTTTATTTGGTATATGGGATCCTTGCAAGGTCAACAAGTCTGTCAACCAGGGTTAATCTGACCTAGACCTCATTCCATTGATCAGTTATTAAGGTTGAATTCTTCAAGTCCATATTGCTGATTGCATGTGACCTCAACCTTATTTTCATGGTTCATTGGTGAATGTTAAGCTTTTTATGCCCCTGCCCTGCTAGGATGAAATTTGAAAAAAATAGGCAGGACAGGAGTTTTGAGTATAAAAAAAGGCAGGATGAGTCACTTTGCAAAAAAAAAATCTGCACTTTTGTAAATACATGAAATAAGTGTGTTTGTCTTGAGTGTGTGGGGTTGTGAATTCTATCCTTGACTTTAAAACTGATATTTGCTGCTTCTCTAGCCTGCTTCTCTAGCCTGCTTCTCTAGCCTGATAATCACTCTGTTTATTAGAGTTAGAGCAAAGACTGGTCAACTTGGAGTAAGAATAACGTGTCTGAGTTGGGTGAAATGTCTTCCTACAGACTATTTGATACCTACTGTACTGAAATATTTTAAATTTTGGTTCACTGCACCAAAACTTGTTATCATTTATAGACTGAAGAGGAAGGATTTAGCACACTGTTAACCGTCTCCACATGTCTACACAGGGAAATTTCACACATCAATTTCAGTGAATTTAAATTCATGTGAAATTCATGTGAATTTCACCTCAAATGAGCTTTTACATGAAACCAGAGGGTGTGTCATAATGTATGTACAACTTCCTAGGTCAAAGGTAAAGGTAAAAAACTTTGGTTTTAGTTGACAACCCCATGTCCTATGGTAAAGATCGTGTCCGCTCTATATCTTGAGAACTGTTATGAGTTCAAAGTTTATACTTGATATGTATATAAACCAACACCAGAGGGTGTGTCATAATTTATGTACAACTTCCTAGGTCAAAGGTCAAGGTCAAAAACTTGTTTCATTTGACAACCCCATGTCCAATGATAAAGATACAAATTTTTTACCACACATTATTCACAGCGGGGCCCACAGAGATGGCTCCCATCTCAATGATATCTAGTTTTTTTTTTGTAAAGTTCACGTGAAATTCATGTGATATTCATGTGAATCTCAATTCACGTGAGTTTCATGTAAAAGCATGTTTGTGGTAAATATCGCATAAATTTCATGTGAGATTCATGTGAAATTCATGTGAGCAAATTTTGCCTGTGTAGTACAAAGCAAGGTTATCATCTTGTTATTGTCCTTTATATACACATAGCATTGGCCACTGGACTCAAAACACCAATGCTGTGTCCATTCTAAAATATTATTACTCAATCGGAGTTCCAGTATATCTAGCAAACTTGTGAAGATCTAAAGTTGATCAACAGTGCCCTTTGTTAGACCAATGCACAGGATTGTGGAGGTGAAGGTCAACTTTAAGAAAAAAATTGGACTGGTTTATTACAACAAATGAAAATGTAGTTTTACATAGGAATGCTTGGCTATGAAAATTCATAAACAATTAACTGAAACAACTTGAATTATTTAAGTCTTTAATTTTCCCAGAATTATTCCAAAGAGCTAGTCTAGGTTTAATCAGACACTACATAGTTCTGCTTCTGCTTCTGCAAGATTACCCACAATCAACAAACTGATTATACTGCCATGGATTTTGAATTTTAGTTCAGCTTTGTCATCGAGGCTTTAAAGGCCTTGACTGACGGTGCTGATATATCCAAGGAGGGAGAGCGTTCCAATCCCGGATAGTTCTTGGGAAGAATGAGTGTTATCAACAGCATACAACATTAACCTGTTTCTTTGCGGTCATTAAAGGGTCACAAATAATATATTGTTCCTGAAGGGGTTTAAACAGTGATACTGAAGAATACATGCATATTTCATGTGATTTGAGTCTCGCAGGTGTCTAATGAAGAACATGCTAATTAACCAATGCTAAGAAAAGTTGCCATTACAGTCAAACCTGTATGTTAAGGTCACTCTTAGGACCAAAGAAAACTGACCAGATAAGAAAGGTGACCTTTGTATTGAGGTTCAAAATGCATAAGTATTACTATAACAGGACATGAAGAAGGTGACCTGACAAGACAGGTTTTACCTTAAAATATGTGAATTTTACAGTACGTTCAGTGGTTGTGGTTTGTTGCTGTATATCATATTTGTTTTTCGTTCATTGTTTGTACATAAATCAGGCCGTTGGTTTTCTTGTTTGAATTGACATTTGTCATTTCTGGGCCTTTTATAGCTGACTATGCAATTTGGGTTTTGCTCATTGTTGAAGGTTGTGCGGTGACCTACAGTTGTTAACTTCTATGTCATTAAATTAAAAGGTCTCTTGTGGATAGTTGTCTCATTGGCAATCATACCACATCATCTTATTTTTATATTGACTAGATGCTTAAGCACCTCTTTAGATATTTCTCTGAACTTAAGCATAATCCATGGTGATATATTTCCATCACTGGGCATCCATTGTTAAATAATAATTCTTTCAAAGTTTTATGTTTTATATTTATATAATCTACTGATAGTTAATTATACCAAACATTGTAACGATTTCTATACATAATCTTTTTCCTAAAAGTGCTTAAATGACCTGATTTTCGCTAATATTTTATATGATATTATTTATCTAATATCCTGCATGACCCCAATGTCTGTTTTGTTTAAATAGGACATGTAGTGAGCTAGGATCCCAGACTATGATGATAATTTTATTTTGCTATGACAAAAGTTGCGGTGTGCTGGTTTCTAAATAAGGCGAGGCTATGAATCTTGGACTCACGATATCCGGTCAGAATTTTTTATCCTCAAAAAGGTTGAATCCAAAGATGCATCAGATTATAAAATTTTGTATCAACTGAGCAAAGATATCCTCATTTTTATAAATTTAATCTAAATGCGTAAAATAAATGAATTTTTCTTACTTTATTTTGTTATAGAGACTTACAATAAACTATATAGCAATAACATTTCTTGTACTTGCCTACAAAAGTCATAAGCGAGAACTCTGGTCACTGGGCAAGATGTAACTTTTCAGCACATGGCAACAGCATGATGAAAAGCAAATTACTAAAATAGTGATTCATGCTTTATACAAAAAAGACAAAAAATATAGGGAGGTACAGTACTTCATGATGAGACCCTGTCAGCCAAACATAGTCATCTAACCTTGACCTCATTTTCATGCTTCAGTAGTCACATTAAGTTTTTAGGATGAGGTCTGTTCCTCATGCAGTTTATACTATACATAGTAGATCAACATGTATTAATGTTATGTATAATAATTAGTTGCAATTAGGAGGAGTAATGTTATGTTTGTTTGAGTGACACCCTTGTTATGCCCTTCACCTCAATTTCACATTTCACTGGTAATGTTTAGTTTTTGGTTATGTCTGGTCTTATAGGTCAACGATTTGTGGTAAAGAGTTTGGTTAAATGGAGTATTTCATTTGTACTTGACCTCAATTTTATGCTGCAGTGGTCAGGATGAGATCTATCTGACATGACATTTGGCCTCTACCTCAATGTTTTGCTCCAGGCGTCCGGATGAGAGCAGTTCCTCAGTGTTTAGATCTGTATCTGATATTTATTCTAAACCTAAATTTGGTCAGGTTAAGTTTTTGGGATTGGGTCTGTTCCTTAGTAACTCACTTAGATCAACCTTTTTTGGTAAGAATATTGTTTAGGAGGAGTGTACATGTATGTCATTAGTCTTTTTTATGTTTGAATATACAAAATGAAGGATGTGTTCTTGCATGAGCAAAGTGGAATTCCAAAAAAGGATGGATAAGTGTCTTGCAAATAGATGGAAAGAAAATCCCAGTTGAGAATAGTAAACCAGTACAGTAAGTATAGATGTTTGTTATGTTCTTTTTTTGCATGTTATGAAAGATTAGGAATAAAGTGTATCTAAAAACTAATAAAACTCCACTTTTCATTCAAATGATAAACAAATTATATATAGAGAGTGGTACATAGATATACACAGTGGAAAACAATATGACAATGTGGTACAATGTACACAGTAAAACAAATTTATTACAATGCGATAATTTATGCATTAAAAGTGATAAGGATAATGATGGATCACAGGCCTGAATAAGACCAGGGGAGATAACTGGCACATTCATGGACCAACTATCAATAATCAAATCAACTTTGAATTTCAATTGTTTCTTTAAAAGACAGAATAGGTTTATATTGGCCCATAGTCCACACTATATAAAAATAAGGAGATGTGGTATGATTGCCAATAGGACAACTATCCAGTGGAGTTCAAATGAAGTGGATGTAAGCAATTAAAGCCAACCATACAGTATTCAACAATGAGAAAAACCCATATCATATAGTTCGCTATAAAAGACCTTAATTAACACGAAAAATGTGAAACAGTTCAAATGAGGAAACCAACGGCCTAATTTATAACAAAATAATTTACAAAAAACCACTGAACTACAGGCTCCTCACATGAAGATTGTGACAGAGTTAAACATATTTTTGAGTTCTCAACCTTCTCCCTAACCTGGAACAGCGGTGTGACAGCACAAATTACATGCAAGAAAAAACTGTAAAAGTCAGTAGCAATTGTCTAAACTAAAAAAATTGGTACAAGGCATAAAAACAATAGACTCAAAGCTCTGGAATAAGAACTAGTACTTGCAGTTACTGAAAGCTAGTTCATAGCCAATTACAAATGATAAATAAATCATGTTCTCCGAAACTAAAGCTTTAAATTTCTAAGTCAGTATCAAGGCAGTGTTGATAATTTTTTATTTAAAAAGATTTATTAAATTCTGAAGTTTAAATAAGTAACAGTACCAAACTTAAAAAAAGTATAGAGCTTTCTAAATTTTATTGGTGATGAATGAGATGAGACAAGGAAATATTTCTGACCACAACCTGTTTCCTTTTAATGCAGTTGTCTATGTAATCATGCATTCTGAATCAATTCAGATTTGCATACTAGTATATTCTAATATTTTAATCAATTTGTCACATATATCATTTCAGCTCTTATACTGTATGAGTCAATTACCAAGAACAGGTGCAAAGTTTAAAAAGTAATTTTTCTTAAAAATTGATAAGTGAAAGTAGAACTAAAAAAAAACTTTCTGAGATTTTAGCAGAGTTATTTTGAAAGGAGCTGACCATATAGAAGTTTGTGAATATATATTATCAAAATATTTAAAGAATTACTACTGCTGCATTTATTATAGCGATTTTTGAAGAATGGACAAAAATGTGAGATTGATATAGCAATTTCAAGAAAATCTGCATACAGATAAATGCATCAGATATCAGAATGCGTCGGTTCTTATTATTGTGATACCCAACCAGTCACACTATTCCCAGTAATAATAACATCAACAATAGTTTCTGAATTTTTATTTTATTTGAGTTGTACATTGTAAACCCTGAAGTCAGTGTCGGCTAAGAATCAACATATTTATTGGCTCCAATTTATACACACACATAAGTAAGGACTTGGACCAAAATAATTCATTGTTTTAATCAAGAAAAAATTAGAAAACAATATTTGCTATGATTGTAATGAAAATTGTTTTTTCAGATTGAGATCTCCCCCTTTGATAATTAGAGAGGGATAACACCTAATAACAATCTACAAGGAATCAGAGCATCCCATGTCTTCAGGTAATCTTTAGTGAAAGTTTCACAAGGGCAGTTCAAGTGGTGCCCAAGCTAGCCTTTGATAGCAAAAAATCATATTTTTTTTAAGATTTGTTTACTTCAAGGCCTGACCCCAAAATAGAGAATACAAAATTTGAAGGGACTCTCCCCTTTTTTTTAAATCCTGGATTTGCCATTGGTTTCAGAAGAATATGTAGAATACAAAGACTTCAAAAAAGGACCAAGGACCCTGTCTGAGCACCCATGAATTAACTTAAATCAGTAAGATAAATTGCTAAAGTGTAAAACTAAGTAAAAAAAGCAACATTTTTAGGATTTTTCTAGCACATCCTCTTTAACACAGGTCCTCGATTCTCTCATAATTTATTGAAAAAAAGAAGATTACTATATCTACAACAGCAAAACAGCCTTAAGTGTGATGGACCAAAAGGTGATGGACCAAAAGGGAAATTCTGAATTACTAAATAATGTAATTGAATACATAGAGATTAGGGGTAAAAAAGGTGATTTGCACAATAATAGAATACGTATTGGCCAGTAATTTTAAACCTATATATGTGAGACCGTAAAACTTTATAATTTCCAAATTTGAAAATAACTAACCATTAATTTAGATTAACTTCCAGGCCTTTCATTGAAGCCCACATTTAGGCTGTACTGTGATAATTATTTCATCTAAAAGAAAAGGGGAAACAAAATATATTTCCATAATGTCTATCTGTCTATGAAAACATTTTCTATAATATAGGAATACTTTTCTTAATTTGTTGTGCATGGACACCTTTTCACTTTTTTGTGTTTTATTACAATTTTTTTTTCCAATAAAATTTATTTTTTCAGCTTGTTTTTTTACCCTTCATGCCTTGCTTGTAATCCTTAAATCTTACAATTGAAACACCACTGACAACAACAAAAAAACAACAAAAGAATAAGATTTGACTCTCTTTTCTGAGACTAATCAATTTCTAAATGGTCAGTTTTAATTCTTTTTTTGACAATCACACAGATTTTTTTATCTATCTGAAAAAGTTTGTTGTTATACAATGCAGTAAAAAATATTTAAATTCCTTCTCAGATATTAGGTTTTTTCCGCTTGTATGTCAGAGCATTACATAAGAAAGGATCAACAGATGTTAAAATTAAAACTTTAAGAGCCAAAAGCTCTTATCATGGTTTATAATTACAATCTGATAGAAATTACAGTCAAAGGAAATTAAAATTCCATTTAATATATTGGTAGTGTATTAAACAGCTGAGCAAATACTGCCAATTGATAGTTATATCTTTTGCATTCTGATAGCGTAGAGCGGAAAAAATATGTTTTGATGCAATTCATATTTGTTGAATAATAATCATGTCTACAGTACAGATGGGCTACATGAAAACTTTTTTAGATTAACAACTTTTGTGTCTATAGAGAATTTGTTGTATGTATCAGAATTATTTTGTCATCTTCATTGAATTTATTAGTAAGTTGTCTAGACTTGGGATGATTCAGAACTTGACATCTGGGAGGGGGAGGGGAGTGGGGGATCACTTCAATCTTTTTGTGGTGGGTTAAGCTGCTGAGACATCCAGTACCCAAACTCTTTTCATTTACTGGAAATTCAGAAATTATTGCGAGGTTTTTATTAATGTGAATAATGCGACTACTTGAGTATGGCAATAATAAGAACTCAAATTTTGATATATCTGATATATATATCTGTATGTAGCTTTTCCTAAAATCGCAATAATTAAACTCATATTTTTGTTAATTCTTCAAAAGTCGCAATAATAAATGCACCCAATAATTTCTGAATTAACAGTATTTTGAATACAAAAAATAGATCTAAAGCAATATCACTGGATTCCATGGAGTCTCAGATAATTTGATTTGACAAATATCTGATATGTATTTAAGGCTGTGAGTTTTAATGCCATCTGAAATTTATATATTTCAGAAACTTAAGATCAAATCAAGCAACCTAATACCATATATTAAATCTAAATGTCTGACCCTTATACTTATATGTAATGAAGCTTGAAAAAGTGACCTATTCTAGTGACTTATCCCTTCCCATCTTTTCTAGTCAAGGGTTACGATCCAGGGGAGGGAACTAGATTGTAACCCTTGGTTTGCAAAGAGGATCCCATCCATTCAGTACCGGGGTACATATTAAGTGGCTCCCCCTAGACTTAATATAGGAATTGAACACTTGTCCATAGTCAAACTTCTGATTTATGATAACCACTAGAGGTCTACCTAGATTTACATATTTTGATGGGTTGCTGTCTCATTTATGTGTACCGCACATCGCCTTTATTCATATCAAACATATATGAATCAGCTAATGTCTATAACTTCTTCATTTTTCAGATGCATTGGACAATCCTTTTCACTCCTCGTTGTATAAATGTCTGATTTCAATACATTAACATGAAATATTACATAATATTCTTCAAAGGATCACAGAGGTATATTAATAAATGTTCCATTTTTTTTAGTCTAAAACAAGAAACAGATGAAGAAAGAGAGAGAGTTACATTGATTCTGTTATATTGAGATGAGTAAAACAGTCGGACATATATTGCTTTGGTTTGGCGTGAGTCATCACTACGAATTAGACTGATGCTGTAACAAGAGGCTGACTTGGGATGAAGGTATCTGGTTCATTTATATAAAATTTAGAAGATGTGGTATGAATGCCTATGAGACAACTACTGTAAATTCAGAAATTATTGCTCAATAATAGAATACATTCAGAGTTTTTCTTATTGTGAATAGTGTGAATCGCAATAATTGAATTCACATTCTGATATCTGATACAAATTTTTCTGAGATCGCTATAATTAAAGGCCTGAAAATGTTACTATTATCTTAAATGAACAATTGTCTATCTTTGACAATAGGTGGTGCCTTTATTCAATTAACTGCTTTTATAATTAAAATAATTGAAAACGGATGTAATTCAATGAGTCAAAATTGATTAATTTGAACTTTTGTATCTTACTAAAATTTAGTCATATTTCTGTTTTCCTAATCCATAAAGGACATTCTCATTTTACAGCATGGAATACATATATAAACTAATTTATAGATGACTTTCTAATTTGTCCACTTTCCCGTAAATTTCCTGTGTCACTTGCTTATGTTACAATGTATTACGTCACAGTAAGAACCGATTGTTCGATGACGTTGTTTAGGCCGATTGATCCTGGATCAACAGATGTAACTCATTCATAAAAAATAAAACGAGATTGGTGTATTACTGATATTCATTTTTTATTGTTTCTGAAAATATATGACAACTATATTTAAATTATCGTTGACAAAAAATAACTTCCAATAATTGATTATGATTTTTGTCCAATATCTAATGCCTAAGATAATCTATTTCTAAAGCTGGGAAGTTGATGCAGGAACATTTAGAAATTGACATGGCATACTGCTCTCCCCTCCCCCCTCCCCGTCCCCCTTTATGGAGCTACATATATGATAAATGCGTAAAATTTTCAAGTATCACTCCAAACATTGGCCTGCCAGGGGGTCCCCCCTTTTACCAAATCCTGGATCCACATGTCGGTAATATGGGTTGAATATCTGACTACAAGATGTGAATGCAATAGTCAACAAAAATTGTGGATGAATGCATCTTGCCACCAACAGGGTCTTAACTCACAACCTCAGTGTGAGATTCAAGTTGAAATAAGATGATAAAATTAGTGATTTTATTCTTCATGGTATTTATCTGATGACTGATTCTACCCATGAATTCATGAATGCATATAATGTAAAAATAAGAAGATGTGGTATGATTGCCAATGAGACAACTCTCCACAAGAGACCAAATGACACAGACATTAACAACTATAGGTCACTGTACAGCCTTCAACAATGAGTAAAACCCATACTGCATAGTCAGCTATAAAAGGCCCCTGAATGACAAATGTAAAACAATTCAAAAGAGTAAACTAACGGCCTGATTTATGTACAAAATAATGAATGAAAAAAAAATATGCTATACAGCAACAAACGACAACCACTGAATTACAGGCTCCTGAATTGGGACAGGCACATATAGAATGTACCTTTTTGTGCCAGCCTTTTTTAGTAGATCAAGTTTTTGTTAAGTGTTTTGCCAAAATAAAAGTTTTAAGTTTGATAATGCACTGACCTCTCTTGAGTGGAAAATTAAGGAAAGAAGGAACCAAATAAAATATATTAGGGTTTTATCTGGCAAATATTCACTTTTATATCTTGATGCTGATAATTTTAAAAGATAGTAATTTGAAAAGTGGTTTAAATTCTATTTACATCTTACCAATTAATGCTACTGATGATTAAGTTTAGATTCATAGACTTCAAACTCCCCCCTCCTTTTTTATTTCTGGATCCCTGTCTGAAATATAGTTTTAGTTATATCCAATCAGTACACTATTTTGAAAAAAAATGTGACTTTAGATTATTGGTAATACCTATATTCTATAAATCACTGGAAGTGCCAAGAACTACAACTTAAAGTGCTTTGTGTATACATAGAATATCTTTAATTGTTAACCGAGATCAAAAGAAAAACAGCAGGTGCTTGGTGAAGCCTGTTTTTGCAAGCTTTTGATCTGCCAGCCATTATGAATGAGAGATGGATGTTGTCTTATCTTCCATTGTATAAAAAGTGCAGTTTTTACTGAGATATGCATGTTTATTTTAAGGAGGAAGATGTTTGATAAGTGATCTTTGATCTGACGGGATGTATGGATATCATCGTTGATGTCATGATGCTGTAAGAAATAAGTATTCATAAATGAACTTAGTAGCTCCAGTACTTGGATAACTTGTTGCAGACTATATAAACATCTTCATTTTCTTCATCCTGAAAATGCATGAAATATTTGCTACTGGAAGTTAAGCAACCAACAATCAATCGTTTCTAATAATCACTATGTCAAAATCCTGAATGTTTTGATTCTGATGATCTCTGATTTCAGCAGAGATTTGGTTCCAATATTTTCAGTTTCCACTTTACCAAATGGTTTTGTTATTTGACTTTTTTATTTAATACTATTAATAACAATTAACGGTACCATTTTTTCTGTACCAGGTGTGCGTTTCGACAATAAATGTCTCTTCAGTGATCGATGTTGGAGGCCAAAATATTTGAAAATCCAAAACTAACTAAAAAGATTAAGAACTTATCAACCAAAAAGAAAGATTAATCTGTGAAAAAAAAACCAATTGAACTAATTGGTATTTTTTTTACCAGTAGTGTAAATTGTAGCAGTTTTGAACATTGACTGTGTTACTTATTAAGTTGATGCTTTATCAGAATTTGATTCTGAAAATCTATGATTTAAGTCATCATTTAACATAAGATTTGGTCCCTAAAAAATGTTGTTTTCTACTTCATCAAATAGTATTTGTTATTCATGACTTTCTCAGATAATGGTATATAGATATCTGTTTGATAAATTTCCACTGTAGAGCAACACTATAGGTGTAGATGTTGTTAAACGAATCAAATAATCAATTCATCTATTTTTTAAGGATCTATAGTAGCTAGTGTAAATTATAGCAGACCTGAGCTTCATTTCTTTACTGCAGCTTTTTTTAATACTTAAGTGCATTGATTCTGATGATCTCAGATTTTAGTTGATAAAGATTTGGTCCAGAAAGTTATCAGCATCTAATGGACCAGGGGGATGTTCTGATTGGACTTTCTCAGTTGGAATTTAACAGCTCTCCTATAGAAGATGGTAAATTCTAACTGTACATTTAGTTCATTCAAAAAGAATTAAATTTTCCTTGACCAAACATGATTCCAATGAAAATTTATCGAATGTCCAAGAGACTTAAGCAATACTGAAATGTATGACTTCCAACTAAATACTTTTATACTAAACATACTACTTTTCCTGTAAGTTGTTGCAGGTGCTCGCAGGCTTATGTCATTGATAAAATTATGTTTGTCAGAAAAATTATAAATAAGGAAAAACTTTTGTTGTTAGATATTTAACATTCTAACAGGTAGTGCATTTTACATGATCTTTCTTTTAATCATTCCCTAGCTTAGGTCAGAAACTTCAATTATCATTCTTTCTTTTCATTACAGATTACAATGTTGAGATTCCCCAAATCTTAAGCAATAAGGTTAATGTTCATTTTGACAAAGTTTTGCTAATTTGCCAAGATCTTCAAGATGTTGAACATATTGTGTAAAAGTGATTGTTATCATCATGTTAAGGTTTTTGTGTTAGAAATAATTCTTACTGAAGTCTGTCATAATCCCAGCTAGGTTTTATGATTTGTGCAGGGTGGAGTGCTGTAATAAACATAATACTGTAAACAGAATCTTGATTTATACCATGGTACATCCTTTGCTATACTAGTAAATATTTTGTTGTTCCTGTTGTTATTGTTGCCAGGTTTTTTTGTTTTCATTTTTTATTGTTTTAGGGGGTAGGGCCAAGATTAAGAGTGTTGTTGATTTCTATTTGCGTTGTTGTTGTCCCCAACCTAAATAAAGTTTTAGAGTAACATTTGGGTAAAAAATCATCCTGTTAATTTGCTTTGCTTGAAATATTTCTTAAATTTTGCTTTTGTTGTCAAGGAATTATATTGAAGGTAGGACTGTTGGAATCCCCCTAAAAAATTTGGTTTAAAAATAACAAAAGATAATTGTAAGTACTTTGATAACTTTGTAATTGTGTTTCCTTTTCTCTGGATGAGGAAAGGGTATCACTTCCTAATGGAGAGAAACAACTAGGGGAGATAACTTATATCTTTACCCTTAAACCCTTAAATGTGTTGAATGTGTTGTATTTGAGCTGCTTAATTCTACTCAGTCTCTCAGTGAAAACCATTCAAATAATAGATTTAAAAAAAAAATTTCTGTATGTAGATGCAAAAAAGGGTATTAACATAAACGGTACCAATTTTTCTGCATCAGATGCGCATTTCTACAATAATGTCTCTTCAGTGATGCTCGAGGCCAAAATATTTGAAAATCCAAAGCTTTTTAAAAAGATGAAGAGCTATATACTCCAAAAAGTTATAGCCAAAGTCGGGCAAGGAATCAGAGGTTTGCATGAAGGAGATATATTCCTTAATTAAAAAGAATTTCCAAAATTTTGCAACAGCAAATTTTGATAAAAAAGTCTGTATTTTCATGCCAGTACAGAAGTACTGGCTACTGGGCTGGTGATACCCTCGGGGAAGTCCTTTCAACTAAATAATTTTTGGTAAATACCTCTATCATATAGAAGAGGAGGCTTAACAAATTTAAACTAAAGTCAAGATTTTAATGTGAACAAAATATTCCATATGTAAATTCATTAACTGTTATGTCTTGCCTGTGGCAAAAGTCCAAAATTTCTCTGACATCAATGTTTTTTATGCCTATATGTTCAGTCTGTGGTTACATTTTGTCTCACCTTGATGGAGTAAAAAAGTGAGACTTTAGGTATGCAGTTTTGAACGACATTTGCGGCGTCAGCTGTGGCGGCGGCAACAGCGGCAACAATGTATTAGTTTGTGATTAGTGTCAGTTTATTGGGAACCACTTAGTGGTAGGTCAATGATATTTGGTATGCAGTTGTATAAGCATTGGCTAATTATCTCATTTCCATAGAGATTATTTGGCCCTGCCCCCTCAGTCATGGTCTATTGACCTCTAAACTTTTGCTTAGTTTACATGTATTAGTTTGTGGTTAGGTCAGTTCAAGGGGAACCACTAGTAGTAGGTCAATGATATGTGATATGTAGATGTATTAGCTTTGGCACATCTCATCTTCATGAAGATCATTTGGCTCCACCCCCTCAGTCATGGTCTATTGACTTTAAAATTGAGAATGGAAATGGGGAATGTGTCAAAGAGACAACAACCCGACCATAGAGCAGACAACAGCTGAAGGCCACCAATTGGTCTTCAATGCAGCGAGAAACTCCCGCACCTGGAGGCGTCCTTCAGCTGGCCCCTAAACAAATATGTATACTAGTTCAGTGATAATGGACGTCATACTAAACTCCAAATTATACACAAGAAACTAAAATTAAAAATGATACAAGACTAACAAAGGCCAGAGGATCCTGACTTGGGACGGGCGCAAAAATGTGGCCGGGTTAAACATGTTTTTTGAGATCTCAACCCTCGCCCTATACCTCTAGCCAATGTTGAAAAAACAAACGTACAACAGTACGCACAGTAAAACTCAGTTTAAGAGAAGTCTGAGTCCGATGTCAGAATAGGAAACAAAACAAAATAAACAAAATAACAATAATACATGAATAACAACAGACTACTAGCAGTTACTGACATGTCTATTGACTTTGAATGTTTTGCATAGTTTACATGTTAAAGTTTTTGATTAGATAAGTTTAAGAGGAACCACTTATGTTAAGTCAATGATGATTGGTATGCAGTTGTATTAGCATTTGCAAGTCTCTTTTCCATGGAGATTATATTGCCCCATCCCCTCATCATGGTTCATTGACTTTGAAACTTTTACATTGTTTACAAGTTAAAGTTTTTGTTTTGGTTAGTGTAAAGGGTACCACTTAAGATTGGTATGCAGTTATATAAGCATTGGCATTTCTTCTTTACATGGAGGTTATATGGTCCTGCAAATTAAGACCCCGTTCACACTAGCAATTTTCTTTAATCGATCTAATTTGAATCGATTAAAATAAAACCAGTTAGCGTTCACATTATCTTTAATCATAACGATCTCTATCGGTCTAATCTGAACCAGTGCGTTCACACTACAATTAAAAATGCAATTGATCTGACCTTATTACCCGTTAAACTGTAAACATTGTGTATAAATAGAACTAATTTATCAAATTGATGTGTAGATACACTGATACACACACTTGAAAAAAAAAATGGATGAAGTTATTGTTTCTCTTGAATCACTAGTTCAAATTTTGATACTGGTGTTATTTAAGTTTTCTTTGATTTTGAAACAAAAAACTGTACCTACGAAGTTACAACAAGATGAAATACTGAGGTTCCTGAAAAGAAAAAATCAACTAAAAAAAGGAGACACAGATTTCGCAAATTTATGCTACGGCGAAGACAACATGTTTTCAGTTTGTTTTTACGTGCATGTACACAAAGGTCTGTTAACAGAGAAATATGGGTTAAACAACAAACCATTGATATAGTTGTGCTGCAATACATGCACATACATTATTTTCGATTCAATTGTACTAGTTTAAACCGATCTCTGCGTTCACATTTAAAGTAAGATCGTTTCACTTTAGATGGATTCAAACTAAACTACCTCTTTTGGTGTTTTAGTTTAGACCGATTGAAGATCAATTCAACGCATTCACATTGGCCCTTAAATCGATCTAAAGTGAACTGATCTAGTTTAAATCGATCTAAATGTCCTAGTGTGAAGGGGGTCTAAGTCATGGTTCATTGACTTTGAATGTTTTGCATAGTTTAGGGAGCTACCATTTGATTTTTATGGGGGCTAGGATGAAATTTGAAAAAAAAAGCAGGACAGGAGTTTTGAGTAAAAAAAAGGCAGGATGAGACACTTTGCCAAAAAAAGGCAGGATGACAATTTATGTAAAAAAAAGTCAGGATAAACTAAAAAAAAAGAAGGCAGGAACGAATAGAGTGAAAAATAAAGAGGCAGGACAGAGATTACAACTAAAAAAAAATGCAGGACAAAATTTGTCATCCTAGCCCCCCCATAAAAATCAAATGGCAGCTCCCTTACATGTTTAAATATTGCTATTTGGATTCAATATTTGCATTATACTACCAAAACTACAAAAAGTTGAAACATATCTCTGTGTCAACAGTTTATTAAAGCTACAGATTACTTTTGACAAGTATTCAAAGAATTTTACAAACTTTTACTGAGTTTTGCAGATAATTAAATGGACTTATTTTTTTTTTTTGCAGTTAACAACTCATTAAGATACAGTCTAAAGATTTCTAGACATCAATTTAAACTTTGTCAAACCCTCATGAAATTTTATAAAACTTAAAGATGGTGTTCTTCATCAGTTAGAGATAGCATCTAAAGCAAAATTTTGAATATGTATTTTTTTTGTATTTTACTGATATTTTTGCAACTATATTGAGATAAAGATTGGGTTTAACTTTTACGTTTTTTAGACATCAATAACTTTGTCAAACCTTCATGGAATATTATGAAATTTTTAGCTAGTTAATGATCAAGAATAGCATTTGAAGAAAACTTTTGAACATTTAACTGATAGTGGAATTAGATTTAGATAATGTCTAGAGCAAAGTAATTTGAAACATCCATAACCTTTTATCAAACATTTATAGAATTTCTTGAAAATTTTACTGAAGCTTCTTCATATTAAAAAAACCATCTTAAGTCAAATTAAATTTTTGTCTCCTTTTTTCCATATTTTAATTATAAAGAATTGGACTTTTTTTGGTCATCATTTCGTAATTTTTTTCGAACTTGAATAACAGTCAATCCCTTCATTGAATTTTACAACATTTGGTCAGAATCTTCGTCATAATCAAGAGATAACATCCTAAGCAAAGTTTTTGATTTTATCTTTTGATTTCCTATTATTCTATATATTTTATTGATCGATAATTGCCTTAGATTTTGGTAGTCAACGTTTATATTTACAGTGATGTCACTGATAGCAGCTAGTTTCAGGTGCTACACAGTACTCTGCCGAATCTTATTGATTTTTTCATCTGTATTCTTATTAGGCCATTATTTTCAATTCTAATCTTAATTTTGGAGTCTTTGTGCTCTATTCATTATTTTTAAAGAATTTATTATTCTGATTCATTAAGACCATCTTAACTGATACTCAGATTTCTTTTGATATATAGATACAGCATCTTAAACTTTGACTGGATATAACAAGTACTTAACTTATATGGTGTCATGTATCACATGAGAAAAAAAACTATCAGGAAAATTTAATAGGGTTAAGATGGCCAATTTTACCTCTTTTTTTGGTTAGGGGGGTTAATGGTATGGAAACTTTTACAGTAGTCAGATGAAAAAGAAAGAACATATCTCATAAACATCAAAAATTCCCTTTTCTCCAAAAATTTGTTTTCCTAGGAATTTTTTTCAGATTTTACAAAAATGTCTGGAACTCCACATATTTGTCTAACTAAATCGTTTTTTATTTCTAAATTAAATCTGTAAATCAACTATCTTCCCTAGGGATTAAAAGTCAGATATTGTCATGAAATTCCAATGATATCCAATTTTTTTTTAGGGGGGGGGGGGAGGGGGCTCAGAAAATTTCTGGAAATTTCAGTTCCATTTTCTGAATTCTTAAGATTTCAAGAAACATAAATAGTTTTATTTTCAAAGATCAGTTAAATTTTTAAGCTATAATTTATTATTTTATTTTTACTGTTTCTAGGTAGTACATCGAACCTTATTTTATTCAATAACAAAATGAAATGTTATTTTACCCACCAAGTAAACATCTGTAGGGCCAGTTACTTTGATCTACATATTACACTTACAGATAAGTTACATGGAAGAATTCAGATTGTAGAGATATCAAATTTCTCTACATTAATTCAGACACATGCCTTTACGTGATGGATTTCTATCTGTAATATATATTGAAAGTGAGGCTCTAGGCTGCAACTAAAGGTTGAAATTTTCACAATAAGTTTTTTTTTAGAATTTACGTAATATTACATTTTTTTTTAGTCGCAAATGTGTTATTACATGTAATTTGATGACAAAGTACTTTTTGGGCTCTAGGCATGATCTTTGCATATGGTACATGTACTATTATTTCAATTTTTTTTTTTGCATTTATTTTTGACAGTGCGTTGAAGTCAAGATCTAGATTCAAGTTCAAAGTCACAGTAGCTATATACCTCAATTATACCAATATATAAGAATTATAACCACACATTAAAAAACCCATTGTTGTGCCTGGGTCAGGTGTTTCAAAACCTTTACAGTTAACTGGTCTGATACCCAGTTGTGGATCCAGAGAGCCCCATCTCTTACCTCTGAAATATTTTTTTTTGTTTTTGTTTTTTTTTGTTTGTTTGTTGGGGAGGGGATTATTTGAAGATTGGACCACATTTGTTTTTTTGGTGCCCACCCCTCCCCCTTTTGGAAACTCTTTGAACTGCCACTTGTGCTTATTCAGAAGCAATTAAATAAAAGGACTGAAATAAAATCCTTTAATTTCAAGTCGTACCAAAATATACTTCTATGTTGCAGCTCAACTTGAAACCCCTGGAAAGTACATGTATAAATATATACTGTATTGAAATGTAGAGACAAATGCGTAAACAAATTGCTTGAAATGCAAAATTTTACTTTAATATGTGATGCAATAAGATCTTCTGATAAAATATGTGTGTGGTTTGAATGAATATTGGAATGTTAAATATGTAATTGAAACAAATTGCATATTTTGCATGTCTTATTAAATATAACCTGTGTCATATAATTGACAAAAATTTAAGCTCTGGGTTCATTCGACAGCAGTATATGGACAGAGAATGAATGCCACATTTCTACCAGAGATATATATTACAATTGTATTATATGTCTCTGGTTCTACACTGAAAATATTAATTCATTATTGTCAACATAAGATGTATGACCAAGCTCTGAACTATATTGATTTATCAACAGAAGCTGCAGAATTATTTCTATAGATTCCATACAGCTTGACTGGAGCCAGACAACTGAACAAAAAAAGTTGATTTTCTCACGTGAATGAAGTCTTTTTTTCCTATCAGTTTTGCTTGAAAGGCTGGGATAATAATACACTTTCATCAAGGATTTGTTGGTCTGTCCTTTTGACCCTAGTGACTTTTCACGACTGATGTTTACTATTTCGTACCAGTTTGTGAATAGACTGGTGTCGCGACTGTCATAAGATATGTAATTACGTTATAATTATATAAATGGCTGTAGGTTGATGGGGCAAGCAGAGATAATAGTTTGGTGTCAAAGGACGGGATACCCGAGTTTTTACCTTTAAGGTGCACCTGTAATTGTTACCTGAATGAAAAGTTCTTTGTTCTTTAAATCTGATCACATCTTTTCTTTAAGGCCAGGCTAATGTGATTTTGTTATCATCTATCCTCATACATGTGATATATATAATTGATATATTGGCATTATACATGGGTTGATTCGGGTTGGGAGGATTTTTTGTAGACAGAATATTCATTTCTATCTGTTGCAAGACAGGCTTATTATTTCTGTGTGAACATTTTTGTTCCATTTTGTACCCAATTAAATTGTGCATTTTGTTGGGCAGCAGCATATCTGTTTTCACTCTGTCTTGGAAAAGATAATTTATTTTCAATTCTTACCAGGCCAGCACAACCTTTCCTTAAATCCTCCTCATTGCACAAAAACATGACTTCATGTAAGTGTACTGTGTATGACAATGCTGTATGAAATCTTATATGATACAGCAACAAATATTAGAGAGTAGGATTAGAATGCTTTCATATCAACAGTCTTAAAGTTCTTAAAAATAGTAATTCAGTTACTGTGAGCTTCTTTAATACAGTATCGTATCATTTATTGTATTTTCATTTATCCTTTTTTGTATTTTTGTCTATTCTGTTATTTCAGAGTTTTCTCTAGCTATTCTAATGTTAAACATTGTATAGTGTGTGGCCTTGACAGTATGATCAAAGGACAGAGGTAGTATCACAGATGGAATTTAATGAATGCTTTTGAATGACACTGAATAACTTGTTGCACAGCTTGGGTTTCTACTGTGTTTTAATTTAATAGGGCATTTGACTTGTGGACATAAAAGGTACATTTTAACATGATCACAGCAGTGGCCATGTTAAATCACAAGTTCTGCTATTTATGGTCATGGAGCCTATAATTAGAACAACACTCAGGCTATTGTCTGTCCACTTGACTGTATAAGTGCACAACTGTCATATAAATACTGTCTGTTCAGAAATTTTAGGGAAAATTGTGGCAGTATAGCTTTGGCATTTTTAGAATTTGATACTTAATTACCAAGCTGAAATCACAAAATTTAATTTACATATTTGTCCATTATTCACCAATCCCATTAATAAATACACACAGAAATTTTCTGAATTTACAGTAAATTTGATCAGTGCTTTCATTTAGACAAAACAAAAAGAAGAAATACATAATAAGAAGCATTTGATTTATTTAAGATATATTCTTAGAAAATGAATTGAACATTACGAGAAGCCACCTTGATCAAAAGTATTTTTATCTAAAAGAATAAAGCAATTAGAGCAAATCTGACTGGATAGAATTGATTAGCAAGTCAAGGTCTATCTCAAACAGAATTTTCAGAAAAATCAGATGACCCATTTTGGAGTTATTGCCCCTGAAAGTATTTTTTTGCAATTTTGTGCAGTTTTTGGTTATTAATTACGATGAATTATAAAAGATAGAGAGAGAGATATTTTAAAGAGTTAAAAAATTGACAAAAAAAAAACAAATCAGTCAAACTTGGCAGAAGTCATAAAATAACCACTTATAGGGGGGTAATATTGACTTCAAAAAATTATTGTTACCCTTTTTGCATTTTTTTGGAAACTGTAGTTGATAGAGATAATCTATTGATAGTATAAATGTTCAACAAAATATGATCTTCACGGATGAGTCTTCAATTGCCCCATATATGAATTATTGCCCTTTAAGACCTGAATTTTACTTATTTTTTGCAAGTTTTGCAAAAATTATAATAGATATAGAGAAATTATCAAAAGCAAAATTAAGATAAGTAAATAAGTTAACTTGGCTGCTTTTAAGAGTTATTGCCCTGGAAAGATGTTTTTTTTTATTATCTATTTATTATATATTTTGCAGAATTCATAACAGAAGGAGAAATTGCATATAGAAAAGATGTGAAGCAATATACAATCTACAAATAAGACCACATGGCCGAAATTGTCCATTGGTTCCTTTTGTAGTCATTGCCCTTGAATTACCAATTTCCCCAATTTTATGATATTTTTGCAGAAACAAAGACAGATAAAGAACAACAATATATAGCAAAAATGGACAGCAAAATAATATCTACAAATAAATTAGCATGTTTGAAATGTTCAATTGATCCCTGAGAGGAGATATTTCCCTTGAAAGATGATTTTTTTCTCTTTATTTTTGCAGTTTGTCATACATTTTTAAAAGTTTACAATAATTCATAATGAACATGTGTACCAAGTTTCAAGTTTCACTTCATGGAAAACTAAACAAAACTTTAACCTGATAAGGGACGGATACAGACAAACCAATAAAAAACTAAATACCCCACCTGCTTTTGAAGATTGGGCATATAAATAGGTGATAATAATGATTCACTCCATGAACTGTATGGACAATATTCAGAAGCTTATTTCTATAGAGAAACCTTTTTTACTACCAAGAACTTTATTTTCACTTCCTATATGAAACAGATTATTTTTTCAAAGAAATTTAGAATCAAATAATTCATAAAAAAAGCCATTATCTCTCTCCCAGTGCAAAGTGGGTCTCATTGGAGTGTAAGTATGATGCAGGATTGGCCGAATTTTTGTAAGCGTGACACGTGAAAAGTCAAATTATTTTGTGTGAAAATGGGAAATGAAGTCCGGTGGGACACATGAAATTACAAGCGCTAGATTACAATGATAAACAGGATACAGGATTCTGACAAAACAATAAGGAGGATCCGGGATCAGACCTCCCCCCCCCCCCCCCCCCCCCAATGAAACTTGGGAACTCCAGGTGGCCATACCTAAGGGTCTGGATGGGGTTTACAGAAAAGAGAATTATGGGCCAAGAATACTGCAGAAAAATGGGCCAAAAAATAAAAATTAGAAAAGAAAAAGGCCAAAAAATAAAGAATAGAGAATAATGGGGTGCTAGAATATATTTTAAGAATGAAGAATAATTAGCAAAAAATATTGAATTTAGAAAAATTACATAAAAATTTAAAGAATACAGAAGTGAAGGACACCATCTAGACCCTTGCTATTATTATTTTACCTTTACCCCAGGTCCTGGTAAGTTTTCAGAGTAGATGTTAACTGATCATACAGAGAGAGAAAATTTTGATAACAAGAAAAATAAATAAAGTTGAACCTGTCCTGTTCCTTAATTAATGTATTTGTTTCATTTTTAATGTATTTATTTCATTTTTAATAAATTTTATTGTCCTCTGTGGAGCCATTTGTGACAGAAACTATCATTTATGCTTGTTCAAACAAATTACCTTAACTTTTTCCAGAAAAAAAAAGAAATATTTTAGTGAAATGACAGACAGCTGAAAGGTAAACTTATCAATTTTATTATATTTCAGGTAAATGTGGAGGAAAAACATTCGGGCTCTCTGATTTATCTTTACAAGTTTAAGTTCATCTTGATGTTAAAACAGAACTTTATATGGTAAGTACTCCTTTGGGGGACTTCAATGTAAAATATATGGATCAATGAATAAGAGTTGTTGGGGTGAACATCATTCAGACAGCAACCCTACAGTAAAATATAACAATACAAGGAACTCAGTAGAAATTTAAGTAAGGTTTTTTTTACTTATGAAATAGCAGTTAAGATATAATTATTGCAAAAATCTTTACTCATGTAAATTTACTCTTTAAGGAAGATCAGCTGTAACTATTGGGATGTTTTTATTATTGCGAAAATGTGACGGGATACGTTTTGCAAGAATAAAAACTTGCATAAAACATTTTGAAATTGGATAGCAATATTTTGTGCAGCATTTCCTGAAGTCACAGTAATTAATCGTGTGTTTGTTCAACAATAGCAAATCAACAGTATGACAGTCCATACCAACAACCAACGCTTGACTCCTCCATGAAAATAACAATTACAAATAAGATCATCAACATTGAACAACACAAGGTCCAGATAATCTGATATGTAGTGAGGTTTAACTCTAAATTTTCCCAGACAGATTGTAAATAAGTTCACACACACAACAAAGGTTCTACCATCAAATTTTTTACATATACATTGACCACCAATAGTGAAATGTCCATGCAGAGCAAATTCTGTGGTATACAATGATTACCTTGAAAAAGTGAAAAATTAGACCCATACAAAAGTTTCCCAAGATACTGTGTCTTCGTGCTTTTGTACCTTAAAATAATTTAATGTTAATAGCAGTGTCGAATTTATACACCATTTTTCTAGACGCTGGTTACAAATGGTGAAGTAACTTGTCCGTTATTAATGATCATAAGTTACCAACTATATTTGTCTTCTCATGTTTTCCTGTCTTCAAGTTGCTATCTCAGTGTGGTATACCACACATTTATTTTTGATTCATGTATAATTTTCTTGTCTGATAGCAAGTCAAAACAGTTCAAGGATTTTGTAAAAATCTTTATAATTTATTATCTAAAAAATTAATGCAGAAAGGCATAAAGTATATAAACTTAACAACTATTACTGTCAAAATCTGATGAAATTTACAACTAATTTGTTTAATTGTCTTCAAAAGTTGTCACATGACAAATGACTTTATTGAGGTAGTATTGGTGGAATACCAATTAAATAGCAGATCTTCAAATTTAACAAGTGTCAGTTTAATGATCTTTAATTTGCAATTGTAATGACAAGATAGAAGAAGAATTTGAATTTGTAATTTGAAAATTGAGGACATGCATGTCATAATTTAAAATTTTATTATGTCAAGTTTATAGGTGAAAATCTGTACTTTACAAAATTGATTTATTTTGAGTGAACGTCCAGCGACAAGTATTTCTTGCCAAATCAGGAAAATTTTATGATGTCAAGTTGATCATGTTGATAGGTTAAAATTTGTACTTTATAAAATTGATTTATTTTTTTGTTGAACTACAAGTGACAATTTTTTCATGCCAAATCAGAATAGTTTTATTATATGTCAAGATTATAGGTTAAATTTTACACTTTACAACATGGATTTAGTTTTAGTTGAACTTCCATGGGCAAATATTTCTGGCCAAATTTAAATAATTTAGATATATCGAATTTAAAGGACAAATTACTTTATTTTTTTTTTGTTGGAACTTTCAGTGGCAAATATTTGTGGTCAAATCAAGAAATACATGTACACTTATAATCTTGAGGCCTAATGAGAGTAGTAGATTATATAAGATATCTTATACTATTATATAAGATATCTTATTTATTATATGATATATCTTGAAGTTAGAATACATAGTTAAACAGCTTGTCATATACCAGGCTTATAATTTGGTATGCCAGAAGTCAAGATTGCCAGTGAGACAACTATCTACCAAAGACCAATCTTCATCAGGATGTAAACTTTTAAATTTGCTTTTAAAACATACATTGGCTGATGAAACAAAGTCTCCATTATTTTAAATCATATTTTATATTGTTTGGTTTTATATAAATTTATGTTTCTGCGGTCATGAACGTAGATCTCTGCATTCTAATTATAATGTTTGATTTATATATGTGACATCATTTTATTAAATTATTCTTTTGTAGTCTGCGGTAACCTAAGGGCAAGGAGATGTCATTCTGTGATGGCTGATGATCATGGTTTTTTTCTGTAAACATCTTTTGAATTATTAATAAGGTAAATAGTTGATTGTTTTGAAAGATAACATTACATTTAAAATTTGTCTACAGTGTACTCCTGATAAAACATTCCCAAATCTCTCCAATCAAACGATAAGTCCTTATAATCGTTAGTTGTTATTGGCTCAAAAGTATCCATAAATGTAGAATATTGCTATAGGGGCAAACTAATGTGGGCAAGTTTCTGGTGTGTGCCCCTAAAACTACCAAAGCATGGGTTGCAATAACCCGAATAATTTAGTCGTTATATTCCGCTGATCTACGATTACTTCATTAACGCCTGAATGCATAGACAATGAAAAATCTTCAAACAATCAATCGGAATTAGCTCCGGATTTACCTATCTCGATAAAATTGAGATGATTGCTGCTTGGTCACCTCTTCTACAGGGCACCAATCACAATCAAGGATTTGTGAAGAATTTTTATCGTGTTAGGACTTCAGGCCCTCGCATGTAGGAGAGATTGATTACGGGGAGGGACTGAATTATTCGGGTTAGGGTTGCAAGTACAAAAATCAGAGAGGAAGCAAGAGAGAGAGAGAGAGTAGAAAATTTCAACAGCATGAAAATATTGAAATGTCAGGAGGTTCTGATGGCTTAAAACTAATCTTAAACCTATGACATCTGTAAGTTGAAGACTTTTTAGTCACTTTTGGGATGTTAAGCCAGGGCGGATCCAGGATTTTAGGTTGGGGGGGGGCAGAAACTTAAATTTTTTGTGGAGCAAAGCAAGGCGAAACTTTTTTTTGAGGTAAAGTTATTGAAATATTCTTTATTTAGCTGAGGACAAACCATGCTTTGCAAATTTTAGGGGGGTGGGGGGTGCACGCCCACCACGCCCCTCCTGAATCCGCCCCTGCTTAACACTTGTTTTGATTTCTATGTTATACCTACCTTATTTTTTCTATATGATCATCTAGCTACCAACTATTCCATCTAGCTACCAACTATTCCATCCAGCTACCAACTATTCCATCCAGCTACCAAATATTCCATCTAGCGACCAACTATTCCATCTAGCTACCAACTATTCCATCTAGCTACCAACTATTCCAAACAATTCCATCCAGCTACCAACTATTTCATCTAGCTACCAACTATTCCATCTAGCTACCAACTATTCCATCCAGCTACCAACTATTCCATCTACCTACCAACTATTCCATCTACCTTCCAACTATTCCATCTAGCTACCAACTATTCCATCCAGCTACCAACTATTCCATCTAGCTACCAACTATTCCAAACTATTCCATCCAGCTACCAATTATTCCATCTAGTTACCAACTATTCCATCTAGCTACCAACTATTCCATCTATCTACCAACTATTCCATCCAGCTACCAACTATTCCATCTACCTTCCAACTATTCCATCTAGCTACCAACTATTCCATCTAGCTACCAACTATTCTATCTAGCTACCAACTATTCCATCTTTATCATAATAAGGTATAATTGTTGTCATTAATAACACAGCGACCTAATAACCCAAACCAAAAAAAAATTAGCCATCACCATACAATCTTCACTGTTTGACAACCTTCCATGCATATTTGTGCCCAAATTTTATTACCAGTATATATTTTTTTTTTTTTTATCATGCTTAATATAAAAATAAGGAGATGTGGCATAATTGCCAATCGTCAGCTATCCACCAGAGACCAAATATAGGTCAACAATACAAATTTTGTTCCCTTAATTTATTTGATAATGGTTAGTTTTATTGTTTGAAGATTCTGGGACCCGCCGAGTGAGCTTAATCCTCTAGGGACTCCAGCAAGTCCTGAAAAAAGTTGTCAGAATGGCTGATAAAGGAGCAATGGCAGACTACTGTTGTTGCTGATCTGATCTGCATAGGCAATTAGTTCTCAAAAATTTTTTTTCCTGGTGGTTCATCAAGAAAATCTGCTGGTGCTCACTATTATTACAACATACCAAAATTGTTTGGTCCTTTGCAAAATTTTGGTGGTCCAAACCAATAGATCACAAGTTTAGAGAACTTTGTAGGTAGAGTTTAACCAACTAAAACAAAGGCAACTCAGTCACAATAGTCCTCAACTTTTTTGTTTGAATAATTAACCTAAAGATATTGTTGGCATGTACTTTACTTTTGGAAGACACTGTAGTTACATGTTTTGTTCTGATGCAATAAACACAGTTATGCACTTTTAAAGTTAACATTAAAATTTATTTCTTGGGGCATTTTATTGTTTTTTGATATACAGCAGATAAGACATTAATATTCAAACTAATAATGAACACTTGTTGTAATATGCACAAAAAATTGTCTAAATCATTTAATGTTATTCGTTATCAATGCAGAAGTTTGTGTTGGTGGCCAGGGGCGTTGCTGCCGTTAGGCACTTTAGGCACGTGCCTACACATAATTTTTTCACAAATATTTTTTTTGTATTAAAAAAAATAAGTTATCTGTAGATGCACGTGAAGTCCTCAAAATTCTTTAAATATCAAATGTAATTTGTACACTAGTCTATCATCCTTAGTGAATGGAGTATTGGGTAGAATTGTATGTACATTAATTTAAATTCCACCTTATATAGAAACTAAAACTAGAACTTTGGTTCATATCATTTCACTTCTACCAACAAATACTCGAATGAGCCTCAACATGCTCAAAACCCTGACATTTTATTCTTAGATACATGATTTTTTTTATTAGTTGTTGTTGGCTTTCAACTAGCTTTTTTCCACTTGGTCTTCATCCTATCTACAATAAAACCCTTGCCAAAGTGGGGCGTCTGCTTGGCTGTGAGGGATGTATAAATACACTGTCACGTCTGGTCAGAAAGGGGACGTTAACTCTGATGCCAAGTGTAAGAAGAATGCCAAGCTCTTTGCACGTTAAGAACACTTGCAACAACTCTTTGAGGGGTCTGTAGGTGGTCTGCTATAAGGCAAAATTTCTGTCCCTATCCAATAAACCCTCATTTACTTAGCTCCGCTACACGTTGCTAGGTAAACTCAATTTGCGACAGTAAAATCTACGTTTAACAAAGGCCAAGCTTAAAATACAATACATTTATCTCCTAATTGTTTAATGGCATTTTCAAATTTTCAGACCTTCATCCTGGACGACCCCTATTACAGGACCTAGTGGCTACCTGTTGTATTTATTGTAAATTTGGTTTTGTCCTGAACTTGCATAACTATTTGCCACTGGATGTCAAGTTAGCAATCAATCAATCAACTAGCTTTCAGTAACTAAAAATATGAATTTCTTGAATTTTGTCACGATAGTATGAACAGAACCGATCTTCTGCATTGGGCATCAACTGTGTGTGAGTGTATGTGTTTGTGTGGCCAGGGTGAAGGTTTAAGAATCAAAAGATGGATGGCGATGTCTAGCCCAAAGTATAGTATTATTATTTATAGTAGTCTCAGTGTTTATGTGCCTATTCTTTTAATGAAGGATTGTCTATATGTACTATCAATTTTCCGCAAGTTTATTGTTTTCTGTTTGGTATTAAATTAATAATAAAGATCCATTTTGTTACATCTTGTGATCCGTTTATTTGGCAATCACCAATGGCAGTCAGCAGGGTTTAAGAACATCTGTTGTTGGACCTGTTAGTCAAATGCGTTTTGTTTAAATATACTTTTTCTCTTTTTTGGTCTTTTGGAAAATGTTGTTTGTGCTGTATTTAGACCCCTCTACCAAGAAATTTATTTTGCATGCACACATATAAAAATTGCAGTTTTTATCCAACACAATCATAGGTTTGAACGTTGTTTTCAATTTAGACTTACTTACTATCAATTAATGTATATATCAACTATCCTCAATCAGAAAGGTATAGATATGAAAATACCAAATAGGATGTACTGCTTAATTAAAGGGCTGCGCTGATCTATGCTGGGCAATGCATATTGTAAATAATTTTTCTTTCTTCAGATTTTGGATCGTACTGCGCTAATTCACCAGATGTTATTGTAAAATTATTTATAATTCTTCCAACTTTTCTTCATGTATATTATCATGATAAAATAACCAGTAAATTTAATATTTTTTGTACACAAAATTTTGCAACTAAAATGCTGAAAACCGTTTTCCGTTGTGGCGTTTCTCCCCCCTGAATTCCTTACCAGGGTTCTGTCCTGGACCTGCAGGGGGCTTTAAGCGGCCCCAATACCCCTGGCCGCAATTTGTGCCTACATGTACAGTTGATTGGATACCTAGCTACACCCCTGCTGGCAGAAATTTGATTGTTCTTTTTGAATTTATTCACAACTTTTATAGACTTTGGGCACCATTTAGAGCTCCATTTATTGGATAGACACCTGTCTTTTTGTAAGACTTTAATGTTGGGGGTGTGTGGGGTGTTGGATGGGGGGGGGGGGTTCCTGAGTTCTTGGAAAATTAGACACTGAATCACAAATTCCCAGAAAAAAAAAGCATTCTTTCTTGCAACCTGAAAAAATTAATCATAATTTCCACGTCCTAATAAGTGTAAATCTCAAATTAATCCAAAAATAATGGTCCAATCTCAACGTCCTGAAAAAAGTCCTTCTGCTTCTCTATGTCATCTTCGTCTCATTGATGTGTATTCCTATACCTCTTTTTAGTCAGATTTTTAAAAACCTTTTTTTTTTTCCAGTTTATTGCAGAGTTCATAAATTACTATGATAAATAGATCTGAAATAAGCACATATTATTATTATGTGTAAACTTGTTGCTGCATAACACTTATTCTTTAATATATGCAAAAATTCAAATTGCAAATTCATTTCAACCGAACGGGGCATTTTAGTTTAGTTTAATACTGGTAATACCTCAAATTCATGTAAGAAAAATTAAGGTTCAATTCCAATTTAATTTCCTCTAAATAAATTGAAATCACCATATTTTTTTTCAACAGATTTTGCTGGACTACAAAACAGAAAATATGTTGTCAAAGTATTAACATGATGTTCACATTAAATTAACATAATATTAATATAAAAAATAATAACTTCCTTATTTGAAATGGATAAACTGAAAATAATGAAGTTAATTTTGTAAATCAGCTCATTTAACATGAAAAAAAAATCATATGCATTTTGTACATAATCTCATCTCAATTGAAAACATGTTAAATACAAGTGAAAAATAACTCATCAATTCAGGGGATCAATATCTATGGATCAAAGAGGTCACCATTAACACATGTCATGGTGTACTGTCAATTCATTTATTTTCATGGATATCAATTGTCGTGGATTGACGAAAAATAGTTTTGTCATGGATTGAGGTAAAAATGATCAATTGTAGTGGATTGAGGAAAAATAGTTTTGTCATGGATGTTTGATTTCGTGGATTGAGGAAAAATAGTTTTGTTATGGATATCATTTGTCATGGATTGAGGAAAAATAGTTTTGTTATGGATATCATTTGTTGTGGATTGTGGAAAAATAGTTTTGTTACTGATATCAATTGTCATGGATTGAGGAAAAATAGTTTTTATCATGGATATCAATTGTCATGGATTGAGGAAAATAGTTTTGTCATGGATATCATTTGTTGTGGATTGAGAAAAAATAGTTTTGTCATGGATATTTGATTTCGTGGATTTGTCAATGTCTGTATACTAGCCTTTAGAAAATATATACTTCGTTAAACATTTCAATTCATCGTTAACCTGTATCCATTAAATTTACAAAAATTGGTATCCAAAAAAGACTATTGAATCCACAGTAGGTTGAAAACAAGGCCATTTAAAGACATGTGGTAGAGGACGTGTTCCGATATTAAGAGAATTGAGTATACTGGTAATTTGTGGAAAATAGTTCTCAGAAATCTACAACCAAACTTTTGTCTTATTAAAGTACTTTTGGTCTTGCAAAGTTTCCAAGTTTACAGCAATAGTATTTATATGTTATGAAATTATTTAAACAACAGTAATTTAAAATTTCGAAACTATGACCTAAAACTGAAAAGTTTTTTTTTTTTAATTTTGTTTATATAACTGCAGTAAATAATTACTGTTATGTATGAATTGAAGTAATGCACATTTACTATCAGTGTGAATTCGGTTCCTTTTGATAAGCAGTCATTTCATTAATTATAAAAGTCAGGTTTTAATCACTTAACATGGTTTTGATGCTCAATGATTCTGAGTTTGAAGAGTATCATCTGCATTTTATTTGCCTAATGGTAGACAAGAGAATCCAAGACTTTCTCAGTGCAACACAGTGCCTAATTGTTAAGACAAGAGAATCCAAGACTTTCTCAGTGCAAAACAGTTTAAATCAGCCTTGAAACTTTTATGCCACGTTTAGAAACTACACTTTTTCAAGATTGATCTTCATCAGGAACGCTCAACTTTAAACATTTCAACAAAACCGAAATTGTCAAAATGGCTTCTTATAAGGAGTTATTTTCCCTGATAAAAGATTTCCCCCCAATGTTTTTTTGCATCTTACCTAAAAGTTAAAGTAGATAGAGAGAAACTTAAAAAGCAAAATAAGATCTGCAAATTGTTTTTAAAAAGTTGTCATGGCCTAATTGTAAAAATCCTTTACAAATATAAAGCAAATATAAATGATTGCAGTACAGATAAAAATCAAAATCAGAATGGCATATTTTTTTTCAGGTGAGCGATTATGAGGCTCTTGTATCAGTGCCCGTGCTTTGTAGGAATATTATATAGTGACAGTTTTATATGCTCATCAGTTAGGTCTGCACTTCCTCTTAGGAGAGAGGCCTCAGTGGCTGAGTGGTCTAAGTAGTCTAACTACTGTATCACTAGTCTGTCAACACTGAGGTTGTGAGTTCGAGTCCCTCACATGGCAGGTGTGTTGGACACTAATCTTTGAATTGACTTGTATTGTCAGTTTTGTTTTCCTACAGAAGGTGGATGGTTCTCTGTAGTCACTTTGGCTTCCTCCACCAATCAAAACTGGCAGCCACTAAATAGCTAACAGTGCTGAAAGATGCATTAAACACAAATCAATCAATCAATCCTTTTAGGGAGGATTTTAGCAATTATATAAGAAATTGTAATTGAGTGTTTTTGAAAGATGATGGTACTTTTGGAAGAAAGCCCCCCAAAAATAGATACAGAAAATATGCCAATATTAAAGACAGCAGTTTATAAACACAAAAAACAAAAATACAAAACTCAATTTTAAGGTCTTAAAATGTAGTCTTCAATAGAACATCAAATTCTATAATGTGTTTAAGTAATGTATCTAAATTTTCCTCAAGACCATCTATTATTTTAAGGACCATCAATTTTAAAACCATAAAGTGATATAAATCAATCAAATTCTATTTTTGGTAATGATTTAACATTTATGTGTCAGATTTCAATAAGTATGTATAATTGAAATTCACATATTAGCATTTAATCCTCAAACCTTGTGCAATTAGCCGAAAAGCTGTTGAAGAGTGCCAAAATTGTCTCAATTTAATTTTTACTATAATATTTAGATACTCAGCAAGTTGCACTTGTAAAGCAAGATATTGTTCTATGAAATATTGCAACATTTCCTGACTTTGTATCATGTCAAGAGGAGGATGTGACAAAATTTCATGGACAATGACACTATTTCATAATGAAATATTGTCTTGGGCAGTATTTCATTATAAAATAGTGTCCGCAGACAACTCTTACCTATTATGAATAAATTATTTAATTGCAAAGATGTCTTATCAAAGGTTATCCCCTTTCAGATGATTGACCCCTAATAGGTAAAGTAGTAATATCATATTTTGATATATCTAAAACTATATGTATAATATTTTGTAAAAAATGACAATTTTGACATGTTTATAGTTTCAATGAGACATTTTGTACTTAAATTGCTGAATTTTTATATTCATTTTTCAATAATTACCGGTATTTACATAATCACTCTAAATTTATAAATCAGAATCTTAAGGGACCTTCCTTAAGAATGCTTCAAAGACAATATTTGGCTCTGTTACTGCTAAATAACTGGTACATTTTATGGTACATTTCATATAAAATTTACCAGTTATGAAGTTGAAGTATGAAATCTATTGGAATTAAAAATAATTTGACTCTAAAAAGTACAGCTATTGTAGTAGATTTCAAGATACAGCAAATTTTTAAATAATAAAAAAAAGAAGAAAAAACTTGCTATGCTGGAGTGAAAGTCACCTACTTGGCAAAATTACACCTAGTTTAAATGTAGCTGACATTCTATTAACAATCCTCTCAACACTATTATTATTGTATGTAAATCTTCGGTATATTAATTAAAGAACTAAATATATGAATTACAGATAGATATAATGAGTATGCATACCAAGGAAGATTACAGATGAAAGGAATTCTTATGGTAATTTTTATGCATCCTTAATTTGAATACTGTCAAGTTGTGATAAAATAGTTGTCTAAATTTAATACATGTATATTAATAATTTGTTGATGACCCATACCAATTAGGCAGAAATTGTGATGCTCTCACATTAATAATACCTGTTTCATGTTCATATCCTATGGAAATGTTGTCATCTTCAAAAATATACATGTACTATTTGCTGCTGGACTTTAAACAGCAATAAGTCAATGAATCATTATCAATAAAATTGAGAATGGAAACAGGGAATGCGTCAAAGAGACAACAACCCGACCAAAGAGTTGAAAACAGCCCAAGGACACCAATGGGTCTTCAACACAGGGAGAAAATCCTACAACCGTAGGCGGGCTTCAGCTGTATATGTATAAGTACACTGGAGAGTGGAGACTAAGTTTTGGAAGCCAAAAACATTTTTAGTTAGATTCATCAATTACATGATTGCACTTTCCTTGTCAGTGTTTTTACCTCAGTTTGACTTTGTTGTCATTTATTATGTCGTCTTTTTAAGCTTCTTTCATCATAAAATGGGGAGGAATGTTAACTGGATGATGTCAATGTTATTTTACCATTATCCATCATGTGTGGTACCACATTCCCATCCAATTAAAGACTTTTAACATATGAATTACCCAGCCACACTCTTCCACTTAGATTTTACCAGATTATAGATAGATTATGTACTGTTAATTCAGAAATTATAGCATGCATTTATTATTGAGATTTTTAAAGAAAAGACAAAAATGCAATTTCAGGAAAATGTATCCAATATCAAAATGCGAGTTCTAATATTATTCTGATACTCACACAGTCTCATTATTCGCATTAATAAAAACACCGCAATAATTTCTGATTTTGCAATAATTGTTATAAACCCTAAGGTTTTAGCTGCTTGAAGCAAAGTTGACCTCATTCTGATTGAATTACAGATCTGACAAAAAAATGAAAACAACACGTTATAAATTTCATGTGTCTGAAACACTTTTCTGGAATTACCTTCATCAGGATCACTTAAAGCATAATATTTGAAAGCAAATGATGTATAAAAACAGAAACAATTGAAGAGCTATATAACCAAAAGGACATAAAAAAATAGCCAAATCCATCTAAGGTCAACTTTGCCTGATAGAGTTGAAACCTTCAAATTTCTTTAAAATTTAAAATTTTATAAACGGACAATTTTAGAAAGGTTTGTTATAAATCATGTCAGTACTGAAGTTCTGACTACTGAGCTGATGATACCCTCGAGGGCTGATAGTCCACCAGCAGGGGTATCGACCCAGTGCTGTAAAAAAATGAAAACAACACGTTATAGATAAAGATATATATCATTACCACTAAACCAGAGGAGCGTGAAAGGTCTATAAAACAGAAAGTAGAAATGAGCATTGTAAGATCTTTGGAAGCATTTAATGTAGACACAAGAGCTTTATTTCAACTAGATTGAGTTGACCATAGCTGGTTTTGGCTGTTCTGTTTAGCCCCTTTGTGGTTTTTATGCTCCCAAATGTCATAAATGTTTTACCTTCTTGATCAACCCTAATATAGATTATCACAGAAACATCTACTTTTAATATTTTTTATTGCAATTGCTGAACAATGGAAAAAATATATGTCATTACAATTTCAATAAATGCAGTATACAAATAATGCTATGAGAATGAAACCTGTAATTATCATCTTTGTGAAACCTATTTTGTTGCATTTTTTGTAATGATAAAAGCATCGCAATGATTTCTGTATTTGTTAAATTTTGTCCTTGTAAATCCTATCATATCTTTTTAGCTTTATTTTCTTATCATATATGTCCCTATCTTTATAAAATTGATAGAATAGTGTTATAAAAGGTGAAACATATAAGGTTTACAACAACTGTACTTACAACCATATAACCATTACATACCTTTTATTAATGTTCTTTTTTCATAATCATATTTCAAACAGTGACACTTTGTTAGGTAAAAACAGAACAAAAGTATCTCTTCTGTCTTTTTAAAGTACTTTTGTATCAATAAGATGTGACATAAAAAAAACGAACAAAAAAGACGATAGAGTAACATTGTACCATTGATATCTGACTACAAAGAATAGCTGTTAGGTTTCACCCATGTAATAGCTTCAGATTACATCATATATTAGGGTAGACACCATTTTGCACTATGGTTATTAAATTGGTCTATATGTAAGTAGGTAGCTTGACGAAAACAAATCAATGTACTTTTAATAGTATTGCTATTTGACATAATGAATTGGATATAGCTTAGATTTTACACTTGATTTTCGAACCTCAGTCAATTTTTATGATTAAACTAGATGTGGGTATATATTAATGAGACAGCAATTTAACAATAAAAATAATCAACAATTACTAACGAGGTTAATTCCTGACTTTCGACAGGTACACACAAATGTGGCATGAAGCTCATCTTTTCAACGAATCACTGTCACACCTAACCTACGTATGACATGCATAGAAAAATTAACACAAACCAAAATAAATTTGTAAAAAAAAAAAATAGGACAGAAATTAATTTTTTATGTATTTGGCATGGCATTTGTAAAATGGAAATATTCCTTAAATTTGCATAAAATCAAGATTTTTTATTTTGAGTACAGAAGAAATCTCTGAATTGGCTAGATTTTTTTTCTTATTTCCTGTTAGAAAAATAAGTGGCTACAATATTATGTAGAAATCGTACTATTTAATATCCTCAAATATTTATCTAACACACTTCATGTACCGTAAGTGGACAAAATTGAAGTAACGCTTATGTAAAACACTGCCTATTTCTTTACATTGAGACTTGTCAACAAAACCTTTCAGTCTATGTATTAAAGAGATAAATTCATTCATTTAAATTTCTTTGATCTTTCTTTTGATTAATCTTAAAATTTACTTTAAATCGGGAAGGTGACAAAATCTATTTTAACAATATTGATAAAACTCAGAAAAATTTGAAGTAGAATTTGTCTAAAAGATTTGATAAATTTGTCCAAGCTAAGGAAAGTTAACATTTTGTTTATAATACAGATGTATACATTGAAACGATTTGAGATTTAAGTGGTGAAGTTATGGTATAAAATGTAACAAACCAATTTCATAAAATGTTTAAGCTTTTGAGGAACTAGGGGGTAAAACAATAGGGGAATGAGGTTAGAGAATCACTAAAAGTTAAGTTCAAAGGTTTCAATAATTTCTCTAATTTGTCACAAGATTTTGGCTAAAAAGAAATATGTTTCAGTAATTGTTTAAATGTGGTTTAAAGTATTGATATGATATTTATGATGCCTTCGTATGGATAAACATTTTTCATTACCAATTGTGGACCAAATGTTTAATCCTATAAAGTACATTTTACAGAATCAAATATGTAATTGTACTTATTAAAAACATTTAAAAAAAACATTACACATGGGTCCACTAATGATAGGGATCACAACACATTACTATAAATAGAAACAAGAAACCAACAGGGGAAAAGTGTGTGCTCCTCTTAATGATGCCAAATTAAAATGTAGAAATGGTTGAGATTTACTTCATTTATGCATCACTGCGGCCTCAAATTTTGGGTTTATACATCAATGATACAGTTACAGTACAGTGTTTCATTGTTGTTCATAGGACAGTAATTTTTGTGGATCTCCTAATGGTGCCAATTTAAATCAGCGGAAATAGCTTTAGATATGCTTCCTTTATGCATGGGTCTTAAATTTAAATAAATTAAATGTCTGCTGGTAAAAACATTAAAGTAGCCAAAAAATATGTTTGCAAAAATTGTTAATTCTAACTTAAAACCATGTTATCTTTTTTATTTTAATTAAATTGAAAAGATCTGAGAGCACATGCTGTGACTGTAATGTGTATTGAGTGAAGGATGTGTATTGAAAGTATCAGGGGTACATGTCTGGCAAATCTATTAGCCATTAAATCGCAGTAGGATAGTTTTATGCTGCTAGGAAATCCAAAATGTTTTCATTTTGTGGGTGGAAATGATGATAACATAGAAAATGGATTCACTTATTAGAAATCATCAGTGGATGATGTAATTTAATTATATTTTCGCCAATTTTACAAAGTTTTTGTGTTTTTAATGTAGAAATGTGAATTTGACTCTCTTTGTAGAAAATCATTTATAACTTAATCAATGGGAAAACTTGAGATAGGGTTTCTAATGGATTGAGATGGAGTCTAATAGAGAAATGCTCATGTTTTTTTCTCCCTAGACTACCAATTGCCAATATTGTCTGCTAGCCATATTAAGAGGTTCAGAAGGCTAACTCTTACTCAAAGACCAATTTCAAGTTAAGTTGAAAACATAGATTTTAGTTGAAAACATGGAAACTTCTGACTTAGAAGCATAGAAGTTGACAACCATTCTGTACTACATCTTTTCAACAAAATAAAGTTTTTTCATGAGGACTCCATTCTTTCTTTCTTTTATTAAGTGAAAATAAACTTCATAAGCCTTTTTCAATCTGTCGTTAAAAAGACTTGAAATTAATGCAGAGACTTTCACAATGATCCTTACTCCTCCTTGGTCAATGATTTACTATACACTTTTTAAATTAAGGAGACTGGTGTAACAAAAGAAACGTTTTGTTCCCGGACTTTTGAACTTCAACAAAAATGTATGACTTTGTCCCATAACAAAGGCCATTCTAATTGGTCAAATACAAAAATGTAGTATTTTATCAAATGACAAAGAGAATTCTAATTGGATGAATGATTTATCTGACAAGGGGGAGATAACTGACAGAGGTTATCTCGGTGGAGTAGGCAGACGTTAATTAGATACGGTCACTCACACCTGTAAGGTATAATTCGAGGGTTGATGACCATATCAACTGATAAATAGCCAGATCATATTAAGAATTAATTATAAAATTCAAATCTGATGTGAAATACCTGCTCGTATTATTTACAGGTTTTTAAATTTTATTTTTAGTATGAAGAAGACATGCAAGAGTAAGGAATGCATTATGCAGGAATTAAAGATCATATTAAGAATTAATTATAAAATTCAAATCTGATGTTAAATACCTGCTCTGTTATTTAAAGGTTTTTTATTCCTTATTTTTAGTAGCTTGAGTAAGGAATGCATAATACAGGAATAACTGATTGAATCAGACCATTGATCAAATGATTGGAGAAAATATGAATAGAATAAAATATTTGAATTGGACACTGAAGATAATATATGAATGTATGTGGAGTAAGATCTGGGAGGAGTGATGGGATACTGGTCATTGAAATGTTTAATACCTTTGTCCTTAAAGACTTAAAATAAAAGAGGTATATAAATCTTAATTTTGTATTACTTGTAGGTTCTTTTGTTTTATATGGCTAGGATGAAAAATTTTGTCCTGCATTTTTTTTTAGTTGTAATCTCTGTTCTGCCTTTTTATTTTTCACTCTATTCGTTCCTGCCTTTTTTTTTTTATTAGTTTATCCTGACTTTTTTTACATAAATTGTCATCCTGCCTGTTTTTTTTTTGCCAAGTTGCTCATCCTGCCTTTTTTTTACTCAAAACTCCTGTCCTGCTTTTTTTTCAAATTTTATCCTAGGCCCCCCATGGATGGGGGGGGGGGATCTTTCATTTTTGTAGGACATGTTCCTCTATTCCTTATATTTTTTGCCCATTATTCTCTATTCTTTATATTTTAGCACCCCCTTATTTGCTATTGTTTATTTTTTGGGCTTATTTTTTTCTCTGTTGTTTACTTTTTTGGCTCATTTTTCTGCAGCATTAGCCCTTTATTCTCTAAACCCCATCCAGACCCTCATAAGTGAGACATAGCTTACTGTTCAACTTTTTAAAAACTTAAAAACTGACATACAATATTAGATTAAGGCAAACTTATAGCCGTGAAACAAAACAAGTTAATAAAAAGACTTGAAATAGCCAGAAATTACTGATGTGTGAGTAATGAAAATAAATTATGTGATGATAAAACAAATAACTTTTTTTCCAATTTAATTGAAAACACACAAATGTCAGTGACTTCAACTGACATTAGTGTAACTGAGTTGAAATCTTTGACTGACACCCCATAAGAGGGTCTGGATGGGGGGTCCTTCATTTCTGTATTCTTTAATTTTTTAGGTCATTTTCTTTATTCTTGACACATTTTGCCCATTATTCTATATACTTTATATTTTAGGGCTCCATTTTTTTCTCCTTATTTTCTTTTTTTAAGCCTTTTTTTTCTCTCTTTTTATTTTTTGGGCCCTATGATTATTCTGCACTCTTTGCCCATTATTCTCCATTCTGTAAACCCAATCCAAACCCTCCTATAATAACATGCTGTGAAACATTAGTATGATGTTAATATTTTGGTTTCTTTATCATTTCCTGTACACCTTGTCACTATAGATCAGACTTTTGACAAGTGCCAACTAATGCCATGTTTCATGTCCAGTCCTCAGATAACCAATATACTTTTACTAAAAATTAGTTAATCAGAAAATATGGCTAAGGCCATTACTATAAAATTCCTTGATTTTTATACATCTTTTTTATTGGGACAAAGGCCAAAAAAATATTAATCTGTTTTCTTCCTACCCTTAATTTTCATGCCTACCCTAAAACATTTTATGGAAATGTTTGGTTATTCACAAATAAAGTTCAGAATATTTACCTATATAATATATAGAAATTAATTTTTAAAAAAGAAAATCGTTTCATTTACCATATCTACCCTTTCATATTATTGGCCGTAGTTATAATTTCTGCAAGGAGGCAGGAAACAAGTATATATATTTTTTGCCACATAGACATGTATTTTAAGTATATTGATTTTAAGGGAAATTTGGGGTCGACAGATGTGGATCCAGGATTTTGAATCATATATTTATCTCCATTAGGGGGGCCTGGGCCAAATCTTCAAATTTTCCAAATCATGCTTTTTTCCAATTTATTCCTGACTTCCCTCCTTTTTTCCTTCTTTTTCCCAGGTCCCACTGTGTTACCCCCCCCCCCCCCCCCCCCCCCCCCCCTCCCCCTCCATATTCTGAATTCTCACTTATTTTAGTCAGTATACCCCACATCTCAAAAGTTTGTCAACCCCCTCATATTTTTTTCGTCATAAAGTATTTTATGGAGTGGAGTGTTGGAGGGGAGTATTGGAGTGGAGTGTTGGAGTGGAGTGTAGGAGTGAACTTTTGGAGTGAAATTTTTGGAGTGAGATTTTGGAGTGAAATTTTGAAGTAAAATAGAACACAATAATAAGATAAGAATGCAATTACAATGTTATGTCCAAGATTTGGAGTTAGATTAAGGAGTGAAATTTTGGAGTACATAGTATATTAGGCAATATGGTATGCGTAGTTGCATGGTTGTTTTATAATAACTAAATACGAGATACGAGATACATGATACAAAATATGTGTGTGTAGACAAACATTGATTGCAAATAAATTTTAACATCCTATCATAGTTTTTTTTTCTTTTAGGTGCTACATCAAAAGTTAAATGTAGGATTAAAAAGAAATTGGAACCCAACCCAACCTAATACAAAAAAGTTTATTGCCAGAGGGCTGATTTATAAATAAATGTAATGGGTGATTGGAAGGCACTTTTTTTGCATAAAACTAGCGATGATAGGTCCACAGATTAATGTTTGTGCCGAATGTTACAATTTCATGCAATTGAAAAAAATCTCCCAGGAACCCCCAACCCCATTTTGTATAGGAAATTGACCTTTTGATGTAAATCCTTAATAGTAAGAGGTCTTGATATATTTTGTCAATGAAAATCTTGGACATAACATTGTAATTGCTGTTCTTCTCTTATTCTTGTGTTCTATTTTACTTCAAAATTTTTACTCCAAAAATTTCACTCCAAAATCTCACTCCAAAAATTTCACTCCAAAAATTCACACCAAAATCTCACTCCAAAAATTCACTCCAAAATCTCACTCCAAAAATTTCACTCCAAAATCTCACTCCAAAAATTTCACTCCAAAAGTTCACTCCACACTCCACTCCATAAAATACATTATGCCATTTTTTTCAGGACATATTGGTGTATAGGCTGTTTAAGTGAGTTTTGACTAGTCAAATGATGAGTTTATTATTTTGTTGGACAATATAGTCATCAGAAATAATGTTTGAAGTGCAAGTGTCCAGTCATTTTTATTGATATTTGTACTGAATGAACTATTCAAAATTGGAAAAAGTCAATGTCAAAGCCTGTAGTTAATCCTTTTATTGTTTATGGAATAATTCAAAAACTTGGCATGGGTTTATTTTCATAACAGATTCTATTTCATTAAATAAATAAATATATTTTCTTTTTATTTATAAATAAATTGATATCAGAAATTACTAGTTAACACTTCCTGCCAAGAAACTAAAATTTGAAAAGTAATATAAATGAAAATATGAGAAAAAAACAACAAATATTTTGCCAAGAAAAATACAATTTGTAGAAAATCAGCAATTATTGTCTCGATTACAGATCTCTTTTGAAGATATTGCAAGTATAAACACATTTAATCTAATGGGAATGTGGTATCTATTTTTCATAACAATTTACAAGTCTGGAATAATTATTGAAACCTTGTTACCTCTTACAAGACAGGCACAATTTAGTTTTTAATTTAATCAAATGAGACCCCTAGCATATTCATTTTCTTAATGATCCTTTTCAAAAATCCATATTTAATGTATATATAACTGAGGGATGAAACAGGTGTAGAAAAATATGAAATAATTTTACATACTGGTGAAAATGAATTTTTGAGAATTTTTTTAAATTTTGTGTTCACTGCATGATAAAAGACCTAAAAGCACTAGTGGTTTTAGATTTATAAAGATAGCAAAAAAAGTAAAAATTTATTTTTGAATATTATAATGAAAGTACTTCAGTTAGCTGTGTGTGTAGAATTTTGGGCAGTGTTAGAAAGTTGTGAAAATTCTTAAAAGGCTATCATTATCCCTATTGGCTAGGAAATACTACCGTGCCACCTTTACCAATGGTCTTTTTATGTCTGCATATGACGAAGCCCCCTTTTGTATTCACATTTTACCATTTGCCTTTTCTTTGCATGGTGTTCCACAGAGATGATCTTTTACAACTTGCCATACTATTTATCATGAATCAGTTATGACAAAGCCCCCCTTTTTGTCTATTCACATTAAAATGCCTGTACCAAGTCAGGAATTTTGACAGTTGTTTTCCATTCGTTAGATGTGTTTGAGCTTTTGATTTTGCCAATTGTTATGGGACTTTCCGTTTTGAATTTTCCTTGGAGTTCGGTATTTTTGTTGTTTTACTTCTTAATAAACCATTGGCCTTTTTTATTGACTTGGTTTTCCAACAGGGTTGATCCTTTACAGCTTGCCATCATATGTATCATGTCTGATATGAGAAAACATAATAAATTTCACTAATTTATTTCTTCCTTCCTCTGACTGGGATCACCTGTACAGATGTTATATACCTTCTATGAGTGTCTTGATGGGTTTTTTTTATTTCTGTATTCTTTAATTTTTTTGGCCATTTTTCTCTATTCTTTAAGAATTTTGCCCATTATTCTAGCACCCCATTATTTTCTATTCTTTATTTTTTTTACCCATTTTTCTGCAGTATTGCACCTATTATTCTCTTCTGTAAACCCTGTCCAGACCCTCTGCTCTTGTTTTATCATAAATCTTCTAAAAAGGTAGTCGGGTTTATTAATTACCATGTATTTACTTTGAAATGAAAAATTAGGCTAACTTTTTAGAGAGAAAAACTGGGGAAAAAATGTATACAAGACATATAACCGAACTTGTTTAAAGGTTGTCCATACTATTAAAAAAGAATGATGTTTTGATATAGACTCAACAAAGATCTATTGTTTTAAAGTACATTATGCTTATAGGATTATAAGTTCTCTGGTAGGCTATCAGTATTTTGTCTCTTCAAGCAAATAGAATTAATTCCTGATACGATACGCATGCTGGTTGGGAATTTATAATCTTTAGTTTTTGAATTTATTTTTGTCTATAAACCTCTTTGAAGTGTTTATAAGGACAAATAATAAATCTTTAGGATTGATTTTGTATCTTTTATTTTTCAAACATTTATTGTTATAAGAATATATATATATAATTATATAAAAACTTGTTTAGTAATATTTAATTCAACCCGTTGTCCTGAACATGCATGACATATTTGCCACTGGACATTAAGCAACCAACAATCAATCAATTAATCCAACCAAAGTCAGGAACCTAGTCAGTACTTGTATGATATTGTTACCTCTTTATAAATTCTTGTCATATGGTGTAAATTTCTGTTAAATTAGTTATAACTTCCTCAACTTGGATGATGTACAGTTTTAATATTCATATTTCACAGTAATTAAAGGCATTAGTGAGGTGTACAATTTTAGAAGCCTGATTTGCAGTGATAACCACATCAGATCGATAACCCTCCCCCCCTATTTCTTATTATTATTTATGTATGACAATCAAAATTTTGGATTTGATATCAGAAAAATCTTTGACTCTTTATAGACACTTGTATGTTGTCTTTGGTTGGGTTGTTGTCTAATTTATGTATACACCACATATAGTTTCATATGAAAATACAAAACATACAAAATTATCAAATTTTGTTGAAAAGTCAAGGATTAAAATTTTTGGGTTTGGGCAATCCTGATGATAGTAAATTTTTTAAATCAAAGTACTGAAGTACTGAACATCGGATGACCACAAGTTCTTGAGGATGGTCAAAAGCACTTGTCTCAGAAAAAAAACAACATATCTCTTTACCTGAAACTGAGGTTAATGTACAGAGATATATTTTTTTCTAGACAAGTGCGTGCGAGTATGATGAATAAATGACAGGAAATTCAACTTCACCGTAATAACTATTATATTGTAGTGATACAAATCAGTATACACTGATTTGTTGTTATATATTATATTAAAATAACAGTTACATATATATATATATGATTTGCATCCGTTTGTATATCATTCTATTCTACTGTCAGTCTAATAATAGTGCAATGCAAGTGCATGGTGGACACTTTTCTGTAAAAATTCGATTTTTCTAAGATTGGATACGAGTAGGCATTCATATTTTCCCGCAAAAACAATTACAGAGTTACCGGTCCTGTCGCAAAACGTTCTTTGAGATATTCTTCCGCATGCTTTAACACAATTTTTCGGTACGTGTGCATTGATATTATCAATGATTTTTTACTTATATATATATATATCTAACTACAAAACATTTTCACATTATTAATTTATGTTGTAAACAAAAATATTTTTATCAGTATTCATTGAAGAGATGTATTTATATCAAATGACAAGGAATGTTATTTTGCACTCGTTTATGTGCACATATTTATCATGGTTATAGATCGGTTACAAACCCAAAACTAATTTACATAATGGAAATCTAGGCGATAGCAATACATCGGAGTGACCTCAAGGTCATCGCGATGTAAAAAGCACAAACAACCCACCAAATTTTTGTGAGTTGTTATTTTTTGTTTTGGTTCAACAATTATTAGAAAAAGGTTAATTATTTGTTTATTTGGACATTTGTAAATTTTATCTCATTTGTATGGTTACTAAAATTGTATATACATTGTGTTCTGGATAAGAAACTTAATACGACTCCAAATACAGAAAGGTTTTTATGTCTCAAATTGGGTCAAAATATATCATGATTGAAAATTGTAAATTAAGTTTCAGTAATCTTTCAGATCATTTATCTTACAGAAAAATTTAGATGAAATTTTTAAATGAAGTTCAAGTATAAAAAGGAAAATAATGATGACAATTACGGCATGCGTCATTTCACATTCCATACAGATCAATTTAATGGTTTAATAATTTCCTATCAAATGGGACAAAAACTTATAAGTATAGCAAAGAACCATCTAGTAATTTGATATTTACGTATGAATCATGCAGATTATTAAATATTGGCTTTCTGTGTTATTAGACAAGGGAGGTAATTATGTTATATTGGGGAAAACAGAAATAATTAAACATTCGTTATCATGACACTTAGCATTTAACGTTTTATCAATGGTTAAAACCAGAATTATCTTGTCTTATTGTTCATACAGGTCGTAAACTGATGATAATTATTCAGTAAATTTTCTACTTATTAAATAAATTTGAAAAATTATATTTTCAGAGATTTTCAAGATATACTTTAGAAATGATATTATTTTTCAGAGATTTTGCAGATATAATTCAAATTATGTAAAAGATTTCTGCTTTATGTACAAATATAACTTCAAGTTACTGTGTTGTAATTTGAACCAATGAATTCATTGATAAATAAAAACTTTGTAATAGTAGATATAGATTGGCCCGAGATGTCCATCCTTCTCCAAGAAGACCTCACCTGGATATTAATTTTTGTCTTCTGTTTTGCTGTCAGAATGGAACATTATGGTGTCCCATTTTCTCATTGTTGAAGACAGTAAGGTAAAAAAATGCCTTTAATTGCCAGGGGCGTAGCTACCTTCTTAATGAAGTGGAATCACAAACTAAAGTGCGAGGGGTCTTGGGGCCGCCTAAGGCCCCCAGAAGGTACAGGGCAAAGCCCTGATAGGGGGTCCAGGGGGCGAAGCCCCCTGGATGATCCGCATTTATAGCATTTCAAAATAATCACAACCGTAATAAAAATTGTACATTTTTGTTGTGGTTTTTTGGTCAACTATTTGTTTAACTTCGATTCGAATGAAGACTAAACATTGTCGTTTGCGTTCTTTGTACGTCGTGAGAGCTTTTAAAATCATGGAGATTTGTCCCATATGCTAGTATTTGTATTGAGCAAAGTAGATGTATAAAAAAAAAAACAATAAACAAAACACAATACTATATGTGGAGTTTCTGTTAGAATAAACATCTTTGGATACCAAATACTTGGTGGACACATTCTCCAATATTTTGCTGAACATATGGGTTTAGATGTTTAAAAATTCTGTGGGTAAACTCTACATGCAAGAGAGAGATAGGAATGTCTAATTTTACGCAGTTAGGAATTCTCGAAGTTAAAACTAATGAACTTTTTCAGAGGGAATGGTACTTTGATCACGATCTTTTCATGATCTGCGTTTGTTAATTATCCAGCTACTTAACAAATACATGTGCATTCGACCAGTTGTATGGCAATATCTAGATGATAACAGTGCAGATACGTGTATTAAAAGTTTGGTGTTTCTTTCGAACAAGAATCATCAGTTTAGTGTCCGACTCGGACAGAAAATTCATTATAAAATTGAATGACCAAATAGTCCAGTAAAACGAGTTAGAATTAACAATTTATTTAAATGCTTTTACAATCAACTATTCGTATAGCCGGCCCATATAGAAACGACTCCGAATTATCGAATCTATATACAAGATGTTTTTTGTAAAATAAATAAAAACGTAATACATGTACTGGAAAATGTGTACTTTCTTTATAATAACAGCAGTTCCAACTTCTCATCTATTAGTGTACGGAAACTATTGATTGATCGAATGGTTATTAATGTCCAGTAGCAAATATTACATGCACACCAGGACGGGAATACGTTTACGTGTTGTGAAAATGAAGTATTCGTGTTGTCAAGACCTATATACTTGGTCAATTTTGAACTAGTTCACAAGGTAACAGTCATTATTCCCGGATCGATACGAGTTGAAGTCTTCATCCTAGTAAGATGTGTGTTTTGGGGCGAAGCGGAAAATAATAGTTTTCAAGTTTTTTTGTTAAGGGATTAGGTTGGTTTTTTTTGCACTCAAGGCGTGTATACGTTATGGTCGTGGTACCGACAACTATGTAGCTGTTTTTTTTTCCCTAAACAATGTCAGTAATATAAAAAGTTCCGCCATGTTTACATCAGTTGTATGTATTTATCGTACAAATACATGTCTTACAGGATTAAAAATTTCGCTGCATGTGCATTCCTCTTGCTCTTATTCTTTATGTAGTTTTTAAAATGCATACATAGAAAGACTAATTCCTATAAGTTAACTTTGTCCCCTCTCTCTCTCTCTCTCTCTCTCTCTCTCTCTCTGTTTTTTTTTTTTCTTTTCGTGAAAACGACGTGGATGCACGTGCTGTCATGCCTCTTAAGCTTTTAAGTAGTTAGTTAACACTGCGACGCCGGATCAGTATTCCTATGTTGAGCTTTCTGCGACAGAAGTCACAGGCTCGACAATAAGAAGATGTGGTATGATTGCCAATGAGACAACTATCCACCAGGGTTCAATTGAAGTGGATGTGGGCAAATTAGATGCGTTATGTTATAAAGTTTCCGTCTGTCATATGTCCATGGTCCTTTACCTCATTTTCATGGTTCAGTGATATGGCTGATACTTGAAAAAAAAGTTCATTTTTTGTAATGTTAATTTCTCTCTTATTATGAGTAATAGGATAACTATATTTAGTATATGCGTACTTTGCAAGGTCTTCATGCCTTTCAGACAGTTTCCATCTGACCTCAACCTCATTTCATGGATCAGTGAACAAGGTTACGTTTTCGTGGTCAAGTCCATATATTAGATACTATAAGCAATAGGTCTACTTTATTTGTTGTACGGAATGATTGTAAGGTATGCATGTCCAACTGGCAGGTGTCATCTGTCCTTGACCTCATTTTCATGGTTCATTGGTTAAAGTTAAGTTTTTGTGTTTTGGTCTTTTTTCTAATACTATATGCAATAGGTCAACTATATTTGGTGTATGGAATGATTGTAAGGTGTATATGTCTGTCTGGCAGGTATCATCTGACCTTGACCTCATTTTCATGGTTCATTAGTCAATGTTAAGTTTTCATGGTTAAGGTTGTTTCTTAGATACTATAAACAATAGGTCAACTATATTTAAATTAATGCATTGATTGATTGTAAGGTGTACATGTCTGTGGCATGGTTCATCTGCATGACCTTGACCTAATTTTCATATTTCATTGGTCAATGTTAAGTTTTCCTGATTAAGTTTGTTTTTTAGAAACTATAAGTAATAGGTCAACTATATTTGTGTATGGAATGATTGTAAGGTGTACATATATTTCTGGTTTAAATTAGTTTATCTGACTTTGACCTCATTTTCTTGGATCATGTTAAGTTTATGTGATACTTGTAGTAAAGCTTTATATTTAGGCCTATTAACATAAAATTAATGGTCAGTAAAGCAGGGGAGACATTTCAGCTTGTGCACTATTCGTTGTTTTTATATTATTCTTGAACAGCTGTTGAATATTTTACTTTTTTATAACAGGATACTACTCCTCCTAACATTTAACTTCAAAATTTATCAATCACAATTAGTGTCGAGGAAAATTAAATTATATACTGCAAAGATGTCAAGTGTGAGATAGTCTGCAAAGCAAGTTCCACTGACTGCCACTTGCTATGAGGGTCTCTGATGGGATTTACATAATATATAGAATAATGGGCAAAATGTGCATAATATAGGGTAAAAAAGTTTCCGTCTGTCATATGTCCATGGTCCTTTACCTCATTTTCATGGTTCAGTGACATGGCTGCTACTTGAAAAAAGTTCATTTTTTGTAATGTTAATTTCTCTCTTATTATGAGTAAAAGGATAACTATATTTAGTATATGCGTACTTTGCAAGGTCTTCATGCCTTTCAGACAGTTTCCATCTGACCTCAACCTCATTTCATGGATCAGTGAACAAGGTTACGTTTTCTTGGTCAAGTCCATATATTAGATACTATAAGCAATAGGTCTACTATATTTGTTGTATGGAATGATTGTAAGGTATGCATGTACAACTGGCAGGTGTCATCTATCCTTGACCTCATTTTCATGGTTCATTGGTTAAAGTTAAGTTTTTGTGTTTTGGTCTTTTTTCTAATACTATATGCAATAGGTCAACTATATTTGGTGTATGGAATGATTGTAAGGTGTATATGTCTGTCTGGCAGGTATCATCTGACCTTGACTTGTTTCTTAGATACTATAAACAATAGGTCAACTATATTTAAATTAATGCATATATTGATTGTAAGGTGTACATGTCTGTGGAATGGTTCTTCTGCATGACCTTGACCTAATTTTCATATTTCATTGGTCAATGTTTAGTTTTCCTGATTAAGTTTGTTTTTTAGAAACTATAAGTAATAGGTCAACTATATTTGTGTATGGAATGATTGTAAGGTGTACATATATTTCTGGTTTAGTTTATCTGACTGTGACCTCATTTTCTTGGATCATGTTAAGTTTATGTGATACTTGTAGTAAAGCTTTATATTTAGGCCTATCAACATAAAATTAATGGTCAGTAAAGCAGGGGAGACATTTCAGCTTGTGCACTATTGTTTTTATATTATTCTTGAACAGCTGTTGAATATTTTACTTTTTTATAACAGGATACTACTCCTCCTAACATTTAACTTCAAAATTTATCAATCACAATTAGTGTCGAGGAAAATTAAATTATATACTGCAAATATGTCAAGTGTGAGATAGTCTGCAAAGCAAGTTCCACTGACTGCCACTTGCTATGAGGGTCTCTGATGGGATTTACATAATATAGAATAATGGGCAAAATGCGCATAACATAGGGTAAAAAAAACTAAAGAATAGAGAAAAATAGGCCAAAATAAATAAAGAATAGAAAAACATCGTCTAATAAGAAAAAGAATAAAGAAATGAAGGACACCCATCCAGACCCTCAGCTATCCTTCCTCCCAGGTTTTATGAAACAACATTACTTACTTTTTTAAATAAAAGTGTGAATGAGAATCTGGCATTATGGGAAATTTTGTTCCAGCAGAAGACACACTAATAAGCCTGCAATAATTATCAAGAGCTTACGATAATCACCAAGAATGACTGCATTCATTAAAAGTAAATTTAGCCACCATTAATCATAACTATTCTTGACATTTAATGGGAGGTTAATGTCTTTAGTCTGATATTAGATTATCTTCTGTCTATTTGAAGCTTATTCAGATCTTACGAAAATAATCATCATGTCTGACTTTTTTTTATTTAAGAAAAAAGTTCACTATTTTGTTGGCAGAAGATTGGAGAAATGTTTTTGTTTGTTTCTTCAGTTTTGTATATTCAGGAGACCACACTGAAACAGTCTTGTTGATGTTGGATTTTTTTCGGTGTGGAAAACCTAGAATTTATTCTTTAATTGTCCTATGTTCATAATGTTGCATTTGAGATAGTGCCACACATACTGCATAAACCATTACAATAATGTTTTGAGGGGTCTGGAGGTGGCCTATTGCAAGGTAAAATTTCTACCCCGGCTTTTTTAAAACTCCTTCTTTTGCCAGTGACAATCCAAATATCAGGCCCTCCATCCCCAGTCTCCACTTTTTAGCTCACCTTGTCCAAAGGGCTAATGTGAGCTTTACTCATATCTTGGCGTCTTTTCGTCTGTTGTCAACAGTATCCGTCAACAAAAATCTTCTCTGAAACTACTGGGCCAAATTTTACCAGACTTGGCCACAATCATCTTGTAGTATCTAGTTTTCAAATGTCTCTGATGACCCCACCTGCCAACCAACATGGTTAGAAATAGGACATGGGGTAAAATGCAAGTTTATCTATTATCTTGAATACTGTTATAGATAGAGAAAATCTGAACCGGTGAAAATGTTCATATTGTTAAGATCTACATACTGTCCATTTACATCAAAACTCTCGGTTTACTTCTAAAAGGAGTTATTGCGCATGCCCTAAAATGAATGGCACCATTTTTTTTTCTTCATTTTTGCCTATTATCTTGAAAACTATAATAGGTAAACAGAAACAACATGAACGATCAGTACAACAGGATCTATAAATAACTAAACATGGTGGAAATCCTAAGTTGACTACTTATTGAAGTTATTGCCCTTTAATGACAATATTTACCTATTTTTTTGTGTTTTTGCCGATTGTCATGAAATATATAATCGATATATAGAAACTTTAAAAAGAATAAAAACGATAAGCAAGACAAGATCTACAAATATTAACAATCAGCCTAAACCAGAGAGGTTTTTGAAGGGTTTTGGTTGATGTTTTTTCCTCACTAATTTCTTATGTATTGCACATCTCTTCATCCACTTTACTCATTATATAACCAACTAATGACTATACATACTTCTTGGGTAATTAATAAATTCTTTTATTTCCAACATTGTACAAGTCTGGTTTGGCACACCAGAAAATGCTGTCTGAATCAAAGGGTTAAATGCATTAATTTTCTTATATCTTGAAAACCTTAATAAATAGAGAAAATCTGACTCATAACAGGAGTTATTGCCCTTAAATGATGTTTTCTGACATATTTTCAAGTTTTTGCCTATCGTCTTGAAAACTATGATAGATGTAGATAGAAATTGTAAACAGCAAAAAGGATCAGGAATAGAAGGCCTTTCCTATAAGTCCCTAACATTGGATGACTTCTTACAAGAGTTATTGCCCTTAAATGAACATTTTTGACTAATTTACCATTGTTTGCCTATTATCTTGAAAAAACTATATTAGATAAGTAGAAACTGTGAACAGCAAAAGTGATCAGCTAAAAATGTATTCAAGGTCAACAATAATGTCAATATGATGGTTACTATCAGATGACTACTAATATAGGAGTTATTGCCCTTGAAAGACATTGTTTGTACTAATTTTCGAGTATTTGCCACCCATCTTGAACAATATAAAAGATAGGAAGAAATTGTTAACAAAAATGATCGGTAAACAAGATCTATAAGAATGCCAATATGACAGAAACCCATTGGCTGACCTCTTATAAAAGACGAATTTTTGAGTGTTTGCCTATTAATTCAATTTTTTACAGGTTAGCGATTCAGGGTCTTAGGAGCCTCTTGTTTACAATGCAACCCTCCCCAAAGAATCTGTTATGGTTAAAAAATTCCATAAGGTATGTAGATCACATGCAATAAAAATAAGTTATCAGGATTACTGTAAACTTGGAACAGATAAGCTTTGCAAAGCTGATCCATTCTAAACAAATTTTCTTAAAATCCGCCACATTCTGTTTGTGCCTGTCCCAAGTCAGGATCCTGTAAGTCAGTGGCTGTCGTTTAATTTGCTTCATATACCATATTTGTTTTTCATTTATTGTTTCAAACATAAATTAGGCCGTTAGTTTTCTTGTTTGAATTGTTTTACATCTGTCATTTCAAGGCCTGTTATGGCTTACTATGAGGCATGGGTTTTGCCTGAGACTACTATAACACAGTAGTGTTATAGTAGTCTCAGGTTTTGCTCATTGGTGACCTATAGATGCTTACTGCTACGTCATTTGATCTCTGGTAGAGAGTTGTCTCATCGGCAATCATACTTTATCTTTTTATTTTTTTTAGAACTCTTCAGTTAAATTGAAAAAAAGCATTCAGTTTCTCGAAAGGCCTTAGGGGGTATCTTTAGGAAGATTTACCTCTCCAAAAATGAACAAAAGGATCAATGATTGTTTATAATGAATAATTTGCATTCCATTGTTCACAGAAAATAGAATGAGGTCATACACTGTGCAACCCAAAACATAGGCGGATCCAGGGCGGGGGGCTTTCATGGGAAAAATTTGGTTGATTATATAGGGAATCACTGAAGCGCCCCCCTTACAAAAAGTTCTGGATCCGCCACTGTAAAATCTATCTCCGCTCATTTACAATCCATGTTCCAGTAAATGGATCAATCCCACATTTTCTAGTATGCCGCCTGATTTTACAGTAGCTGTATATCACATTACATCTTAACAGACCTCTGGGTGTAGCAAGATAAAGTGTTGACAGAAGAAACATTTCATAAACATAACTGAAGCTACAGCTGTTAATGTTATCATCAAGACAACTTTAAAGCAGCACTTCACTGTCAGAGTTCAAACCCATCTGGTGATAATATTCAAATGTTATTTATATTATCAGTATAACTGCAATGTAAATTCTGTCCTCTTCATTAATTTTAATTTACTGGGTGGCCAGAATATTTGCAGATGGCTCCTTAGTTTTTCATTTTATCTTATTTATTATGTTTAATTGGATATTCAGTTAACTGTGTGGAAAAAGGTGAAGTAACCTTTGAACTTCCTACCATCTCTAGAGAGGTCGGATGACACATTTTTTTGAAATGTGTGTTATATAGAGGGTAAAAAAAAATGGGAATGTTGGATATAATATACGAAAAAAGTAGGGATGGGGGATATATGAGGTAAAAATAAAATTGGATATGGGAAAATGAGGGAAAATAACGCTGGAAGTGGGAAAATATTACATAAAAAGAAGGATTTGGGAAATGAGCACCCTCATGTCACCCCTTTTCCAGAAATTGATGTGAAATAATGAAATAATTTAGTGGTTCTATTTGTTTGCAGTGAGTGTGACCAAAGTTTCTGAATGAATTTGTTATAATTTAAGAATAATTGTTCAATTTTTTTTTTAAACAAATTTTCTCGCTGTGTTGAAGACTCATTGGTGGCCTTGAGCTGTTTTCTGCTCTTTGGTCCAGTTGTTGTCTCTTTGACACATTTCCTGTTTCCATTCTCAATTTTATTGAAGAGTTTATTTTTTACATTTCAACCTATTAATTTAAGACATCTAAACTAATTCATTTCATACTGATTTTTTTTTTTATAATCTCAAGACTATAGTTGGTGAGTACCTTAAAGGGATAGTAGCTACGATTTTGACAAAATTATGACCAAGTTTTAAAGCTGCTAAAATCAAAGATATGTACTTTAAATTAACAATAAGATCGGTGAAATGTTTATATAAAGTACAGAAGTGTTAATAATTGATAATTAATATCGTGTAGCGTGCATTTTCATCTCATTAATTATGCATCGGCAGGGGCGTAGCTACCCGGAGGCACGACAGCACGTGCATCCACGTCGTTTTCACACCAAAAAAATAAAGAAAGAGAGAGAGAGAAAGAGAGGGAGAGAGAGATGAATTGGTCAATCGGAATCGGACAGAGTGATGCATCTATTATCTATTATGAACATGATATTTGTTAACCGTTCGGAGACTGTTTGTGTCTATTCCATGCCGTGAGCTGCAGGATTAATTAGGAAACAATCAACATATTATTTGAGACGTATATAAATGACCTTACTGTTAACAATGTTGCACAATTTCGCGAGGAAGTTGAACGATGGATTGTAAGGTGGGATATAGCAGCGGACCCAAAGCCATCCACTCTTTCGGAAACTCTGCCAGTGACAAACAGTTACTAATATCCAAACATTTTCATTTGTCTGCTGATTCTAGTAACAATGCCGGTGACAACAGCAACAGCAGAGAGAGGTTTTAGTGTAATGAGAAGAGCTAGTGAAAACTTATGTCCGCTCTACAATGCATACAGAAAGACTTTCTAGTCTGTCCATCCTTCATGCATACAAACATTGGGAAATCATGTGATGTTGAAAAAGTTATTGACACATTTGCTGTTAAAAGAAGAAGCGTCGTTTGGGATTCCTTTTTTTCTGACCAGAATTAATATGACTTCTGACAAGTTTGAAATTCAAAAGCTTGAATCATTGTTTTGATATGTTTAGGCTAACAGAAACTCCACTAAATATAGTATTGTTTATCTTTATGACTATGGTTTTTTTATACATCTTTGCTTACATCCACTCAATTTGAACTTTACAAAATTGCTTACATCCACTTCATTTACACTTTGGTAGATAGTTGTCTCATCGCCAATCATACCACATTTCCTTATTTTTATATCTACTTTGCTCAATACAAATACTTATATATGGAAAAAATCTCCGTGATTTTAAAAGCTCTCACGGCGTACAAAAAACACAAAAAAACATGTTTTAAAAGTCTTTATTCGACTCGAACATTTCGAAGTTAAACAAATAATTGACAAAAAAAAACACAACAAAAATTTACAAATTTTAATACGGTCGTAACTGTTTTAAAACGTTATATATGCGGAGCGTCAGGGGGGAAGGCCCCCTATCAGGGCTTTGCCCTGGACCCACTGGGGGCCTTAGGCGGACCCCAGACCACTCGCCCCCTTTGGTTTGTGATTCCACTTCATTAACAAAGGTGCTACGCCCCTGATCGGGTTTACTTCCCGAACTTTGCCGACACAGCGAGTGAGATGACCAAGATATAAGTAAATATGAACGTGTGCTTTTGTTTTCTTACGTATTTGACAATTTCTTTAGATTAAACGTACATATTTGAAACCATTTATCAAATTATGTAAACAACAAAATATACCAAATGCCTGCATATTATTCGAACCCAAGGTTCTCCAACAATGGCGATATTATACACTTGTTTTATATTTGTTAGACAAAACAATGCCGATAACGTATACATGATAAACATTATTTTAATCTAAGTACAGATATATTCCTATGTTTGGCATATATTATACCAGCTACTTCTTGCGTCAAAATAATGCAGACAAACCACATGTTATATTAATTGGAACGTCAAATATTGAAAGAATCGATGTATCTAAATTGTCATCAAAGTTTACAATGGAGAAGCGAATTGCTTACACTTTACCTGATACCGAGAAAAGTTTGCGAGAAATTGAGCATGCACCTGATATAATTGCGTTTCACTCATTAACAAATGAGCTACGTGAAAAAAGTGCAGAAATTTGTGTTAACAAAATGAAGGAAATTATATCTTTAACATGTGATTTATATCCATCTTCAAAAGTTATCTTATCTACACCAACACCTAGAGCTGACAACGAAAGCTTCCATAAAGTCAAAGATTTTATTGATATAAAATCCAAAATATGGATTGTCATCAACACACAAAGAACAATCATTAATCATTAATAATCAATTATATAACAATACAGAACATAAAAAAAAAAGAAGAAAGAGGTATATATATAAATATATAATGAGTATTTTTATTTTCCCCTTCTATCTATTTGACTGAGGAGGTACAGTTTTAGATACTAGTATTACAATTTATATAATATAAACATAAAATAACTTAAGTTAGTGAACTTCTGAACGTGTACATCTCATTAATACCTTTAATGCAACATTTACTGACATCATAATCATTACTTCGAAATATGAAATAGAATTTTTCAATGTCTGAAAGATTATTGAAAGATGGTAAAATATCAGAAATATTCTGAAAAAATTTATTCCTCAGATCATTGAGTTTGGTACATTTTATGGTAAAGTGTAATTCATCTTCAACTTCAAATTTACATAGGGGGCATAATCTGTTTTCTAAATCAATCTTTTTATGTCTGCCTTTTTCAATCATAAGGATACTATTACTTATCCTTATTCTTACAAAGTTTGAAATATCAGCTCTGTCGATATCTAATTTTAAAAAGTTCTCCATATCAAATTTCATCTTCAAATCCTTGTAGGTTCTTAATTTGTTTCCTCTTTTATCATCAACACTTTTTGAAATGGAATTCTCCCAAAATTTTATGAAAGGTCAGTTAATAAGTGCTTTATTGAAGCAGGAATACTTTGATACCGATAAAGTATATCTGTGTGATCACAGTAACCTAGCTAACAAGGTTGATAAATATCACCTTTCAGATCAAGGTGTAAACGTGTTTGCAGCAAATATTCGGGATATAGTTGATGAAGCACTAGATCTACCAAAACGTAGACCTTTTTATAACAGCAATGTTAACCTGAATAACGGATCAAGAGGCGGATATCGTGGACGTGGTGGATATCGTGGTCGCGGTTATAACACTTATAACAATTATCAAAGTCGGGGTCGTGGATATTGGCAGCCTTAATATGCTGATACATTTGTATTTAGATTTTCTTAGTAAAGAAGATAAAGTTGCCAGTTATAATTAAGTTTTGTTTGATATATTGTAAACAATTGTAGCTAGATTTTGTTTTGCTTTCTGTTTTATCTAAACTTAAATTGTCATTTATATAGGACAATAAAAAGATAATTTCATTTTTGCCTTTCCTTAGTTAGAGGAGTTTGTTATTTTATAAGAGGGAAAAGAGTTTTATTATTTTACAAGGATTTCATATTCATATTACCTGCCCAAAAGCTGACTGTCAAAGTTAATAAAAGATTATTGTACAATTAACCAGTGGTGAGAGGGAATTTTAAAAGATTACTATTAAAAAAGCAATTATGACCAGTCAAAAGAGAAATAATTTTTTTCACAATATAACATTTTGTGTTTGGAACATAGGTGGGCTTATTTCAAAGCATCATGATAAAATAACAGATCCCCTTTTCTTCAAGAGATAAGAAAATATGATGTTATACTATTAACTGAGACCCATGTAGGTTATAACACTACAGTCAATATTGAGGGTTTTAACTATTACCCTATTTGTAGACCACAATCAGCTAACTCTAGATACTATGGGGGCTTAGGTATTTTGATCAAATATGAAGTTCGCAAGGGCATCAAGATTTTGATAAATACATGTAAAGATTATCAATGGTTACAGTTTGATAAACATTATTTTAATCTAAGTACAGATATATTCCTATGTTTGGCATATATTATACCAGCTACTTCATTTTATGTTGATCAATCAGAAGATGACACACTAGAAAACATAGAAAAAGATATCATAAATTTTAGCCATCAAGGTAGTATTATATTGTGTGGGGACTTAAATGCAAGGACAGGGTCAGAGCCAGATTTTATAATAAATGATGTTAATGATACACATATACCAATGTATAATAATTATAGTTGTGATATTGTTCAAGAAAAGAGATGTAGTTATGATATGAAAGTAGATTCAAGAGGTAAACAACTTCTGGACTTGTGTATTGCGTCCAAATTACGTATTTTAAATGGGAGAATGTGGGGCGATTCTTATGGTAAATACACTTGTATAAAAGCAGTAGGTAGTAGTGTGGTTGACTATGTTATCATGTCGGAAGACTTGATTGAAGATACTTTATTTTTTCATGTTGCTGATTTTTTATCAACTCTGTCAGACTGTCACTGTAAACTGACATTTGGCCTGTTAGCTAGTTACTCACATAAAGCTAAGGAGCAAGACAATACTATTTTATTTCCAGGAAAATATGTATGGTCAGAAACCTCTACACAAAAACTTCAAGATACTTTATGCCAGCCAATTATTAGAAACAGTATCAAAAAATTTTTAGACACAAAATTTAATCTTTCAGAGGACTATATTGAAAAAACAGCTAATGAATGTTTTGATATAATAGATAATGCTGCCAGTAAATGTTTAATATTCCGTAAAACCAAGAAAAAAGTTGCACGTAAATACAAAAACAAAAAATGGTTTGACAAAGACCTGGTACAAAAACGTAAAAGCCTTATTTCTAAAGGTGAGCTGTTATCAAAATTCCCCTGGGACCCAATTATAAAAGGGTCTTACTATAAATGTTGTAGGGAGTATAATAAGCTACGTAAATATAAACAAAGGAAATTTAAACAAAACATTCTTGACAGTCTGGATAATCTAAGGGATAATAATCCAAAGAGTTATTGGAATCTCATCAAAGAATAAAAAGAAGACAATTCGGATGGTCCAGAACATTCTATTCAAACTAACGTCTGGTTTTCATATTTTCAATCTCTAAATCTCAACTCTGACAAATTTAAAGACAGATTAGAGGAAATTAACAAGAAAGTAAAAAATTTAGAAAATAATCCAACTTTTTGTGAACTGGAACAAAATAACCCTAAAAGAAATCTTGGATGCTATAAATAAACTAAAGAATAATAAAGCTGTAGGACTAGATGGTATCCCAAACGAGATATTGAAATCAGGGGGTAGTATATTTGCACCTGTTTTGCAGAAACTTTTTAACTTGATATTCTGCTCTGGAACATACCCTCGCAAATGGTCATTGTCTTATTTATGTCCAATTTTTAAAGCAGGGAGTCCTAGTAAACCTGAAAATTACAGAGGCATAGCAATTAATTCATGCATTGGAAAATTATTTAACAGTATTCTTAATAAAAGACTTGACATTCATCTTGATAAAAATGATATAATTCATCCATGTCAGGTTTGTTTTTCAAAAAAGAGCAGAACATCTGACCATATGTTTGTTTTAAAAACCATATTAGATAAATATACTAACAGAAAAGGGGGGAAAATTTATGCTTGCTTTGTGGACTTTAAAAAGGCTTTTGATAGGGTCATACACTGTGGTATTATATACAAATTATTGGAAAATAACATATCTGGAAAATTTTATACTATTTTAAAAGATATGTACAGAAAAAATGAAATGTCGGTGAAAGTGGGTAATGTACTAACGCCATCTTTCAGCTCGCTAGTTGGGGTTAGGCAAGGGGATGTTCTAAGCCCAAATTTATTTAAGCTTTTCATTAACGATCTGCCTCCAAGATTTGAGTCGAGTCCAGATGCTGTTTATATCAATGGGCGTAGAATTGATTGTCTTATGTACGCCGATGACATTATTATATTATCAAACACTAAACAGGGTCTTCAAAACCGACTTGATAAACTGCACACTTACTGTATTGATTGGTGTCTAGATGTAAACTTGTCCAAAACAAAAGTTTTAATTTTTAACAAGCCTGGAAAATTTTTGAAGGAATCACTTTGTTTAGATAATGAGGCTATAGAATGTGTTAACAGATATAAATATTTAGGGATAGTCTTTACTTCTAGTGGTCTTTTTCAGCAGGGGAAAGAAGAGCTATTCAAAAAGTCCTTAAAGGCAAAATTTAAACTACAAAAATCCATGTCAGCTTGTAATCCAAGTATTGATACTGCAATCCATTTATATGATCACACAATAAAACCAATTTTATTATATTGTAGTGAAATCTGGGGTACCTTTAAGATTAACTCTGCTGCTTGCAAGAAAAAAAGTGATTATCTATTTGAATTAATTTACATAAATGATTATTTGGAAAAATCACATTTCAGGTATCTAAAATATATTCTTGGTGTAAATAAAAAAGCCTCAAATTTGGCAGTGTTATCAGAGGTTGCAAGATTTCCTCTTTATTTTTTTGTCATTATATCTATGGTAAAATATGTACACAGGCTTAACAAATTGGACGATGGGTTACTTTATGATGCTTATGTTTGTAATAAAATTTTAGATGCAGGAAACATTAATTGTTGGTATTCATCTATGAGATATGTCCTTCAATCACTTGATATACAAAATTTGAATACAAAGCTCAAAAAATTAATTAAATTTGTAAAATGTAAACATTGTAACAGTTACAAAACATTTTGGGTGGTCAAAAGATCTGATACCTTATCACAAGGTAATAGTAAATTAGAAAATTATTTCAACCTCAAGACTGACTTCGTAAAGGAGGCTTATTTATCAATTAAAGATTTTAATATAAGAAGAGCTATATGTAAATTGAGAATAAGTGCACATGATCTTAAAATTGAGAAAGATAGATATAGTAAAAAATACATAGAGAGAAGTCAGCGTCTATGTCATCACTGCCTATCACATGGATCAAATTCTATTGAAGATGAGACCCATTTCACAGTAAATTGTCCTTTATATAACGAACAGAGAAAATTATTATGGGATAAAGTAAAGTTTTTGTAATAATTTTAAAGAATTACCCAAGGATAAAAAATATTTCTGGCTGTTCACAAATGAGCATTTACCAACTCTTATGTGCCTAGGCAATTACATAAGTGTTTAGAAATAAGATCCAGGTGGATACAAAATATATAAAATAATATTTAATTATTATGAAATTATTGTTATAGTTATGTAAGACACATGATGTGTTAGGCTCTGATCCTGTCCATAATATGATAGTATTATATTAGGATCTAGTTTTTCTTTTTTCCAATCATATTGTGCTTAATATTGTTGTAAATGATGCCCTTTATGGGTTCTTTGATTAGATTAATAAAATTCTTATCTTATACACGTGTTTGTGAATTGAATTGGGGCCTTCATGCAGGGTACACCGAAACGGAATAATATTAAATTGTAAGAAGTTGATTTTTAATGTCTTCTAAGTTGTGAGATCACTGCTCTTAAATTTATAAAAATATTTTGGACAATAATGATTTGAACACGTCGCGATTTATTTTCATGTGATCTGGATTCGAAAAGTTCAGAAATGTTTTTTACATTTCGCAAACCGTCGTAATGTCGACTGCTTATATAATGACTTTATCTGCGTGACGGGTGTTTGTAAATGATTCTAATGACCGATCTCATCGCCGTTATTTATTTTCAATTTACAATAACTTGTCTGCACCTCTTTACTGTTTCTTTTTCTCGCAGAAACTGTAAACACACGTTCCATTTCCGCGATAACATTCCTCTGTTCGACATTTTCCCTTCGAGGGACAACTTGCGATTGCGCATTGGGAACTGCGGAGTTAAGGTCAACATAGGTCATATGAATAAGGGTTAGCTTAATTAACATCGAAATTTTGTCTATAGACAAGAATTAAATTTAGGTGTAAAACGTTAAAAAGCTTCTAAATGCTAATTGGAAAGTAAACAGTGATGGTTTTATTCATTCTAAATAAACCTTTTGTACAAAATCCGGCATATAGATTAGAAAAATAATTTTAATGAAAATCGTAGCTACTATCCGTTTAAATATTCATTTCAAATGTCCTAAAATAGTTCACTTTAGAAAGTTTTCAATTTTACAGAGAGTGGGGGTAATATGCTTATTTCATAAATCCTTCTTTATTTGTAATTTTTCCCCACTTCTCATTTTTCCCCATTTTTTCCCAGATCCCAACCCCCCCTTTTTACATCCCACATCCTCACTTTATTTCCCCCCCCCCCCCCCTTTTCTCTCTATATCCCATGTCCCCAAAGCATGTCATTCCCCTAACAGAGCGTTTGATTTAAACATGTTTCACTGTTTAACTCAAAATTAGATTTGTAAATCTACGTCTAATTTACATTAGGAACAATAAATTCCAGATAATCTTGACATTTCAGAATGCTATAAAGCTATTACAATTTACAAGAAGTAATAAAATACAGATGATATTATCATTTTAGAATGATACAACCTAATACAATAACCAGAGTATGCAGACAGCCACAATTAGCAGATGTTAGAACAACAAATGTTTCCTATGGTGTGGAGACAGTTATATCATAAAACAGGAAAGTGCTGTAATACAGCCCTATTATACTTGCTGAACTGAAGTGAGTTTACTCTAAGGCACTGACAATTTATCTTTTGTAGGGGGATGTGTTTTTTTTTATTTAAATTGTTAGATGTTTAAATAATTAAAATAAATTTCTAAATTTTTAGTATAATAAATTAAAGGTATTATATGGAGTATACAAAAATGAGACAGCAACACAACAATAAAAAAAAATCCAAACACATTTAGAGATTGCCATACCGTCTTCAACAAGAGGCAATATGTTAAATCTCTAAATCTCCCTGAGAAGTTGTGAATAAATAATTGAAAAATGTTCAAATTCTGGATCTAAAATTCAAATCATATTTTTGGGATGTCTTAAATTAGCTTCTGTAGTTTATTGACTATGGGCAGACAGAAAACTATGTGGCACAGCCGTATTATGTATTCCTTTTTGTTTATACCCCAAAAATGTATTACAAAAAACAGGTAAATATATAAGAGCAGATCAGGAAATTTTTAGAGTGGAGGGAATTATGATTAACCTGAAGAAACAGGGTTTCCAGCCATTACCTCCATACTCCATACCCCCACCACCACTAAATGGACCAACCAATGAAATACTGTTGTCTCCTATTGATAAAAATACTATGTTGTGTTCAAATGTATCAGCCTTTTGCACAATCTGGCTTCAAGGTTTTTCACCAACTAAGAATCCTACCCTGGCATGGACCCCCCTTTTTTTAGGATGTTTAATTGTACATAGAATTAACGGGCGTCCGTCCGCCTGTCTGATCTAGTCAGAGCTCCCATGTGTACAATTCTTGCCAGATTTTTATGAAACTTATATCATAGGTTTATCTCAGCAATGTCTTGGACTAGTTCGGAAATCAGTGCAGATCAATTATTTTTAAAAGAGTTATGCCCCTTGGAAACATAAATCATATGGAAAATTGCATTGCCAGCGCTCTCATGTGTACAATTCTTGCTAGAATTTTATGGAACTTATATTATAGGTTTTTATCAGCAATGTCTTTGACTTGACAAGTTCCGAAATCAGTGCCAATAAGTTATTCTTAAAAGAGTTATGCCCTTGGAAATATTAGTTATATGGAAAATTGCTTTGTGCTGGCTCTCATGTGTATAATTCTTGCCAGATTTTTATAGAATTTATATTATAGATTTATATCATCAATGTCTCTGACAAATTGGAAAATCAGTGCCGATCAATTATTTTATAAAGAGTTATACCCATTGTAAATATTGATTACATGGAAAATTGCATTGTTAGGGCACTCATGTGTACAAATCTTTTATGAAACTTATATCATAGGTTTATATCAGCAATGTCTTTGACACTTTCGAAAACAAGTGCTGATCAAATATTTTAAACGAGTTATGCCCCTTTAATTATAATGGAAATTGCATTGCGTTTGCTCTGAAGTCTATAGATATTTATAAAAAGTTTAAAATAAAAAAAATAGTGTTTTTTTAGTTATTGCACCTGTACCTTGGATAGATAAAATATGTGCAATGCGGGGGACATTGGAACTCTGTTTTTATAAGTATATATATAATAAATATTCTTTAATATTTTAAATTGTTTTAACTTTATGATGTAAACATTCTCTTATCCACACAATATAACAATAACAGTAGCTTATATATTCTTGGTGTCTATTCTTAATTTCTTTTTTCATTGTAAACTAGTCATGATGAACCGAGTATACCAGGGTTGTGGGGATGTATCCAAATAATTATATTGAACATGCTAGAAAGGATTGAAAATGATTTATTGCTGCAAATGTAATTAGAAAAGATTTGTTTATAATTACAGTTACGTAACACAGAGGGTCCCTGCAGGTTTTACCATTACAATTATGACTGAATAGCGGTAGGAAGCAAATGATGTAAAATCTTTGATGTAGACAAAGGATTTGAGGTGTTTGAAAAAAATAGGGAAAAAGTTAATCTTTTAAAAAGAATGAAAATGAAATGTTAGTTTAATTGCCTTGATAGATTTAAGAAACTTATAGCATTATAAGTGAAATATGAAAAAAGAACATTTCAGTATTAAAGGATAGAAAGAACTGAAACTAAGATTATTGCACAATTAAACAGAACAGTTAGGAGTAAAGAATAAAAAACGTTACGCGTCAGAAAAACAGAGTTTGAGTTGATAAAAAGGGAATGTCTTATAAAGTTTTTGTACAAACATGGAATTATTTGAGTCTGGAATAATTTTGAATTCTGGAAAATTAATAAGAAATATTTGATGAAAACTAACCCTCTTAGTCATGCATGCAGAGCTAACCCTCCTAAATTGGGTTAGTTTTCATCATATATTTCTTATCAATTTTCCTGAAATTCAAAATTATTCCAGATTTAAATTATTCCATGTTTACAATACAATGGCACAGTTTGTGTTGTTTTATAAAACAGATTAAATAAAACAATTGAATGATAAATGATTATAATGAAATTGTTTGTTTGGTTTTGTTTAATGCCACTTTCGGCCATCTTGGGTATATATCATGTCGGCCAGTTTTTATTGGTAGGGAAGCGGGAGTACAAGAACGAACTACAACCTTTTTCAGGAAAACTGACAATCCTTGTCAATAAAGAGCAATAGTCGAACACACCTTGCTACGAATGTGGTTTGAATAAACAATACGATCTAACACACCTTGCTACGAGTGTGGTTTGAATTAACAATACCATCTAACATACCTTGCTACGAATGTGGTTTGAATAAACAATACGATCTAACACACCTTGCTACGAGTGTGGTTTGAATTAACAATACGATCTAACACACCTTGCTACGAATGTGGTTTGAATAAACAATACGATCTAACACACCTTGCTACGAGTGTGGTTTGAATTAACAATACGATCTAACACACCTTGCTACGAATGTGGTTTGAATAAACAATACGATCTAACACACCTTGCTACGAGTGTGGTTTGAATTAACAATACGATCTAACACACCTTGCTACGAATGTGGTTTGAAAAAACAATACGATCTAACACACCTTGCTACGAGTGTGGTTTGAATTAACAATACGATCTAACACACCTTGCTACGAATGTGGTTTGAATAAACAATACGATCTAACACACCTTGCTACGAATGTGGTTTGAATTAACAATACGATCTAACACACCTTGATACGAATGAGGTTTGAATAAACAATACGATTTAACAAACCTTGCTACGAATGTGGTTTGAATAAATAATACGATCTAACACACCTTGCTACGAATGTGGTTTGAATAAATAATACGATCTAACACACCTTGATACAAATGTGTTTTGAATAAACAATACGATCTAACACACCTTGCTACGAATGTGGTTTGAATAAACAATCTTTAGAGTTGACAGGCTAGTGATCACTTTAAATGAACTGCTTTGATCATTTGGGCACATTTACATATACACCACAGTTTCCTTTATTTTGCCCATCTGGCAAAAAAGACATAATGAGCATAAATTGGCATCCATTATCCATCAACTGTTGTATACTACTAACGCCATTGTTTAAAATTGTTTAACGGGTCATTGTTTGCTACCCTTGTCCGTTCCTCTGTCTGTCTATCCGTACGTCCCAAAATTAGTTTCCGTTCTCTAACTTTAGTTTGCCCCAACCAAATGTTATGAAACTTACACACACTGCTTATTACCACAAAACTCAAGATCAAGTTCTAATTTGGGTAGCATCATTATTACCGTTCTCGAGTTATGCCCCTTTATAACGTTAAATGAAAGCGGGATCCCATGGACACATTCTCCATTTATTTCAAAACAATATCTCCTTTGAAACTACTGTATGAAAATAAGAAGATGTGGTATGATTGCTGATAATGCAACTTTCCACCAGAGACCAAATGACGTAAAAGCAACTATAGGTCACGGTACAGCCTTCAACAATGAGCAAAAACCTAAACCGCATAGCAAGCCATAAAAAGCCCTGACATGACAAATGTGTAACAATTCAAACAAGACAACTTATAGCCTGATTTATGTACATAGCAAATAAAGAAAAACAAATACTAGATATACAGCAACAAATGACAACTGGTACTGAATTACAGGCTCGTGACTTAGTCTTTACAGGCTCATGACTTAGTCTTTACAGGCTCGTGACTTAGTCTTTACAGGCTCATGACTTAGTCTTTACAGGCTCATGACTTAGTCTTTACAGGGTCATGTCTTAGTCTTTACAGGGTCATGACTTAGTCTTTACAGGGTCATACCCATATTAACCAAACTGTGCACGATTGGTTGTAATGGCGTCAGAATAGATTATAGTTTGTGAATTATATAAACATCAACCAACAAAGCAGCCAGGGGCTAAAGTTAAATAAAGGGATAAAATGCAAGTAGTTGTCTTATATTTTGTAAACCATATTAGAGAGAGAAATCTGATGGGTAAAACTGTACACAACTTCGCGGCGGAGGGGGTATTTAGTTTTACCCTTGTCTGTATGTACGTCCTTCCGTTTGTCCGTCCGTCTGTCAGTCCGTACGTCCCAAAATTAGTTTCCATTCTTTAACTTTAGTTTCCCTCAACCAAATGTTATGAAACTTATACACAATGCTTATTATCACCAAACACAGATTAAATTAGAATATGGGTAGCGTCACTTTTGCCGTTCTCGAGTTATGTCCCTTTATAAGTGAACAAATTGGCAAATTTACAGTTTCCGCACTCTAACTTGAGTTTGCCACAATCAAATGTTCTGAAACTTATACACAATGCTTATTACCACCAAACAAAGATCAAGTTTGAATATGTGTGGTGTCACTTGTGTAGTTCTCGAGTTATGTCCCTTTATAAATGGAAATATTGGCTTATAAGTTATTTGCAGTTTCTTCACTCCAACTTTAGTTTGCAACAACCAAATGTTCTTAAACTTTTTCACAATGCTTATTACTACCAAACACATATCAAGTTTGAATATGGTAGCGTCACTGTTACTGTTCTCGAGTTATGTCCCTTTATGAATGGAAAAATTGGCAAATTTGCCGTTTTCACACTAATCTTACTTTGCCACAATCAAATTGAATTAGTACATTGACTCATTCATATTTACAATTGGGGCTTAATTAAATACAAATACACATGATGAAATTTTACTGATGGGTATTTAAATATAGTTTTTAAATTTTTTTGTCATTAATATAAAAGGTTTTAATTATTTATAATCATGACTAAAGGTAATTTTTATTCAGATTCACATGCTATTTTTTATTAATTACATCTGGTGTTGTCCATAATGTATTATTAATGGTGATTTTTTAAATTTATTTCTAGTTGTAAAATTAATGACATTTGCAGATGAGATTAGATAACATTTTTTAAATTACTTGATTGACAGTGAGCATTTGTACCATGCAAAATCATAAGTGAATGCACATTATGGTGTGAAGTTTAAGATATTTCCATACACAATGATATAAATACATATATTTGAATTTTTGTCAGATTTTCTTTGACTTATAAATTTTGATTGTCCCTATGGTATTTCGCTTACTTTTTTTTTCAACCTTCATATTTAATTTTGGACCGGGTCCCTGTATTATGTAAAAACAAAATAACATCTGGGTTAGATGTACGGAAATATGACAAGCAAATTCAACAACAAAATATTTGCTTATAACAAGTTAAAGATTAATATAAATAAGACATACATGTAATACTGCATCCTCTGTGAATCAAGCAATTAAAAAAATATTGTCTCATTTCATCTGCAAAATTCATTAATTTTTCCATGAATGCTTGAAAGCAATTTTTTTTTACATTTTGAGTTGTTGAATTTCATAAGCAACAGGCATAATGTTGTAACTTCAACAATACCAAATATGCAGATTTCCATGACACTCCTTCAAAAAGCTATCTTTCCACAGGTCACAAAAGAAACTAATGGAAAACGGGAAAAGTTGTATTTCATTTCAACATCTATAAATGAATTCGTTCATACCATAATTGAAAATGAGGAATGGCAGATATCGAAAAAACAATCAAATCTCCATTATTTCATTAACTGAGAGTTCCTAAAAAATTATTATTAAATTGCTACTTCCCTTATTTAACTCGTGTACTGGAAGGAAATTGTAGCATCAATAGTTAGTCAGGTAATGATGACATAGCTTGTTATTTGATCTCATTTATAGTGATTTTCTATGTGGGTTGGTAAGCAGAAAGATCGAGAAAGCACACTTCAATGGAGCTATATATACATATATGGTTGATGCATAAGACTTTTTACAAGTCCCACTCCCTTTGTCACCCTAGTGCCCCCAATACTTCATCCTCAACTAACCATTACCCTTAAGTTGTTTGTATTATTACCCGGCGCCAGCTTTTCAGATTTTACTGTAACATTTACGTTGTAGTTGTAGTTGGTGATGTTTACTTTTTACCATATGTTGCAGGTTGTACTATAATTTCCAAGAGTTCTTTACTTTCACCATCGGTTTCAGATTGTACTGTAACTTCTCAAGGTTGTTTATTTTCCAATTTCCAAGAGTTCTTAACTTTCACCATCGGTTTCAGATTGTACTGTAACTTCTCAAGGTTGTTTATTTTCCCGTACTGTGATTTTTTTACCAGCTGTGACCGATTATACTGTTTTTTTTATCATGACTGTTTTAGATTATATTTTAAAGCAGATGTCATCTCATTGATAAGATCATGTTTTATTATTAACTTAATATAATAACATTGTAATCTTATATTGAAGATAGATTATGACAGACATGCATTTTACAAATATCACAAAAACTCATTTGCAAGCTTTTTAAAATTTATATTTACCTTGAAGCTATTTTCTTTACTTAGCATCAATGAGGGGTATGCCGTGGGTAGTCTTCTCCCCTCAGAATCAATGAGGGGTATGACGGGGGTAGTCTTCTCCCCTCAGCATCAATGAGGGGTATGAGGGGGGTAGTCTTCTCCCCTCAGCATCAATGAGGGGTATGACGGGGATAGTCTTCTTCCTTCTCTCGTCCCTCTACGCCCTTTCCCCACCCTTTCACATTTCTGACACTCACTTTCTCCCCGTCTCCCCTCACCTTGTCCCCCTAATCTATTGTCTATGTGTCTATAAACCCTTTTAAGTCACATGGTGCTAAGGTCCAAATCGAAATTTCGTACAACTTTGTTGTTTTATACCATCAAATGTCATTAATATTTTTAAACATATTATGCTCTGAAAACGCTAGGCCAACTGGAAACACATTTTTAAATTTTTTTAATGTTAAATGTATAATTAAGGTCATCCAATAAAAAGACAATTTTTATGCCCCGCTACAAAAGTGTGCATTATGTTCTCCGGTCTGTGCGTCCGTCCGTCCGTTATTCCGTTGTCTGTCTCGTATTAGGTTATTGGTTAAGATATTTGAGGTCAAATCAACTAGAAACTGAATACACATGTTCAATATATGCACTGTAAATCTAAGTGTTAATAAATAGAACACTGCTTGAACGCTTTTTTGTTACACCTTTTGAACGTGTAATGGTGTTCCAAATGTTTACACTAGTGTTCATCAATTGAATGTGTGGTGTTCAGTTTTTAATGCCTTTGTGTTTCATTTTTGAACACTTGATGTTAGAGTTCTTAACACTTAGTGTTCAACGATTTAACGTGTCCGAATGTTCAAAATCTTAATACGTCGACGCGTTCAACAGTCATGTAACACTTTTTGAACACATAGAACATGTTTAAAGCCAAAGTGTTAAGATTCAGAACACCAGACGTTAACTTTCAGAACAGTTGACATAAATGTTCAAAGTGATGGTGTTCAAATGTGGAAAATGTTCTATTTTCAAGCGTACATAATTTTCCACAAGTACTCAACTTAAATAAACTGTTATAAAAACTATATTCAATCAGGCAAAATATAACAATAAAACATATTTTAACAAGTAATTCTTTATGTAATCAAATGAGCATATTATATGTAAGAAAAGTACACCAGATACCTTATGATATCACAAGTAACAGTCAGTGAAATCACATACATAATGTTTTTAAACTGACTTAATATATATCACAAATAATGATTTTCCCCTACATGAATAGGTAGTTGCAACATCATTTGTATCCTAACCAAAAAGCATGTCAATGTGATAATTAGATAGTTTATGATATAGGTATTTGTCACAATGAAAGTTTAAAAGTTGGCAAATTCCAACAGTTCTTGTACGATCACATACAATGTACGCTCCACTTTTCAGTGCATCTTCACTTAAAGCTATCAACTGGGTGGCATTTTATGTGTTGTTATCAACTTCCAATGTCAAAATCCTCCACAACAAGAATGTATATGAGCCTATATATCCTCCAAACTAAAATCAAAAATAGTTAGAAGAGAGTTTTTCATAAAGCATCAAATTATGCAATGCTTGTTATGCTTTAATGTCGATATATACTACTGTATAAATTGATATTCTATAGCAATGAAATGCAAGTTTTGACATTATAAATTACAAAAGTCGATTTCTTGACCTAAGGTGAACAGATAGAAATGATACACCCACATAAGCTATTAATATACATATATTGCCATACCTTTTTTCGACATCTTTCTATTTTCCATCACTTTATAGCATGCAGAAATGACCTTTTTGGGATTATTGGCTACCGGTTCCTAATTCAAACATTTTAATCTAACGATTCCTGCAAATAAAAAAACAAATGCATTTTCTAAGTCAAAAATGGTGTTCCAAATGTTTGCACTAGTGTTCATCAATTGAATGTGTGGTGTTCAGTTTTTAATGCCTTTGTGTTTCATTTTTGAACACTTGATGTTAGAGTTCTTAACACTTAGTGTTCATCAATTGAATGTGTGGTGTTCAGTTTTTAATGCCTTTGTGTTTCATTTTTGAACACTTGATGTTAGAGTTCTTAACACATAGTGTTCATCAATTGAATGTGTGGTGTTCAGTTTTTAATGCCTTTGTGTTTCATTTTTGAACACTTGATGTTAGAGTTCTTAACACTTAGTGTTCATCAATTGAATGTGTGGTGTTCAGTTTTTAATGCCTTTGTGTTTCATTTTTGAACACTTGATGTTAGAGTTCTTAACACATAGTGTTCATCAATTGAATGTGTGGTGTTCAGTTTTTAATGCCTTTGTGTTTCATTTTTGAACACTTGATGTTAGAGTTCTTAACACTTAGTGTTCATCAATTGAATGTGTGGTGTTCAGTTTTTAATGCCTTTGTGTTTCATTTTTGAACACTTGATGTTAGAGTTCTTAACACATAGTGTTCATCAATTGAATGTGTGGTGTTCAGTTTTTAATGCCTTTGTGTTTCATTTTTGAACACTTGATGTTAGAGTTCTTAACACTTAGTGTTCATCAATTGAATGTGTGGTGTTCAGTTTTTAATGCCTTTGTGTTTCATTTTTTAACACTTGATGTTAGAGTTCTTAACACTTAGTGTTCATCAATTGAATGTGTGGTGTTCAGTTTTTAATGCCTTTGTGTTTCATTTTTTAACACTTGATGTTACAGTTCTTCACACTTAGTGTTCATCAATTGAATGTGTGGTGTTCAGTTTTTAATGCCTTTGTGTTTCATTTTTGAACACTTGATGTTAGAGTTCTTCACACTTAGTTTTCAGCTAATGTATGTGGATGTCGAAAATCATCATTTATTCTGTATAACAGACAGTCTGGTTATTCATCAGTTTAGGAAATCATCAGAACAAAGCTGACTGTTATTTACGTTTATATCTAAAGCCCGTTTTTTAATTCGTCTTTTATGTTGAATATTGAAAATTTGGATATAACAGTTATGAATATTTGACAAATATATATCTGGCATGAGAAAATAACAAGGAAGCCATCGAACTACCTATGGAGATTATTCTAACTTGTTACTTACTTCTTTCGTGTTCATATGGGATAGAAGTCCCTTCTCCAGTTCTCTTTCTTATGTGTATCCATTGCCTAAATCGCCAGCCGATATCTGTTGCCGGTATTTGGTATCCTGGTATATTTTTTTTAACACGAGGTGTTCAAAATTTCGAGCGATTTGAACACTGATTTAACATGTAATGCATGTTAATAAAATGAACGGATCATGAAATAAGATAAAACATCGACATATTTTTATTACGATATTATCATAACAGGCCTCATTGATATGCATAATTATGTCACTTATAAGTAAAACTAGTATATATAAATAAATAATAAAATAAATTCATAAACTATACATATATGCCAGCTTGGAAGTTTAATATTTCACAATTACTAAAATATTAGCCAAAAATTCACAAGATCATCATCCGTCGTATACATTCATATTTTTTAAAGAATTTCTTTTTGAATTTGCCAATTGGAAGGATAGAAATCGGACAAACGACTATCTTCTTTTTTTAGATCAGAATTCGAACACCGGTGTTCACTGCGTCTGAACACACATGATAATATTTTTAACACAAACGTTAAAACTTTGAACACGTCTCTCAGCATGAACATATGACGTTAAAATATTGAACATTCGGTGTACAAATTTTGAACGCGTCCGGACGCGTCAGGCGTCAGGTATATTTACAGTGTGCATGTGAACTTTTTAAACTGTCTGCCAAATTTGGGTTTTGATTCTAATTTCACGGTTAATTCTAATTGGGCATATAAATATATTGGGAGTTGGGCGATGCGTCCATTTGATTCTAATTTCACGGTTAATTCTAATTGGGCATATAAATATATTGGGAGTTGGGCGATGCGTCCATTTGATTCTAATTTCACGGTTAATTCTAATTGGGCATATAGATATATTGGGAGTTGGGCGATGCGTCCATTTGATTCTACTTTCACGGTTAATTCTAATTGGGCATATAAATATATTGGGAGTTGAGCGATGCGTCCATTTGATTCTAATTTCACGGTTAATTCTAATTGGGCATATAAATATATTGGGAGTTGGGCGATGCGTCCATTTGATTCTAATTTCACGGTTAATTCTAATTGGGCATATAGATATATTGGGAGTTGGGCGATGCGTCCATTTGATTCTAATTTCACGGTTAATTCTAATTGGGCATATAGATATATTGGGAGTTGGGCGATGCGTCCATTTGATTCTAATTTCACGGTTAATTCTAATTGGGCATATAAATATATTGGGAGTTGGGCGTCCAGTGTGGTTACAGATTCTTCTCCATTTCCAGCATTCATCGTGGATTTTGTGATGATTTTGATATCGAATTGTATAAAGCTTTGAAGATTTTGTAAAGATTTTTTTTATCATGATTAGTATGTTCATATATTATCATACCTCACGTTAAAATGCCAGATTTTGATTGGCTATACGAGGGAGATAATTTACTCTATCTCATGGCTAAGCGGGATACAATTTTATTAATGTCGCTCTCTCGTGCAGTGCAATCAAAAATCGAAAAACTATAAAGGACAATTAATTGAATTTACATCAATAAATTCACGACACTGAATGCCCAAGTTCTACGTTTTGGCCTCAGAACTTTTTTCATACACTGTCAAAAAAAATTATATATATATCTTGCTTCACTTCTGTTGATTTTTTTTTTAACTGTAACGTTGTTATGTACACAAAGTCATAGTTAAGATCTTTCAATTCAAAATGTAATAGTGATATTAGACAATAATAATAGAACATCCAGTATAATAAATTAAATAACACATAGCTGAGAGATTGAAAGAGATGCCTGATACACATCGAAAGAACATTGTCAACCTCGGCTTCGCCTTAGTTGACAATGTTTTCTCGGGGTAACAATCTGCCCTACTACCCTGTCAGCTATGTGCTATTTATATAATGTTGTCGTGGTACTGAAGCAAAATAGTTTATTGGCTTGATTTCACTTGCGCTATATATTTGAAAACAAATATTTCGTTTCTTGAATTTTTTTTTGAAAAAGGTGAAAATTATCTTAATGGTAAATGCTGGTGAGACATGCAATCCGTCTTAGAGCCATAAACTTCTTATCTTTAGTTCACATCTTTTTCTAAATTGACCAATAGCGGAAAAAGCATCAGGTTGTCGAGTTTTTATAAAGCAACGTTAATTGGCTTTTTAATAAAAGACACATGTACTCTGTTATTATACGTATTGATCACCATCTTATTGTTTCACACGTGTGATATACATACAAATTACTGTTTATTGGATTAAATATAGCCACAGAATCGATAATACCGACTGTAATATCCTGGAGTTATGTTGAGTCACATTACAGAGAACTTGTTTTATTGACAGTATTAGATGAAGTCAGGAAGAGTTGTGACATTAATTTCGAATCTTATTAGTCTGAAAAAGGTGTACGTTATATTTGCCCTGATTAACACCGATTTTTTAGATACCTCTTGAATTTTCTGTGTCCTTTTTTGAGGGGTAAGCCAGGCGTATAGGAATAAGGAGACTGGACGCGGTAGTCGTGCATGAGGCGATCACCATGGGAGTAATGGGGGATTGAAATTAGGTGGTAGACAAAAATAGTAGGAGAGAAAAAAAAGATTCTTAAAGTGGGAGGTGGGAGATAGGGGCCGGGAGGTCGGAGAAGGGTACCCCCTGTCCACCCCCTCATATATGGAAAAAAAACATGAAAATAATTGCAATTATAAAATTAAAAAAAATATATAATGGGATTTTGGAAAAAAAAGGGGAGGATAAAAACATTGTCCTGTCCCCAAATACCTGTGAAATAAGTCACGAAAATTTTAAAATTAATATACATGTATATATAAATATAATTTAATTTTGGATGTAACGTGTCTTCTGATTGTCTTCTACGCGGGTCATTCAGTGTGCACCACATTTTTGATGTTATTTCGAATAGACAGAAAAAATATTACAGTCATTCCTTAAATAAACAAATTAAATATAGCTGATACTTTGCCTATGTTATTGGCAAAAGTTAAACTAACATTATCCCGTAAAACTAACGTTGACCAATGAACCATAAAAATGAGGTCAAGGTCAGATGAACGCTGACCCATTATTGTTTATAGTATCTGAGAAAAATTCGATAACGATAACTAAACGTTGAGCATTGAACCAAAAAATTGAGGCTCTGTTCGGATGAACCCTGCCAGACGGACATGTTAACCATACAATTATTCTATACACCCAATGCAGTTGATCTATTGCTTATATTACCTTAGAAATTTACATAATCGTTAAACACTGATCCATAAAATGAGGTCAGCAAAATTTTGATATAACAAGTTATATGGTTTGATACTGACCCTGAACAGCTCGGATCCATAGAAAAACGGGTGTTTTGGGGCAAAATATTTTACACTGTATCGTACGAAAAATACCGAAGAGTCCGCTGACACAAATTACTAAACCTGACCTTAGACTGGTTCCCTGTCCTTTATCTGTTTGGCTCTGACAGATTATATCTGAGCAGGGGCGGATCCAGCCATTTTTAAAAGGGGGTGGGGGGTTCCCAACCCAGGATAAAAAGGGGGGGGGGGGTTCCAACTATATGTCCCATTCAAATGCATTGATCATAAAAAAAGGGGGGGTCCAACCCCCGTAACCCCCCTCCCCCCTTTCCCCCTGGATCCGCCACTGCTGAGATACCCGTATGTCGCAAGGGAGAGGACCAGCCTAAACCTGACCTAAGTAAATTTAGCATATATAGCATTACATCACTATACAACGTCACTATTTACCCGAGGTGCGATAAAGTTTCTTTTGTCTGTTGTATATTTGGCAACGATTGAGTATAGCGCTTAATACTAGAACTTTTCACACGTGTTTAACATACTATCATATTCTCTACTATAGGGATATCTGTCAATAATCAGATAAATGGGCCAAAAAATAAAGAATATAGAGAAAAAATAGGATTACATAATAAAGAAAAGAGAATAAAGGGGTGCTAAAATATAAAGAATAGAAAAATGGGGAAAAATACCTACAAAATAAAAGAGTACAAGACATCGTGTTTTATTCGTGTTCTTCATCGCGGTGGCTTCTGTTAAGTCTTTCATGTCTTTAGGTGCTATACTTAACAACATTCAAAATCACCGAACAGCAAGCTATAAAGGGCCCCTAAAAATTACTAGTGTAAAACCAGTCAAACGGGAAAACCAACGGTCTAATCTATATACAAAACGAGAAACGAGAAACACTTATGAACCACTTAACAAACGACAACTACTGAACATCAGATTCCTATATAAATGAATTAAAGGAGATGTATTGCATACGCCAATGAGACAGCAACCCACGACACAGCATCCCTGTTTTCTGCACTTTTGTCGGGCTGGTGACTCTTTGACACATCCCCCGTTTCCATTCTCAATTTTATGTCTATATAAATGAATTAAAGGAGATGTACTGCATACGCCAAGGAGACCGCAACCCAACGACATAATTAACCAACATACGTATTATAAAGTTCAACATACAGTTTTAAACAACACACTGATAAGTTATGCTAACCGATAGTTAGCCTTTATATATCGTGATCTTTTCCTTATCCCACAGCATATTACAGAAGCGTGCAATTAATTCTGTTTTTGACCCAGACGAAAGTTCTGCAGATTTAATTTCCTTCCACTACATGATTATTTGATTTTTTGTCAACGTTTTCCATTATAAATTTCATCGGGGAGAAGAAAATGAATATAACTATTTTTCTTTGGACGGTACCGAGTGTCAGACGATGATGAAGCGTCTATAGCTGATGCTGATGGAAGCCTATTTCTCTGATCGAATTCATTGAGAAACTTTACAAGTTTTATGACAATTTAATATGATATAATTATTAAAAGATTTTCTCATGAGAATAAATGTCTGTTGTCATGGTTATTTGGTATTATTCTTACAAGGAAGATTTTATTTAAACAACAGAAAATAGCAACGTGCAAATATCTGATTCCAGTACTATTTTATTGCAAAAAGCTTTGACATATCTATGATTCAATGTATTTCAATTTACTTGTATTGTGCTGACAGTGACTAGCTAAGTATTATATATTTCCTTACACCAAGATGTCGTTAAATGCAATTTGATACGCTGCATTTATCATGATTTTCAATAACATATGCATGGTCAAATGGCTGAAAGATCCACTCCTGAATTATTGAAAACTATCATTCTACATTGACAATAATATCTTGGATACGCAGCATTTATCATGCTTTTCAATAACATATGGTCAAATGGCTGAATTATTGAAAATTATCATTCTGCATTGACAATAATATCTTGATGTAAATTAGATACACCCTTTCGAGCTAACACCCTCAAAGTGTATCTAATACAAAAATTCTTGGTAACGATTTGTCATAGTCACAGGTTAGGATTGATTGGTAAATGGGTTGTTGTTTTCTTATCGTTCAGTGGCAGATATTTCACGCATGTTTAATTGAAGAACAGGTTGACAATAACTGAGGGTATGGATGGGGGTCCTTCATGTCTGTATTCTTTAATTTTTTTTGCCATTTTTCACTATTCTTTTTACTTTTTGCCCATTATTCTCTATTCTTTATATTTTAGCACCTCATTATTCTCTATTCTTTATTATTGTGTCCATTTTTCTCTATTCTTTATATTTTTTGCCCATTATTCTCTATTCTGCAACCCCCTATATCCACACCCTCTTCGATTGAAGAACAAGTTGGCAATAACTCAATAGGTAGTTTCCTCAAAGTTGCTCGACCGGGATAAAGGGCGGGAATTTTCACTACCACTCGAACTCCGTCAGAAAAAGGTTGAAGTGTAGACTTCCAACACAGGCTACTTACGGACCGTTCTCTTTCGACACGAGGCGTCGGTATTAACGTCCCCATGTTATCCTTTATTATCTTTGAACCACGTACCTTTTACTTATTCCATTTCAAACTTTCCCCTGATGCAGGTGAGTTCTAATTAATACATATTATATGGATCGTGTACTTTTGCAGCGTGCTGATGCTGAAATAATATATTTCCAGACACATTTATTACAGGTAATTCAATAATAAGGTGGCTGTTAATCTTTTCGTGACATTTGTTATAGAGAATATAGAAATTTATTATGGCAATTTAGAAACTCGAAAGGAGGATCACAAGAGGATAAACGTAGAACATTTTTCTGCGATATGACCTGGTTGTATTGTCGGAGGATCACAAGAGGATAAACTTAGAACATTTTTCTGCGATATGACCTGGTTGTATTGTCGGAGGATCACAAGAGGATAAACTTAGAACATTTTACTGCGATATGACCTGGTTGTATTGTCGGAGGATCACAAGAGGATAAACTTAGAACATTTTACTGCGATATGACCTGGTTGTATTGTTGAATTAAACCTTAAAAGACAAAAGCGCTAAATATGATCACGATCGTCTACGATGACGTACACGATGAAAGGTATAGCGCATAAAAGTCGAGCTCTTTCCTATAAATCATTTCAAAGATACTCAAATTGCCTCTAAAATGGTGTTTTAATGGGCATTGCGGTATGATAAGCTTTGGTTTGTTGTAATGCAGAAAATGTATCAAAATATAATGTTTTAATCGCCAATAGCTTTCATCTGCTCTTTGTGTTGACAAGTATATTGCCGTAGGCATTTCATACGAAAGGGACTTTTTCAGTGGCGAATCCAGGACAGGGCGTACCTTTTAATTGCAAAAAAACCTCATGTTCTCATGATTTATATGATTTATTTTAGCAAAAAATCGTCCCAAACATTTTTCGCCTCGCGCTCGACCCGGCAGTATCCTGGATCTTCCCGTTGATTTGGGAACAGTCGACTCTAGAATACCAGATCCCACTTAGGAAATGACTCACTAAAATAAAATGAACTATACACACACTCGATCATTTCCGAACATTGAGAATTAAGACAAGAAATCTTGCAGGATAACGAGTTATTATTTCATTGAGTAATAACAAATGTATCAATATAAACATTGGGAGATGTAGTATGAATGAGACGACTATCCACAAGAGTTCAAATGACGTATAAATAAAAGCAATTACGAGTAAATGACAGTAAATGCCCATAATACAGAGTCAGCTGTAAACTTCCCGACATGTAAAAACTAGAAAACTAACGACCTAATTGATAACAATACAATTTATGAAATACAAATATGACAGACATGAAGCAATGACAAACACTGAATTATAGGCACCTGACACTTATAGAACGTGGCGGGGTTAAACATGTTTGTGAGCGCTCAACCCTCCCCTTACCCAGAACACCTGACTTGGGTCAGACACTTATAGAACGTGGCGGGGTTAAACATGTTTGTGAGCGCTCAACCCTCCCCTTACCCAGAACACCTGACTTGGGTCAGACACTTATAGAACGTGGCGGGGTTAAACATGTTTGTGAGCGCTCAACCCTCCCCTTACCCAGAACACCTGACTTGGGTCAGACACTTATAGAACGTGGCGGGGTTAAACATGTTTGTGAGCGCTCAACCCTCCCCTTACCCAGAACACCTGACTTGGGTCAGACACTTATAGAACGTGGCGGGGTTAAACATGTTTGTGAGCGCTCAACCCTCCCCTTACCCAGAACACCTGACTTGGGTCAGACACTTATAGAACGTGGCGGGGTTAAACATGTTTGTGAGCGCTCAACCCTCCCCTTACCCAGAACACCTGACTTGGGTCAGACACTTATAGAACGTGGCGGGGTTAAACATGTTTGTGAGCGCTCAACCCTCCCCTTACACAGAACAGTGGTGTAACAGTACAACATAAGAACAAACTGTAAAAATTAGGCTAAACCCAATAGATGATCGGTAGGAAACTAAAAAACAAAAACAAAAACACAGAAAAAAAATAGACACAAAGCATCGATATAAGAGAACTCCAAGTTCAAAGCATAAATAAATTATGTTTAACCAAACATGTTTCATTTTTTAGTACTGCAAATTTTTATCCGATTAACAATACATAAACCCGTAAAACTAATAAATCATGTCTTGACCAGATATTCTGAAAGCTATAATTACGTCTTCCACTCAATTTAATAAAAAAGAGGTATTTTACAATAGTTCGGGATTTTACAACCAAGCAAATTTATTCTTATTGTTCAGAGTGTCAGACTGATATCAATTTAAGACCCCTAGACAGACACAACTTCAATAATTATTGTTACTATTTAAATGGTACGAAATGTTAAATATAACCACTGAATATAAACTATTTATGAACTGGATCTTCGATATGTACACAATGCGGCAATCACATTATTTATCTGCATTGATTCAATATTAGGTTACTATTTGGAGCGTATTACAATGTGTTGTCGTTCCAGTTGTATGGCGCTAAATGAATGGGGACAAACATAACGTGGATATCCTGTCCTAAGTCAGGAACCTGTTGTTCAGTAGTTGTCGTTTGTTGATGTGGTTCATAAGTGTTTCTCTTTTCTCGTTTTTTATATAGATTAGACCGTTGGTTTTCCCGTTTGAATGGTTTTACACTAGTAATTTTAGGGGCCTATAGCTTGCTGTTCGGTGTGAGCCAAGGCTCCGTGTTGAAGACCGTACTTTGACCTATAATGGTTTACTTTTATAAATTTTGACTTGGATGGAGAGTTGTCTCATTGGCACTCATACCACATCTTCTTATATCTATATATCAGAACGAGAACATCCTATGTGATATGAATATGAACCATACTTTGTACTGGACTAACACACATGGACATTTTTTAATGTGTTATTTCGCAAGATAACACTTCGCAAGGGAGGCATTTCAACTAACCCGGAAATATTATTCCGAGCCAAACAGTCTTGCTCATAAATATCGCGTTCATAGCTGAGAAACAGCAGCAACCAACTTTCAAGCCTTTGGTTTGACCCAGTCGTGGATCGAACTCCTAGACCTCCGGAAAACAACGAGTCGGTTAGATTTGGTTATGCAAAAATCAGGCTATCTTTCGTTTTTACATTGTCGATTAAGATGTGCAACTAGTGTTTTGGTATGCAGTAATGTTTAGAGAAAAACACACTTTTTGATATGAATAAAGATTGAGGGTGTTTGTCTATGACACCAAAACGTAAAAAGTCTTTAAAGATTGGCTTATTCTAGGGGACTAAGACTGTTGCCCTTGGATTGTAGAAAATGATTTCACTGCTGTTCTTGAAATGTTACTAGCACATGAGTTTACTGCTGTCGTTCTTACAATGTAGCAAATACGTTCACTGCTGCCCATGAAATGTAGCACATGAGTTCACTAATGTCCTTGAAATGACCACAATGTTCACTGGGGCCCTTGAAATGTAGCAAATGAGTTCACTGCTGCCCATAAAATGTAGCACATGAGTTCACTAATGTCCTTGAAATTACCACAATGTTCACTGGGGCCCTTGAAATGTAGCAAATGAGTTCACTGCTGACCATAAAATGTAGCACACGAGTTTACTGATGTTCTTGAAATGTATCACATTAGATTACTGCTGCCCTTGGATGAAGCACATGCGTTTATTGCAGTCCATGGATGAAACACATGTGCTCACTGCTGTCCTTGAAATGTAACACATGAGTTCACTGCTGTCCTTGAAATGTAGCTCATGAGTTCACTGCTGTCCTTGAAATGTAGCTCATGAGTTCACTTCTGTCCTTGAAATGTAGCACACGAGTTTACTGCTGTCCTTGAAATGTAGCACATGAATTTACTGCTGTCATTGAAATGTAGCACAGGAGTTTACTGCTGTCCTTGAAATGTAGCACATGAATTCACTGCTGTCCGTGAACTATAGCACATAAGTTCACTGCTGTCCTTGAAATGTAGCACATGAGTTAATTTCTGCTTTTACATTTAGGTGAAGCTTTTGTTTCTCATTCTTTTATGCATTATAGGTGACATTTAATGTGGGTTTCCTCTTTTCATTTGGTCGTACATGATATCCGTCTTTTGATTTATTAAGCAAAATAAAATCAAAGGTGATCACGTCCTTGTTGGATACAAAATATATATTTTGAGAAAACCTCAATCTCCTTGTTTTTTTTTTTATAAATATCTGAAAAATATACAATGGCTAGATTGTATATAATAATTTAGGCAAGATTTACACTGTTTCTACTTCAATATGTTGGATGTATTTGTGAGGTAATACCATTACATTCCACGAGAAAATGAGTGAAGAGTTTATGTTTTTCGGTTAAATATATCATTAAAGTCAAAACATTGTTTTTTTTCAGTTATTAGTTGAACATAATGATTGAAAATGACAGACGTTTTAGCAGACGATAAATTAGCACGCGTTGTTATGGTAATAACATGAAACGTCTGAAGATTCCACTACTTCAAAAGAATCGTAGACAAACTGTACTAAGTGAACTCCATTGTTCAGAAAATAGTTGTTTTAGGATCATTTACATTGTAAAAAAATAATATAACTGTGAAAACAATGCCAGACTTGTGCGTGATTATTAACACTATTTTATTTTAAACCTTTCTATCAGCCAAATGAATTGAACCCGAATAAATATTGACATTTAGCTTAGTACTTTCATAAAAACGGTACTAGTTAATTGAACCAAAAAAAATAAGAAAGAAAAAAAAAAGAGAATAATGAGGTGCTTAAATAGAGAATAATAGGTAAAAAATATTTAAAAATAGAGAAAAGATGCCTAAAAAATTAAAGAATGCTGAAATGAAAGACCCTCATCTATGGCACATGAAAAATATAAACATTTGTATCTTATGGTAACATTTATTTTAACAAAAGTAGAAAATCTTTCAGAACTTCAAATTTTAAGTCCATGTTAAATGTATAATAGGAGAAATAAAATAGACAATTTATTTTATAAGGGAATGTACAGTAAGTTTATCTATTTTGTTATGAAGCAAGTAACGAGTATGGTAACACCAATTTTTCTTTGTAATTTCTGAAAGCACATTATATTTTCTTTCTATTCACATACATTCCTGTGAAGGCGGCCAACATTGCCTGCTATCTTGTTCTCTCCGACTTCAGACCAGAGTACCCGTTGAATATGAGCATATGACTAAGCGGAGGAAATGAAACTAACAAGGATTCGTCTCAGTTAATATCGGAAGGAGTGGAGAGAGTATCGAATCCTATACAACAGTCTGTGCTGTTTTGAGAGAGAATATTTATATATTTCTGAAAGCACAAGGAAGTAAACGCAGTCAATTGGAAAAAGAAAATAGTAGTTAATGATAAAAGGCAGAATTAGAAAAAGTAGAAAACGTATCCTGAAGTATTTTGTTACAAGGCATTTTAAGAAGGCAATGTGTGATCTCAAAATTTCTCGAGAAACGCTATGACAGAGGTAACGTGGAATTTGAGATGCAAATAGCTATTATAAGTTATATGGTTTGCTACTGACCCCCTACGGATCCATAGAGGGTTAGTAAATCCATAGGGGGTGAGGCCGTAGGCCGAGTCCCCTATGGATTTTACTAACCCTCTATGGATCCGTAGGGGGTCAGTAGCGAACCGTATAACAAATTTATCGCACAGAGAGCGTTTTCTGCCAAGTTTAGTATAAAATATCAAAATTTAACAATGAAAAATAATAACAATAACAATAGGAATTTATTAACACAACTACTAACAAGTATTTAGAGCATTTTCTTTTTTGAAAATACAATTCGGAATGAATGTCATTTGTTCAATGTTAGATTTTGAATGATTGTCACTTTACATTTGTGAAATAATTGTGGACCGGCAGCTTGTCTTGTGTTGCTAACAGTAATGGATGATTCATTATAATCAAAGTCCCCTAATATTGCGTTCAAATCGAATCCTTCGAAATCGGAATGCAAATTCTGCGGAGTATTTGCTTCAATAAGAACAGGTGCCATAGATCCATTTTCAGTAAGTGCTGGTCTTACAGGAGGTGCTGGTAGTGCTGGTCTAATAGGAGGTGCTGGTAAAGCCTCTATCTGGGCTGGCACAGCTCCCATAGTTACTCCCAGAGTTTGTCCCATTTGTAACTTTTCTTGCGTGTCTACCCGTTGATAAACGGATAGAGATTGTACGTATTTGTGACCGGTAACAGACATTATCTGAGCATCATTAAACTTATTTTTTGACAAAATTGAAGCTCCCGTTGCTCTTATGGAATGATTTGTATATTTCTGGCTAAGTTTACATGACAAACTCAGGTCACTCATAAATGTTTTCAGCTTTTTCTTCCCAACAGGTGCGTTGTAATACCATATTTCGTTGTCGTCATCAACAAAGCAGTCCCTTGGACGCTGCCACAATCTGAAATTTTTTTTAAATGAAGAATAAAATGAAGAATTAACTTTAAAAAAATCTGGCTTTTCTCGACATTTAGAACAATTATGACACATACCTTCTTTAATATACTTTTGGTGAATTTTTTCAGCTGTGTTTTTTTTTTTTTTTTTTACCCATGTTTTTTCATGTTTTTTGGGGGTTTTTGTTCTTATGATTGTGTTTAAAGTTGTTTGACGATTGTAGCTTTTATTTATTGTTAAATTCACTTACATATCACAATCAGGGTGCAGCTTGTCTGTATACTTTATAAAGGATTCCACTGGACAATACATTGAGCCTGGAATACAAAATTCTATATGATATAGTTATAGTAAAAAAAAAAAAAACATTTTAAAGTATACAAATATGTAGAAAATTTTGACATTTCTTTTTTTTTGTGCTGCAGTCATTGATGATTGAAAAGTAAAAATACAAACCATTCCATGCTTTTGCACTTCACGACACGTCAAATAAGATATTAGATGGTCTGTGGATAATCAGGTTACATTTTCATTTTGTGTTTGTTTCGGGGGTGGGACTCTTTAACTTTAAATTACCCAATATTTTGGGGTTGTTTTTTATTATTTTTTTTGGGAGGAGGGGGGGGGTGTAATTAATGACATATTACTAACCAAGCCTGATGATTATCAAATATATAAACTAATGTACCTGTAGCTTCTGGCATGACTCCACTTGTTGTCTCCTTATCATTTCCTCTATGTTTTTTGGTTAATTCATCTAAAATCTTTTCGATGTATCTCATTCCTGTATTTGGGTCTGTTTTCAAAGCAAAAGTTGACTTGGTCATTGTATGCATATTTTCTGCACCTCGTCGGCAAAAATACAGTCTTATATCATACTGGACTTTGTTAAATAGTCCTGTGGGGGTTTGTGTAGAAAAGTAGACTGACTTGTACAGCTTCTCCCTGTCAGATTCCTGGATAATTGGACAGTGTTCAACGTTTCCTTTTCCTGCTTGTTTCAGTTCGGCCCTTGCAGCGTCAAAGCTCATGTTTGCATATCGAAATGCTGCATCTTTAATAATGTCAAAGTCCTTATTGTTTGGAGGTGCTTTAAGGTGGCGATTCAAGCCATGTCGAATGGATTCCAGGGAAGAGGATTTATACATGGAACCATCTGTTTTTCTAGCATCAAGGTAAAAATGAGATAACGATTCAACCAAACGTTGTGTTGTAAAGCTTTCAAAGTCAGCTTCATGATTTTTACTAGTAAGATATTCCCTGAACAATTTTGCAGATAGGGTGTTACTTTTTTGCGTCTTTTCGGAGTGAATGTTCCGTCTTTTATCGTCAATGTCCTGACGTGTTGACGTCCCGAATCTCTCCATTTTGTTGCAGACGAAAATATGACGTCACATGTTGTTTGAAACGGGAGATAACTTCAATTAAAGTACTGATATTGTATACTGGTCAACGGGGGACAACTCCCAAATAATTACTTGAATCGATAAGGTATTGCGTTTAAAATACCGTTCTGAAAATTCCAAGCGGCACATCAGTCATCTCCTATCGCCGCCATGACACCCCCTATGAAATCTACTGACCCCCTACGGGTCCATAGGGGGTCACCACGTGACGGCGTTAAACCAATCACAATGTGACTATTTACTCGAGGTGCGATAATGTAAATTGTGAGCTAAACTTAGATGTGGATACAGGATCTTAGGCTCTCTTATGGTAAGCATATTGTCAAGCCACGCGATGCGTAAAAAATTATAGATGCTAGTTTGGTTTCGTTGATCAAAATAGACAAGCACATCCCAGCCATTTTTAAAGGGGTTCCAACCATATGTCCCCATTCAAAAGCATTGATCGTCAAAAAAGGGGGGATTCCAACCCCCAGAACACCCCCCTGGATCGGCCACTGCATCCTTACTGATTAGGTAAAGATTATTTTGTGGGGTATTTATTTTGATCGACCTTGTATGAGTCAATCATTCTTATGGTACTAGGGGAAGTAACTCTATTCATTTTAAATGACTTTGACTTCCGGAATTTTGTACTCCGGATACAGTTATCTATTTATCCATACACAATGGTTTTCTTTTAGAAAACATGTTAAGCTTGACTACTCACTTGACGTTCTTTATTTCATTTCACAATCAATCTTTCTGTATTGCCGTTTAGATGTAATATGATACAGTTTCAAACAAAAAACCTCTAAAATTTGTCGGAAGTTAAAAATTACATGTAATTCAAACTTGATATTAAACGTATGCAGTTAATTCTGTTGGTATTGTGTTCATCTGTCAGGGAAAATTCTTTGAACTTTATTTGTTCAACAAGATAAAAAGTTTTAATTGCTGTGCTTTTCGATTAATTTACAAAAATTTAGTTAATTTTCTTCCGCATTACGGATCTGTTGTTTACTGGTTGAAAAGGGGAAATCACAGGCAGCCCAAATTAACATGTCAATTTCTTAATCAGTTTGGTGACTATATTGAACGCATCTATTCCATCAAACTTGAAATAAAGGATACAACGGATATAGTTAAAGTTAATTCTGTCTCTTATCTTCATTTACATCTAGAAATTGTCAATGAGGGTCGGTTGAAAACAAAACTTTACGACAAAAGAGATGATTTCAGCTTTCAAATTATGATTTTGGTATGAAACTATTATACATTGGCAACATGAACATGAATCGGTAAAGCCTCCATTGATGACCGATGCAATGTTTGAATAAAAGTGTTTAGAACTACTTGTTTATTTATTATTTCTGCAAAAATCACAAAAATGCGTAAATATTATTCTTCAAATTACTCCTATAAGGGGTCAATTGACGATTTTGATCATGCTGACTTTCAATTTAGATCTTATTATTCTGATCAATTTTACTACATGTATTGTACAATGCGAAATTTTCGAACAAAATGACATTTCAGGGGCATTTTCATAGTTGATAGACATTGACCTGCTGATTATTTTAAACCTGTGATAACTGTTTTTTTTTTTATTTCAGGCGACAGCGGCCATGTTTGTTGATGTATTCCCGGATACATTGTATACACTTAATTCCCTAAGTAACATACACGTAAAGTTTGGATAACATTTGGTCAAGTAGTTTCAGAGAAGATTTTATTTAAATTTTACGACAATGGATGGACGATTGACGACAAGCTTAATTGGCGGACGCCAAATGATGCTTCGGTTGAAAATATATAAAACAAATCAAATGAGAAAAACAACGGCCTGATGTATGCTACAACAATTAACAGAAAACAATTATTGAAATTAACGGCAGCCACTGGATTATAGGCTACTGGTTTGGGACAGACACATAAAAAATGTAACGGGTTTACATTTGTTTGTGAGCGCTAAACTCGATAGCTCCTCTAATAACACGTCATAAGAACAACTTAAAGAATCAGTTGGAAGGAACTCAACTATCAGACTGTTATGAGCACAGAACCAAACAACAAAAAGAGAAAGGTATGCACACAGTACCGATCAAAGAGAACTTGCAGTTTCTCAGTCAAAGCTAGATCCAATTTCAACTAATAACTAAACCATGGTTTCCAAGACTAAGAATTGTCATTTTCCTCAATAATTATTAAAATGTTGTATTAAGGTGACATGGGAGTCTTTCGCCAGCTTCGATCGTAAAATGGCAGAACACAACAGGTCTGGATTTTCAATCAAGTCAGCAAATATCGATGCAGCAATGTAATTTACTAATAAGAATTTTCATTGAAATTAACAAATTTATGTGATTCTATCTTGTAATAATCAATAGTTTTACAATGGCAGAATTAGTTTGCATGAATTTTAATGAGCTATCTTTTCTTATTTTATTTCTAAATTTTATCATTTAGTACATTTTATTCGCATAATGATACCTTTCTTCTGTATAATCGATTAAAAGGGTGTTATTTTTTCACAAATTGCAGCTTGGAAACAAGCTCGGTGAACTATCATTTTTATTATATTTTTTCACATATCACAATATATTCTATACATTTTGACAAAGTATGAAAACATTCTATCATTTTCTTTTATACTCCTATACTAACTTAATACGTGTTTGATTTAGCATAATCTTGATATCGAATGGTTTTGGTGTTCAAAGGAAAAAAGACAGTAATTATTTATGGAAGCAATACTTATGCGCTTAATATCAAAAATGCAAATTTTCATAAAATTTATTAAGGTAACTTTACCCATTAACTTTCATAATATGTAAATTTTTATAATTTACAATGTATATATAATTTATTGAATGCAATTTGTATTTCCTTTCTGTCCTCATTTTGTTTAAGGTTCTGTCGGTAATAATGATACAGGGATCCAGTTTCATCGTCATAATTTGACGAAATAAAATTTCAATTTTAACACCTGTAATTTTATTATTATGTACATATTTTCTAATAAATTATGATTATAATTTATGTCAGTTTTGAAAATATCAGATATGCATTTCAAATGATATATAAAATATGGATTTGTGGTAAGATTGCCAATGAAACAACTACTCGCAAGAGACCAAATAACGTAGAGGTCATCACACGGCCTTCAACATTGAGCAAAAACCATATATATACGTAAGCTATGAAAGACCCTGACATAATGCTAAATATGAATCACTTCAAACGAAAGAAAAGAAGAAGATTTTAACGAAATTAAAGACAAATATGAAAGACAGTAACCAACGAAAACCGCTGTATTACAGGCTGTTGACTTGTAACAGGTTACTTGATAAAGATGTTTGTGATTGCTTTACCCCCCCCCCCCCCCCCCCCAAAAAAAAAAAAAACCCTAACCTAGGACAATGATGCAACAACGCGACATAAGAACAAATACATGTGTACTGTTTCCAAACTCTATCGGATTAAATAGATATAAGAAGATGTGGTATGAGTGCCCATGAGACAACTCTCCATCCAAGTCACAATTTGTAGAAGTAAACCATTATAGGTCAAAGTACGGCCTTCAACACGGAGCCTTGGCTCACACCGAACAGCAAGCTATAAAGGGCCCCAAAATGACTAGTGTAAACCCATCCAAACAGGAAAACCAGCGGTCTAATCTATATAAAACGAGAAACGAGAAACACTTACGAACCACATCAACAAACGACAACCACATTATGAACGTCAGGTTCCTGACTTAGGACAGGTACAAACAAATGCAGCAGGTTTAAACGTTTTAATAGGCGCCAACCTTCCCCCTTCCTGAAACAATAGTGTAACATCACAACATGGAAAGACACACTATAAAATATCAATTAAAATGGCTTAACTCAATCAAAAGACATATTAACAAAAACAAGTGAACATACACTGAACGAATATAAATTTGATCTATGACACAATGTAAATACAGAAAGACAACCATAACCTTGGACAATTGCCGCCAAATAGAATAACGTACACGGGTAAATAAAAAAAATGTTGTAAGGTATACATGGAGTATGGAAATAATTTTTACAAAATAAATAATTTTGTTGTTCCTAGTACGAGAACAAAAGTGAAATTTATCGTCATACTAAACACTTATCAAAGGTGATATATATTAAAAATAGTGAGACTAGATATAACACTGAATAAGTAAACATTAAATAACAAAAATACATTACAAATTGTATCAACAGGTCAAATTAACACGAAAGTACGATTTGAAAGTACTCGCAGTAACTGAAAGCTAGTTTAAAGCCAACAACAATTTAACCGTTTGAAAAGAATACAAATTTAGTTATGTTTTAATTTGCTGATGACAAAATCGATATTTGTGCCAATGTAAACTATATTCAAAGATCTAATTACAACATTGGTAAGATAATCTTTACTAATAAGTTTGTTTAAAGGTTCGATGAGTTTACATGGATCACATAATGATTTCCACGCTTTAAGTACAATATTACCTTGAGATTTAGGATGTGAAATACCAAATCAAATCAAATATTTTATTATTCCAATCAGGGTTCCACAGGGGGCATTTACAATTAGCAATTATGATAATATAAGCAACAAACATGAGACATTGTACAGTATATAATGTGACTGATATTATAATAGACAAATGAAAATAGCATCAATAACAAAAATACATTAAAAATACTCATGAGTACTTTTTTTTTTTTTTTTATTATTTATATATGTCCAGCAGTGCACCTCGTGTTCACATCAGCACAATTATCGTTTAAGATATATCGTTTTTAATAAGTTTTCTGCAGGTACAGCCAAATTTACTAATTAAATCTAAAGTATCTATTTCTTGATTTCAAAGTTATCTCTTAACTTCAAAGTTTAGAGGATAAGCACGAACCATTGTGAAGAAATACAGGTCACTGTTTGGCCTTCGTACTGTATAGAAAGCTATAAAAGGCCCGGGGAAAATGACGTGAAACAATTAAAAATAGAAAATGAAAGGCCTGCTTTATGCTAAAACAACAAGGACAAACAGCAACACACGACAATAACTGGACTACACGTTCCTGGCTTGTCATGTAGCACCAAACAGAAAATGGAGGGATTAAACATCATTGTGAGTGGTCAACCCTCCCCTAAATATTTTCACATACATTCATTAAAATTAATATTGCTCATCCCTAACATTGCTATTGAAATCCATTTTGATACATTCAACTTTTTGTAAACACTGAAAATTTGTTTTGTTAAAATCATTCGTAATTGAAGTTTGATGCATCTATAAGTATTTCTAATTTAGTTTCATGCTAAAAAAATCAACATAACTACGTGCACGTATACGCATGAAGCTTTGATAATGAAAATGGTTTTACTTTGCAAATGACGTTTGTGTGTCAGTTTTACTTTCTCGCCCTTCTCCTTGAAAACGGACTGATATGATGTTCTGTTTAATTTGATCTTGTTTGGAATAAGCATGAAATATTTGTCACTGGACGTTAAGAAAACAATAATAACCCAATCCGTAAAAATCCGTTAAATAATCAAACCGAGAAGTAAATTGACATATAAAGGGAGATAACTACAACAGTCATTGAGACGATTCAAAAACTTATAAATTCGTTGGTAATCCATGTAGGCCTTCCAAAATAAGAATTGTTTCAATTTTGTTTTACCGATGTGCATTTGTAAATTAGATGTACTATATGAGTTTTCTGATGTTGCTTGTAAAAAGACTTTATGCTAAATGTTGCATCATACGCTTACAGTCATTTATTTTCTGTATACATAAAAAATATGTTGAGACGAATCTTTACACATTTTGAGATTTTCCAATTTTCGTCAGTTTCAGTCGTTAAAAGTGATGTTATCTGGACAACGCAGCATAACGCAGACTTATGTTGGTGAAAACTATATTTTTACAGCTATTGGTGTTGTGTTTTTGTACAGCTAACAAATAGAAGAAAACGAAACAAAAATAAACGATTAGGTTTGAATGGATATTTTACTTCTTTTTTATGCAAACAGCTATAATACTACACAACACAATTTCTTAATTTCTTTTTTCCCTTTAGCTTTTGAACATTTACATGCCTTCTTTATGTATTTTTTTAACTGCTTATGAGTTTTTAAAAAGCTACTTTTTATTATCGATGACTTTTCCATTCATTTTTTTTTGTATCAATAAATTATACTTCTGTAACACTTGACTTTCTACAGAATGATGCCATATTTTTCAACGAAAATCTACGATGTAAATGGTCTATGTGTTTTTAATCTACTGTGATATAAGAGGGATACGTCAATAAGACAACAACACAAATAAAACAAAAACAACAGCTACAGGTCAAACATAAGTTTTCAACTGTAGGTAATTCTTTGAAATAAATGGCCCCAATACTCCCGTTCTTCAAGGCGTGTCTTGCCCTTTCAACTGTTATCTTGAAAAAACTCATTTGACGACACTCGAAAATGTTTTGACGCATGACTGGAGTTCCTACTCTATTTGAGATCATCACATGTCAAAGCAAGGGGCGAATTTGGATGAAGATATGCAAGACTTATCGGAGGTTAGAGTTGTTTTTTTGTTCAATGGAATCCAAATAAGGATCAAATGCTATATCAGAGTGTAAAAGAAGAAAGTTTGACCTGAACGGCCTTTTGAAACTTTATTGCGATATGAAAAACATGATTTCAAGGATTCCACATTTTTTTTTTTGATTAAATGCACAAGAAGGGAAGTCTTTGCGAACAAGGTAACCACTTTTGTCCTTATATGATTATGTGTAGAATATTTATTTTTTGGGCAAACAAGGTTAACCAAATTGTCTCGTAAAAGATGATTTATAAATAAGAGCTTTAGAATAAGCGTAGTACTTCATAAGTTGATAGGAGATAAAGTAATTATCGAACTTGAAAAAAAAACCAGACAGCGACCAGCTGTATAGCTCTACCATAAGTGCAGCAATGCGCCTCAAAGGTGAAGAAGACTAATGATACTTTCAGGAGTAGTCGGGTTAAATGAGGGGCATGTTGTGTGTGTGTGTGGGGGGGGGGGGGGGGGGGGTCCTTCATTTTTGTAGTAATTTTTCTCTATTCTTTATACTTTTTGCCCATTATTCTATATTCTTAATATTTTATCACCTCATTATTGTCTATTCTATATTTTTTGAACCATTTTTCTCTATTCTTTATATTTTTTGCCAATTATTTTCCATTCTGTAAACCCCCTACCCATCCACACTCTCTTAACTACAAGCTTAAGTATATCACTGAAAGCAAAGCCAAAGACAATAATAGTGAAGAATGCAAGGCTTTATGCATGTTAAAGACCCTTTTCTATATTTAATAAAGGAGAGGCGTATATGCATGGCCGCTACTTACAAAATGCCAAATTTAACAACTTACTGAATTCCAATATACTACAGTTCTTGTGGCAGTTATAAAAGTATTTTCTGTGCCATCCCACCAATTGTGTGTGCTGTTTGTGCGTAAAACACCAACAATCAATCATTTATCTAACATTCTATCAATACACCTTATCGCTATTTGTCCGCCATTACTGGACATCACACAAGTTCCCGTAAAATTTTGACGTCATAATAGAAAATATCTGACGCCACAATGGAAAAGTGATTGTTGTATGACGTCAAAAGTTCGAGCGGGACTGATTCTCGGGTCAAGCGGGATAAGCGATAAGGTGTATATAAAAGGGAGACAATTAAAATCTCGTCATCAAAGATACAAGATTTATAATTGTTTTAGGCCAGACGCGCGTTTCGTTTACATGAGACTCGTAACTGGCGTTTGAAAAAATAAAACAGGAAGTTGAAGGGCATTGCATGCCAAAAATTCCTAAATGTTGTACCAAATACGGCTAAGACTGTCTATGCCTGGAGGTAGATAACCTTTTTATAAAATAATAGATAACAACAGACCTACTAGTATATTAGGAATAAAAACAAATACATTTCACGTCATGATATTTCCTTACTTTTGTTATTACATTTTCGACAAGTTTAACAAGTTATATAAATCTACCCTTTAAATAGATAAGCACATTAATTCAAGATAGTCTCAAGTTTAAACATGTATGGAAGATCAATTCTAATAGGTTTGTATTTAAAAAATCTATCGATTCAGTTAAAAGGTCATGGTTAACCATATAATTGTGAAAAGAAATTGTTACACATGAAAAATTGGGGTATTTTTGGTGTGTGTGGAATTTGTAATTCTCAATATATTGGTTAGTAGTCTTATCAGATTACGAAATGTTGTAATATTTAGTTTTTGAGAGGCTTGACAACATCGAAACTGAGGCGATTGTTGCTTTGTTACTATTTTGATGGAAACCGGTAATTATTTATACAGAAATAGTGGACATCTATTACAATGTATTGGTTAGTATTTTATATTTTTTATCTGTTGAGTACTCTAGTATAAGTATTTCCAAATTCAAAATATATATGATGAAACATATAACATAAACATATATGAAAAACAAGCTATTGTATTGTTCGGACCGTAACACAACCTAAGGGAGACAATTCTCGCTGGTACTAGTATATACATTCGAACTATTTCAAGCCTGTGTATTCCGTATACGTTTTATATGTGCTTTTATACGCGGTTACTGTAAATAGTTTTTGACTCGTCCTTCCGTCCGTCCGTCAGTCGATCAGTCAGTTTGTCAGTCATTTTCGATTCAGGATGCTAACTCAAATAATTTACATCTGATTGCTTCCTCACTTGGATATATGTTCACATATATGATAGGAAGATCCATTTGATGCCTAAGTCACTGTGTCAAAGGTCAAGGTCGTAGTAACTAAAAATAGAAATGGGTACAAAAAAATTGTTTCCGGATGCTACATTACATAATTATATATTGGATTTCATGTATGATGGATATATTGTCACATATAATGAGAGGAAGGCCCTATTGATTTTAGGTTATCATGCCTACTGTCAAGTTCTATGTTACCTGAAATAGGCCAATATTTGTATAGTATAAAAGAGGTTTCGGCATACTAAATAAAATACTATATATGGGATTTCAACTTGAATTGCATATTCAATCAAATATAATGAGAGGAAGATCCCTCTTGATTTGGAGATCACTATGTTGATGGCAAAGGTCATAGTTATCTATAAATAGACCACATTTGTGCAAAAAAAGTGGTTTCCGAATGCTTGTAAAATACTGCATATGGGATTACAACCTTAATTGCATATATATCACATATAATAAGTAAACAGAACAAAACTATACCACCAGTTCTCTATAAGTTTTCCCCCTTTTTACTTGGAACATGGGTGTATGTGAACTTACTAACTAAAGGTTCAATAATTCAAAATGATTCATGAGATAGCCCAACATAAAATCCTTCTTTTTGTAGTGAACTTTGACCTTGCCGTTGCCTTAATTGTTGGTAAAATTGTATTTGTTTTTTTTCTCACAATTTAGATTCATGATATAATGTACTAAAAATATGGACTCCATGGATGATTCATTAGTGAACTACAGTTCCAGATATGAAAATATCTGCCAACGTCTTGCTAGAAGTCTTTCAGTAGGTAAGGATTTATTCTATAAAGATTCACCCGCAGAGATTGTTGCTTTATATATATATAGATCGCTTATACACCATATACATAACATAATTTGCTTTTGGTTGCGTCGTTTTGTTGTTGTCTTATTACAATGTATACCCCGGGCTGCATATTATTTAACTCATTTACATAATTAAGACTTTTAGGATGTATTATCTGACATTTCAAGATAAAAAATTTTATTAACAAAATTGTGTAACTGACTGAAGTCAAACAAGCGGCAATAATTGATGCATTCTGGTCTATCTACAACAGGCAAAGATAATAGCATACTTATATTGTAATCTACGATTCTATTTTACAATGAGAATGCATAAAACCACTAATTAGGGCCCGTCAGAAAAATATAAGTTACTAACAACCAAGTTTGAGCTTGAATTCAATAAATTAGTGTTTGGACTAAAGCTTTATGTGTCTTTAATTTGGACCATGTCAGGAAGAAAGTATAATACACATTTCACACACCATAGTTCCTAAGCATTGCTGTAACTAAAATATTCGGGTAATATTGGTATGAAATGATAGCTTTAGGACCTAGGATCACTGTTGAACCTTTTTGAATATTTAGTTTGAATTATTGAAAAGTGTATGAAGTTGAGAAGGGCATATTTACCTATTTCTCAGACCAGAAGGACCTGTTCTGTACTTCCCGACTTCCGGAAACAAGTGCGATAACAGTACATGGGCTATGTCACAGATTTTGGTAAAATTTTGCATACAACTTTGGCTCGTTGAACTCTATCTGAAAATCGAAAATATAGTGCCTTTATCTTTTTTATTTTCTGAAATATTACTGATTGAATTCTATCAAAGTAGGTGAACATTTGTATAGAAAGCACATAAAATCGGCGGAAACGATGAAATAATAATAGGCTCACCTCCCAAAATATGTGACATAGCCAGTTTACTGTAACTTGACCTTAATTGCAATTAATGGATTTTTAATCTTTCAGCACAAGCCTGTATAAAATATCGTTTTGACTTGAAATGACTGTCACTTTATTTCAATTTAATTATGACTATGAATGCCGAAAATTAGTGCACCAATGGAGCCATAAATTAGTGGTTTTATACCAGAATATGCACCAATATCGCAAATTGGAATACCAATCAATACGACATAATTTGAATGGCTTTTCTTCCATGTGCTACAGGTATTAGATTACATTGAGCTTCAACATTGAGATTAAATAGGATTTAGCTCGGGATGGGATCTCCCAATGACAAAGTACTGCAAAATGCTCCATGAAATTGCAATGCATGGCTGCAGGGTTTTTTAAAGTCATTTTGTGATCTTGATTTTTAACCTGAAAGTTGTATAGCCATAGCCAAGCAGTAGGATAATAAATGATGTTTAAATACAAATAGTTAGTTTGCTCACAAGACATTCTTTTTTTTTAAATTTTATTCTTATAAATAAATCTGTAAAACTGTTTTCAGATGACATCAAGAATCTAAAATTTATCCTTCGAAACAAAGTGGATCAATCCGATCTGAATAAAGTAACAGATGGACGGGAGCTGGTACACATGCTGGAAAAGAAAGAAATCTTAACAGAAGAAAAGTTACCGCACGTGAGATCGCTACTGAAGAATGCTGGGATTGATGGAGTAGATGATATCATCCAATCAGATTTTCCTATATCTTCTGATGAAATTTCGAAACATGGTATATTTTTAACAATGATTATCATTGTAAGTCTTCAATGTTTACTCAATCCCAAGACAATACTATTACGGAGTCCGAGAGAGTTATTTCAGTTTTCCTTATTTATCCATTTTAAATATGTTTGTGTTGTATTTACTGATATGGTGGGTTATAAGAGCTAATTATAGTTCATATTGCTTGATAACATAAAGAGATATGGTATAAACGCCAGTGAGAGAACATACCACCAAAGATTAAAAGACAGGGATTTAAACAGCTAACGGTCATCCACACTTCCTTCAACAATATTGAGCAAAAATAAATTTTGTGTTGTGTTTTAAAATCCAATACAGAGTATAATCAATGTAGTGAAAAACAACAATAATTTCTGGCGTTTCTACAAAAAAATTTATATTTGAACACATTAAATACGACACAAACAGCGGTGACGTACTGGGACTTCAGGACTATGAATAGCCATATTAAAAAGCTCTTTTATTGCTGCATATATTTTGACAATGGCTAGTTCATTCCGTTTAACGAAGAAGAAAAAAAAAATGCGTACTAAGAAATTGAAAGTTAATCATTTATGTTGTAGATGGTTTTGACGTCAGATCAATGAATGTTGTTGGAAATTTCAAGGAAACAGAGCAGCTAAGAAAGATGATAGACATTGTTGAGACAAAAAGAGCAGTTCTTGTTAAAGGTTAGGCATTTCAAAATTTAAAATTTGGAAGTTTTAAATTGAAATTCTAAAGGAATAAGTTCAGACATAAGTTTTTGCATTTATAATTTTCAAGAAGTTGAATCATTATCTAAAAGTTACATGAAAAAAGTTGAAATATAAGATAATATACTTTAAATTAGGAGTAATTATCAGTGCCCCACCCCAATGATTTGAAATACAATGTTGTAATTACTTTTGAAAACTGGAGAAAGATGCGCAGATAATTATTTGCTTAATGCCCAAGAAAATATTTTAAGAAAATCGATTACAGAAAAAAATCCCACTTATATACCTTTAAAGAGGGATATATGTAGACAAGTATCCATGATCTGTATTCTGTTTTACCATGAATTTACGTTTTGGGTGAACGAATCATAAAGACTTCAGGGTAAACTTTTCGGCGTATATTTTATATAGTCTAAGTTTCATTGTATCGTTACTTTTTCTAATTCATATATATATATATAATGTGAATGTTATTTAAAAAATAAATGAAACCTCTCGGCCATCTATTGCTATCTATATAACGGGCCAACGGTCATCCTATTCCTTGCGATTTATCAAGAATTGCATGTGAGGTGACATGAAATGGATTACTCATGGATTATTCAGTGGAACTTTTATCCATGACTTCATTTTTTAATTTTAACTGCTAGCTGTTTTATTTTTTGTTGTTGAAATTCTTTGTCATTGACGTAAAATTCATTATTCCTTTTATCAATACAAGTTCTCAAAAAGAGGTAAAAGAATATTTGTTTCATTACAGGACCCAATGGGTCAGGGAAATCTCAGAGTGCCTTTTGGTATGCCAGAAAATTTCAGGTAAATCATCCATCTTCCGTTGTCTGGCGGGTTCATTGCAAATCAGAGAGAAGTGTCTATTTGTCATTTGCAACACTGATGTCACATTTGAAAATAGAATGTATATTATGTGAATCGGATACAAGAGACTGTATAAGAACAATGCTTGACTTGGCTATCGAAAATTTAACCAATCAGAGAAATGTGACCCGAAAGCATTTGATAATTTTGGATGACATCGAATCACCGGAAGACATCATTGTCTACAATGCAATGGACAGGTTCATAACAGCGGAAAATATTTATGTAGTAGCAACCTCTAATAAACGATTTTTATCGAACCATTACGAAATTTATGGAATGGAAATGGATAAAATGACTGAAAAGGAAGCAGTGTCCCTTTTTCCGTTCTCATGCAGAAGTGAAGAAAAGCAAGTGAAATTATTGGCTAAAAATCTAGATTATCTCCCCCTTGCTCTGTCACTTGCAGCATCGTTTATAAAAATAACGCATATCAGCGTTTATGAATATAATAAAAATTTGTTAGGCTCTCAGCTTCAGGCAGACACACTGGGAACACAAAGCCTTGCTAGATCTTACAGCATAACTCTGCAACGTTTAGATGATGAAATTACAAACATTGCTCGAAGAGTTCTTTCCCTTGTTCCCTATTTAAACCATAATAATATATCAGTGACAGTTTTGAAAAGTTTTCTGTCGGACCAGTTATCTAGAGCAGAGAAAGAGATAGAAATTAATAAACTATTGCTTGTACTCTCTAATTATTCATTGGCTACTGTTGAAGGCGTTGGTGAAAAACGAATTCTATCGATGCACGGAGTCTCCTCTTTAATGATTGAGAATGCTAAATCTCAACACAAAGTACGTCAAGATGTCAATCACCTTTTACGACATTATTGCTATTATTTAGACACCGATGCTAGACTTGTAGAATCCATGAAGAGAAATATATGCTTTATCCATCATGCTGTTTTGCTGTTGCGAAAATATTGTGATTTGTTCGATGACTCTTTCGAAAGCAAAGTGTATGAAAGTTATTTATGTTGTGCAATTGGAGTGACATTTCGGTTATACGGAAGTACAGAGCTATCAGCAGAAGACTATTTTGCACGTGCCAAACAAATTATTTTTCAGGACATTGCATGTATGTCTTTGCCAGAAAGGGCACTGCATACGGGTAATGTTACACATTTGGAGGACTATTTATACGGCAATTTAACCGAGCAGGAAGAGGCAAGACAAGTCTTCTTGAAATTATTAGAGATATCAATATCCAGTGTTTCGCTAGACTTTGTAGAAATGTTTTTGACGAACAAATTCAGAAATGAGAGAGAAATTGAACTATTTAAGCATTACGGAAAAATGAATCCAAAAGAGATTCGAAACAATAAGCTGCCTCTGCATATTGTCAAAGCTATGACTTTGAAAGATATAATCGTGCCCTTTGCAAATATCAGAGACACATTTCTAATTGACCTTCTAATAACCCTGATGAACAATAGTAGTAAAAACAGATGGTGGATGGAGGCGGCAAAAGTAAACCCACGTGATCGTACTTTTTATAAGGAACAGCAGATCGATAGCTTAACGGAGTTTCGTTTTGCGCATAATCTTGCGCAATATTTGAATAACTATTACCGCGAGCATTACCCGTCCTGTAATCCTTTAGCGAGTACAGTAACAAAACGAAATGGAATATTATATTTTCTCAGATCAAACGAGAAAATTGAAAGTAATGAACTAAAAGATGTGATTGTTACATTAGACGAAATGTTCAATAAAAGTTCAGCTACATTTTATGCATCATTTGGTGTGCTGAAAATGGCGCCGAAATTCAACCTCCATCATAGATGTTTAATTACCCGGATGTTAGTCAAGTGCTATGTAAAATTGTGGGAAAATGACCGAGACCAAAACGATCTTTCGGAAGCGTTGTTTCAAGCAGAAAAATTAGTGGGATTGTCCAAGGAAATGGAACAATGGATAGTATTAACAAGCATTTATCTCGAAATTGCTCAAACCTACCTTCTAAGTCCCACCAAAGAAAATATTCAAAACGCAAAACTGAATTATAAAATGGCGTGTCAGAAGGCTAGGGAAAGTGGTAACATCATGAATACACAATACCATTTGAAAATGTATCAACAGTATATAAATTTCTGCTTAAACTATGGTAGTGTAGATGACCTTATTGAAGCCGAACAGATATGTCTAGATATGTTGGAGAGATTTATTCAAAACGAGACTAAACAAACAATACAGACTCATTTGAAACGGATACATCTAAAAATAAGTCAGCAGAAGGTAATTAGACCAAACAATTTTTTTAAATGATTTCTTTCTTTAGAAAAATAAGGTATTAGGTAGATGAAAGATCTTCTTTTATTCGAACCTTTTTTTTTTACCTCGAATATATCGTGACCACCTGCATTTTTTTAACAATTCACGATCAAACCTTCCAGGTCTAATTGTGCCTTTGAAGTAAATATATTGATAGTGCAAATACACACGTCGACAATGTTAGTCATAAAAAGGGTATAGGTTGCTAGCCTATAGGCAAACCCTACACACAAGAACTATCTTATCAGTCATAATATATAATTGTGATATTTAGATCTATGAAGTAAATTATATATTATTTTTGATTTTCTATCTATTTCTCAACATGAAAAAATTTCGTCTCTCTTGATTTTCGTAGGTCTTCGAGTTTTTATGTTTCCTTCTCTATAACTCCTTCTTCTTAACAAACAGAAACAAAAACAATCGCAAATGTGCATGGTGTCAACTGTCAACTGTAAAATCTATTTTATTGTGGATTACGGAACTATTTTAATGGACAAGAAAAGATATGGTCAAATTCATCCCAGTCTTTTAGTGAGGTTTATGCTGATCACTAATACTGTGTATTGGTATCTTACAATAGTATCCCGCTGCGGAAGGAAAGCAATAATGAGCAGATGTTTTTATAAAAATAAGAAGATGGGGTATAATTTCCAATGAGACAACTCTCCACCCGAGACCAAATGACATAGACGTAGAGAACTAAAGGTCACCGCACGGCCTTCAACAATGAGCAAAACCCATACCGCATCGTCAGCTATAAAAGACCCCGAAATGACAAATGTAAAACAATTCAAACGAGAAAACTAACGGGCTGAGTTATGAACTAATCAATGAACGAAAAACATACATGATATACAGCAACAAACTACAACCACTGAATTACAGGCTCCTGACTTTGGACAAATACATACAGAATGTGGCAGGTCTAAACAAGTTTGTTGGCGAAAAACGCTCCCCCTTACGTTGGACAGTGGTGCAACATGAGAACAAACTGTAAAAATCAGTTAAAAAGGGCTTAACTCATCAGATTGATACAAAGCAGAATACATCTAACAAAAACACAGACCGGAAGTGGCAGGATATTTATACACCCCCACAACAACAAAGACAATAAGTATAGATCTGAGAGAACCCACAGTTACTGACAGCTAGTTCAAAGCCAATAACAACTAATAAAAAAATCATGCATTTAACTTTGAAGACTAAATTTGTTCATTCTTAAACGAGATTTGAATATCAGGTCAACACTGTCTGAAATGGGTTTAGCGCCTTAGACCACTCACCAACTAGCTTATTTATACCATGAACGGATTCAGTATATTGAACTTAATAAATATTTATTATATATTATGTCAAAAATTCTTGTTTTGAATACCCACAAACAATCCAAACGTGAGGAACAATTATTAAAAAGAAATAAAGGTTTGCTTGTGTTTTACTAATTATCATACACAAGAATGAAGGATATTTTAGTAACACTTTGTTTTTACCCCTATTATCCATATTAATATACATATTATCTTTCATTTTTCTTTTCATGAGTACTCTTTTTTATGCATGTATATTATGTTTTCAGTAGGACGTTTACATTTCTCAAGTACGCTGTTTTTATACATGTATATTTATTGTAGGACTTTTTCTTTTCATTTATAAAATTTATTTTGCGCATTATTCTATTTCAGTGTGACATGCTTTACCAAACACTGAAGGTGTCCTCCATGTTTATTATATGTTTAGTTATTGCTATGGTGATGCTATGGTTCGGACTTTACGAAAATGGCCAGCAAGAGCTGTGATGACCAATGTCAGTATTTCGACAGTATTTTGTGCAATAAAATTAATAGTTTTAAATACCCAATTGTGTTTCTTTGAAATAGCGATGACATTACAGCCTAACTATATACTTGTTTTTTACTAGTTTAACCGACCTGTTTCCGAACGCAGTGTTATATATAGTAATTGGTTTGTCCGTTCACTTTTACATTTCAGAAAAGGAAATTTGTAGCTTTATAAAAATGAGAAGATATGATATGATTGCCAATGAGACAACTCTTCACCAGAGACCAAATGTCAAACAAGTGAACAATTATAGGTCATCGAACGGCCTTCAACAATGAGCAAATCCCAAACCGCTTAATAACCTATAAAAGGCCCTGAAATGACAAATGTAAAACAATTGAAATTAGAAATATAACGGCCAGATTAATGTACAAAACAATGAACCGAAAACAAATATGATATACAGCAACAGACGACAACCACTGAATAACAGGGTCCTGACTTGGGACAGGCACATACAGAATGTGGTGGGGTTGAACATGTTTGCTGTCGCCAATCCTTGAACCGCATCAAATTTTAATGTACATTCTAAATGAAAATAATTCTGACCCCTTCCGAGGAAAACTGCCGAACATTGATTTTCACATTTTTGTTTATTTACTATGAACGGAACAGTTAAACAGCTATATCATTAAATTGAGTTATCTCCCTTTCTCTATAAATGTGTTAGGCTTGTCTGTCCTAATACAGGAATCTTCTACATGTAAGTGATTGTCTTCTGTCATTATTTTGAAAATTTGGTGTTTGGTGGAAAATCTTGAGTATTTGTTGTTAGAATTATTTACAACTTCTTCTTAGCTCACCATTGACACTGAAGAAGGCTATTTGTTAAGCCGGAATATTTGTCAACACGATTTAATTACAACATCTTCGTATAATACCATCTTATATTAGTATCGTTGTGCAAATCTCTAGACTTATATAGTTTTTTCCTTATCTGCACAGTATCGTCTATTCTAGACGATCCGGTACATAGTAAATTTGCTGGTTGGTCCTTTTTATAGACTTCTATAAATATATATATATATATATACAGGTTTACAAAAATATCAAAGTGTATTGTCCTTTAAATACAAATTTAAGGTAATGTAATAAATATAAAAATAACGACGTGGTATAATTGTCATTGAGACAACTATCCACCGAGTTCAAATGAAGTGGATGTAACCACTTATCGGCCACCGTACAGCCTTCAACAATGAGAAAAACCCATACCGTATATTCCGCTAAAATAGGCCTTGACATGAAAAATGTGAACAATTTGAACGAGAAAACTAACGGCCTAATTTATAACAAAACAATTTACGAAAAACAAAGTTGACAGACACGAACTTACGACAATCACTGAACTATTGGCTCCTGACTTGGGAAAGGCTCATAAAGAATGTGGCGGGGTAAACATGTTTGTGAGCGCTTAACCATCCCCTAGCCTAGGACAGTTGTGTAACAGCACAACATAAGAACAAACTGTAAACATCAGTTGCAACTGAATTATCTCAAAAGGTCGGTACGAGGCAGAAAAAAAAAAATCCCAACTTACACAAAAAACAATAGACACAAAGCACCGAACTAAAAGTACTCGCAGTTACTAAAAGCTAGTTCGAAGCCAATTACAGCTAATAATTGAATCATGTTGTCCCAGACTAAAGTATAAATCAGTACACATCCAACGGATTCAGTATAAAACGTCATAAACAGTCTAAGAAACGTATGACCTTATGCGATGCAAAATAAATAAGTAAACGGTATTGACAAAATTTAGGATCAAGAGTTCTCATAACTTTACATATACAGCAATATATATCTAGTTATCATGGTTTAATTTTTCAAAAACAAAATCAACGTTAGTACCATAAAAATAATACTTAAATATTTTACTACTGTCTGATTAATAACCTTTAAGAATAAGTTTATTCAAAAGATCAATTAGCTAACATGGATCGTATCTAAATTTACGGGCTTTATAACCAACATCAACGTACAAATTAGTATGTGATATCCCGTTTTTAATAAGAACTATACAGGTATAGCCAAACTTCCCAACCAAATCTTTGTTTCTTTGGTAAAGGTTTTAATTTATGGTAACGAAATCCCTCACTCAATAATTTACCAGTTATACATAAATTACGTTGACTTGAAATCTAAAACGCGACTACTGACACGGGCATAGCGAACAAGTTTTGAAATATAAACACCCTAAGAAGGGTCCAAAGAACACCCCCGTCCAAAAACAGAAAATTAATAATCGGGAACGACAAATCGTCTCTTTTGTCATAAATATTTGTATAGATATTCCCCTATGAAACTAAAATATCCAAATATAGAAAAGGACAATTATTCCTGTCTGTATTAGATTTATTTAAAGTGAGTTCTTTGGTGTAAATTTCCGCAGTAAAATAGAAAAAGCTTAATTATTATAAAGCAAAAATAACAGCAAGGTAATGGTAAGTGTTTTCAAATCTATCGATAAAATGTAATTTAGATTGATTTTTACTGAGTTTGGCCATAAACTGTGATTCATAACAATACATAAAACAAATCTGCAACGAAAGGGGCGCAATTGGTGCCCATAGGCATACAAACAACCTGTCGATAAACTTTTTTGCCAAAACGTACAAATCTTAAATCGTCTCATCACAGTTGCAGTAAGTATATCTAGCTAATTTCCCTTTTTCATATTAAGAGAAGGCTTTATGTGTACCTCTGTATATTTTATGCAAGCTATAAATGAAATGTATATTTATTTAAGTGTAGGGTTATCTTCGTTACTAAAGCAATGTAAATACAGGACACAAGATATTTTATTGTTTACTCTGAACTGCTTGTCTGTTCGCCAGTCCACTCGCTACATCAAATAAAAAATCAATTTTAGTCTTTCTGGAAACAACTCATTTAAGAATGATTAAGTATGAGGGAGAATTTAAAATTTAAAAATTAAGCGTTTGATTCAAAGGGTGTATGGGGAATAACTTGGCGAGACAGCAACCCAACGACAAGAAATAACCTAGACATTGAGGGCGACATATAATCGACTAAATATATATATCTGTATAATATCATTGATTTTTTTCTAAGTTTACTTTTTCGAAAGACGATGCTGACCAGAATACACTTATAACCAATATAAGCAATTGATCACAGTGAATATTGCGGTTTGAATATTCAAAATCATGAAACATAGACATTTTCAAAACCTACAATCTACCAGAATGGTCCTTAAAAGTATCTTACAATGAATTTCATGTATAAATTAGTTGAAGCAAAGACAAAAGTTAATAGATAGATCAATCTATCTGTTTCCCAAGAAAATTTTAAATGACTGGAATTTCTTTTTTATTACTGAAAATTTGTCACAGGCATGTGACCAGAATGTTTCCAAATGTTTTCAATACAAAATTTTCTTAACCATTCGAAAATATAAACCTACAAATTAAGGCCGGAAAACAAAGGACACTCATGAGTCCAAACATATCCAACCTATTCCCCGGTCCAGAATATAACGCATTCTAGGATATATTTTCAAATGGGTACATTTCAAAGGTTGGCTAACAACATCCAAAAAATAAAAAGTCAACCAATGACATGAAGTTTATTTCATTTGTGGATACACCCAAAGTAACCCATATTTCTTTACATTCTGAAGATACACACGAAACGCGTCTAACAAGTCATATGACAATAACACTTCTGGAAACTCGCAAGTTATATGACAATAACACTTCTGGGAAATTCTCTAATCCAATGAACAGGTACATCCTACATTTTAGTTCTATGATAGTACAATCTTAACATGTACTTATACGCCATTGTAAATTTAGAAATAACTAGGGAAATAAGGTTTTAACTCCCTAAGCATACATTGTAGTTGACCTTTACAAGTTTATTGCCATTTCTTTCGGACCCTTTTATATCTCCTCACGTAAGCAAGTGCTTATATGAATTTGATTCACCCGAAGCGCTTTTCCTGAGTTTCAGGAATTCTCAAATCGAAACATTTAAAAGCCAAGGGTATAAAAAGTTAATTTCATTTTTTTATTGAATGAAAAATGTAAACATTTTAAGAATTTTAAGAAGATCTTTAAAACATAATATTTTTGAAATATCTTATATTCATGAATTAATAAAGCACATGTTAAAGATCAATATATACTGACGGACTTTTAAAACGCGACACATTATTATTTTTAATTTATTATTTTAAAAAGCAATACTTATAAAATACATATACCAACATACATTTCATTCTTTACTTCGTTTTCCGAATACAGTTTGCAGTTCTAAAGTTGAATTGATTATGTCACGTTTAATGTTCAAATCATTGGGTGTGTACTGAAACCCTGGTTTTCTCCTTATCAATGGATGATGATGATGATGGATGGCTGCTTAACTTCCAGCGGCAAATTAATATGCATATTAGGACGAGACCATGTTAATTTAATATGAATATTAACCCTGCTTTGTACTAGACCGACACGCTGAGCCAGATTTTTAACGTGCTAGTTCACAAGGTAACAGTCCGCAGGAAGACATGTCAACTTACCCGGACACATTATTCTGACTCCTAGCCGACCAGCCTTTACTCTTACTCCTTAATGCCGCGTGATTAGCAGAGAAGCAGCAAATACCAATTTTAAAGTCTTTGGTTTGACCCGGCCAGGGTTCGAACCCAAGACCTCCCGCACTCGAGGCGAACACGCTACCACGAGACCTCCGAGGCGGTCCCTTATCATTGGATGTGTCACCGTTGGAAGCAATGGATGCTTGGAACCAACTTTTAAATGATTGACAGAAAAGTCAAGCAGTTCTGTTGATCATGTTTGATATCTGTTTTGTCCCTTCTGATTTGGCCTATGTCCCACCCATAACAGTCTGTTTTGGCAATTATACTTTAAACTGTAGGCCTTAAACTATTTGTTCTGCAGTCGATTCTATGGCATTTTAGTGTATGGGAAAAAATTATGGCGTCAATCTGTCTGCCATGATTTCCGACGACTTGGTGATCAGTTGACGCTTTCACTACAGGTTGATATGGTCATGGGTGGTAAAAAAAAATCCGTTATTGTAAGGACTGTAAGATGAGTTTCTGACGTGTAGTTATTTAGCAACAGCATTTTGACGTTCAAATGTATTCCTGCCAGTTACATTGATTTGTTTTAAACAATCGCCAAAATATGTGTTACGTTTTTAAAGTCATCAGTATAAGTTATGATAAATATCACAGAATTTACTAGGCTCTCCTACTAAATATTAAATCGACATGTCCTTTTTATTGTTCCCATATTGTTTAAAAGAGAGATGAAAGATACCAAAGGGATATTCAAACTCATTAATCGAAGAAAAACTGACAACGGCACGGCAAATACTAGTAACAAAAAAAAAAAAACACAACACAGAAAACTAATTACTAAACATCACAAACCCTGTGTAAGTAAAGTTGCCCCTGATTTCCGTCCAAACAGGATATTTATAATCTTGGAATATCCGGTAAGAAATCTTGTTTTTTGTTATGACTGGAGTAAGTCTTAACTCCAAATTCTAAAAGTTACAAGCACGTGTTAACTGAAGGATTATGGCATATCGTCAAAGTACAAAATGAAAAGCTGTTTCAAAGCACTTGCAAAGAAAAAAAAAGTTCTTTACAACCTGGTTAAATGATTTTTTTTCAATCCATAATTTAACCATTTACTGAAGATTTATATAAGTTTAAAATAATGTTTCCTTAAAATTTAGAAAGTCAAGAACTGTTATAGATTGTTATGCCCTGAAGAATACCATTTTCAACAATCTACCAGAGAGGCTACTCTTTCGTTTTGTCTTTATGAATGAACACAATTCTTATATTAGGTGTTCAGCGCAGATTCCGTGTTCATCTGATGATTTTCCTGTGTTTAAATTCTCAATTGCTTGTTTTACTTCCTTTTAGGTGTATGGGTTGATTGATGGCATTTTCTGCCTGAATGTTTTCTCAACTATTTTCTGTCTAACTTGGAAGAGTTCCAGGTAGGATTTGTCATATGAGCTCTCTTTAGGGTTACTGAGATCTTCATAGTAGTTAGCGAAGGCGCGGCTTTGATTTTGAGTAGAGAAGTTAAATTCACCGTTAATCTCCATACCAGATGTTTCCGTACGTGATTTGGTTTTATTTCTATTTATGAGTTTGTAGAATAGTTCGATTGAAGGATTGTCCATAATTTGCTCGTATAGTTTTCTCCTGTCAGTAGCGTATTCTTGTTTTTGTTGACTACGGAGTTTTTTTTTCAATTTTAAGATCTTGTTTTCTTTTGATGATTTTCTGGTTTGCCCAGAGCTTTCCATTTAGAGTAGAGTTGTTTGCAGATTTTAAGATGTTTCCTGACTTTTGGTGAGGCTTCCCATTTCGGGCCTTTCAGCCTGGTAATTTTTGGGTTTAGATGGTTTTCCCAATATATCCACCGTAGAGACTTGTACATGATGCTAAATAGTTTGTTGGTGCCGCCTATTTGCCTGACCTATTTGGCTGGATTTCAAAGACACAACCTGTGGTAAGTTGTTAGCAGTTCTTGTTTGTAGGTTTGACTTAGTTGTAGGTCTAGATGAATTTTGATGGAACACTTTTTGATTGATATTGTGTCGACTTGAACCTTGTTGATGATGGGGAACCTGTTGTTGAAAACCTAGATGTGTTCCACTCATGTAAGGATGACAAGCATGAGGCTGAGAAATGATATGTGGAGTTGTTGACATGTGGGGTGCCCTTGTGTATTCATAGATGTCTGATATTTGATGCGATGATGTGGCATAAGCTGGTGGAATATGGGTTTGTTTAGGAATAACTAGATATCCTGTTGCTAGATGATGAAATTGGCTCTGGTATGGAGATTGCAATTGATGGCGAGTTAGTCCTGAATGGTTGGAAAGTTGTGTCGGACCATGATGTTGGCTACTAGTATATGATGGATGTGTGTTACAAGAAGGCAAGAGAGACATTGATTGATGAGGTGGATAAGGAGTTAGCTGTGGGTTGTACTGCGGATGAGGATGATAGTATCCTGTAAATCTATTCTGTAGAGACAGCTGAGTTATCAGAAGCAATGTTAACAGTGTAAATGCTCATATTTTGAGCAGTTTGATTCTCTAAAATGCGCAGTCTAGTTGCCAGGAGCTCTTGTTTATAATAACTGTCCATGTGTTGGTGTGACTAATGAGGGCTTGTGTAATTCCTATATCTCGAGTCGAAATAAGGTGACTCAGACTGGTTGGTATTTTGCCGTGTAGAGTTTTTCTCAGCTGCGTCACTTTGGTTTTTTATATTTTTTTAATAGTTTGGAGAACAGTGCGGTGTTGATTGACTTAATTTTCCAGATCAATAATTCTTGTCCTTTGAAAAATTAGTGTTTGGTCCTGTTCTGATTCTATGGACTTAATCTTTGTTTTCCTTTGAATGTTATTTGACTTTGTTCCCGATGCATTGTTTTTTTTCCGTTTTTCCTCTTTCTATAGTGCAGTTTCTTTAAGGAAAATTGGAGGCATTTACTTCATCAGTAGTAGGAGTCTCTTCTATGTTTTCTATGGAGTTTTCTGTCAGGGAGGAGCAGCTGATATTACGAAGATTTACGGAAGCTACTGGAGGTGAATTGAAGGATGATTTTTTCAGGTTACCAGGATGATGATGTGTTTCGTTATCGGTTAATGTAACTTTACCTCCAGATGTGTTATTCTCTGTCTCTTGGTTATTTTCTTTGGGTTGAGATACAATTTTAGCTGCTAAAATAGAGCAAATCGTTATTGCATTAGTCGCAGTGAAGTTCAAGTTGTTGATAAGAATTGATGATATCTTCTATTAACCCAACGCATACGTAGTGGTACCAGTAATTGCAGGTGTCTAACACAATGCCTTCAGTCTGCACAACTTTCACACAATTTGGACAGAGTTCATCCTCCTCCTTTTCTGGTCGTTGTTGTCCATATGAGATGGGAAGATTTGTCACATTGGGAGAGAGTTGTTCGCCTGTTCTTTTGAATGGTTCAAGCTGGTTTGTGTTAAGGTCTCTGTGTATAATGTTAGATGACGAATCTTTCAAAATTCTCAATTGGGAGTGTATATTTTTAGTGTAGATGCTCAGTTCTGTATACTGATTCTGAATTTCTGCACAGATTTTATCAAAGATGTCGTTGATAAAAATACCAACCTTGCTGCCATTTACCGTCATCTTGTTTGTAGTATGATATAGCATGTATAGGTTCATGGTGAATTTGAGGAGACTGCCTGGTTGATTGTTAGATTTGCTGTTGAAGATTTTGTAGCAAGAATCAAGGTTCAGGTTAGTAAGTATTACACCATACTGTTTGTACAGCTACTGTTAAAAGGGTGCAATTTATAGATTCTATGTAAAATCCATCAGACTTATTAAAGTTTGAAACAACAGAAGGAAAAACGATAATGACTAAGTAATAATAAGGCTGACAGCAGGGTAAAAATAATGATAATACAGGTGTTAAAAGCTAAAGTTACACGTCAAGCTATTAACAATGCTAACTCATAAATGTACTCAAGTAGCAGTAAATTGTTGCAATAGTTTTTGACGAAAGTATTTTAGAATCTAAGATTGCGGAAGGAAAAATAAAAAGCACACTTCTTGTTCTAACTAATTAAGCGTATACTATAAATAAAGGCAACAGTAGTATACCGCTGTTCAAAAGTCATTAATCGATTGAGAGAAAACAAATCCTGGTTACAAACTAAAACCAAGAGAAACACATCAACTATAAGAGGAAAACAACGGGACAACAGAAACACTGAAGTGCAACAAAAACCTACGCCAACATACATAGAAATGAACTATTTGATAACAACTGCCATATTTCTGACTTGGTACAGGACATTTTAAGAAAAAATGGTGGGTTGAACCTGGTTTTATGGTTAGGCAAACCTCCCACGTATATATATGGTAAAATTGAAATAATATGCTACAACGATAATAGAAAAATAAATTATTACAGTGAGGAGATAATGATAAAGCTGAGTTCGATGTAAAAAGCAATAATGATTGTAATTTTAAAAGTAAATAAAAATTGCACTTATTTTAGTGATGCTAGACGACACTTCTAAATATATGTAGGAGACTCTGGTTCTAAATGTAAATACAAATACTTTGGGATTAAAATGTAAAAATAAAAAGAGTACTTGTTAAATAAAATATGAAAATAAATAAACCAGATACTTGTGATATTTACCCAATTATGTTTTTAACCAACTTTAAGTATTTATTCAAGTTTAGATCCAAAAAGAGGAATATGTATTAAAGACGGTTATGTCTAAGATAGTTGTATTTGTCTGAAAAAAATTCTGTAAATATATGATAGGTGTTACCGAGAAGACCAGCAGTTTCTGAAAATTTGTTGTAGAAGTTTGCACAGCCAGGCTTTCGATAACGCTGGATCTGGGTGAATGCTGTCAGGGTAAAGTGCAACGTTGAAGAATTTTCTATGTTTAGAGGAGCCTTTATGTTTTGAAGTTTTGCAGTTGGATGTCCTGTATAGATCGTAGTTGAAGTCTGGAGAGTGTGAGTGAAGAGAGGTGTTGATTGCCTTTATTTCTTTGTTTAGTGCTATAACGTTTTGTTCTAATGTGTGTTCTTGATCATAGAATACCGCCGGATCTTTGTGATGTTGTTTGGTGTTCCAATTGACAATAGAATAAAAGGGAGTTTCTAAGTAAGTGACCCTACAGTTCGATAATTTCTTTGTACCCTTGTGTTATTTCCTCAACTATCTCTTCGTTGTCAAAAGAGGGAAGTGTACCTTGTTTGCTTGTCCATTGAAGTGAGATTGCACTTGCCAATCCAGACGTATAACCAAATATCCCCTATAAGTTCAATCTCTGTTACTAGGTTGGCTTTTAGCCAGTTGATAGCTTGTTGTATGGTTCTACCTCTTTGACACCACCAGATTATATTATTCTGCTGACTTTGGACGAATTGGTTCTGTAATTTAAGTCCTTAACTACCCACTAGAATTACCGGTCTATGTGTTCTCCGGCCTTAAGGTGGGATTAGGCTCTTATTGCAGAATTTTATGATCTTACTCAACGACATGTACAATTTTATTATATGAAAAAATAGTACGCGAAAAATTACACCTAAAGCTGTTGTTTGCAATATATATATATACAACAAATCAAGTCAAAATGACAAACGGAGATAAATTAAAGTATCAGAAAAAAAGGGAGAAAAAAAAACACAATGGCGGCCAATGACAGGAGCACGACTACTGGATCCTGACAAAAAAAAAATTTGGGACAATATTCACACGGGATGAATTATCTGCAGGATATGAAAGACCGATACTATGGTGAATGGTTCTGGTGAAGGTGCTCTACAATAAGATAGATAAAATATCTATCACATTAAGCTAGCAGCTTATTGGCTCTCCAATTCAGGGAGCACGCATCAAAATCCTGGATTTGTCACACGTTTTGGTTGTATAAAAATGTTTAGGCCCTCGGCAGTGGATAAGTCGATTACGCGGAGAGCCTGAATTATTCGACTTAGTTCAGGAATGGCATTTACAAAAAAAAAATATATATATATACCTAAAACTTTTTGAAATATTTTGAAATTGAACAAATATAAAAATGGCTTGCCATACATATAGATTATCGAAAATTTAAGGGACACCATAACGAGTTGGTTGACCTTTATGGAATATCTGTTTCACAGATGACGACAGATATGTTCCAAATGTCGTAACCATAATCCGGTCCTCTTTTTACCGAATGTGACCTACCGAATTAGACCAATCACCGGGCTTGTACTTACATGAGCAAAACTAGGGGTGTCACATGTGAAGCAGGATCTGCTTACCCTTACGGAGAACCTGCGATCATCCCGGTGTCTGCTTGGGTTTGTGTTGCTCAGTCTTTTTGTATTGCTTAGTTTTCTGTGTTGTGATTGGATTGAATACGCAATATTACATGGTATTACTATATAGTTACAATTTTAAAGAAGAAGATACAAAAAAAGGCCATTTTCTTTTTACTAATGATTTGGAAAACAAGAAAGTACTTAATATCCTTCAGACGTTGAAATAATACTGATCTGTCAGATTTCAGTATTCATAGTGATATTATGAATTGTGTTCTTAGGTATTTGCTTTTAGGCTTCATTCTTGCATTTCAAAAAAAACTTCAAAATCTGCTGAAATGGCTCATTTTACGATTTATTCATAAGTATTCAGATATGATCCTGCCTAAAGGAATTACACAAAATATTTCATTTTTTCTAACAAGAACTAAGGACAGCAGACACAGAATAAGTTAACAATCTGAAGATAAGAAGAATGAGAGGAATGATGACACTAAAATAGTTTGGATGATAATTAAAAAAAAAAGAACTTAGAATAATTGACTCAACTATAGAAATCAGTATCAAGGCCATAATTGAAATACCCAAATCCAGACCTATCATACTATTTGTATTCCGCAAGGCTAGTTACATCATTTTCAATATTGAATATACTATACCTGATCTACAATATTTTCGTTATCGTCTATGAATTGTTGAAAAGTAAATACAGGTTCACTGTCTGTTTATTGAGACATAGGCAACTTTTTGACTGCTCGGTTAATTGCATCATTCGTAGGTCGAGAGTTGAACATTTTCTAAAGTATGCATGATGGCGTCAAAGTGGTAGTCATATGTTAAAATCAAGTACATAAAAATGCATGTTCATTTAAAATTGGTTCATTCTTATCTTTAACATTGAAAGGTGAGTTACGAAATGTTGCATCCAATGGAAATGAATCCGGGTATCAGACTTATCATTCAGGTTCCTGACTGGTATCTGTTATTCTGAAAAAAGTAAAATACTTAGTTACAAAAATACCGAACTCCAAGTAAAATTCAAAACGGAAAGTCCTTTTATTTAATGGCAAAATCAAAAGCCCAAACACATCAAACGAATGGAAAAAACTGTCATATTCCTGTCTTTGTACAGGAATTTGATATGTAGAAAATGGTGGATTAAACTTGGTTTTATAGATAGCTTAACCTCTCACTTGTATGCCAGTCGCATAGAAGTCCATTATATTGACAACATATAATGATAAGATGCTGTATATTCAAAAGGTTTATAGCCAAAATATAAGTTTGCAAGTTCCTGTGTACTAACCACATATGCTTCTTGTTAAAGATTATATTTTTCCTTTTATGTTTTTTGTTTTTCTATCGCGAAAGGTGGCTTTCTCATTAACGAAAGCCCCCTGTTTTCATTTATTCATATGCAAAACATGAACACCAATAAGAAGGGCCATTAAGCTCCAGTTCTTGATTTTCTTCAAAATAAGTATTAACAAGCGACATGTTCTTGCAGTCTTAGATATTGAGCTACCAGAATAGTCGTATGATCTGTAAATAGTTATCAAAGGTACCAGAATTATAATTTAATACGCCAGACGCGCGTTTCGTCTACATAAGACTCATCAGTGACGCTCAGATAAAAATAGTTATAAAGCCAAACAAGTACAAAGTTGAAGAGCATTGAGGACCCAAAATTCCAAAAAGTTGTGTCAAATACGGCTAAGGTAATCTATTCCTGGGATAAGAAAATCCTTAGTTTTACGAAAAATTTTAAGTTTTGTCAAGAGGAAATTTATTAAACCGATTGTGTTCTATTCTAGTTTGCGACATTCGCATGCAAAACAAGAGACGCGTACCCTGTCAACGCACTCGGTTTCGCAACATTTTTAGTTTTGAATCTGTGGATTACAACTCGGTGAAGAATAACTAGCTTGAAAAAAAAATCTACAAATGAGAAAACGCTTTCTTGGTTGTTGCCTTAATTTGATGTAAAACCCTTAGGCGAGATAAATATAGTCCTAGGCATAATCTACCATAATCATTAGCTCAATCACTGCATGTACCAAATAAGTGAACAATTATTATTATAATGTAATCAAAAATTGAATAAATAACTTTTGAATATAAATGGTTAAAAAGTCTAGCCAGATTAAAGTTGAAATCATCCCTTCGTAAATTTTACGGACGCCATCACGAGTTGACCGTTACGGAATATCCGTTTAACAAATGATAGCGGATATATTCCTAATGTCGTAACCACAATCCCGTCCCCTTTTCCCGAATGTGACCTACCGAACTAGACTTATTACCGGGTTTGTACTAACATGAGCAACACGACGGGTGCCACAGGTGGAGCAGGATCTGCTTACCCTTCCGGAGCACCTGAGATCACCCCCAGTTTTTGGTGGGGTTCGTGTTGCTTAGTCTTTGGTTTTCTATGTTATGTTTTGTGTACTATTGTTTGTCTGTTTGTCTTTTTCTCTTTTAGCCATGGTGAAAGTTGTATATATTACGTCACGTTTTATTTTTAAATCATGTGATGTGCACTGAAACCCTAATTTTCTCGAAGACAGTGCCTTCTTGTAACCAACGTCAAAACGATTGACAGAAATGTCGACCAGTTTGTTTTTTACATGTTGTCAGTTTTGGATTTGACCTCTATCTTTCCCTTTACAATCTGTTTTGGCAATTATGCAGTTTCAATTGTAGGCCTGAAAATGTTTTTTCTGCAGTCAATGTCATAGCATTTCAGTATATTGGAAACATTTATTGGTTGAATCTGTCTGCCATGACATTCGACTTAGTTAGCAGTTGACGTTGCAGATGTAAACTTGTCTCGCAAATGGCATTGCGTAATGACATTTAATTAACGTGGCGTTGTCCCTACATGTTGATTAGGTCATTGGTGGTCATTTAAAAATAAATCCGTCTGTCTGTACCGTTGTTTTAAGGACTGTAAGATGATATTTTGAAATTTCGCATCAGCACGTTGACGTATTCCTGTCTACAACCTTCTTATGGTTTGCTTCAGATCTCATTGATCAGTCTCGGCAATATGGAAGCATAACAACTTGATGCTGATCGTGGGAGTATGGATTCAAAGGAATATTTCATGAATATTTTATTTTTTAAATCAAGCATTTGTTTCAAAATTCGCTTTTAGAAATTCGTTCGGTAACTCAATTACCGCATGTAAGTCAGGTATTGAATTTTTCTAAACAGAAAGGAATATGGTAAGCACAAAAAGCAACCATTTGAAGATTAATCATGATTTGGCAAAATCAATCACCAAAATGTGTGATGCACGTCCGTCAGTATATTTAGTCATTTCTATTGAATTCTCGAACTCGAATGGGCGTTCTCAAGAAAAGTTATATATTGAAAGAAGGAGCAATGTTCTTACAGGAAACTGATCAAACGATTATCATATTGGTTATAGATACTAGATACTATTAAATACTAGATACTATTTTATTGTTATCCATTCGTTTGATGTGTTTGAGCTTTTGATTTTGCCATTTGATTAGGGACTTTCCTTTTTGAATTTTCCTCGGAGTTCAGTATTTTTGTGATTTAACTTTCTACAAAGCGATACTCGAGTACTCGAGTACTTGTTGACATCTTTAGTTTTGATGTCTTCAGTAAATGAAACTGAACTTATGAATATATTATAGAATAAATTACGTTTCAGGATTTGTGAGTAAACTTTGTAAATGGAGGCTTGTATTTCTGTTGACTACCAAATATAAATATAGGAAATAGGTGCACTGTTAATGAGGGTGTGAATGGGGTTTACAGATAAGAGAAATAGAGAATACTGGGCAAAATAAATAAAGAATAGAGACAGATGGAAAAAAAATAAAGAATAGAGAATAACGGGGTGCTAAAATATAAAGAATAACTGCAAAAATTAAAGTATAGGGTAAAAAAATACAGATTACAGAAAAGAACTATTCGCAGAATACAGTTATCAAGCAATTACAGAAAAGCCATTATTTTTAAAGATAAAAAATAATGAGCGAACAAATTAAGGAAAACAGAAATGAAGGACCCCATCCATATATATCCTCGTTTTTGAACCAACACGTAACCAAATCCCAGTGCAATGATTGAAACGCATGTTTTCGTTGTACAAATGGCAAAAAATTACATTAAAGAACAACTTTTGGACGGTTATACACGATTGCACGATGTAGGTGTTACAATCCTTACTTCTCAAAAACGGTAAAGGTAACGAATCTCCGGTGTACAAATCATCGTACACATAATAAGACAAGCACAATTACAGAAATTTAACAGAAGTATAACATCATACCATTCATAATTTTTTCGACTTTTTGTTTTAGATATAATATCATCTTAAATACAAGACAGTAGTCATAATTACATAAATGATAAGTCTTTAATAAAGGCGGCAGTAGTTTAACGATGTTCAAATCTCAAAAATAGATCAGAAAGAGACAAATCAAGGTAACAAACAGAGATTTGGGAATATAAAACAAGGATATTATACAATTTTGACAATGTATAATACAAACTGTATCTTATTTTAGAGCTGTTTCTATCTAGAAATTTTGATTTGATTGTTTAAAACCTATAGGTTTGATGCTCACACATGTTTACGTGCCTGATGACAGTTTCATTGCCCGGACGCACTTGTCCTGTGAAGGGAAAATTAGTGTCGACATTTTCCTGCCACGTATCATGGATTCTATTTGAAGTCAAATCAAAACATCGATCTTAATAACTGACGCAATATAATTTCTGATTAATTGCATCAGAAAAGAATTGGACAGCAAGAAATATACCAGTTTAACATTAAATTTTCTCTGGCAGTTAAAAAAATTAAATATCAAAACTTTATATAATGCAAATCGGTTAATTAGAAATTATAATCCATGTTCCTTACAGGAAAATGTATTCATACTTGTGAAGCGTTTATGTAGCGAAATCGCAATATTTGAAAAATCAATCAAGTAAAAATATGACGAAGTCAAAATTAATAGTTTCTCTTCAAAATTTCACGCCAAATATACTATCAATGTAGATCATGACATAACCTTCTTTAAAAAAGATTTGTTCATGTTGACAACAAACTAAATATGCAATTGATTTAAATGATGTTATGCACAAAGGTATGAACAATAAAGCAAAATTGCATAACAAAATAACAAAATTTTACATTTGTACAAGCAATTTATAACAACAATGTAAATATATGAGTGATTTAAATTTATTTGATGCAGCAAGGTATAAAAAATAATGCACAAATAACAAAATGGTTTAAAGATCATCTAAATGCATACGACATGTGTTAAATACTCGATGCGACGAATATGACGTTAATCCTGAATTATGATATACAGAATGTTTGACTTATAAACTGTGATACACGTGGATTGTAAGCACTGAGGTCCGTCATTGTTCTTGTATTTTGGATGTATTTATTTTGATACTTGATAGAGGTTAGACTAAAATATGAAATTCAGAATGCTTGATTAATAACAACTGCGCATGATTTTTGGCACTGTGGTCAGTTTATGTCTTGGTATTCGGTTTCAGGTATTTTTTAGCCTTGTTAAAGTTTAACTGAACTAAGATATTCAGAATGTTAATTTTTGTTTCAGACTTGGAGTAATCGATTATGATGAATGTCTTAGTAGTAAGCTTGCTTATATATGTTACACTTTCAGACTCCAGGAATCTAAATCGTGTAAGTACTAATGTACTTTTTGTATCACAAAATGTTAATTATATTTTAATTTCTTCCAAACATGACTGTTGAGATTTTTCCAAGACGATGAATTAGAGGCAACAGTAGTGTACCGATGTTCAAATCATTAAATCCATTAAAAAAAACACAAATCTATTAAAAAAAACCTCTGAGGGTATCGCATAAATTTGAAAAGAGCGAGCAAATGCGTCGTCTCCTGATATGTTCACATCATCTGCCAAGTGAATTGACACTCAGTTAAACTAGTTAATAAAGTGTTTCGTGATTCATTCACAATTAATCATTTATTTGCCTTCATATCGCTAACATTGTACCAAACATGCATTCAAATCGTATATTTTATTTTTGCTAATTTACTTTTTACCTGACTATGTCAAACCTCTGTCCTTTTTAAATTATAATTTTGAATATCATTTTATTGTACATAATTGAGTACAATATGGCCGAAAAATAGCAAAGGGACATTCAAACTCATAAATCATAGCTCTTACAAAAACAATCTACGTGTTTTATTTTCTCAATTTAGAGGGTGTCGTTCATTTATGTAAAAACTTTGTGCTTTGATAACGCCTATCTGCTAAATTCGAAAAGAAAATGATATTAATATATTTATCAATTCCATTGTAACAGAGTTGTGAAAGCTTTTGTTTTATAATGCACTGATATTTTATATATATTATAGCCACCCTTAAGGGTGACTAGATAATACAAATACACTGTACGATCACTTTTAGTCTTCGTTCGACTGGCAGCAAAACCCTTGCTAAAGTGGGGCATTCTTTTGGTTGTGCGAGATGTATAAATACGCAGCCACGTCCGGTGAGAAAAGGGACACTTAATCTGATTCCTGGCGTGAAGAGATAACTAAGGTTCCTGCACATTAAGATCATATGCAACAACTCATTAGCTAGCTATAAAACCAGGTTTAATCGATCATTTTCTACATAAAGAAATGCCTGTACCAAGTCAGGAATATGACAGTTGTTTTCCAGTCGTTTGATGTGCTTAAGCTTTTGATGTTGCCATTACTGACCTACAAATAATTTAATATATACGCTATTTTCATAATTAATTCTCTCAGCGACATTTCATTGCTTAAGAATATAAAAACATATATGATAGAGGCGAAACATACCAAAGGGATATTCAAACTCGTATGTTGAAAACAAATTGTCCAGTTGTTAACTTTGATGTCATTTGGTCACTACATCTTCTTATTCTTATATTGACAATGCCATGGCAAAAAACGAAAAACGACCGAAAGAGAACAACAGTACAAAATCACAACATTGAAAACTAAAGACTGAGCAACACATACCCCACAAAAAACCAGGGTTGATCTCATGTGCTCCGGAAGGGTAAGCAGATCCTAATCCACATGTGGAAGTGATCATTAATCATATACTGCTTGATGTCTTATTAATGTTCAAGAGGCGATATTTGTAACTAAACAACATGTTTAAAAGTGTAATATCTTTTTTGTTTTATTATTGCAGCCACTCTTCTTTCTTTAACTCTAATGATTATGACTTTAACACTTATATTTATAGGTATCTAGTAGGAAATGCTTCAATCTTTTTCAAAAATGGACATCGAGGAGTAAGTTTTTCATAACTTTTTCTTTAAAAGAAAGAAATGGCAACACACATTAAATATGTGGTAGTTGCATATATAGTAACGTACAAAGTAATTAATTAATTGAATGAACAAACAGGTGCTGTAACTAGTTGTTTAAGGTGGCACGGTAGTATTTCCTGGAACATAGAGATAATGATAGTCTTTTCAGAATATCTTACACTGCCCAAAATTCTACATATACAGTTAACTGAAGTACTTTTTATTATAATATTAAGAAATTAATTTGAATATTTATGATGACCGTTTACTGTTTTTGCTCTCTTTATAAACATAAGGCCACTAGTGCTTTTAGGTCTTTTATCATGAAGTGAATACAAAATTGAAAAAAAATTCTCAAAAATTCATTTTCACCTATATGTAAAATTATTTCATATTTTTTCTACACCTGATTCATCCCTGCGTTTGGGAAGTATGTTCAGTAGATACTGTATTTTTTGTCCAATCACACTGTTCAGATACATTGACTTAAGTAGGGTACACAAAAGAGCAACCTTAATTCCGGAATGTAAATACTACCGTGCCATCTTAAAACCAATATTTCAAATCCTGGAAGTCCGTCGAAATGATGAGCAAAAAACAATATTCGTAGGATTTAAGATCTCAATGTCACACAATATGTCACGATTAAAGGAAGAAAGATTAATACAAAAACTTTCAAAAGATGAGAAATGAAAGGCAAATTAATACTAGCACATATAAGGAACCCAGTTGCTCTTAGTTGCACTTACAAAACAGTATGACAAAACATGTATGAAGTTACAAGACTCATATTCTAAAGATTCTTTTAATTTTCGGAATAGTAATGGTCAATTACACTGATCTTTAAAACTGCAGCGGAAATTAAAAGAGTGACAACAGATCTTATATACTAAAGTTTTTAAGCTTTCAACAGGACAAAAGTCAGATGCGAACAGTTTTAATTCGGGTCCTTTTAGAAAAGAGCGTACCTAATAAACAATCTTTATCCAAGATAACCTATGTATAGAAGCGTACAATTGAGATAACATTAATTCAGCACATACCGGAAAGAAAAATGCTATTTTGTACTATTTAGAATTATAGATATAAAAGTTCTGATGCCAACACTTTAACCTTGTAAATACAGAATGACACTGCAATATTGTCATTTAGACATGTTTGTGCAAGAAAGATCTAGATCAGCTTTACAGCGAATTAAAATACTTAAAATAAAATAAATTTTGACCGTGGCCATGCACTTATATTGGAAATTGCCCAAATTGAAATCCTAATTACTAGTACATGAAGATATTTAAATGGATACTTTACCGTATGACAGACTTCATTCGTCACTATTTAAGGAATTCGTATGACGTGAAGCAACGAAAAGACATCACGAGTCCGAAACATCACAACATCAAGATTTTTTCAAGATCTTTATGCAAGATTTTAGATATGACAAAACGATTGACTATATCATAAACGTTTACTACATATCTCCTTATAAACACCAGCGATGCATTTAACTTACATGTATAAGTTCGTATAAAATAAGAAAACGATATTGTTGACATATTGTGTATTGTTTCTAAGAAAATGAGAAATGACTTATTTATTGAATACAAATTATTTAATTTTGTGCGTCTGAAGAGTTTTTCTGAATTTGCTTTCATCTGAAACGTTAAAAACCCATCCCAACATTATATTAGTTGTAGTTTCAAATACCACCATTTATTAGTTGTAAGTGAACTTTGAACTAAATTTTAGTTATTGAGTGTATTGTTATATTGTTCTCTGGGTATTTTTCTTTACGTTAGTTGTTTTAGCGCTTCTTGTTAATCTGATTGGTCAAGTCAAATCCAATTAATTTTTACAGTTTGTTGACAACACTGTTTAAGGTTAGGAGAGGGTTGAGCGCTCACACACATGTTTAACCCCGACACTTTCTTTATGTGCATGTCCAAAGTCAGAAGCCTGTGATTTATTTAATTATCGTTGGTTGCTGTCTGTCATATTTGTTCTTTGTTTATTGGTTCGTCCCCAGTCTCGTTTGAATTGTGTCATATGTTGTCATGCCGGTGTCTTTTATAGTTAACTATACGGTAAGGGTTTTGCTCGTTGTTAAATGTGTTTTCCCTTCTTGGAAGTGTGATATGTGAAGTTGGAAGTGAGAAAAATCAAAAGGGAAATGAGAATTTAACAAAACGAATGTGCCTACCAGTCTTTCGTGCAATACTCTATTTTCAAATACCGACTTTGTTCTCAACTTAATGGTTAAAGGAAAACAACTGGCTCTAAGGTTAGACAAACTGCTTATACAAAGAAAGTGGCAAATTGAAGATCCTATTATATTGAATTAAATGTAAAGGCTTATCAAATGAAAAAAAAGTCCAGACAAATATTTGTTTGCGGATAACATAAAATTAGGCTTTCTTTTTAAAATGAGGATTGATTTCGCAGACTGAGATTACGTGTGAATTCGCATGACGGGCGGTTCATGAATAGCAGGAGACGTCGCCTGTCGAAACATCCGATCTCGCTCTTTTTAGAGTTGGTTCGATTGTCTCATTAATGTGCTTCCTTAATTTGTCTGTTTGGAATCGATTTACAAGATTTGAACATCGGTAGCTACATTCGCCTTATTACAGCTTTGAGAATTACGGTAATTTTATCTGACTATGGTTTTATCAGCACTAACCAATCAAGATATGCATAATATTTTGCCAAAAAAATTATATATGGAAGTAAATGTCTCAGTCTGATATTCATTAATTGGTTAAACGCCTTGTAGATCCTTGGAATCTTTGATGATTTCTTACGTGATCAAATGCAGCAAAACGTCTTTAATTTACGTTTGATTTAGGAAAATTCATCTTTATTTGAGAGTTTTTGTTGGATTTAGAATGATTCATCTAATTGTTTCGACACCGGTACTCACAGGTTATGTGTTCCTTTTAAACAAGCTCTGTCGGTTGTTTGCAAAAATGTATTTTTTTTAGATACCGATGTATCATGTTTATATTATTGACACACTGCAACTGATTCATTAATGACATCGTAGGTTTCCCCTTTTTTGAATTTTAAAAAAATGCTTCGTTAATGTTTGCCACCATAAGTTTTCCCCATTTTGAATTTAAAAAAACAATATTTTCATTATTTTAAAATATTGTTTATCAACGCCTAGATAAAATGCAGAAACAAAATTGGTACCGCCAATAATTTTACGTTCTTTTTGTTCCCTAATATACTAGAGTCCCTTACAACAGTTATATGTTTTGATACTAATGTTTAAAAGAAAACAGTTTAATGAAATATAAGATAGATGAAAGGAAGGTAAACAACAAACAAAATCAATCATAGCATCAAAGATGTCAATTAAGATGATGAAAGGTAAACATCAGTACTTTAACTAGCTTTTTCTTACTTTTTTAAATGAATTATCTAATAGCAAAAAAACGACACTGTATAAAACAATCCAAATGAGATATATCTTCCTTTCGAAAGTCTAAGTGAATAAAAAAGACACAACCGCAAAAACATAGAAAAAAATGAATGGAGGATGTGTCCATGGGACACAATTGATTCCCCGCTTGTATATAACGCTAGAAAGGGGCATAACTCCACCCAAATTTAAACTTGATCTGAGTTTTTGGGTTATAGGCATTGTGTATAAGTTTCAGAACAATTGGTTGAGGCAAACTTAAGTTATAGATCGGAAACCAATTTCGTACGTACGAACGGTCGGACGGACATACGGACAGACGAACGTATGTACGGACGGACAGACGTACGGAAGGACAAGGGAAAACCTTAATGCCCCCTCCGTTACGACGGGGGCACAACAAGGTGACACAAATCACAGACAAAATTATTCATTCAGTTGAAGACAATATTAATCATTTAAAAGATATAGGTAGGTGATTATGGAAGCATGGAGTTAGAGTGAAGAAAAATCCTTGATTTTGCTAAAAGTAGGAGACTACAAACATATGCGAGTAACATAAAGCTGAAAAAAAACTCAAAAAAGCTTGCGATTATCAATTAAAACAAAAATATATATGCGTACCATAAACTTTAACAAATACGAAAGTCACAGTCAATGCGAAAGCTCATGATTACCATAAAATCTAATAAAATGATCTAAATGTATCAAAACAGTTTCCTTGAATCATTGTTGTACTTATCCAACTACTCGTTCTTTCTTTTATTTGAGTTTTTTGTTGCAGGCTAATCCAGAAAAGCGCGTTGAACGCGAATTAACGCACCATATTCATAACGTATTCGTTAATCGTACTTCTGTTTTGACATTGAAATGGTATAACAAAAATAGTTTACAAAACTTTCAATTGTTCGAAAGCTAAGAATTTTCTACTCTCATGAATAGATTACGTAGATGTATTTGGCAAAATGTTTAGGGTTTTTGTATTCCTCTATGCTCTTCAACTTCGTACAGGATTTGGCTTTTACCTATTTGCTTCGAGAGTCACTAAAAACTATAATGAAGACGAAACGCGCGTCTGGCGTACAAAATTTTCAGCCTGGTATCTTTAACGATTTTTTTTCATTCCATCTTTAGTGAAGTGTCCGATTATGATCGATTTATTATAAACTAATCTTTATTTTATAGAAAATATTTCCCGGCTTCCAATTTGTAGACGACCTTCATCCCAATATGGCAACATTGATACTCGGGAAAGTGATCATCCATCTGTGTTTCGTGATTTAACACAAACAGAAATTAAAGGCCTTCTTGATTTTCTTTATGCAGAATCAAGTTTAAACCTCACTGTTGCAGAAAAGGCTTCGGTTACTTCGAACTATATTTTTATTGCTGATATATATCGGCCTTTAAAAAGGGATATACTAAATCACCTTGATAATGGACATCCTCAACCAGAACGAGAAGCACAGGTTATGATTTTCAGAGGAGCTATTCCAAAACCAGACGTCATTGAAATAGTTGTTGGTCCTTTACCAAACCCTTCCGCCTATAAACATGTTCCGTACCGACCAAAATCACTTCCTTTCATAGACAGACCTTTTAATGTAGCAGATTACGTTGGAAAAGTTTTGATTTTTTTAGACAGGACACTTGGTGACATGTTGTTAGACCTGTACGGCGGACGGTTTACTAATTGCGGTGATAGATGCCTGATAGCTAACTATTTTAATCAGGTAACTTCCGTAATATCTGGCGTAAGAAAGCGAAGATTCTTTTGGTGGGTGCAGCATAATGTAGAATATAACATATTGAGACCTTTAGATTTTGCCTTTTTGGTTGAATCGGAACTTGATAATTTTTCTCTGCTGAAAGTATGGTTCGATGGACATTTCTTCAAATGTTTAGAAGATGTTCTTAGGTATTACAATAGATACAAGCATAATATACAAAAAGTTCCCTTTCCTGATGCCAATGGAAGTTCTCGTCGTATTTTGACCTCAAGAGGCATGCCTCCATTTGAAAAGCCCTTGAAGGACCCCCAGCAAGTTTCCCCTGATGGTAAACGATACAATATTTACGATAGACATATATCATATGGCTTCTGGGAATTTGATGTTGCGAATGCAGCTTTCCGTGGACCAAGGCTAAATGACATCCGATACAAAAATGAACGTATTGCATATGAAGTTAGCACACAGGAACTAGCAGTATTTTATTTCGGCTATAAACCGTTTGAATATACATCTTTTTATCTAGACAACAGCTACCAGACAGGAACTTTAGCAAAATATCTAGTACCTGGAGTTGATTGTCCTTTGGATGCTACATTCCTTAGCTCATCTTACAAGGTTGAAACCCAAGATAAACCACTTTTCAATGAACATTCGATTTGTGTATTTGAATTCAACACAGGACTACCACTTCGTCGTCAGCATGGATACTTTAAAAATATTCATAGTTTCTATGAAGGTGTTGAAAATATTGTTTTAATAGTAAGGACAATTCCGACAGTCTATCCATATGAGTACATTATTGATTTTATATTTTATCATAATGGCGTCATGAAAATTAAAGTGACAGCTTCCGGTGTTGTTGCGAGCACATGGTATGGACAAGACAATCCATTTAGTTTCCAGCTTGATGATAACCTCATGGCACCTCTGCATCAACACTTATATCATTTCAAAGTTGACCTTGACATTAAAGGAACAAAGAACAGATTCGAAACTCTGGATATTGAATCCGTCGTTACTCCAAATGAAGCAAGTGATGTTCCCAATGCCACGATTATTCAAAACCAGTTTATAAAACGACTTAAGAAGACTGAATTTGAAGGAGCCTATAAATTTGACTTCAACTTTCCAAAGTATCTAACGTTTGTTAATAATAATGTCAAAGACAAGTTTGGCAATTCGGCAGGATATAGACTGGTAAATGAAGGAATGATAAAAAACACAAGACCTCCAGATGATGGAAACAATCCAGCTGCCAGCTGGTCGCAATATCAGGTTGCCGTAACTAAGTACAAAGATAGTGAACCATCGAGTAGCAACATGTTTGCACATTCTTACAATCCTGTTTTTAATTTTCAAGAGTTCATTGACGATAACGAAAATATTGTAGATCAGGTAAAGTATTCATACACAAAAATATCAGTTATAGGAATGCTTCCAACTTTGGTAAGTTTTGGATTTCCAAATTTTGGCCTCTCGAGCATCACTGAATTGACATTGATTGTCAAAATACGCAGTAAAATTGGTACCGTTAATGTTATTGCATTATTTTTGTCCTCTCAATATAAGAGTCCCCTCCAACAATGATATGGATTTATTTTAATAGTAAATTAAATGTTTCGAAAATTACTGTTGGAGAACATCTTTTTTTATGTAATGTCGGTATTCTCATATTTCGAATTTAGTATTTAAAAGCGAACAGTTGTTTTGCACCGTAGGGTAAATTTCTTGAAAGTAAACCTTTTGATACGTTTAAAAAAGTAAAGTAAGGTAAAATATTTTTCACAAATATCATTCGTAGTAATTCTCATTATTACTTTTTATTGAAATTACCTTTTAATTAGCTTATAATGCAATTTATCAAAGTTTCGCCGTTGGTAGAAATCGAGGTCTGTTTTAAGTTTTAAGCATTTACAATACTTTATATCATTCCATCAATTTACTATAAAAAGTTAACTCAAGTGTAGAAAATTCTCAGGGACCAGTGATCTATATTGATAGAAAGCATAAAGGAAAATTATACTCTACCGAAAAAGAAGTAATGACTTTGTTCATTCAGTATTGTTGACAATGAAGTAAAAATTGTTGAAATAACCTTGTGCATTATACTCATAGAATAGTATGATCCGTAATTTTGAGCACATTTTTTTTTGTATATTTATAGTATGTTTCATTTACAACAAATTAAAAGATATTGGAAAAAAAGTATACTTTGGTGGATAGTTGTCTCATTGGCAATCATACCTCATCTCCTTATCTTTTATATACTAAATTTTTCACTATGAAAACTAGGAAAAAATATACAATGTTAGGGAAATAATGCAATTAGAACGTAGTTAAAGAAATAATGGATAAATTAAGGCGATTTGAATTATACCGATGTTTGGATATGAAATTATGTTTTCAGAGTTCTCAATGAAGTCAATTCCAGAAAAACACTTAGGACTCTCGAAATCTATAAAGTGTTTTTTTTTTTCATTTGCAAGATACCTTTTCTTTTTGTCTTGATGAAAGATCTGTATGAATTCAGCATAATACATGTCATATGCAGAACAAGCTCTGTTTAATAAGATGTTGTAGTCAATCTTTAAATTGACACTGGAAATTACTAGTGTAAAGGATAGATGTAAAAAGTTTTGATAATACTGCAATATTGAACGATTGTGCTTGAAAAGTTTTGAGTAGATAGTTTTCTAAAATTCTTACATTCTCCAAGGATAAAATTCATTCAATCCGTTTATGTTATTATAGTTTAAAAAATGGTACAAAACTAAGCTTTTGTATAAATATTCAATGAATCTATATGTATTTATGTTGACAGGACCTTGTTGCCTGGGTTTCAATGGGAATGTACCACATTCCTAAGAAGGAAGACTTGCCTAGTACCCACACACCAGGAATGTCTCGTAGTTTCTATCTAATACCATTTAACTATTTTGATGAGAGCCCTGGAATGTCAGTTAATAATGCAGTTCGAATAGATGCTGTTGAAAAAGATGGCAAAACTGAGTCTGTTAAAATACGAAGATATGGCGTCAGCAGCGATGTTGATTGTATTCCAAAGAAAAATCCATTTGAGAAGATGTTGAAAGAAAACCCATGTTCTATTGTCGAGTGCTAAATAAAATAGATTAACTTATAAAATGAAATTGAATTTTTATGCTAACCTTAAGTTAGAACTTTCCAATTCTCTGTTTATAGGTAGCTTATTTATGGACCTCTATTCAATATATATTAGCTCGGGTAAATCACCATTTGTTAAAGCCAATAGAGAAAACCGAATGCATATTAGACACAATTAATCATTCGACTACATCCTTGATTTTTAGTTTTCATGGAAAGCTGTCTTCATGGCATTATACCACAGCACTTTATGTTTATACCATGGCAAAGAAAAGACAGATAAATGTACTTTTCCACCTGAAAGGTGTTTGTTATTTAATATATTTATGATACTGTTGGATATTTGAATTCTAGAACCAGACAGGTGGCTTTATCATACCTTCTCCTTAGGTTCTTACAAATATATTTTGAACAAGTAGGACACACGCTGTCTGCTTAGGTATTTTCAAGACAATTGTTTACTTAACAAAACAGTGAGAGAAAATGAACCCTGTGTATATTACTCTTCATTTTTATGCAAGTTGGTTGCAGATAGTGGTGCAAATATGTTGTATAGCAAACTATTAGTGCTTTAGATAGCATGCAGATAGCTAGATGCTTTTCTTTATTCCATTATTTACATTTGTGTTATTTAAACAACAACAAAATAAATATTAAAAAAGTACGGTATAATGAATATTTCTGTTTTTGTGACAGTTCATTTTGGGGTCCTCTTTGAGGTACGTGATTAAACTATGTCGATTTCTTTGCTAAATCAGAGACACTTATTTGGATTTAAACAGCTAAACCTTAAAGAGACGGTTGTAAATTACAGGATAAAAACAATATAATATATACAGTGTCGAAAATATAAAAAATAAATTGTACTCGCTACGAAACAGGAGCCTCGCTTTTTGTCCTGTTACCAAAGTTCGTACAAATGAATTTATATTTTCCGACGATGTACACATATTGTATATCTATTGGTAATTTTAATCAATTTGAAATGAGTGTCTTAGTTTTTAGTTTGATTTTGTTTACCATGAACTGTATCTTCTTAATGAATTGATAAGATTTGATTAAGTAAGCAACTGGTGCCTCTAATTGATGTAAATTATAAATGAGATTATTTTGCTTTGGTAAACAGGAGATAAACCAATTTGAGTCGTGTTCAATTGTCCTTTACACAAGCATTGTGCGTCCGAAAGTTGCGATAGCATCACGAATGAGTCAGGACTTCTCTATTATGTGTTTATATGAAGATCTCATCAAAAAGAGCGATTTATTTTAAACATTATCAGATGAACACGATTTCGACTGAACCAAAGGTGCAAGTTAACGTTTTTCATCACTTGGCGTCCGTCCGTCGACCGTCGTCGTCTGTCGTCGTTAACTTTTATAAAAATCTTCTTCTCTGAAACTACTTGGCTAAGTTTAACAAACTTTGCAACAATCCTCATTCGGGTATCTAGTTTTATAAATGTGTCCGATTACTCCGTCTGTCAACCAACATGGTTAAAAATGGAAATAGGGGTAAATGATTTTACTAATATCTTGAAAACAGCCTTAAACAGAAAAAAATCTGACTGAATAGAAATGTTCAGAACGATGAGATCTACCTATTGTCTATTTATATCAAAACTGTCAGACGACTACTTATAAGAGTTATTGCTCTTCAATGACGAATATAACATTTTGTTTTAATTTTGACTAAAATCTTGAAAAAAAATTAGAGACAAACGTTTAAATTCAAAAACCATCATCAAGACAAGAGCTACAAATGAGTCAAATGGTGGAAATCGTCAGGCGACTTCTTATTGGAGTTTTTGCCCATTAAGGACGATTTTTATCATTTTTTTTATGTTTTTGCCTATTATCTTAAATAAAACAATAGAAAGAGAGAACTTTCAAAATCAAAATTGATCAGCGAGAGTAGATCTACAATTAACGCAAATGGTTGAAATTGACTGACGACCCCTGATTGGAGTTATTGCCCTTTAATGACGATTTTTACCAGTTATGTGCGTTTTTGTCTAACATCTGAAAAACTAAAAAGGATAAATAAAATTTTAATGAAGCAAAACGACCAGCAAGACAAGATCTACAAATAATTCTAATGGCCGAAATCGTCAGTTCACTACTTTTTAGAGTTTTAGAGAAAGACAAGATCCACAAATAAGTCAAATGTCTGAAATCATCAGTCTTAAATGACGATGTTGTAACAATATTTTGGGTTTTTGCCTATTTTCCTGAAAAGTAGATAAGATAGATAGACACCTAAAAGAGCAAAAATTATCAGCTAGACAAAATCTACAAAGAAGTCAAATTTTGCTGAAATCGTTACTTGACCCTTAAGATGAGTTGTTGCCTTGAAATGATAGTTTTTCTACCCTTTTTTGTGTTTTGGGCAAAAACGAAAGAAGATAGAAAGAAACTACAATCGCAAAAAATGATTAGCAATACAAGATCAACAAAAAACATATAATATGTTTGTCATGAATTCTGTTCAAGTCCACAGTGTTTGAGAGTCTACATTGTAGAAAATGCAAATATAACTAGGTGAGCGGCGACACGGACTCTTTTTACAAAACAATCTTGCGACTAAAATTAATCGCATACTGAAATGTTCATGAGTATATTTTCTGGTAAGATTGTTTCTGAAATAAGTCGCAAACTCTTTAGTTGTTTGGATTTATCCTTATCAGAAAATCATTTTAATCTTTTCTACTTTAATGATTTTAAATATTGCATTTATGTTAGTTTACAAAAGATAAAGTTTTTCGCATTTTCGGTTTTCCTTTTGTATGAAATCCACTCGAAAGACAGCGACGGAAAAATATATTTCAAATGCATTAAGGATGTACATCTCTGAGGAGCCAAACATTTCTAGAATTAAACTTTTTTTCTTAACCTGATTTTTGGTTTTATATGACTCTAAACAAATTAAGGTGAAGAAAAAATCATATGGTGGTGCACTTCTTTTTTTTTTTGGTACAGCCATTTGAAAGTACCCAAATTTGATGATTTTCTCATTTTTCATCAATTTTTACCCTTTTTTGAGCTATTATCATGAAACAAATCACAGTTTCACAATTAAACCTTTTTTTCATACTTTCACTAAAGATGAAGTGGACCACTCTCAATAAATATACCTTGAAACAACTGTAATTAGGTGTTAATATAAGAAAGTTTTATAAAATTTTGTAGCTTTTTCGTGTCAAATTTACCATGTTGTCAATTTTGTCAGTATGGGATTTTTTTTTTAGAACAAAAAGCATATTAAATCAACTTCTTTGTTATAAATGATTGAAAAAAATACATATCTAAGAAATTTGAAAAGAAAAAATTGATAGGGGATGTACATGTATCTGGTAAAATCATTTCTTGTATCCCTCACCCATTTTTTCAACATTTTGACTAATGAAAACTACTTATAGCAAATACACAATTTTTACACAGAGTTAGTTTTGATTATATTTTTTAAATTCATTTGTATTTTCCACTTGTATCACATATTTTGGAAATAATTCCAGAACGAGATTTCAACGAGACTAAAACGTCAGAAGAATACATCCTTAAGATACAAAACCTTGCGACAGCTGACTTCATCGTGTTCAACAATAAGTTTAATCAATAACTGTATAGTCAGGTGTAAAGGGCATCGAAATATCAAAATGCAAAACAATAAAGGAACAACAACATCGGCCTAGTTAATGACAATACAATAAAGGAAAAACAAATATCAACCGGCAGCAATCAACGACAACCAGTTAATTACTGTCTCGGATAGACACATATAGAATGTAGCTTGGCTTAATTCGTTTGAGAGCTCTAAACCCTCCCCTTACACGGTGAAAAGAGCTTATTTTATTATTAGATATGACTGATTTGCGTTGTCGTAACTCTTTCGTTGAGATTACAATTTGTCAAAGACGATGCCTTCACAGAGTCAATGTCAGCGGAAAACACTTTATAATTGTTGTTTGCTAATGTATAGGGTAAATCTTTTTTTAGTAACATCTGTGTAATGGAAATATTTACCAAAATTTTTATACATTAATGTTAAAGGTAGATGTTAAATGAAATGTACATATTGGAGAGAGAATTGTAATTCATTTGTAAGACTTTTCATATTTATGAAGAAAATTATGTATTTAATCTCATTTTTACGACTGATTTTACAAACCTAAAATTTTTTGTTTGATTTTAAAGTTTTTTCAACTTTGCTATATAAGGGGAGATAACACAGATTATGTAACTTTTAGTAAGTAATATGTTAGGAATTTACCTATTTTGTTTTGCAGCAAAAAAACTAGTTCTGGACAGTTTTGCTCAACAAAAAGCACCGTGACCCATATCTTATATCATATTTAAACAAAACTGTATGATATAGACTACATTTTGGCAAATTATTGAAAAATTCTATCGATTTGAATTTATACCCCTTTAACTACTTTTAGTGTACTTTAAATCGATATCAATTTAGAAAAGGGAGTTCGCTTCAGAATGTGAAAACCCTGAGAAATAAAAGCGTTTGAAAAATGTCTTAATGTTTCAAATAAAAATCTAATGAGAAATTTTGCAAAATGTGTGAATTTTTAAAATGAAATAATACTTAATACGTTTGGATTGTCTGAAGCGCGTTTCTGACGCTAAAGCACAATCATCCGAAAGCCAATGATAAATAAGTACATGAATACTCAAAGAGTTTTATAACTAAAAGAGTTTTTATGACTGAGTGTAAATTCGCATGACTGGTTATGCATGCCTAGCTTTCCCGATCGCGCTACTCTGGAGTTCATGATTTTCTCTCAGTTTTTGTTTGTTATCTTGGTTTGTCTATTTTGAATCGATTTACAATATTTTAATTTCGGTAAACTACTGTCGCCTTAATTTTCGTCGCCACGGCCAGAATTGAGAACATAAGTGAAGGAAAACAAACATGAGTCAATGTTTTATAGAAATACTAAGTCAATATAGATTCCTTTATCCATTGAAATATATAAGAAAACATAAATAATACCGGATCAGTATAAACTGTTTACCATATTGAGCCCTATGAACTCAATCTGTTTGAATTTGTGATATTCGGATTGTTTTGAACAAGATTTATCTGCTTTATCACATACAATATCCCTAATTATAGTAATGCGTTCATCTTCTGCAAAAGAATTGACAAAACAAAAATCAAAAATCGATCGAAACACTTAGATTTATCTAGCGCCCCAGTTACCCAGTTAAGTACAGATGGTCTAAGAGAGACATTGCGTAACTTTTTTGGAACCTTTGGTTTTCGATGCCCTCTTAACCTCTTGTTTGTTTTGGCCACTTATGAGTCCTATGTAGACAAGAACCAATCCACATTTGATTTAAATAACATATGTGCACTAAAATACCTGACGAATGAAATATGATTTATATATAGTAATGGACATTTGATCGACTTTTGATAGAAAGTTCAATATCAACAAAATTAACAGTCAAATAAATTACTTCCCGGCAATGAATAATTGCTTGCTATTCCATTCGTGAACAAAAGGACTAAACAAATAAACTAGTTTAAGAAACGAAATAAATTCAGTGCAATCAGTTTATGTTTAAATTGAGTGAAATTTAAAATATTCAATACTTTTAATAAATATCAACTATAAATTAGGATTTTGAATATATTATTCAACACGCTGTGTTATGCAACATTTAACTACGAAGTAAACTCCTACAACTATTCTGCAAATGATTTAATTTAGAATTTAATGTTTATAAACGATTATTATGCTCATCTTATCAATTAAATGCTTTTTCATGGAACATAAACACAGATAGGTCAGATCATAAACAAAAGGTAGTCTTTTTGAGTAATGATGAGAGATATTTATGGAATTGTATAAAAACATAATATCATTAGAGGTGTCGTCTAAAGAGAAAACAATTGTGGTATATTTTTGTAACAGGTACTTGCATGTTATTCAAATATATCATCGTTTATTGAAATACACCAACGTATATAATATGTGTTAAATAACTTTCTAGCGAAATGAACCCTTAAAAACTAATATTTTACCTTAAAATGAAATTAACACAATATTAAATTTGATTCTTCCGGAGCGACTTTTTTTTAAATTTTTATCTCACTAGAAGCACTCTTATCCTGAATACTTAAAGATACGAAATCTTAAAATGCTTGAATAGATTTTTAATCCCGAATGTGACCTACCGAAATAGATTGATCACCTGGTTTGCCTGTTGGTATTTTTCTTTTTTAGCCATTGCGTTGACAGTTTATTTTCGACTTATGAGTTTGAATGTCCCTTTGATATCTTTCACCTCTCTGTTGAAACGTGTTTGCATGACTGGCTTAAAGCAGTTCTGTAACTTGTTTACATCAACAAATCATATCAGAATTTTGGCTTTTGTTTGATTTTAATGTTGAGACTTCCATTATGCTAAGATGAATACGGTAATTCAGTAGAATACGGTAACTCAGCAATGTTTAGTTACCTCAGTGTTTCGTTGTTTATTGTTAAGTATGTGATACCTTAATTTATTGGCATCTACGAGGGGATTGATGGGGTTTACAGAATAGAGAGAGTAATGGGCAAAACGTGCAGAATAAATGGCAAAATAAATAAAGAATAGAGAAAAATAGGGCAAAAAAAAAAAAAGAATAAAGAATAATGGGGTGCTAAAATATAAAGAATAGAGAATAGTGGGCAAAACATATATGGAATACAGAAAAATAACCTAAAAAAATTAAAGAATACGGAAATGAAGGAACCCCATCTTAACCCTCTACAACAGACTATAAGTCATCAAGAAAGTCAGAATTTCCCCTTTATAATGTTTATTATACATATCTATTCTATATTAACATTCTACAACAGGACATGGATTTTCTTTTAACTTCGCCTTAAATGTATTTTTCTTTGGAATGCAATCTACATCACTCCTTGTCCCATATCGATGAATATTAACTGACTCTGTTTTGCCTTGTTTTTCCACAGCATCTATTCGAACTGCATTGTTAACTGAAATTCCAGGGCTCTCATCAAAATAGTTCAATGGCGTAAGATAGAAACTTCTAGACATTCCCGGAGTATGCGTCACGGGTATATCTTCTTTATGAGGAATGTCGTACAGTCCCATTGTAACACAGGCAACAAGGTCTTGTCAACATAAATATGTTGATACATAAATATATATGTTAAGAGATGTACATGTAGCAATGAGATAGAACTTGGTTTAAATATATATTTGAAAAACTAATTGAATTAAATGAATACATTTAGTCAATTTACACTTTAACAATATCTATTTTTTTTAATGATAATATGAATATGCTCAATAGAAGACTTTCAAATTCGTGCATTTTCCAGTGCATATCTTATGTCACAATGATTATGTTATTTTGGCATAGTAAGAACTAATTATTCAATGACGTCATTTATGCCTCGGAACGCAACCGGTGTAACCAATTAAAAAGCAGTCGCGATCTATCTATTTCAGAAGCTTGAAGTATTTGCTTTAGTGAATAAAATGTAATATTAGAGGCCAGTAAAGGAATATATTTGATCAAAACCAAACGAAACAAAAATGGAAACCTTTCTACATAAAAACAACTCTCCCACGGGTTAACGTGACATCTGTATGATCCAACTAATTTTTTAGGTGAGCATGAACTAAGAAATTGTCTAATATAATGAATATTACAAATAGGACAAAAACATTTTGTACTTTGAATACAGAGAATATGATATCCCAAATGAATACGCTATGTAAACGTGTGTGAGATGGGTATAAATCTCACATAGCACATCTGCAAATAAAAATGTTTTTAAATAGATAATTTACCTCATCTACAATATTTTCGTTATCTTCGATAAATTCTTTAAAGGTAAATACAGGATTATCGTAATTTGTAAACATGTTGCTACTTGTTGGTTCGCTGTCTTTGTACTTTGTAACTGCCACTTGATACTGCGACCAACAGACAGCTGAATTGTAAGTATCATTCGGAGGTCGGGTGTTTTTATTCATTCCAGTATTTATCAACCTATAACCTGCCGAATTTCTATACTTGTCTTTCACATTATTATTAACAAAAGTTAAATACTTTGGAAAGTTAAAATCATATTTGAAGGCTCCTTCTTGTTCAGTCTTTTTTAGCCATTTCGTAAATTTATTTTACACTATTGAGGAGTAGGGGTTATCGCATACTTAATTATGAGTAACTACAGGTTCAAAATCAAGAGTTTCGAATCTGGTTTTTGTTCCCTTTATATCAAGGTAAACCTTGAGGTGAAACAGGGGCTGATGTATAGGTGCCTTGAGATTATCTTCGAGCTGGAAACTAAATCGATAGTCTCGTCCATACCATGACCCAACCACGACACCGGACGCAGTTATCTTAACCTTAATGACACCATTATGATAAAATATAAAATCAATAATGTAATCATACGGAAAGACAGACGGAATTGTCCGTAATATCAAAACAATATTCTTAACTCCTTCGCAAAAGCTGTGAACATTTTAAAAATATGCGTGGTGACGCCGAAGTGGAAGCCCTGTGTTGAATTCAAATACACAAAATGCGTGTTGATTAAATAGAGGTTTATTATGAAACTCAACCTTGAACGCTGAACTAAGGAAGGTAGCATACAAAGGACAATCAACTCCAGGTACCAGATATTTTGCTAAAGTACCCGCCTGGTATCTGTTGTCCTGATATAAAGCTTTATATTCATAAGGCTTAGAGCCGAAATAAGCGGTTGCTAGTTCCTGTGTACTTATTTCATACGCAATACGTTTATTTTTATATCGAATATCATTTAGCCTTGGTTCATAGTAAGGTGCAATTGCAACATCGAATTCCCAATAACCGTATGCTATATGTCTGTCGTATATATCATATCGCTTACCGTCCGGGGAAACTTGCTGTGGGTCTCTTAATGGTATCTTGAATGGTGGCGTTCCTCTTGATTTTAAAGTACGTCGAGATTTTTCAGTTATGTTTGGAAAAGGAACTTTTTGTATTTAAGGTAATATTGAAGAACATCTTCCAAACATTTGATCAAATGTCCATCAAACCATATTTTCGGCAGCAAAAATTTGTCAAGCTCATATTCAACTAAAAAACAAAATCCAAAGGCCTTATTACACTATAGTCTACGTCACAATATAACTACCAAAAGTATCTCCTCTTCCTTACGCCGGATAATACTGAGGTGACCTGGTTAAATAAGTTAGCTGTCAAGCACCTGTTACCACAATTAACTAAACGACCTCCATACAAGTCAAACAGCATATCACCTAGTTTCTTGTCTAACAAATCCATGTTTGTTCCAATTTTGTCTGCTGCATTGAATGGTCTGTCAATGAAAGGAAAAAATTTAGGACGGTATGGAACATGTTGGTAGCCTGAAGGCTTTGACAGAGGACGAACAACAATTTCAATGACATCTGGTACAGGAAAAGCTCCTCTGAAATCATTACATGTGCTTCTCGCTGAGGTTGAGGACCTCTATTATCAAGGTACTTTAGTACGTCTTTTTTGGGTGGTAGATAGAGATCAGCAATAAAAATGTAGTTAGAAGAAACGGAGACTTTTTCAGCAACAGTGAGATTGAAAATTGATTCAGAATAAAGAAAGTCAAGTAGGCCTTTAATTATTCTTTTTGTTAAATCACGGAACACAGATGGATAATCATTCTCTTGAGTATCAATGTTTCCATAATCGGACGAAGGCCGTCGACAAATTGGTAGTCGGGAAATTGATTCTGTGAAATACAAAACTGATTATCAGCATACATTACTTCATACTTAAAGGTAAAAGTAGGATAAATACACCAAGGGTGCTTTAGCTAAAAAGTAAAATAACAATAAATACCGAACTCCAAGGAGAATTAAAAACTTGGTACATGCATTTCCTTATGTCGAAAATGGTGTATTAAACCGGGTTTTATAGCTAGCTAAACCTCTCACATTAATTGTTTTTTTATTTATTTTGACTACTGAACATAACTGTGTGGTTTTCCTATGCATTCATATTGTCAATGGCGAATTTATTTTTGTATGTTAAAACATCAGTTTGAAGGCATTTGTTTTGACTATTGCAAATTGGATTGTTTAGCTTCATGTTACGAATGTATTGTTAAAGCGTGTGACATACACTCGAAAAGAGTTTTTTCAATGTGGTTAAATTATTGTAAATATTTATTTTAGCTTAATTTCAAGCTTGAATAGATTTTTAATGCTGATTGAATATTAAATATTTCTTTATAAAACTTATTAAGCAATGTTTTATATTGCATCTTCTTTTCCGTACAAAATATATTTTTTGTTCATTCAGTTAGAACTCTAAGCATTACTTATAGTAACAATGAGATCAGTTTTGCATAATTAATTAATCATTCAAATTTAGTATTGCATGGTGATCACGTACTGTGGATTATTTGGTTTAACCACGAAATCAGTAGAGTGTCTATATGGCATTTTGTTTTGCTTTGTTTGTTTTGTTTTTATAGTGATTAAGATTATAACACAATGTTGGCAGCTTTACCCCTATTTTTGACTATTATGTCTGTTTGATTTGCTCACACATTGTTGTCAATATAATTGAATTCTATACGACATTCATACAAGCGAGAGGTTTAGCTAGCTATAAAACCAGGATTAATTCACCATTTTTTACAAATGAACATGTCTGTACAAGTCAGGCATAGGACAGTTGTTTTCTATTCGTTTGAGGTGTTTGAGATTTTGATTTTGCCATTTGATAAGGGAATTTCCGTTTTGAATTTTCCTTGGAGTTCGGTATATTTGTGATTTTACTTTTCATTAGCAATATTGGGATACCAATTTTCGGTGACTTCGTGGGTATAGATAAACCACGAATTTAAATGTTCAACGAAGTATAATATTCCAATAGGCTAGTAAAAAGACTTTGGCTAAAAAACAAAATCAAATATCAATGAAAATACAATTTTTCTTAAATCAATAAAATTGGTAACCACGGAAATAAATAAATCTACAGTATAATATATTTAAATTGATGATTTATAATTATTCTTAAAGATAAGAGATATTAAATACTCACTTCTTGTTGCCCATTTTTGGAAAAGATTATAGCATTTTTTCACTATATGCCTTTAATATATTAATGCTAAACATTTAAAAATTAGAAGTAGAGAATAAAGAAGTAGTTGGGCTATAAATTAGGAAACACATGTCTTTTTCTTAAAAGTACGCGCTTTACAGAGTGTTATGCGGAATCTTGTTTTAGAGTTAAGTTCTATAAACTGAAAAACTGAAAATCGACGTGACAAGCTTGGAAATAAAGCTTTATGAAGATAATTTGCATATAACAAATGATACTTTAATTGCAATTATAATCAACAAATGCAGTTAAACTATAAACTTTGCTTAAATATTGTTTAATGTTCGATTGGTCATGAGCCTAATATACAGTCACTGCAGTTCTAACCGGATATTTAATTGTTATAAACAACATAAAAGATACCTTCCGGAGCACACGGTTTTTGGTGGGGTTTTGTTGTTCAATCTTAGATGTGTGTATTGTTTTGGTAGCCACTTCAGTCTACCTGTTAATTGTTCACATCATATCTAAGAACAAAAGAATGTTGGAGCCCGGAGTCGAATAAATTAAAGAAAAACGATCAAGGTCTGCCATTATCACGAAATATTTCAAATAAGAAAAAGATAACACAAAAACTGTCGAGTTTATATGTATGTGGTGCAGTTAAACTAGTTTTTTTTTTATCTTAAACCTCCATGTTTAATCTTGGTCAATGTACTGACAAAATGGTACGTGAAAAAAATATCCATTCAAATATAAGTAACAGCAGTTTATTGATGTTCGAATCTCATATATTGAGTAAGAAGACAAATGAAGGTAACACACAAACACAGATGGAATCGCATGATCTCTAAAACGTGCGAGATAGAGAGCGTCAAAATCAGTCCAGGAAAACCTGTTTCCTCCAAATTGACGTAATATAAAAGAGACATTAGATACAAAGGGGACAATTAAAAACGTTAGTAAAAGAGAAACAATCATTGGCAAAAAGAAAACTAACGAATAGACAAAAAAAAGTCTACAAAACACTACACAAACAAGAGTGCACACGAATGTCTCGCCTTCTATACTGACCATTGGTGTATGGAAATATTTTACAATGTACATGTCAGTCTGGCAGGTTTTATTTGACCTTGATCTCATTTTCACGGTTCATTGCTCAATGTTAAGTTTTTGAGTTTTGGTCTGTTTTTCTTAAACTTAGCAATAGGTCAACTATATTTGGTGTATGGAATGATTATAAGGTATATATGTCTGTCTGATTTTATGTTGATAGTTCTACACATAAAGTTTTACTACAAGTATCACATTAACATTTATGATCCAAGAAAATGAGGTCAAGGTCAGATAAACCAAGCCGGAAATACATGTACACCTTTAATAAAATCATTTCATACACAGAATATAGATGACCTATTGCTTATATTATAAAAGAAACAGACCAAACCATGGAAATTCTATATTGACCAATGAACCATGAAAATGTCAAGGTAAGATGAACCCTGCCAGACAGACATATTGCTTAAAGTATCTAAGAAACAAAGTTAACCAGGAAAACTGAACATTGACCAATCAACCATGAAAATGAGGTGAAGGTCAGATGATACCTGCCAGACAGACATATATACCTTACAATCATTCCATACACCAAATATAGTTGACCTATTGCTAAGTTTAAGAAAAACAGACCAAAACTCAAAAACTTAACATTGAGCAATGAACTGTGAAAATGAGATCAAGGTCAAATAAAACCTGCCAGACTGACATGTACATTGCAAAATATTTCCATACACCAAATATAGTTGACCTACTGAATACAGTATTAGAAAAACAGACCAAAACACAAAACTAAACTATGACCACTGAACCATGAAAATGAGGTCAAGGTCAGATGACACCTGCAAGTTGGATATGTACACCTTACAATCATTATATATACCAAATATAGTAGACCTATTGCTTATAGTATCTGAGATATAGATTTGACCACGAAAACCTAACCTTGTTCACTGATCCATGAAATGAGGGCGTGCTCAAGTTAAAACTATCTGACAGACATGAAGACCTTGCAAGGTACGCACATACCAAATATAGTTATCCTATTACTCATAATAAGAGAGAAAATAACATTACAAAAATTTTTTTTTTCATATCAAAAGGCATCTATAGTCAACGTATGAAGCATCCAAGTCTTCTACCTATTGAAATATTAAGCTTTTAAGAAGTTAGTTAATGCCGCCGCCGCCGCCGCCGGATCACTATCCCTATGTCGAGCTTTCTGCGACAAAAGTCACAGGCTCAACAAAAACTAAAGAATGGGCAACACAAACCTGAGGTGATCTCATAGAAAAAAAAAATTTATTCTGCTGACGTGAAATCATGCAGTCCTACACTGTATATCTTTTGATTCAATAAAATCTTTCATTGCGACCATATTTTTACGAAGATGTGAAATATAATTTACAAACTTTAAATCGTACAAACTGAAATACGTTTATGTCGGGTTTGATTTTGAATTGGTGACGTAAAATTCTTTGTAGCTCAAATACAAATAATAAATGTCATTTAAGTAGAAAAATAGTTTTGATACCATGATCTTTTTACCTTGCAGATATATTTTTTCAAGTTACTATCATTCTAATTCCATTCCTCAAAAAAAAAAAAATGTCAAACATATTGATTAATAAGTAAAACCTCCCTGCAAGTATTTTCAACGATAAGCAATATATTTTGCTTACATTTTCTGTTTAAAATGATTTAATCAAAAGAATGATAAGTTGCAAAGTTAACATTAACTGTTGTTACATGTATATTCAAACCTATTTGGTTTCGATGCTCTCAAATGCTTAACATACCTGAAGAACTTATTCATGAAAGTTGTGTGGCGCGCTCGTACTTAAATCGGTGTAATACGTTTTATTAACGTTTTCCAGCATGCTATTATAGATTCATATTGATTCTTTTCAACTGTTTCGTTTCTAATACATCCTCTTCTTTCCGGCTTCCAAATAAACGTCTTTGAGCGTTCTTGATAATGGTAAACCCAGAATAGCGTTTCGGACGCACGAAATTTATAAAGTGATTTTTCATAATTTTTAGATGTGACTATTTCTGTGCTCCCTAAGACAGATTTAAATTATGTAATGATGCAATAATCAAAATTGAGACTTTCATTGGATATTGTGATCAAATCAGGTCAAAATGCGTCGAAACGTGTTTGTATACATTTATTTTTGTTGTGAAAGCGTTTTGGGTCCAACACAACCAGCGAAAGCAGTGTCATAAACATTTGTTGTTTTGAAATCTGCATCAAAAGCACATTTCCACTTCATCTGTATGAAAATAGTATTAAAGATCATTACATTAAAATCAAAAGAACCAATAAGAATCAACAAAAATACTGAACCAACTCTTACACTTTACACTGCTGCTGATGGTATGAGAGATACCCATTAATCAGGGTTTTGGGACTGGTATGATATACATGTGGCTGTGAAACATTTCTTTATCTTTATAACTTATTCGCAAACCTAAGTTTTAACTCCTTTAAGCAATGTAGACCTTACACAATATGCTAATGACCTAATACGATATATGCGGGGTCGGTAAATTACATATGGGGCGTCGAGAGCGGGCGAAGATTGATCCCCATACGGAATTTACTGACCCCGTATATATTGTATCAAGTCACAAGCACACTGTGGAACGAATTTGTCTTACCAACTGTCTTAATATGGGGAATTTAGTCAAAGTTGTAAATAAAATAAGATATTTATCAGTTGCTGTTATAGTGATCAATATGATCTATTAAAGCAATGTCTGGTGGACTATAAATGTGATCAGGGCTTCAATATAAACAACCTTTCGCACTGGTATCTACAAAATTATATCCCAACAATAACAATTTAATTTGAAAAAAAACCTTGGTATCACAATTTTAACACAACATTAAACAGCACTTTCAATTATTAACAGTGAGAATGTCAGCGTCTCTAACACCTGTTTAGTCTAAAAACTTGAAACATTATACTTATGTGCCGTTACAATGTATGTTAATTTCAGAACAACACGGTGTTGTTTTACAGGAACGTAACTCTACCACTAACTACTAACAGTGTATTTAAAAATATGACACGCCCACTGGTTTCTACGTATTCACTTTACACCAATAATATTCATAGAAGTTTATAGGAGGTATGATTATATTAGTTACACAGTGTTCTAGTGACCTAATACGTAATATACCGGATAAGTTAATTCCAAATGGGGCTCTAGTTTTGCTCGCACTTGCCCCATTTGGTATTTAAAAGATAAATTTTGCAATCTTAAGTTATGTTAATGTTATAGCGATGAATGAAACTATTATTTAAAATGAAATATATAAAATTAAATCTGATCTAATTTTTTTCTACATGTCAATATGTTGTATTTAATGACAGCCTATTATATATAGACTTGTTTCAGTCGAGGGTATTGGTAAATGAACATTTATTTTCCAAATGCATCCGGTTTATAGTAATATTTCTATACATTTATTTCATATAAATAGTTTTTTTTACTTATTTTTCTTCTCTTTCCATTGAAGCTGTTTAACCCCAAAAAAGGTTAAAACTACTGCCTGTACGTATTGTAAAAAGTTGTAATTAGCATTCACATGCATATGTTATCTGTTATAATTACAGTTAGCTGGTATTGTCTAAGCTTCGATTTTGGCAGTTTTTATAGACTTCCCCTTTTTGAATTTTACCTAGGAGTTCAGTATTTGTGTTAATACTTTTAATTCATTTATGAACATATCTCCCAACTTTTATCCAATTTAAGATGTATTTTATTATATTTATTTACGTTGTCGACAGATAGATAAAAAATTGTTCACTAAAATAACCCAATATTTCTACATCTCCTTCTGATATGCTTATAAAGATTTGATTTTTAAAATAAAAGCGTCACGCTAGGTGCCAGTTCAAATTAGTTCACATAAGTTTAAGTTTAAAATAATGGAATTGCAATTAATATACATTGGTTTGTAACAAAAATATTAAAATCTCGTTATTCTTATGTTATGTGCTTATGCATGTCAAAAATGAACAATCATGCACGGTTGATTGAAGAAACCATATTCCATTTTTGTATCATTATCCGCTCGAAAAGAAACCAAATGACAAATAGCAGTGTACAAAACACAACATAGAAAACAAAAGACTGAACAACACGAACCACATAAAAAACCCGGAAATGATTTCAAGTGCTCATGTAGAGTAAGACTCGTTTAGCTTTGACGCTCGAAGGTTAAATTGATAAACGTTATTTCCAAAAACTCCTTCATGACTGTGTTGACCGTTAAGATGTGTCTCTATCTCGACTCACGAGATACCTGTTTTCGTTGTGGTAGCTTTTATGATACCATAACATCTGTCTGTTCTGTTATTCGGACTAATGTGTATTATGAACCACCGTTACATTATATAAATTGAGTGTGAATTCGAATAAAGACGCAGATAGTATCAATCCGTTTGCTGTTAATATTATTCCCTAATATTGTTCTGATTATTTGAATATACAAAAAGGATTTTGCGAGATTTGAGCATCTGTGAATTCCGTTGCATTCTAATATACAACATGGATTAACTTCTCTAAATAGGATTAAACTATCTTCCTTTTGTCTGACGCAATATTATTCCTGATTAATTGCAGTAGAAATGAACGGACATTATTTCTGTTTGCAAAGAATTCCACTCGAACCAGTGCTAGGGACCGTCTTAAACTTGCAGCGAGGTGAGAGTTTTTTGACCTGTGTTAAAGGCCTCCCTGTGACTTTGAAATGAAAAACAGCAATTAAAGCGCTGTTTCTTAGTTTTCTGTGTCTTTTGTGCTGTGCATGATTTTGTGTCATGGATGGATATCCCATATCCTTTGTTTCTTTTTTATCATAACACAATGCATTTTAGCATGAAAAACATTTTTCACTCGCAATAAAATAACATCAAACATTTGAATATTAATATAACTATATAAAATAGTGATAATGAGTATCGACATATATATTCCTTATGGGCAATGAAATCTGTATTTTAAAATGCTTATTAATTAAAATTGCACTAGAAAATCACATTTATTAAAAATGTCTCGTACACATTCTCAATCAGGTGAAAATCAACATACGCGTTAGTTTAATTTCTCTTTAAATTTTACGCCGATTGGAAATCGATGCGTATTTTAACTTAACCGACAAATCTTCAAAAACAGAACTGCTCGAGTAAATTAAAGCGATAATAATTTTGTTTAATAACTTAATTCAAAAGGTATCACAGATGTTTGCAAATGAGTGGAAACTTATAAAATCGTTTTTTTTGTACTTTATTGGTGGCGACAATATTTGATTAATTAAAAAAGGCTTTACACTTACGGAAATTGGTTCACATCTTTATCTTAATTATAAGACTGAATTCCGATATTGCAAATTGTGAGATTTATGAAAGTAAGTGACAAAACACATTTTATAGGACTTAGTGCTACCGCTTCTCAGGCAAAAAAGTGCTTTAAAAATTGTATTAAAAATCTTCTTTAATTAATTTTTATTTTAATACGATGTCTTACGGTTTTTTCATTTGATTCCATTTGCATCTTCTAAATGTTTTTATGAGTTTTTAAAATCGGTAAACAAAGTTGTTTAAAACTCAAGGTCTTCTTTACGTGTGAATTGACCATTACACATTGATTATTACTTATCACCAAAGAAATATATTTTGGAGTTTGCACCTTTGTAGATAAAAGGCAACACAACTTTATCCATGTTTCGGGTTAAACAAATAAAACAAAAAACTAATGGCAACAAATTATTAAAATTCAAACGCAAGAACAAACCCTGAAACAATCGTCTCATGATATGCACAAATCAATCGACAATCGAATCCACACTCAGAAATTTTGAGCATCAGGTACCTAGTTCCTATATCTAACCACAGAACAAAACATTGGATGTCGTATATAAATGAAGAAAGGCACCTGTCATTATTCATTAATTGTATCATTTGTGCATGCATTCCCTTATAACGAGAAGAGTGTGTCATATTAAATATAAAAATTAAGAGATGTGGTATGATTGCCAATGAGACAACTATCCACCAAAGTTCAAATGAAGTGAATGTAAGCAATTATAGGAAACCGTAAGCCTTCATCAATGAGAAAAAAAAACTGTACTACAAAAGGCCCCGACATGAAAAATATGAAACAATTCAATTGAGAAAACTAACGGCATAATCTATAACAAAACAATTTACAAAAACAATTTTGACAGACATGAACCAACGACAACCACTAAATTACAGGTTCCTGACTTGGGATAGGCACATAAATAATGTGGCGAGGTTAAACATGTTTGTGAGCGCTCAGCCCTCTCCTAACCTGAATAGTGGTGTTACAGTATAATATAAGAAAAAACTTTGAAAAAGACCTTTTATAGTTCTTTGTCCTGTACCACATCCTTCAGAAATATCAAAACTTATTCACAACCATTATTTTATCTTTGCTTAACTTTTAATACATTGTACGTGTACTCTTTCAGTGAGGGTTTCGTTTTTTTTCTTTTATAACGTAAATTTAAGAAAATGAGTTATTCCAGAAATTATAAATGCAAAATATTTAGCATTTTTACCACATTTTATTTCAATTCGTTCGCATACGTAGGTTTATTATCAACAGCTATTAATCTAATATAAAAAAAGGTTAAACTATTATATTGAGGGTGAAGAAAACGATATTGTGCATACTTCAATAACTTACTTTTATATACAGTTGTTACCTTAAAATTGTTTGTATCACATGATTACTCCGCACGTGCGTCAGCTGTTGTTAGCACTTGTTGTCCTGTTAAAAGCATTGCATATTCATACATTTATATAACTTTACGAAGTATTTAAGTATTTCTGTCTACAATTGAGAGGTTTAGCTAGCTATAAAACCAGGTTTAATCCACCATTTTCTACTTAAGAAAATTCATGTACCAAGTCAGGAATATGACAGTTGTTATCCATTCGTTTGATGTGTTTGAGCTTTTGATTTTGCCATTTGATAAGGGACGTTCGTTTTTGAATTTTCCTCGGTGTTCAGTATTTTTGTGATTTTACTTTTTTCTGATAGTCTGGGCAGTATATTCCTTTATTTATGTATATTTCTTTAAACTTTAAGGTCATTTTCTTTATTTTGTATTGCTTTGTTTATCATTTTATATTCTGTAAACCCCATCCGTATCCTCGTTTATCGAAAACACATACATACAAAATGATTTGTACTCTATGTATGTCAACCACATTTTCTGAAATCCATCTATCATTGATAAAAATGATTAAATAAAACAACAGACGTATTTATATGACAGTAATACAGTTATTGGCTTTAATTACTTTGATGCTTCAAAATCAATAATTATAAAGGTACATTGATTCACATGCACCATTACGGATCTACAAGTAATTCTTTCAGATTGCTATACTCACTGTCGAATATTTCACAGATAGGTTTGAATGGACAAGACTACAGAAAACTTTTAGAAAAAATGGAACCAACACTTTGTAAATTGCATGCGTCCGAAGCGCTTTTCTTGATTTACACGTACCTTCACCAAGGCCGCTGAATCCCCAATATTTGAAAGCCAATGTAGTATAAGAACTGAAACAGATTATGATCTGTAATCAAAAGAGGAACGTATAACTAGAGTTTGTATTTACATAAATAGTATAGTTCATAAATGCTTTTTTAACATAACTTAATATAGAGATGTTTTTCATTATGTAACATTTGGTTCCTTATAAATCTGTCATTTTTATGTTTGACAATTGATATATATTTTGTTTTAAGCAGTTGAAATGTAAAATCAAACAATTTCAATGATATTCGTCGTTTTCATTCATTTAACACATATATCATTAAAATGATAAATACAGCTTCTATACAAGATCTGTTTCTTTCATTGAAAAGAACAAATTTTCAAAGACGTGTGAAGACATCTGCAGAATAAACAGGCTGTTTGAAAACTGCCACTAGAGATGAATAGATTGAAGAATAAGGTATTATTTAAAATAATTTCATCATCCATGTACTAACCGTTTCAAATGCATATACAAAGAACAGGAATACGGTTGGCCATCTTAAAATTGTTGAATTTGATCGATAACGCCTAGTTTCATCCAGAATTCAATTCTTAAAAAGTAGCATATGTCCTTTGAGAAAGAGACGTTTACGTCATTCTTACTATTAATTATCTTGATTAATGGTTTTAGATAAAGTTTATTCGCTTGTAGACAAGCACGCTGTATTTGAAAGGGAATTCGATCAAAATTAAGATAAATGATATGTCTGTCATATTGTTAGACTTAACACTATAAAAGACAAATTATCGAAGATATTTGGCTAACATTAGTTTGTGCAAACACTCATAAAATGAACCAGGCTATTAGTTGTGTTCGCCACACGCACGTTTCGTCTACATATGACTCATTAATGGCGCTTGAAGTAAAGCAGCTGTAACAAAAAATTCCGGAAAATTTTCCAAACACTGGGGATTCATTTATTTTCGTGGATACTTGTTTTCGTGGATCGGGGAAATACCGAATTGACGTTGACATTGGAGTTCTAGGCTTTCCTTATCCTGCAGACAAGCATTACGAAAATACGTATTTCGTCGCACATTTAAATATGTAGTCTAACTAAACCAACAAAATCCACGAAAATTGGTATACAACAAATAATAATGAATCCACAGTATGGCTCAAGCAATCAATATCTGCGATAAGAAAAACTGTAGGATTAGAGGATTTCAACATTTTAAATACAGTTAGTTTACAGAAACAAAAACCATTTCGATGAGATCTTATATCATCACAAAAGTACTGACTACTGGGCTGGTGATACCCTCGGGGATGAAACATGCATCAGCAGTGATTCTGATCCAGTGGTAATAAGACAATCTTCAAAGATACCAAGCTTATAAAAATAGGTACTACAGACGCGCTACATTAGATTCATCAGTTGCGGTCGGATCAAAACAGTTGCAAATCCAAATAATATATAACGAAGTTGAAGACCATTTATAACCGACAATTCCGAAAAGTTGAGCCGCATACAGCTAAGGCAATCGATACTAAGGGGGTAGAAAACCCTTAGAGTTTAAGAATTTCAGTTAATTTACGGGGGGAAACCTGTCGATGATATTTCATAACAGCACAAAGGTTCTGACTACTAAGCTGGTAATAGCCTCGAATCGACATTATTGCATTTAAACTGGGATATTTATGACAGATCTGCTGATGGTCTCCAAACAAAATATTGGTTGTATGAAGACCAAGAGAAGAGAAGTACCTCAAACAATTTGAAAATATAAAAAAATGATATAATAAAAGAAATTGACTTGCGAAAGTGAACTTAGTCAAATTTGAGAGAAAGGAACTAATTTAATATTGTTTATATCTATGACAATTTTATAACAAAAAACTGGTACATGTTGTAATTTCTAAATTGCTCCAATTCAATTGTATATTATTCAAACGCAATTTGATCTGTTGAAAGTGAAGCATACAATACACTTCATACAGAAAGCAGAAAACAAATGCTTGTCATAGTAATACTGATTAAAGTGTTTTATTTCACGATTTGGCTGAGTGTTACTAGATATTTAGTTTACAGAAGACTACGGATATGTTCCAGTTTTCGTTATCACAATCCCGTTCTATTTTCCACGACTGTGACCTACCGAATTCGACTTATCACCGGGTTTTCACTTACATGAACAATACAAAGATGCAAACGTTGAGCAGGATCTGCTTACCATGTCGGAACACATGAGACCCCAAGTATTGCATAGGGTTCCTGCTGATATTTAAGTTTTCTATGTTCTTTTTTATATTCTGTGTTCGTCTTTTGATCGTCTTTCGTTTTTTGCCATCGCATTGTCAGGTTTTTGTTTCGACTGATAAGTTTGAATATCCCTTTGGAACCTTTCGCCTCTTTTTTATGAAAATAAATGAGGACTTCAATATAGTAATGAATTTACTAAAATGTTCTGTGTTCTGTGGACTAATTTGTGCAAGCTAAACACAAGATAAAAAAATAACAAACAAACAAGAATACAACTGCCATTAAAACAGTATATCAAGTATCAACAAATTGTCTCGACTAAAAAAAAAAAAAAAGGAACCCCAACTCGTATAGAAGAGATTTGGAAAACAAAATTAGGAATCGATATCATGGTTGAAGAATGGCGATTCTTTAATAGCCTTTCTTTACTTAATCTTAGTTAATTCCTTACTTATTATTAAATGTTATTAAAGTGAAATAGAATTATGCACATTCTGTAAAGAATCAATGTTAGATATGTTAGATTTGTTTGAAAAAATAAAATAACAAAAATACCGAACTCCAAGGAAAATTCAAAACGGAAAGTCCTTTATCAAATGGCAAAATTAAAAGCTCAAACACATCAAACGAATGGAAAACAAGTGTCATATTCCGTACTTGGTACAGGCATTTCCTTATGTAGAAAATGGTTGATTAGACCTGGTTTTATAGCTAGCTAAACTTCTCACTTATATGACAGTCGCATAAAATTCCATTATATTGACAACAATGCGTGAACAAAGCAAACAGACATAATAGGTAAAAATGTCAAAAATAAGGGTACAACAGTAAACATTCCGGCTTTATCTTTTTCAAAAGTTGGACAAAAGTATACAATATAGTAATATAGGTTTTTAATCATCATGTATCTAAAGATATCCTTAACACGCGTACGTGTATTTTAATACAGAAAATATATAACATAGGAAAATGTATTATAATTGCAACCAGAGACCAAAATGACGTACAGGTAAGCAATTATAGGTTACCGCACGGCCTTACGTATGCAAAGTTAAATTCATAATTCAATCTGTTATTGAAGTAATACACCTTTCCACTCTCCTATCAATCATTAGTAAATCAACAAATAAAATGTGGCAAATTTAGCACGTGTATAAACATTTGATAACAGCACGTGATGTAGGCCATCACCTCAGTCAAACATTCTTTTCTGAACAATTTATCTGATTTAACATTTCTTGAAATTTTCACAAATAAATCGTCCAGAATGTTTTTTTTGTAATGCAAGCAATGTAAGATGGTGGAGGAAGGTCAGGTTGATAACTTGAAACAATATAAAGATCTGTTTTATGAATAACAGATATTAATAAATTAATTAAGAAGGAAAATGATGGCAGTGCTTATAGTTTTTAAAACATTGTTTATATGCTATTCTATAAAAAAAAAACAAAAAAAACATATATTCTGAAATTTTAAAAGCGTACGCATTAATTTGAAATTATTTTTTTTTCAACTCAAAAGATTATGTATAAAAAGTTTTAGTACAATTTATGGAAATTGCAATGTATTTTATACTTTTCTCAATTCAATTACAAAGAATGATCTATAACTTATTCAAATGATTATATTTGTATTTGAAGTAGTTTTGGAGATTTGTATTTAAATTGATATTTTCAGGACATCATCTTTTGATTTCAGGATATCATCTTTTGGAAGCACAAATTTATGATTTTATTTTCGTTTTCCTGTATAATACAATAACTTTTCCATGTTCTTTGAAAATCAAATCATTGTAGAGGAAGTGTATGTGTTTCCACTTTAGAATTAATCTGGACGGTTATAAAACCTTATTGCAATGAGATGTAAATTAAAATAACTGATCTGAAAGTCTTCATGAAATGAAAGAGGGGCGAAAGATACCAGAGGGACAGTCAAATTTAAGATCGAAGATAAACTTACAACGCCATGGCTAAAAAATAAAAAGACAAACAGACAAATAATAGTACACAAGACACAACATAGAAAACTAAAGACTAAGCAACACGAACCCCACCAAAAATTGGGGGTGATCTCAGGTGCTCCGGAGGGGTAAGCAGATCCTGCTCCACATGTGGCACCCGTCTTGTTGTTCATGTTATTACAAATCCGGTAAATAGTCTAATCCGGTAGGAATCCGAAAAGATGTAGAGAGTTTGATATTTTGTTTATACTATATATATATAAAAATGTCACATGGATTCAGAAAGTATTGATGCTTTTATTGCCCTCATCTCTCTGGCATGTCGATAAAAGACAGAAGTGAAACTCATACTATATATTTATAAGTATGTTTCAATATTTCCTTAGCAATAACTAAGTTAATTTGTCATATTTATATATAATTTCAATGTTTAAGAATTTTAAAAATTTTATAAAGACTCTTGTCTTCTGTGGGAATATTAGCCGTTTGTACTTGACCTTTTTTCATCTTTACATATAAACTACAAAAAAGGAAAAAAAGTAAAGTTAGAACTATGTGATACATTTAAATTGGAAAAAGGGTCAGTACAGTGTGCAAACATTCCTGTAGAGAACAAGAGTTGTATACAAATTGAAAAAGGAGGACAAGTACAATGAACAAATATTCCTGTGCTCGAAGAATCACCAGTTTCTCTAATTTTTTTCTATATATTTTACTTAATAATAGGAATTTTAATTATCATTTAGTTATTCATGGATTTAAAAACAGGCAACCTCCTAAATGTTATTTGATAAAAAAAAATCGAACAGGTACTGGAGTATTGATGCTGGTTTTACATGATGACACATGCTGTGTTTGTCAACATAGTGAACACACTTTTCAGCATTCATTAATCTTGCTTAATTAAACCTTTAAACTATCAACATAATTTAAGATAATGTGTTGTTCAACTACAATTCCATTGGAATTGGGTAATTTAGTATCTTCAAATCTGCAATATCATTATTTTTTTTAATTTTATGTCTTAATTAAACCCTTAAAAAGTAATTATTATTATCATACTGTAACACAAAAAGCGAATATATAAAGAGGATGTTGATCCTTATTTATATTTGTTATTATTACGCCATCAAACACGGGGGTGATCTCTTGTGATCTAGAAGGTTAAGAATATCCTGCTCCACATGTGGCATCCGTTGTGCTGCTCATGTAAGTACAAATCCGATGATGCGTCTAATCCGGTATGTCATATTCGAGGAAATTATGATGGATTTTTGTTTCGACAATTGGAACATATCCGTCGTCGTTTATGAAAAAGAACTTCCCTAACGGTCAACTTACTCGTAATGACGTCCATAAATTTTCGAAGGAATGATTTACACTTCACCGCTTGGAACTCTTGGTTTAAAAAGTAAAATAACAAAAATACCGAACTCCAAAGAAAATTCAAAACGGAAATTTCTTTATCAAATGACAAAATCACAAGCTCAAACACATCAAACGAATGGAAAACAACTGTCATATTCCTCACTTGGTACAGGTATTTTCTTATGTAGAAAATGGTGGATTAAACCTGGTTTTATAGATAGCTAAACTACTCACTTGTATGAAAGTTGCATATATTTCCATTATATGGACCAGAATGCGTGAACAAAGCAAACAGACATTTGTGCCTGATATTCATATGATGAAGACATAATCTTTCAATCAGTTTAATTGAGGTCTGGAGCTGGCATGTCAGTAACTGCTAGTAGTCTGTTGTTATTTATGTATTATTGTCATTTTGTTTATTTTCTTTTGTTTCCTATTCTGACATCGGACTCGGACTTCTCTTAAACTGAGTTTTACTGTGCGTACTGTTGTACGTTTGTTTTTTCTACATTGGCTAGAGGTATAGGGGAAGGGTTGAGATCTCATAAAACATGTTTAACCCCGCCGCATTTTTGCGCCTGTCCCAAGTCAGGAGCCTCTGGCCTTTGTTAGTCTTGTATCATTTTTAATTTTAGTTTCTTGTGTATAATTTGGAGTTTAGTATGACGTCCATTATCACTGAACTAGTATACATATTTGTTTAGTGGCCAGCTGAAGGACGCCTCCGGGTGCGGGAGTTTCTCGCTGCATTGAAGGCCCATCGGTGGCCTTCGGCTGTTGTCTGCTCTATGGTCGGGTTGTTGTCTCTTTGACACATTCCCCATTTCCATTCTCAATTCTATAATAGGTCAAAAAGTCAAAAATTGGAGTTCAGCAGTCAACATTGTGTTATAATTATAATCTTAATCACCATAAAACAAATAACTAGTTAAGAAATGGAAGCTCTTGAATATCGTATCAACTCGGAGATATATACTCCATATGCAGGCTCTGCTGGAATGTTACTACATAAAAATAGAAATCTGAAATCATTTCTTTTGTTGTAAACATTTGTTCTCAACCGACCCTTATTGTCAATTTCAAGATGTAAGTCAAGATATGAGGCAGACTTAATTGTATCTGTTGTTCCAAGCTCGATGAGATAGATGTGTTCACCATAGTCACCATACTTTGATTTATATAATGAAAGGACATCATCTATCTAGCGGAACGTGAGGTTGAAGAATGATGATAACTTCTTGTCATTCTTCCAAAGAAAAACTCCTGTATATAGTCAACATCATTTGAATCGAGGAACAAGTTGTCAAGAAGTGGATCACAGCTGGGTTCAATGGAAATTCCGATTGTTTGTTGAAATATTCGTTCAATTAACGTAACAAATATTTTGTCAACCATGAAATCAAACATTTTAGTTGTCAGTTTCAGAGATCGTTTTGTTTGAATCCGCGTGGTTTTTTTTTGACAAGGTACGATTCATCCCTCCTTATGACAAGGTACGATTCGTCCCTCCCTATGACAAGGTACGATTCATCCCTCCCTATGACAAGGTACGATTCATCCCTCCCTATGACAAGGTACGATTCATCCCTCCTTATGACAAGATACTTGTGTTTTCGTTGGTTATTTCTTTTTCATGAAACAAAGTAGGACCAATTCTTTTAATTTGTCTTTTAGTTTAGACTTGGGAATACTTGTGTAAAGGGTAGAAATTTTGTCTATAAACTGGCTTTGTCTTGTTAATGGGAGATTGTCCAAGGATATATTTTGTGTATATTGAGACAATATTTCATGGATGGATTGTCATGAATTTTTGTCTCATGAAAGGGAAGTTATAAACATTTCATTTTTAAGATAATGTTATCATTGCAGTATTTTATTTGATGGATGATAACAAAAAAAACCCTGCACAATTAGTTTATGTAGGAATTCATGGTTATACACATACTTTTTATGAAAAAATATTTTTAAAAATCAAGAAACACTCACAATTTTATGGCAGAGGGATTCTCAGGGAAGACATAATTGGATAAATAAATATTTTTGATGGACAATATTTCACAGTAATATATTATCATGGACCGAATTTCACTGTGTTAATAGATGTTTTGATATTAGATATAAGGCGATTTCTATCCTACGCAGCTCTCATTTCGCAGAGAATGTTCAGGTCACCAGTAATAAAATAGCCAGTTGGATTACATATGAATACAGAATTAGACAATGTGCAATCAGGAGTTTTAGACTTAGTCGTCAACATTGAGATCCTCTAACTCGTGTTTTTAATTGAAGATTATAGTCGCAATTGTTTTGGTATAGGTATAAGAGATTGATCAGGTATTTTCGAGTGAACTGGTTTATTATAAACGATCTTGCCCATGTTGATGGCATCGAGACCTTTGTTGGCAAAGACAATTTTAAGAAAGGATCTTTTTGTCCTTTTCATCTTTTCCAATACAAAACTGTCTGACAAGTCGTGTGACTGGCACTATTCGAGATGATATCTGTAATTTGATTAATGAAATTCGATGCAGTAAATATGGATGTTATTACGCAGTAAAGTATAATAATGTCTCGAAAATTTCCTCTTGTTTCATCGATAAGTGTGACTATGTTTCGCAAATTACCACCACAATGCTTTATTTCATCAAAAATAAATTCGTTTGTAAATGTTTGTCTATGATTGTACTATATAAAATAAGGAGACGTGGTATGAATGCCAATGAGACAACTATCCACCAGAGTTCTTTGAAGTAAATATAAGCAATAATAGGCAACCGTACGGCCTTCAAAAACTGGAAAATCAATAGCGTATGCTAGGTAATCTCTGTGTTGAGTTAACCAAGATCATGTATCAATTTTTTTATGGATCTGAAGGTGTTGGTTTTGTGGGTTTTTTCTTTTCAAACATTGACATTAAAATTGTTACTGTATTGCTGATCAATAGAGATTATTCAAATCACACCAATACTTTATAAACAGTCTAATAAATGAATAGACATTTGCATATAAATGACTTGTAAGCGATTATCATATCGTTTCTTAATTGAAATGGGGTCTTTCTTGTAATCCATTCGAAAGCAACATTCTCACTTTAGGTCAACATGAAAGATAAGCTTTTTAACCTTTTATGTTCATTTTTTTTATTTAGCATTGTACAACAAGACAGGGATTCTCTTTCAGCTCAGCCTCAAATGGATTTGTCATGGGGATACAATCTACATTGTTCCTAGTACCGTATCGTCGTATTTTAACAGACTCTGCTTTGCCGTCTTTTTCCACAGAATCTATTCTTACTGCATTATTTACTGCCATTCCTGGGCTCTCGTCAAAGTAGTTAAATGGCAAAAGAAAAAAGCTTCGAGACATTCCTGTTGTATGTGTTACGGGTATGTCTTCCTTCTGTGGAATATGGTGCATACCCATTGCTACCCAGGCAACCAGGTCCTGTCAATATAAATATACAATATATGCGAATACTTCTGTAGGTTGGATAAAATTGTAGAACTGTATGAGCTAAAAATAAAAATAAAAGCAACACTTTATAACTTTGCTGTATCTGAACGCTTTTCAGGATTAACCTTCATGAGGAACGCTCAAAGACGAATATTTGAAATCGAATGACATATTAGAACAGAAACAGTTAAAGAGTTTTATGACAAGAAAGGATATAAAAATAATAGTCGAATCCATCCATCTAAATGAATATTTATGTTCTTGTACAACAAAGGATTATCCAGATCTCTTCTCTATTCAGTCAGAGGAAAGTCACCGAAAAATGGCCAGTCAGAAGTTTAACCTGAATAGTGTAGGTTCGTACAATCCCAGAATCTTTTATGCTCACATAGGAAATGGTCAATAACTGTGCAGCACGTCAACGTGACAAAAAGACATTTTGACTATTCAAATCTATTCAGACAAGACTTAAAAACAAAGTCAAGTTCATTTATTAAAGAAAACGTCGACATAGACTGTCCGTTTGAACCAAACTTTAACTTTAACCATTTATGACATTAACAGTACCAATTTTACTGAAATCCCTTTTCGACGATTAATATATCTTCAGTGATGCTCGAGTTAACAACTGAAGGTCACAGTAAGGCCTTCAAAAAGTGAATAAAAAAAAATCACTGAAAATCAACTATCTTTTTCACGACTCGCATGCATTTTCCGCATACCATGACGTAAGGACTGATGGAAAGCAGATATGTAGACTTGTCTGGTCTAAGGCAGATATGTCATTAGAACAATTCCCAAAAAAGCAGACTAGGTCTTGTCTTTCACAGATGAAGCCAACTTGCTGCAAACTTATCAAGTTAACTTTGAAAGTTATTAAAATATCTGCTCTAGAATATCTTTCGTGCAGGTTATAACCGCACCCATCTGTCGCTTCTTATCTGTTCGATAGAGGAAAAATGTTTGAAAAGCCAGCTTGAGAAAATATATATCAAGAAGGAAAAATAGTAGAAACAAAAGGATCCCCACTTTTTTACATTACACTTTTGTCAGCTACGTACAACACATGAACATTTGGGGTTAAGTTATATGTGAATAATTATTCAACAATTAGCATAGAATGGTAGACATGATTGATTATGAAAATAAATGAGTGTTAAACAATTAGACCAAAAATACTAAAGACATTAGATCTCTAATTCATACCTTACTTTCTACTTCCGGAGAAACTCTAACATATCATTACGTTATCCGCAATGAAGGGTGGATATTAATCACAGAAATCATTGCTACATTAAAAAAAATTCTTACTATATGATTTACCTGATCTACAATATTTTCGTTATCGTCGATGAATTGTTGAAAAGTAAAGACAGGGTTCTTTGAATGTGCAAATAAGTTGCTACTTGCTGGTTCACTATCTTTGTACTTAGTAACGGCAACCTGATACTGAGACCAGCTGACAGCAGGGTTGTTACCGTCATTGGGAGGTAATATGTTTTTGGTCATTCCATTATTCACTAATCGATATCCTGCCGAATTTCCAAACTTGTCTTTTGCATTGTTATTAACAAAGGTAAGATACTTTGGAAAGTTGAAGTCAAATTTTGTGGCTCCTTCCAATTCTGAATGTTTCAGTCGTTTCATGAACATATTTTGAACAATAGTGGCATCGGGATCATCGCTTACTTCATTTGGAGTAACAACAGGTTCAATGTCAAGGGTTTCGAATCTGTTTTTGGTACCTTTTATGTCAAGGTCAACTTTGTAGTGAAACATGTGTTGATGCAAAGGTGCCATAAGATTATCATCGACTTGGAAGCTGAATGGATTCTCCTTTCCATACCACGAGGTCGCCATCATACCGGACGCTGTTACCTTAGTTTCAATTACGCCATTCTGGTAAAATATGAAATCCATCGTGTAATCATACAGCAGGATTGTCGGAATTGTTCTAACTATCATAACAATAGTCTCAGCACCTTCGTAAAAGCTATGAACAAATTTACGGTATGCATGATGTCGTCGAAGTGGAATCCCTGTGTTCAATTCAAAAACACAAAACGCATGGGCATTGAAAAGTGGTTCATCGCTTGATTCCATTTTGAAAGAAGAACTAATAAATGTAGCATCAGATGGACAATCAACTCCCGGAACCAAATATTTCGATAAAGCACCGGTCTTATATCTGTTATCTTGGAAAAAAGCTGTATATTCAGAAGGCTTATAACCAGAATACATATTTGCAAGTTCCTGGGAACTAATTTCGTATGCAATACGTTCTTTTTTATATCGAATGTCATTGAGCCTTGGTCCTAACATAGGGGCAATTGCAACATCAAATTCCCAGAAACCATAGGAGATATGTCTGTCGTTTATATTATATCGTTTACCATCGGGGGAAACCTGTTGTGGGTCCCTCATGGACTTCTTAAATGGAGGCATACCTCTGGACGTTACAATACGACGAGAATTTCGAGTGACGTCAGGAAATGGTACTTTTTGTATGTCATGCTTATATTTGTGGTAATACTGAAGTACATCTTCTAAACATGAAAACAAATTTCCATCAAACCATATTTTTATGAGCGAAAATTTATCGAGATCCCATTCAACCAAAAAGGCAAAATCTAAAGGTCTCAATAAATTATACTCTACGTCATGTTTAATCGACCAAAAAAATCTTCGCTTTTTAACTCCAGATATTACCGAAGTCACCTGATGAACGAAGTTACTAATCAAGCATCTGTCACCACAATTTACTAAGCGCCCTCCGTACAAATAAAACAACATGTCACCGATTTTCTTGTCTAAGAAATCCAAAACTTTTCCTATACTGTCTGCTGCATTACTGTAGGGTCTGTCTATAAACGGAAGGGATTTAGGTTGGTATGGAACATGTCTATATCCTGAAGGGTTTGATAAAGGACCAACAACTAATTCTATCACATCTGGTTTTGCAATAGCTCCCCTGAAAATCATTACACGGGCTTCTCGTTGAGGTTGAGGAAATCCATTATCAAGATAATTTAGGACATCTTGTTTTGGAGGCAGGTAAAGATCAGCAACAAAAATGTAGTTTGAAGTAACTGAAGCTTTTGCAGCTACAGTGAGGTTTAAACTTGAATCAGAATAAAGAAAATCCAATAGACATTTAATCTCTCTTTCTGTTAAATCGCGGAACACAGAGGGATGATCATTCTCGCGTGTATCAATGTTTCCATAGTGGTATGAAGGTCGTCTGCAAATCGGCAGTTGGGAAATTGTTTCTGCAAAATACAAATCTATATTGAGATAGGTTCACTAACCAACAAACATTTCTACTGCATTTGAATGAGCTAACATAATTCGATAGTTATTATGAGTGTCCAATTTGCCGAATACAAGCTTATTAATCGGTTTTGTGGCATAATTTGCGCAGTTTTTGTTGTTACATTTGTACTTTAAGGCTTTCGTAGTGATAAATGTAAAATGGTTTTTAAACATTCTCTCACAAATGTATGTTTGTTGCCGAATAAATTCACAATTGCAACATATTTTTTTAAAGTTTGACGTCTTCCCGTAATGTGTATGGCATTTTATAATTTCTAAAAGTTACCCATTTTTCTAACTCACTGTTCTTTGTTTCGTTTGGTTGCATCAAGGTTCTCTATTTACCCTTCCAGATCACCTGAGACCATCCCGGTTTTGGTGGGGTTCGTGTAGCTCAGTTTTTAGTGTGTTTTGTGTACTGTTGATTTTCTTTTTTTTTGCCATGGCATGTTCAGTTTGTTTTCAACTTATATGTTTGATTGTTCCTTTGATATAATAAGTTTATCCTAGATAGAGTCGTTTGACTCTCTTTTACTTAAGCATACGAAAGAAAGATAGTATGGAATGGGTTTTGCATATAAAATATTCTTAGATATAATAAATTTATCCTAGATAGAGTCTTTTGCCTCTCTTTTACTTAAGCATACGAAAGAAAGATAGTTTGGAATGGGTTTTGCATATAAAATATTCGTTGATATAATATTTTTTTTTCAATCAGTAAAAAATCTAACAATCCATCAAGCTCTCAACAATGAAGATCTATATATGTTTTACTGGCATTTTGTGTGTTAACTTCCTGTTGTGTTATTTTGTGTTACAGGTTATGGTTTCTTCCTGATATAAAGTTTGACAATGAAGAGCAATTGTCGGAGCTGGGTTAAGGCGACAGTAGTTTACCGATGTTTTAATCTCTCAAAAAGACAAGGAAGAGGAAAATGAAGGTAATGAACAAAAACCGAGGCAATTGCATGAACTCTATAAGGAGCAAGAAAGGGTGTTTCGACAAGGTAAGCGTGTTTTGCTATGCATGCATCACCTGCCATGCAAAAAAAGTATTAACAAAAATACCAAATTCCAAGGTAAATTCATATAGGGAGAGGACGTTATCAACACTGGATGGTCCTAATTCAGATAATCCGAATTTTGAATCTGATTATGTGTATTATTATATGACCATGAATATTACAATATTGTAAAAGATTGATTGATTGATTGTTGGTTGCTTTACGCCGCATTAGCACAACAAGGCTATATCTCGGCGAGAGCTAATTCGAATATTTTTAACAATTTAAAGCATATTCTTAAAATCAGACAAAAGGCCCTTCAATAAACTAAAATTCTAGATTAAAGCAAATTGTATTGTAAAAGAAAAAAAAATGACCTTAATAAACAATATAAACAATAGTGTGCCCTTTTTTATAATGTGGAACATATTGATGAAGATTATAATGAAAATTTCCCAGCAAGTGTTATTGGTGGAAACTAGGGGTTAAACTATTAATTTATAATGAAAAAGATAAAGGGGTTCTTGATTTAACATATTAGTCAAAAAGAAGACAAAGAAGCAAATATTATTGAACTCATTCAGATGAAAACAAACAACAAGAAAATAAGGAAGAAAAAAGATAAATAGTAAATTGGCATGTCCAAGGATTAAATAGACTGAGGTAGGCTAAAAATACAGAACTTCAAGGAAAATTCAAAACAGAAAGTCCCTTATCAAATGGTAAAATCAAAAGCTCAAACACATCAAACAAATCGAAAACAACTGTAATATTCTTGACTTGGTATAGTAAATTTCTCCTTTTGGATTTTGTATTATATATACAAGATTTGTCTTTTTAGAGTGGTTGATGCTATTGACATTGATTGATGACATAAGTGTTACTTACCCTTCCGGGGCTCCTGAGATCACTCCCAGTTTCTGGTGGGGTTTGTGTTGCCCAGGTTTTTGTTTTCTATGCTGTGTTTTGTGTACTGTTGTTTGTCTGTTTGTCTTTTTCTTTTTTAGCCATAGCGTTGTCAGTTTAATTTCGAATTATGAGTTTGAATGTCACTTTGGTTTTTCCACTTCTTATCGCTTAAAGTGAAAGAATTCGAACTGGATGTTTAAAAAGGTACTAGTGCCATCTTCTTATTTTTTTAAAATGCTGTCCGAATTACATATCTAATTTGTTCTTTTATACTTTTACGAATTATCAAATACTTACTTCCTGATGTCCATTTCTGGAAAGGATTGAAACACTTCCCACCATGTCTCTGTAAAAATTAGTTTTAACTTATCATCTTACAATAATTAAATGAAAAGGCATTGGAATAATATATTATAATTCATGATATTCCTATAAACCCGTGTTTTCTTTCATCTTTAGTCTGCTGTAAATAAAAATAAATGAAGTTAACAAGTATTCAATAAGGGATCACTTCATTAAATGTTAAAAGCATTGAAGTAAATGAATTTATTTGAACTATTATTTTATGGGCTTTCTACTAATTGCAGTTTTATGTGCACCAAAGTACGTTAAACAACATATGTTTTCGAATCAATCGTCTACCCAAGCACTTATGTTTTTAATTTTTTGCACTAAGAGGTGTTTGTTGAATTGTTGCATTGACTTTGCTTTCCATATCGTTTTTAAATGATAGTTAATAAAAATTATCATACTTTTCTACAGATAATTAAGTATTATTGTATATATCGTCTTTAAGATTTGCCGGTCAAATTGTGCTTGTCATGCATGCAATTCGACAAATTAGGTATATTATCACACAATTTTATGTTTATATGTGAATATCCCACAATTTTAAGATGGCTTTTCATTAAGGTAATGTAATTATCATAATGACTAACAAGATGTTCAAATGACTTAGATTATTCTTTTAAATGATGTAACCGTTTATTGTGCTCATTTGTTTCAAAAGTAACCTTCATCAGACGGTTACGACCAACGTTTTTCGAATGCAAATTATTGAACTTGGTGAAAATGAGAAGCAATTAAACTATAACAAGATGTAAGGCCAAAACAGTGCAGTTCATACAATAATTATCGATGTATGGGTGAAAATTTAAGTCAACATTACATGTTTTTAATTTTCTAATTAATGAAAAGATTAACGTACAAGAAACGTGCGTCTGGTGTACAACTGTATTAACCTTTTATCTTTCGTGAGTTTTAAATCACTAGGTCGATGCGTCAGCTCGTGGAAGTTTCGACCCGAGGTTATCGTCTGCTTATAAATATTCAACCCCACGTGATTGCAATATAAAAGAAAACCACAATTTTGAATCACATTCTTAATTCTTAATATAAAGTATTAAATGATCTTATCTGAAGATGTTAAACTTTAAAAAAAAAAAAGTAATAACTTTCGGCTTTAAAAGGGCATTTACTACGAATTAGATAACAAAAAAACAAAAAACAAAAAAAAATTGTTCTTGTTTCAAGTATTTAGAATAACGGAATAAAAATATAATATTCCGCTTATAGAAGTCATTTGTTTCAATTTGGTCAAACTAAGCTTAAACATTGTTCATGTATTATTGCCTTGCAAGTATTTATACAACCTTTAGTGAAGATTGGTTGCGCATTTGGTCATCATGGTCATTCAATAAAAGGAAGAGACTGTCAACAATGAAAAGTGAAACAAGGTAGACACCAGGCATTCATATTCGTTGACTGATCCACAATCATTGTTTTACAGGTAAACACGATGAACTATAACATGAAATCAAAACCTACTAGCGTCTATGTATATTTATGTTTATATCGGGTTATATGACCGTCGGAAAAATGTATGTTTCACGGAAATCATAGAATATCCTGCTTAAAACTTCAGTGATCAAATAAATCATAACCAATCAAAATTAGATTGCCTGTAATTGTTGTCAATAAAAGAAATACAAGTTCCTTGTTCTTATTTTAATGATTACTTTATTTATAATATGATGAACTTTTCAAAACCATCTGCCTGTCATTTAGTTTCTATTACTTCATTTTGCTTTAATTTTGACTGAGCCGTATGTAGGTTATGATAAAGACGTTAGAAACACTGGTTGGATGTAATTAACTCTGAGTATTACTAACTCAATGGCCAATATTTTGGTGTAGGAGTGATTGGGATAAATAAACTCATCATAGATTTCAGACTTGCATTTCGTCTTCAAGTCGAAAATAAACTGACAACGCCATGGCTAAAACGAAAAAGACAAATAAACAACCGTATACAAAACACAACATAGAAAACTAAAGACTGACGAATTTGAAGAGTATTGAGGACACTAAATTCCGAAAGGTTTTGCCAAATACAGCTAAGCTAATCTATTCCTGAGGTAGAAACTCCTTTGTATTTAAAAAAAAATGGGTTCAAATGAAATTATATGAAAGATCTTTAACTTACGCATTTCAATTCCTGGGTAATTACAGTAGAAAAGAACATACAGAGCAGCAGAACACTTAGCATCATACTCATATCTATGGCAGCACAACTCAGAAGTGAATGTCAAACTATATATATTGGGTGTAGGAATCAAAGCTGAACTAATGATTCTTAAAAAAACATTTTTGTTAAGTGTAATTAAATTGTAACAAGCTTATCATGAAATCGCTTGAAAAAAATACAGTATTTAGAATGCTTGGTGGGATGATTAATGTATAAGCTCAATAGATATATAATGAGAACTGTACTTATCTTTATTCATCCGAACAAATATTGGGTTCATTTCCCTAAGAACCATGATATAATTTATTTTTGCAATATTTTTTCAATCATAAAATGTCATTTTCATACCTCTGGACGTTAATGATCAAAAGTTGTGTTAAACAGGTCAAACAAAAAGTTCACACATTTTCCACTATTAGAAACTGCTTGATTCCGGAAAAATATACGTTGCAATTGCAACAAAAAGCTTCTTTTTCCATAACTTTCTAAAAGTGGATAATATATTAAAATGAAATATTGGATCTGAAGAGAACGTTTTCTTTTACAAATTGAAACTGTCCACGTGGATTGCAGAGTTTTGCAAATTGAAATTATCTACGTGGATTGCAGTTTTACAAATTGAAACTGTCCACGTGGATTGCAGAGTTTAAACAAAAACCTGAACTACGACAAAAATGTCGAATCAAAGATGGGGCCCCTCACGGGTGTCCAAGTAATCACATAATCACAATTTTTTTTGCCAATATAATCACACAATCATTAATTATTTATTTAAACAAGATAACCAAATAATCAAAAATACAATCCTAGATTATCAGATAATCAAATAATCAAATAATCATGAAATATTTGGTCTGGTTATCAAATAATCATCATCAACACGGCCAAGTTATCACATAATCAAAAACCCCATGAGGAGGCTCAAAGATATTATTGATTTTAAATTATGAAAATAGACAAGAATTGGATAATATCCATATGGAAACTTCTGCAGTTTATATTTCCTACTACGTATTTTGGCCTCAAGCATGCAAGAGATATACATTGTTGAAATGGGTATTTGATGCAGTAACATTTGTACTGTTAACAAATATACTACCACTGGGTGGATACATCTGCTGATTGACTGCGAGTCCCCGAGGATTTCACCAGCTCGATAGCTTATTTTGGTACTTGTATGGATACTGTTTTTGGAAATTTGCTGTGCTAAAATTGAGGAAATCGTTACAAAATAAGGAATGTATCTCCCGTATGCCGATCTCTGATACTGTGCCTTAGTTTGGCCTTAATCTTGGTCCTTTCTATTTTATTTCATCAGTTTTTTAGCGTGTTTATTAGATTTTTAAATAATGTGGCCTAGAGCATCACAGATTCGACCTAAATTGTTGAAATGTGCAAATGGTACCCTTAAGGTTAGTAGAAGTGAAAGGGGAAATTTTCTAATAATGGTTGGATGGTTAATAAATAGGTTTGTTTTGTAAAAAAATGAAGAAAAACTAATTTCATTTTTTTATTACATGTGCAATTTTTAAAAAAAGAAATGAATTCACAATCGAGGTATGCTAATCGGTATTTCACATATTTCATAAACAAACTCTCTGATCAAGGATTTTTGTATTTATAAGTAAATATTTTGATATGTATATAAATGATGACAAAGGGTAATGAATGAAAACAGTCCAGTTTTTGCATTACATATTTTCAAAAAGATGAATAAAATATAATTGAGAATGGAAACATGGAACGTGTCAAAAAGACAACCACCAACCATTGAGTAGAAAACAGCCCAAGGATACTACTGGGTCTTCAACGAAGCGAGGCCACACTAAACTGTTAAACAAATAAATATACTAGTATAATAAAAAAATCAGTTTTATAGTTAATTATTGTATATATATATCATGAATACTGAATACTTCCTTGGGTATTTAGAAGATAGTAACGGAAACGTACTGCTAGTTCAATTTAGAAACCGATTAAGGTATATATTCAAATGTATATATGTCATTATTATTTGAACCATCTTCGAATTCGACTTATAGCGAAATTTTTTTTCATGCAGAATACCAGTAGCCGAATATAGAACATAGAATGTAACCTCGATTTTAACCATTTCTGATGAGGTTCGTGTTGGTCACTTCTTAGTTTCGTGTGAAAATGTTTTGATATTGATGTTCATTAATAAAATTGATGAAAAGACATTTCAAAATTTAGATAGAACTATTTTTGTCGAGCTTTTCTTATAAAGCGTTGATATTTTCACCCAAAGAGACCAACCATAGAGTGATACTTGGCAATTTAAAAAACGTCTTCATTTCAAAAACATGTAGGCCTGTGAAACATATGACTTAGGGTACGATTAACTAAAATTTCACGTCCTATAAGTATTTTTTTCAAAAAATATAACATCAAGAGATCCTTTTGTCAACGTTTGTGCTTTATATTACCTATCTTAAAAACCAATAAAATTTTAAATGTTTTAATTGAATTTCGTAAAACAAAATCAAAATGTGTACTATTTGTGACGTCATGAAATGAACGCTTATTCGAAAAGTTTAATATAAGTATATATATCCTTATTTGAGATTTTAGCTAGATACAAGTGCCATAATCGGACCTTGTCGACCAAACTCCTTTAGTGACGAAAACAATTAAGTTTGCCGCATCTTGAACAATTTTGGGTTTCCACTTTCACTAAAATTTTTTAGAAAATAGTCTCAAACCGATTTAATAACCTAGCATGTTTCTGCATTACAATAAATGCAAATCATAAAAGAAAATTAAAAATTCCATTCTGAATTTTTGCAATAAGTGATTCTACTTTCGTGTAATTACCTTTAAACTGTATCTATTTTACATTATATGACGTGCGCTGCAAATATCCTATACTAATGTTAAAACCCTGAACAATCTTTCTGTATATTGTAAATTCAGAAATTATTGCGTGCATTTATTATTGCGATTTCGCCATTTTAGACTAAAATGCGATTTTATTTTTTGCGATATTGTGAAAAATCCTGTTTAATTCATATAAAAAATTTCAAAATGCGAGTTTAAATTATTGCGATTATAACCCTGTCGCATTTTTCGCAATAATTAAAACATCGCAATAATTTCTGAATTTACAGTATTATGACCAATTTCATTATATGATGTGATTTTTCTATCATATAATGCGATATTGGCCTTATCTTCTATGTCGTCGTCTATATTTGATGTCCGATTTCTTTATGTTTTTGACATTTTAACATCAAATCAAATTTGTCCCTTTAATTAGTTTGTTATTTATGACAATGTAGGATCAAAAATATTGTTCGATAAACTATATGAAAGACTTTCGAAAAGAGTCTAGGAATTTTATGTTCAAACTATTTTAATTCCTAACATCGTTCCAATTTCATGCATCTCTGCGATTGTTAACACATTGCAACTTTCCAAACCACAAAACTTCATTGTTTTGTTCATTACATATACTTTAAATTGTTAGTTAAAAATAACTTTAATCACATTAACGGTTAAATTTTGATGTAGTTGTGTCAGTCTATCTTTGCATATCATTTATCACTAGGGGTTTGTAAATCTGTACACTAAATGTTTGATATGAATGTCGTACGTTAGTATGAAAAAAAAGCTTTCAACAGAGAACCAAAAGTCAGTGTAAATAAACTCATCATAGATACCATGCGAAAAATTGTGTACCCCAGACGTGCGTTTCGTTTACAAAAGATTCATCAGTTACGCTAGAATCAAAAAAGTTAAAAAGGCCAATTAAAGTACGAAGTTGAAAAGCATAAGGGAACCAAAATTCTAAAAGGATTTGCCTAATACAGCAAAGGTAATCTATTCTATGAGTAGAAAATCATGTATTGTGATATTCTTTACTTTAAGTATTATATTTTGTACTCAGAAATTATTGTTACTCCTTAGAGGTTAAAGACGGAACTTGTATGTACACAAAGTCGATAAGATATATTTATAGCACTCGAGCTACTAACAGCCTAATTGACATGGTAGATCTAATGAACATGTCAGTGATACTTATCTGATAATGTTTTAAAGGTTAAGCCTACACAATCGAAACAATTCGACAGTGGTGATAATTACATTTTTTTTACCTTGATTTATTTTTCATTTATCTGGATAATTTTATTTTTAAAAGTTTGATTTTATATCCGTTATGTTTTCCTTTCGTTGTAACATAGATCTTTTGTTGGTTTTTGGTCAATTCCGTAATTTCGTTCAAACAGAGTAATTTTGTGACATCATGCATGCCTCTACCATAGTAAAGCGTCCGTAGGTCACAGACCAAAATTATTACTGACACCGTCATTAAAACCTATACCAATTTATGTTAAAAACAAATGATATGATAAAAGTACATTAAACACATGTGTTAGGATAATCTGCATTAGGTTCGTTATTTTGTACAACGTTTCCAATCAATTTGCGCAGATCTCATTACTTTCAAATGATCAATGATTATCCTTGAGTACGACATATTTTTTTTTTGTGAAGCATAACATAAAATACCGATGTCAGTATGTCATTTTATAAAATGTATGTACAACCATCCATATATACAAACTAGTTGGCCAAATCCCGCTACATACGGGAAGAACAAAGTTTTGGTAAAGCAAATTTGCATATCTATCATTATTTGGCTAAATATCAGACGCATATTATATAGATTATAGTGTTAGCCTTGTATTATCATGGGTGAATATATAACCATAGGTGATTATAGTTCAATTGATATATTGATGTGACTTCATGGTAAGTAAAATTATCCCCCTTTACTGCGAAAAAAAACGACTTGTCTGCAAGGTATTCCATCTACTTGCCACGTACGTCTATACAATACATAGAGATTAACACATGTCTTTTTCCGAGACCCTATATCTTTCCAAGACTTAAGTCGCGGTATGGTCATCAAGTTGGTTACTTATTTCTTATTCCTTATTCGTTACTTACTTATTCCTTATTCGTAACCTACTCGTTACTTATTCCTCATTCGTTACATATTCGTTACGTATTCATTATTCCTTATTCGTTCCTTGTTCGCTTTTAATATATTGCCCCCTTCTTATGATTTTTTTTCTTTTCTTTTCTTGACTCTGGTGTAAGATATAGTTCGAGGAGGTAATATTACCCTGTTAGCGCGTACGTACCCGTTTCTGCGCTCGACTGATATCCTGTTACTTATTCGCTATTTATTCATTCCATATTCGCTTTTTATACGTTGCCCCTTTTTAATGATTTCTTTTTATTTCTTTTCATGTTTCTGGTGTTAATCCTGTTTTCGTGGAATTAGAATTACCAAGTTAGCGCATTTGTACCAGTTTCTACGCTCGACTGATACCCTGTTACTATTCGCTACTTTTTTGTTAATTATAACATTTTATACGTTGCCTCTTTTTAATGCTTTCTTTTTATTTCATTTCATGTCTCTTGTGTTAATTCTTTTTCGTGGTGTTAAAATAACTCCGTTAGTGCATATGTACCCGTTTCTGCGCTCATCTGATAGCGTATTACTTATTCGCTATTTATTCATTCCATATTCGCTATTTATACGTTGAACCTTTTTTGAGATTTATCTTTATTTCTGTTCTCGTTTCTGGTGTTAGTTCTGGTTTCGTGAAGTTAAAATAACCCCGTTAGCGCATATGTACCAGTTTCTGCGCTCGACTGATACCCTGTTACTATTCACTACTTATTTGTTCATTATTAGCTTTTTATGGCCCTTATTAAGCCTTCTTTTTATTTCATTTCATGTCTCTGGTGTTCTTTTTCGTGGAGTTAAAATAACCCAGTTAGCGCGGTCGTACTAGTTTCTGCGCTCGTCTATAACATGTTACTTATTTGTTACTTATTTGTCCGTTTTCGCTTTTTATACGTTGAACCTTTTAATGCCTTTCTTTCTTTTATTTTCTTGTCTCTGGTGTTAGTTCTTGGTTCGTAGAGGTGGAATTACCCTACTAGCGCGTTTAGACCCGTTTCCACGCTCGACTGATACCTTGTTAATTATACGTTCCTTAATCGCTTATTACATGTTGCCCCTTTTTAGTGGATCCTTTTTATTTTTTTCATGTCTCAGGTGTTAGGTCTGGTTTCAAGGTGTTAAATAATCCCTGGTATCGCATATATACCAGTTTCTGCGCGCCAATGATACTCTGTTACTTATTCGCTGTTTATTTGTTCCGATTGTTTTTTTTTAATTCCACCTTTTTAATGTTTTTTTTTCTTGACTCTGGTGTTTGTTCTTTGTTCGTGGATGTCAAATTATCCTATTTGCACGTATGTACCCGTTTCCGCGGTCAAATGATACCCTGTTACTTATTCGTTCCCTATTTGGATTTTATACATATACATTTATTTTGTACATAACAACATGATAATAATTGAAGTGTAAACAAAAAATTAACCTAAAAAAAGAGCATTACTAAAATAAAAGATATGAAAAAAGGGCGGGATTGAGCGCTCAAAAACTTGTTCTGTAACTTCGAACTAAATCTTTGCTTTGAGTCTATTGTTTATGGTAGTTGTATTTATGTCTTCATTCGGTTGCTTGAGTTTACCTATTTACAACTGATGTTTATAGTTTGTTCTTATGTTGTGCTGTTCAACCACACTTTCTATGTTAGGGGATGGTCAAGCGCTAACAAACATGTTTAATCTGCTACATTCTTGATGTGCCTTTCCAAAGTCAGGAGCCTGTTGTTCAGTAGTTGATTCATATCTGTCATACTTGTTTTTCGTAAATTGTTTTGTTTTCATAAGCCATTAGTTTTCTCATTTGAATTGATTCAGATTTTCATGTCTGGACCTTTAATTACCGACTATACGGTGTGGGTTTTTCTCACTGGTGGACCATACTTGCTTATGTCTACTTCATTTGAATTCTGGTGGATAGTTTTCAAAATATGACAAAAAAATCCGTTGTTTTTCTGCGGTTTAATGTTGTAATGTATTATTATATTATTTATTTATGTATTTCTCTGTGCTGAGTGTTCTTGCGTTTGTTTGTTTTGAACATTGCCATATAAGCAGGAGGTTTTCGGAAAATTTCCGGAACCAAGTCAGGAATATGGCAGTTGTTATCAGACAGTCCGTTTCTATGTGTGTTGGCGTTTGCGTTTGCTTTTGTTGTAGTTCAGTGTTTCTGTTGTTCAGTTGTTTTCCTCTTATAGTTGATGTGCTTCTCTCGGTTTTACCAGGATTTGTTTTTGCTTAATCGAATTATGACTATTGAACAGCGGTATACTACTGTTGTCTTTATTTAAGGATTTCAACATTTTATAAACAGTTAGTTTACAGAAAACGAACATTTCGGTATATCTTTTATCATCACAAAAGTTCTGTCTACTGGGCTAGTGAAACCCAAAGGAATATACAACATTTTATAAACAGTTAGTTTACAGAAAACGAACATTTCGGTATATCTTTTATCATCACAAAATTTCTGAATTCTGGGCTAGTGATACACTCGAGGATATACAGCGGTAAATCTTTTATCATCACAAAAGTTCTGACTACTGGGCTAGAGAAACCCCCAGGGATAAAACGTGCATCAGCAGTGATACTTATCCAGTTGTAGTAGGACAAAGATACCAGGCTTATACAAAAAGGTACTACAAACGCGTTAAATTCATCAGTGGCGCTCAGATCAAAACAGTTGCAAATCCAAATAGTATATTACAAAGTTGAGGACCATTTTTATCCAAATATTGAAACATGTTGAGCCACATACGGCTAGGACAATCAATACCAAGGGGTAGAAAAACCTTAGCGTTTTGCATATTTCAACATTTTATAAATTATGAAAACCTATCGATGTTATTTTTTTACAGCACAAAAGTTCTGACTACTGGGCTGGTAATTGCCTCGAGGCAAACGTATTGCATTTTAAACTGTGATATTCATGACAGATCGGCTAATGGTCTCCAAATGAATTATTGGTTGTATGATAACATCAACAGAAGACTGAGAGAAGGGAAGTAACTCAAACATTTTTAAAATATAAAAAGTATCCTAATATAAGAAATTGACTTGTGAAGGTGAACTTGTTCAAAACTGAGAGAAAGTAACTAACTGTAATTTTGTTTTATGTTTAGGAAAATTTTATGACAAATATTCTTATTGCAAATTTTAAATTGCTCCAATCTGATTATATGTTATTTTAACAGAATTATATATTAAGACAATTATGCATACAACAAACTAAATAAAACAAAATAAAAATTCCTAGCATACAATTTAAAAAGTATAAAACATTTTTTACAATAGCAACAAAACAATGATTGTAATTTAATACGGATTATAGTGTTCTATTTCAAATGAGAGGTTTAGCTAGCTATTAAACCAGTTTCAATCCACTATTTTCTACATAAGGAAATGCCTGTACCAAGTCAAAAATCTGACAGTTGTTTTCCATTCGATTGATGTGTTTGCGCTCTTGATTTTGCAATTTGATTAGGGAATTTCCGTTTTGAATTTTCCTTGGAGTTCGGTATTTTTCTTATGCTATTTTTTACAGAAAATAAACATATCGATGATATCTTATATCATCACAAAAGTGCTGACTACTAGTAATACCCTGGGGGATGAAACGTCAATGAGCAGTGATACTGATCCAGTGGAAGTGAGACAATCTTTGTATCTTTGAAATTATTTAGAAATAAGGGATATATTTCCTTCCTGCAAAGCTGTGATTCCTTGTCAGGATATGGCTATACTTTAGTTTCTTTTTGGTTTGATCCGCTTTTCAACATTTGTATAAGATTAGGAAATTCAGATAGTTTGGCCTCGAGCATCACTGAAGAGACTTTCAGTGTCGAAAATCGCATCTGGTTCATATAAATTTGTACCGTTTATGTTATTCTGTAATTTTATTTTTACACACAAACACTATGATGTTTTGGGCATTATCTGGTTGGACAACAACATATTTATTATGTAGGTTAAACTGGTGAAAAATGTCCTATAAAGTATTATCCCAAAGACAATATTTCATGGCTTTGTATAACGAAATATTGTCCCCATCTATTAAATTGTGTCTATAGAAGGACAGTTTTCCGTATGAAATATTGTCCATACACTAACTTTGTCTTGTTAGAGGGAGATTATTCAAGGAAATGAATTGTGTATATTGAGACAATATTTCATTGATGGATTGTCATGACATTTTGTTTCATAAAAGGGGAGTTATAAACATTTCATATTTTGGATAATGATATCATTACAGTGTTTGTTTGTTTGTTTGATAATAGCAAAAGAACCTGCATAGTTAGTTTATGTAACAATTCATGGTTATACACAGACTGTTCATGGAAAATATTTTAAAAAATCCAGAAACGCTCACAATTTCATAGCAGAGGGTTTATCAGGGAAGATATAGTTGTATTAAGAAATATTTTCATGGACATTATTTAACAGGAAAATATTATCATGGACAGAATTCCACTGTAAAATATTGTAATGGACAGTATTTCATAGTGAAATATAATGAAGAAAGAGCTGACAAAATTTCATGGATATGGATACCATTTCATAATGAAATATTGTACTGGACAGAATTTCATGATGAAATAGGGTCTACGGACAATATCTTATATAATGTTCGACGGACAATATTTCATGGGGGACATTATTTTATGCTACACTTAGCAACATAAGTGTCTTAATTTCTAAATATGTAGCATGTGTAATCATAGACCAATTCAGTTTTTAATACTAATTTGTATCAATAACATCACAGCCTTAACCCTTTCGTGTTCTTTTTTGCGACTGAATCTATCAGTATTCTGAAGATGTGTTTCCAGTTGATTGATTAGGCTTTTGATATTTCGGATATTTGGATAACACATTTTTCAGAGAATATATCAAGGTCAACAGTAATACAATAGCCAGCCGGATTACACATAAATAGTGAATTAGCCAATGTGCAGTCAGGAGTTTAAGACTTAGTCGTCAATATTGAGATCATCTAACTCGTTATTGTAGTTGAAGATTATAGTCGCAACTGGTTTGGTATAGGTATAAGAGATGATAGGTACAGATTGATTTTTAGATATTTTCGGGTGAACTTGTTTAGGATAAATGATATATGTTGATGGGATCGAGACCTCTGTTGGTAATGTTAAGTTTAAAAAAGGATCAGTATAATCTTTTCATCTTTTCCAATGCAAAACTGTCTGAAAATCCTGTGACTAGTATTATCCGAGATGATATCTGTAATTTGATTAATGAAATTTGATGCAAGAAATATGGACACAGTAAAGTATAATAATGTCTCGAAAATTTCATTTTGTATCATCGATAAGTATGACTATGTTTCGCAAGCTACCATCACAATGCTCTATTTCATCCGAAATAAATTCGTTTGTAAATATTTATTTATGAGTGTACTATATAAAATAAGGAGACGTGGAATGATTGCCAATGAAACAACCATCCACCAAAGATGTCTGAAGTAAATATAAGCAAGTATAGGCAAACCTACGGCCTTCAACAATGTGAAAATTCAATAGCGTATGCTATGGAAATCATGTATCATTTTTATGGATTTGAATGTGTTGGTTTTGTGCGTTTTATATTTTCAAACAATGAAATTACAATTATTATTGTATTGCTTATAAAAGAAGATTATTATAATCACAGCAATACTTAATGAACAGTCTAATAAATGATTGATTGATTGAGTGTTGGTTGCTTAACGTCTAGTGGTAAATATTTCATGCATGTTCACAAATTAACAATAAATACAATTAGTAGGTCCGGTAATAGAGGTCAACTGGGTTGCAGGTCGGGGAAATTTAGACTGCCACCAAAAAATTAGGGTATATTGGATATGGACAGAAATTCAGCCTTACAACAGGCCACCTACGGACCCCTCAAAGAGTTGTTGCAAGGGTTCTTAAGGTGTAGAGAGCGAGGCACTCTCTCTACGCGAGGCACTCTCTCTACGCGAGGAATTGGATTTAACGTCCCTATTCTGACTGGATGTGGTTGCGTACTTGATACGACCCTCACAGCCAAACGGACGTCCCATGTTGGCAAGGATTTTACTGTTGGTCGGAAGAAGACCTGTAGTGACCATATTTCTATTCCTCAGTCACTCTTGGGGATCTAATAAATGAATAGATATTTGCATATAAATGACTTGTAAGCAAAGATAATAACGTTTCTTAATTCAAAATGAAATCTTTCTTCTTTTACATTCTCAACATTCTCACTTTAGGCCAACATAAAAAATTAGCTTTCTAATCTATTTATGTTCGTTTTTTCTATATTTAGAATTGTACAACAAGACAGGGATTCTCTTTCAGCTCATCCTCAAATGGATTTTCTTGGGGATACAATCCACATTATTCCTAGTACCATATCGTCGTATTTTAACAGACTCTGTTTTGCCGTCTTTTCCCACAGAATCTATTCTTACTGGATCATTAACTGCCATTCCTGCGCTCTCGTCATTTAGTTTTACGTCTTGTTCTAAGTCAGGAGCCTGATATTTAGTGGTTGTCGTTTGTTGATGTGGTTCATAAGTGTTTCTCGTTTCAAGTTTTTTATATAGATTAAACCGTTGGTTTTCCTGTTTGAATTGATTTACACTAGTCGTTTTGGGACCCTTTATAGATTGCTGTTTGGTGTGAACCAAGGCTCGAGTTGAAGGCCGTATTTTGACCTATACTTGTTTACTTTTTACACACTGGGACTTGGATGGAGAGTTGTCTAATTTGCACTCATACGACATCTTCTTATTTCTCCAAGGAAAATTCAAAACGAACTCCAAGGAAAATTCAAAACGGAAAGTCCTTTATCAATTGGCAAATAAAAAGCTCAAACACATCAAACGAATGAAAAACAACTGTAATATTCCTGACTTGGTACAGGTATTTTCTTATGTAGAAAATGTTGGTTTAAAAATGGTTTTATAGCTAGCTAACCTATCACTTGTATAACATTCGCATAAAATTCCAGAAAATAATATAAACAAAAAGATCCTAACTTTTCTACATTACACCTATGTCAGCTACGGAGATCGTGGAACAACATAGAAACATTTGGGACTAAGTTATGTGAGAATAATTATTCATCAATTAGCATAGAATGGTACAAATGATTGCTTATGAAAAGAAATGAGTGGTAAACAATTAGACCAAAACCATTAAGAACATTGGATCTCTAATCCATAACTTATTTTCTACTCCAGGAGAAACTTGAACATTTCATTTACGTTACCTACTATTAAGGGTAGATATTAATCACAACAATCATTGCTTTTATTGAAAATGTTCTTACTAAATGATTTACCTGATCTACAATATTTTCGTTATCGTCGATGAATTGTTGAAAAGTGAAGACAGGGTTCTTAGAATGTGCAAACAAGTTCGCTACTAGATGGTTTTTTGTAACGGCAACCTGATATTGCGACCAGCTGACAGCAGGGTTGTTACCGTCATTGGGAGGTAATATGTTTTTGGTCATTCCATTGTTCACTACTCGATATCCTGCCGAATTGCCAAACTTGTCTTTTACATTGTTATTAACAAGGATTAGATACTTTGGAAAGTTGAAGTCATATTTGGTGACTCCTTCTAATTTAGAATGTTTCAGCCGTTTAGTAAACATATTTTGAAGATAGTGGCATCGGGGTGATCGCTTACTTCATTTGGAGTAACAACAGGTTCAATGTCAAGGGTTTTGAATCTGGTTTTGGTATCTTTAATGTCAAGATCTACTTTGTAGTGGAACATGTGCTGAGGCAAAGTGCCATAAGATGATCATTAACTTGGAAGCTGAATGGATTCTCCTTTCAATACCACGAAGTCGCCACCATGCCGGCGGCTGTTATCTTTGTTTCCATTACGCCATTCTGGTAAAATATGAAATCCATCGTGTAATCATACAGCAGGACTGTCGGTATTGTTTTAACTATCATACAATAATCGCAGCACCTTCGTAAAAGCTATGAACAAATTTAGGGTATGCATGATGTCGTCGAAGTGGCATTCCTTTGTTCAGTTCAAAAACACAAAACGCATGTGCATTGGCAAGTGTTTCATCTTTTGAATCCATCTTGAACGAAGAGCTTATAAATGTAGCATCTGATGGGCAATCCACGCCTTGAACCAAATATTTCGATAAAGCACCTGTCTTATATCTGTTATCTTGAAAAAAGCTGTACATTCAGAACTTATCAAGATCCCATTCAACCAAAATGGCAAAATCTAAAGGTCTCATTAAGTAATACTCTACGCCATGTTTTAACGACCTAAAGAATCTTCGCTTTTCAACTCCAGATAAGACCAAAGTCACCCAATGAACGAAGTTACTAATTAAGCATTTTTCACCACAATTCACTAAGCGCCCTCCATACAAATGAAAAAAAACATGTCACCGAGTTTCTTGTCTAAGAAATTCAAATATTTCCCTATACCGTCTGCTGCATTACTGTAGGGCCTGTCTATAAACGGAAGGGATTTAGGTTGTATGGAACATCTTTGTATCCTGAAGGGTGTAGTAAAGGACCAACAACCAATTTTATCACATCTGGTATTGCAACATCTTCTCTAAAAATCATAACACGGGCTTCTCGTTGAGGTTGAGGAAATCAATTATCAAGGTAATTTTAGACATCTTGATTTAGTGGTAGGTACAGATCAGCAACAAAAATGAAGTTTGAAGTAACTGAAGCTTTTGCAACTACAGTGAGGTTTAAACTTGAATTTTTTCAGTTTTTAAAAGAAAAAAGGAACCAATGTTATATGTATGAAAAATCTAGAGAGAAACATTTCCCGCCAAATTTTCAATTGCTTATATCTCTAAAACAAGCTCACGGACACTTCGTTTTCTGGTTTTTAGTTCCTTTTTGTATATACTATCAATTTATAACAGTCTTCTAAAAAGCTTGTAATTTTGAAACAGAGTAGCAACCATCCTTAAGATATGTTCACTGATAAAAAAACGACTAAAATAAGTACCATTATTTCAAATAAAAAAAGTGTCTATGGACAACTTCACATAATTCTATATTTGGTATGTGTGATCAAATTGGCGAATACAAGCTTGTTTATCAGCTCTATGCAATCATTTGCGCAGTTGTTTCTGGATAAGGGAACTAGGTACTACAATGCCATATGGTTGCAATGATAACATCAAAGGAATAGAGAATTTGTCGAGTCCAGCCTGCTGTGATGTAAATGTAATGAGTTTATTTAATACTATCTTAAGACCCCAGCGTACTCAAGGGCAAAAACTTTACCATCGGCCCAATGTTAAAAAGTCTTCCATATCTAGATCGCCCTCAGGGAGCTTTAATGACCTTCTTTCACATCTTTATCATCTGCTAGGATTACATTACATTAGAACTATTCTTTTTTTCACTGCCTGTTAATTTTCTTAAATGTTTGAGAGATTATGCACTTGAAAAGGCATGCATAGATACATTTTCGCCAATATACAGAATGATCAGTATAATTTGTGATGTAGCTCTTTTCTTTGTTGAAACAATTATTTTTGTTTATAGTGATTAAGATTATAGTACAATGTTGACTGCCGTATCCCAATTTTGACGTTTTTACCTATTATGTCTGTTTGTTTTGCTGACAAATTGTTGTCAATATAACATGTATAATGACATTCTATGCGACTGTCATACAAATGAGAGTTTTAGCTAGCTATAAAACCAGGTTTAATCCATCATTTTCTACATAATGAAATGCCTGTTCCACGTCAGGAATATGACAATTGTTTTCCATTCGTTAGATGTGTTTGAGCTTTTGATTTTGCCCTTTTATAGAAGACTTTCGTTATGGATTTTCCTTGGAGTTCGGTATTTTTGTTATTTTACTTTTTAGTTACATTTATATTTTGAGGCTTTTGTATTGATGGATGTAAAATAGTTTTGAACTTCCTCTTACAATTCCAAATATTTGATTCAGCTTGAGTTCTTCCAAACCATTTGAATCATTACTTAAGTTGTCATGTTTTTTTTCAATTACTTTTCGTGCATCGATGATTTAAAGTTTGATAATAAAGAACAACTGTCGGAGCTCAATTAAGGCAACAGTAGTTTATCGATGTGCAAATCCCGATAATCGATTTTTAATAGCTATATATATATATATATAGACGATTCGATGTAATTAACAACAACCGGGGCAATCGCATGAAATCCATAAGGATTAAGACGGGGTGTTTTGACAGGGAACCGTGTTTTTCTATGCCTGCATCACCTGCATTGCAAAAATGGACAAACAAAAGTACCAAACTCCCAGGTAAAATCAAAAGGGAATAAAATCAAACGTAAGACTTTATCAATCAACGGATCGAACAGAAAACAACTGTCATATTTCTGACTTGTTACAGTCATTTTTCGAAGACAATGATTGGTTAAAACTTGTTTTATAGCTAGCTTAACTTCCAAATTGTATGAAAGAGGGACGAAAGATACCAGAGGGACAGTCAAACTCATAGATCGAAAACAAAATGACAACGCCATGGCCAAAAATAAAAAGACAAACAGACAAATAATAGTACAGAACACAGTTGTTTATAGTTCTATAATATTAATATTTGGTGAGCATCCTAAACAGACATGATAGATTAATATGACAAAAATTTGGACCCAGCAGTCAAAACTGCATAAAAATATATCACAGACATAAAACACAAAAACATAAACATTTCAATGTTAATGCACCAGATGCGCTCTTAGACAATAAATTTCTCTTCAGTGATGCTCGATGCTGAAATATTTGAATATCTGAAATATTATTTATATGTTGACGAGCGGATCAAACCATAAAGGACGTTAAGTATAGTCAAATCCATACAAGAACTCAGAGCTTTGCATGAGGGATATATATTTCTTAATCTAAAATTATTTTCAAAATTGATGACGGCTTCCATAAATGTTACCCTGTCATTTTAGAGATACTAAAGTTGTTCTGTTTGTATTTCTCTAACTAATTTAAAAAAAATCAAACACACATGTGAATTGTTCGGATTTGTTTCCATTTATGTTCTTGGCTTCGTTTTGTATGATTAGATCGATGTTATTTATTTACTAAAGCATAAGAAAGGAAGATAGAAGGGAATAAATTTGATCACATTATAAAAAACATTAAGAAATCCATATATAATCATGATAGTTTAACATATTTGGTTCGTTTTGTATGGTTAGATCGTTGTTCTTTATTTACCTAAGCATAAGACAGGATGGTAGAAGGGAATAAATTTGATCACATTATAAAAAAATTAGGCAATTCATCTTTAATCATGATAGTCTAACATATTTAGCTTCGTTTTGTATGGTTAGATCGATGTTCTTTATTTACTAAAGCATAAGAAAGACAGATAGAAGGGAATACATTTGATCACATCATAAAAAACATTAAGAGGGTACCAAATACCCTGAATAAAATTAATTTGGCTCGTTTAATTTTCATAAACTTTTGACAATATATTTACTTTGACCCTTTGACAAAAATATAAAAATTTCAAAACACTTGAACCACACCTTTATCGGAAAAATTTCTTTGGATATATAGCAATTTGACAAACACTAATTTTTATCATTGAAAAGCTTAATATTTCAATTCTAATAAACAATATAACGTGATTAATATGTTCAGCTGATTTTCACACAGTTATTTCTCTGTAGTGTTATGTACCACCTTAAGCAATCCATCTATAATCATGAAAGTTTAACATATTTGATTTTACCAGGCTTCTTTTTCAAAATATTATTACAAATATGAGTCACCGCGCTATTTTTAGGCTACAAGACGTGCAAAATTAAATTGACATAGACATTAAATGAAATAACACTTTTTGAGAATTAAAAGAATTCTTTGAGATAATATTTTTAAATCAAATATTGAATAATAGGTTTCATGGTATGCATTTAGGAAAATAAAGATAAAATGATGTTATCGAATTTGTTTTCTTGCTACAAGTAAAAAATGAAAATTTCATTAATAATCAATAAAAATCATTTTACTATTTGAATTATCTCCCCTTGAATGGTTAAGTTAAAAATCTAATTCGAACACAAATATTTGGTATTTTAATTGTCAATCTGTCTCGAAATTAACAGATTTAAGCAAAGAACTTGACCGATTTTGAACTGCTATTTTACAATCCAAGTTGGTGGTATACAGTTAATCACATTTAATTGATTAAGAAGAGACAAATCAAGGCTTAAATATACTAAATACTAAATCCCTGGGATGTGTTTTAGTTAATTTTTAGTCTCTGATGCATGATATTTTTTTTTTATTAATTGTTTTTGGCTTTCAACTAGCTGTCGGTAACTGCGAGTACTCTCAAATCGTACTTTTTTGTTTATTTGACCTGTTGATACTAATTGTAATGCTTTTTTGTTATTTAATGTTTACTTATTCAGGGTTATATCTGGTCTATATACCAGCTTTGATAAGTGTTTGGAATTGCTATAAATTTTCACTTCTTCGTACTATGAACATCAAAATTATTTATTTTGTAAAAAATATTTCTCCATTTGAACTGTACACGTATACCTAACAACACAACTATTTTCATTTACCTGTGTTTAAAGTAACTTATTGTATTTCTTAAATTGTTTAACATTTCACAGCGGTACAACAAGTTACTTTAATTATTCTTCCATCAGTTTATCTATTTTGTATTAACATTGTATCATAGATCAAATTTATTTGTTCAGTGTATGTTCACTGGTGTTTATATGTCTTTTGATTGAGTTAAACCATTTCAATTGATATTTTATAGTGTGTCTTTCTAAGTTGTGATGTTACACTATTGTTTCAGATAAGGGTGAAGGTTTGGTACCATTAAAACGTTTAAACCCGCTGCAATTGTTTACACCTGTCCTGCGTCAGGAATATGATGTTCAGTAGTTGTCGTTTGTTGATGTGATTCATAAGTGTTTCTCGTTTTTTATATAGATTAGACCGTTGGTTTTCCATTTTGAATGGTTTTACACTAGTAATTTTTGGGGCCCTTTATAGCTTGCTGTTCGGTGTGAGCCAAGGCTCCGTGTTGAGGACCGTACTTTGACCTATAATGGTTTACTTTTATAAATTTTGACTTGGATGGAGAGTTGTCTCATTGGCAATCATACCACATCTTCTTATATCTATTGTTTGATAAAACAACCCATTTAGACCATTTTGAATAAGATTATACATTATGAATTTTGATTCCAAAAGAAATTCCAAAATCAGGTAATAATTTTTAATTTCTTACCTCTCAATGCTTAGTTTCACTATTGCTTTTAACTTAGGCTTTAAATAAGAAATTCTGATAATATGTTAGATAGCATTTAACAATATACATATTGTAACATTTGAAAGAACAAGAAAACCCCTACTTTTCCGAATCGTGATCGTCAGTTTACAAAGAATTCTGCTAGAACCGGTGCTAAGGGTCGTCTTTAACTTTCATTGAGGTAGGAGTTTTTTGTTCTGAGTTTAAGGCCTCACTTTCACTATTAGACAAAGAACAGAAAAAAAGCTCTATTCGTTTGCTTTGCATGTACTGATATTGTGTCATGGATGGATACTTCACATCCTTTTTTTTTATTATAAAACATTTTCTATTAACTTGCAAAGGTATTAATTCAAGGAACACTTTCACTATTCCGAAAGCTGAATTCTACATGTTTTCCATAAAAAATCTTACATTCTATGTCTTGCTGAACTCAATCTAATCCTTCAAATATAATGTAAAGATTGAAAAATTTCTATTAAATTCTATATTTCCGGTCATACAGTTTGAACAAAATCAGATTAGATATGAAAATGAAGAGATATGGGGTGAAACAAAATGATCAGCATTTAATTACCGAACAGCTTTAAGAACGAGAAAACAAGAAAACAGAGAAATGCAATGGCAAAACCAATGATGACAAAACGCAATTGCAACTTCAAATATTGACGGTCTTCAAGCCCGGGATAGACACACAGACATATTTGTTTAAATTAATCATTGTAGTGCCTTACCTAGGTACGGATTTGAACGGCGCCAAGATACTCCTGAAATATAAATAAGGCTTTATAAAGAACTAAAATAAGTGTAAAAAAATCTGCAATAATTTTAAGTTGTAAGTAAAGTGATGACTAATGTAAACGTTAGCATATAATAAAACAAAACGTAATTGTAGTGATAAACAGACATACATAACGGTGATATGATTTTTTTTCAGAGATCTTGGAATGCAAAGCACAAACTGTTTTTTATCCCAAATTTAAATGGTTACACGTTAATACTTTATCGCTGTCCCTCGCTGATTGAAATGAAGCAAGATGAACAATTTGCTAGTATTTAGATCTGTAAAAAAAATGAGAATAGAAACGGGGAATGTGTCAAAGAACAACCCGACCAAACAGCAAAAAAAAGCCTAAGGCCACCAATGGGTCTTCATTACAGCAAGAAAATCCCGCACCCGGAGGCGGGCCTCAGATGGCCCCTAAATAAAAATGTATACTAGTTTAGCAAAAATGGATGTCACAGTAAACTCCGAAATATATAAATGTAACAAATTAGAAAAAAAACATACAAGACAAACAAAGGCCTGTTGTTCCTGACTTGGGACAGGCGCAAAAATGGGGCGGGGTCAAACATGTTTTAAACAAACACACAGCAATACGCACAGTAAAAATCAATTTCAAGGAAGTCCGAGTACGATGTTAGAATTGGTAACAGGAGAAACTACGCAAAATGACAATGATCAACATAAATTAACAAAGGACTACTAGCAGTTACTGACATGACAGCTCCAACCCTCAATTAAACTGATTGAAAGATTATGTCTTCATCATATGAAAATCAAGCACAATCCCTCGCTTTAGGGGTTTAGTATTATACCATCATAAAATATACGAGAAGAACATAACCCGTATAATATATTTAAGGAGGTATATCTGTGATGTGAGATAGCTTTTACAAATGATTGGAAATCAGCTGTTCAGTTATTAGAGATCAATGAAAGAAACATTTTAATAATTATACATCAGCAAGAATGAAATTTGACAAGTTTGAATCTACTAAGAAATTAAATCAATTCACGTTAAGATGTGTTCCTCAGTTTATAATTGTCTATGTAAATTGTGTTTTGTAGATTATAGATTGTCTATTTGTCGTTTTTCGTTTTTGTCATGACATAGTCAGAATGATTTATGAATTTGAATATCCCTTAGTATCAGTAGTATCTCTTTTTTAAATATAAAAAGTTGACAAAGGTAGAAAATGACCACAAATTAACGTTTAAAGAAGGCTCGAAAGTATGCCTTTGCACTTAGAAAAGAACTCTTGACATCAAAATCATCAACTCTTGTAAGGTTTTTGAACAAAGAGTAAAACCAAGGGCCTGATTTATAATACGAAATGGCAAACAAAAAACATGTACATATGTGGCAGATCAAAAACCATCATCAGCTATTGTATTGCTTGCTACTGACTCTGAACGGGCACATAACAATGTTTTGGTTGATTATGTTTTTGAGTGCAATTCGCCCTTGCCAGATACGGTGAAATGAAACAATAGATTGGCAGATTATGTATGGACCTATTCCATTCCAGGGTGTACACTTAGAAATGTCAAGCAGGAGTAATATGTTGGTGTAACCCAGGCCTACTTCTAAACATAACATGTTGAAAGGAGACAGGTAAAGTTCTGTTGTATAACATGATATAATTGAGGTGAATGATAAATGCCAGATTGGATAGCAACTCAACGACAAAAATGCCGCTGCCCACTCCCCCCCTCCCCCCCATCCCCTAAAAAAAAAATATATATACTTGTAATGTGATTGTGTAATATATCCTTATGTTATCTATCTTGTATCTCTAAACAGTGATTGTATTGCGTTTTTGATTTTGATTTAATCTTTAATGTTACATTATTTGTCTAAATAAACATCTTGGTAGGTAAAATTAGTGTCACTTGTGTTATTTTACTACATTCTTGAACGGAACATTAATGTTTATCTTACCTTTCTTCTAGTTATGTTGACCATTGTGTAGGTTGTATTGACGCCCGTAATATTCATTTATATTGACGCCCGTAACTTTCTTTAAAAGAGAAAGAAATTAAAAAAAAATATTATGATAGAAAAACAAAGAATATGGGATATCCATCAACTACACAAAATCAGTACAAGCACAGCAAAAAAAAAAAACAACAAAAACAAAAACAAAACAAAAAACAAAAAACTAAACAAACAACATTATAATAAACTATAATGTAGCCATTTGGTATTTGAATTTTAAAATAATTGGTATCATTACTATATCAACAAAAATAATTATATATTTACCAACTATAAATCTAACAGATATCAATATTATATATTCAATTTAATTTTGTATTACATAAGTATAAAATTTACTCTATTCGATCAAACTTTTTGTAATTTTAAAATCTAAATATTTCAAACTGAAGCCGTTTCAGTTTAGTAAAAGGTTGAAATGACTCATTTACATTTTTACCTAGATGCTTTATCACTGTTTTAATAACTGTTTGGTAGAAACGCACAGTAGACACCAAAACATTTGTACTTTTGGTTGTGGCTATTGATTGACTTGTCAAACATTAGCAACAACTGTCTTCCTTGTGCATGTACACTAATGATGTAACATATTTATTCAAATTATAACTTTCTGCAAATGTTTGAATACAAATTTACATATTACCTGCTTTTTTGGAAATATTGCAATTAAATATGCTCAGAAAAATATTTTAAAAGTATATTTTAATCGTTGAGTTGTTGTGTAAGACTATTTAGCTAACAAACATACATGTAATTCAAGTTAAGATAATAAAAGTACATCGTCGATAAAATATTGTAGAATAATACGTACAATACATGTTTGTTCTGTCACAAGTTGATGTTGTACATAAAATGGACAAGAACATATCAATGGGACAAACAAAAACACACAACAACATGGTAAACAAAAACACGACGAAAAGAATAAAACGTATTTTCCTAAATCGGTGATATTTGTCATACTTAATTTGCCATAATGTAATCATGGACAATAGTGAATGAGAACATATCAAAGGGACAATCGTAAATCAGATATCGAATAAAAACACACGACAAACACTTGTTACAGCTTAGGTTGTAGACTATGCACCATTGGAAACACACGACAAACACTTGTCACAGCTTAGGTTGTAGACTATGCACCATTGGAAACACACGACAAACACTTGTTACAGCTTAGGTTGTAGACTATGCACCATTGGAAACACACGACAAACACTTGTTACAGCTTAGGTTGTAGACTATGCACCATTGGAAACACACGACAAAACTTTTTTTATTACACTTAACCCTATACATATCTTCTTAAGAAACACACTATGGAATCATGTAGTATATGCATGCTAAAAAATAGATAGAAACTCGTGCTGGAAATATTTGATTTATCTGAAAAACATTTTTTTTTTAATTCTGATTTAATATATTTTTCGCTTTTCAACAATTGTCTGCTTAATTTTATGTGTAAATAGCAAGAAAGTTATGTTAGCTCTGTATAACTCGGACAAAATGCTTCATAAACCATCGTGCATCGTCCTTTTTTCTTCCTGTAGCATTCCCGACTTGTGTTATTGACTTTTTTGAATCAATTAACAAGGTTCTATGAAATTAGCATTTTCAGTTTCTCCGTCCAGATATATACGAGTAAAAACAACAATTTGCTATGAGTCAGAATATTGTTTCTTTGAATGACGTGTCTTTCAACAGTAAGATACAAAATATGATAATAAGAAAACAAGAAAGACAGACAGCAACATTAGTCAGCAGAGTACGCTAAAATTTTGACATTTATTGTCGGGCAGGTACACCATGTACACAGATAACAAAATCTTCATACTACATTACATTTGCCAAATAACTATTTGTCCGTTAATCCATGCATGTCAATGCAAGTCAAATAATAAGTTACAATAATGCATAAAACTAGACAGCTTATCGGTACAAGTAATAATAAACAAACGGGCAATTACCACACTCATCACAGAACCTTTAAAAGATTTGCAATCATCACTTTATCATAAGACTTACTGACAGGCGCATGCGAAACCACATACATAACTGAAACTACAGCAGTTAATATTCGAACTTACAATTTTTTAATAGAAAAACAAAGGATATGGGGTATCCATCCATAACACAAAATCAGTACATGCACAGCGAAAAATACATACAAAATTGTGTATATTTAAAATTATTGCATATGTAAGGACAATTTTACGAACAAGTTATTGTAAATCAGAAACTTTATATTGATTCATTTTAGCCTACTTAATGTCGGAAAAGGGTATTTATGATTAAGTAAATTCCAAATATATCTAATTCAAATAATTTGTGTTGGTAAAACATTTTGATGGTAAATGATTTTCAAGATAGTTTTGTATGATCTCGGTCCATTTGTTGAAGATGTTCGTTTAGCTGTACCGTTTAAAAAGACGTTTAAAAATATTTGTTTGCCACCTTTGCATACGTTCCTGTAAAATCTGCTGTAATCGTTCTTCAGTGATGAGCTACGGGTTAATTGAACATTGCTGTCATGACAGCTTTTTGGGGATGGAAAGGTGTGGAAAGGGGGGGGGGAGAACGGTGGCTCTGCTTGGTCCGAGTATAATCATGTCGATTTCTATAAAATTTTAAATTAAAAAAAAAAAAAAGAGTGAAGGCTTATTGCAGGACATAAACATTATATGTACATTGTTGGGAAAAATGTAATTAATTTTTACTCGAGCCTCGCGTTTTGTCCTGTTTTTAAGCTCGTACAAATAAATTATATATTGTTCAATAACTTGGTTTGTTCCATTTGTCTAACAATGTCAGGAACTGTTCAACACTGCCGAATATGAATGCGATCGTCAGAAAAAAATTAAATCACGAAAATACTGAAACTCCGAGGAAAATTCAAAAAGGAAAGTCCCTAATCAAATGGCAAAATCAAAAGCTCAAACACATCAAACGAATAGATAACAACTGTCATATTCCTGACTTGGTACAGGCATTTTGTTATGTAGAAAATGGTGGATTGAACCTGGTTTTATAGCTAGCTAAACCTCTCACTTGTATGACAGTCGCATCAAATTCCATTATATTGACAACGATGCGTGAACAAAGCAAACAGACACAATAGGTAAAAATGTCAAAAATAGGGGTACAGCAGTCAACATCGTGTTATCATCTTAATTACTATAAAAACAAACAAATAGAAAGAAGAAGCACAAAAAGGCATACATCAAATTTGACATCCTCATTTTGCTTTTTTATTATACGATTTTATTTATCTATGTAAAATCCACCCATAAAGGATGGAAGGTTTAAAGTACTGGCGTGAAATCGCGCGTTTGAAATTCGCACAGGTAGACAGAAAATAATTTTGTCGTTCAAAGTATGACGGGATACATAAGTTCAGAGTCACGTAAAATGGATATCACAAAAAACAGACCTAACAGTAAAAGTAATATTAATAAATAAAATAATTTTGTCGTTTAAAGTATGACGGGATACATAAGTACAGAGTCACGTCAAATGGATATCTCAAAAAACAGACTTAACAGTAAAAGTAATATTAATAAAAACAAATAAAAGAATACTATAACACGTTTTTAAGATGATAAACAACGTCAATACGCAGAATCTATACTTCAAGACCATCGTGTATTATTTGTGAAGTTGGTACGGAATATTTATCAACAAGGTCTTGGTACTTATTTGAAATTATTTGTCATTTTTTATTATTTGTTTTTGAGTCGATAATAATGATGAGGAGATCTTAATCGTTTCAATTTGATTTTTTTCCATTTTGATATTGTAGTGGAATTGAAAACTTGACTTTTTTTTTATATACGCAATATATGAATACTGTCAACATTGTTGTTAGCATACTTCTCGACAGAGTCAATCAGTATTTTGAAATAATGTTGCCAAGTGATGGATTTTTAGGCCCACGATATTTCGGGCCTTTGGAAAACAAATTTCGCAGAAGAGTGTTATGAACAATGTTCAGGTCAACAGAAATAACATAGCCAGCCGGATTATATATAATGAGGAACTTGCACATGTGCAATTAGGCGTCTATATTGAGATCCTATAATACGTGTTTGCAATTGAAAAATTTAGTAGCAATTGGTTCGATATAGATATACGAGATGATAGGTACAGATTGATCATTAAAGTAGGGATGTATTATCGAGTGAACTGATTTATGATGTAGGATATTACCAAGTTTATGTTATCGAGACTGTTGTTGTTAAAGAAATGTTAAAAAAGAATCTTTTCTCCTTTTCATCTTTTCCACTGCGAAATAGTCTGAAAAGTCTGTGATTGGTAATATCCGAGATGATAGCTGTAAATTAATTTCTCTTGTTTTATCGATAAGTATGACTATCATTGTTATGTTTAACAAATAACCATCACAATGTTTTACCTGACCACAATAAACTGGTTTATAAACGTTTGTTTATTAGTGTACCAGGTCATTCCTGTGTTGGGCTTACAAAATAATTGTATCATTTTTTGGTGGAATTTATGAGATTGGTTTTGTGGATTTAATCTTTTCGAAAACATGACTTGCCATTAAAAATTGATATTTCATTCCTTGTCAATGGGGATCAAATCACATCAGTACTTAATGAAAATTTTGATAAATGAATACATTGGCACATAACATTACTTGTAAGCAAATACCATTACGTTTCTTTATTAACATAGAATCTTCCTTCTTGTATAACATTAAGGGGATATGGTATGATTGTCAACGAGACAACTATCCATTAGAGTTCAAATGACGTAGATATATCCTCGATACCACCCTTCTAACTTTAGGTTAGCTAATAAGAGAAGTTCTCTACCCTTTTTATTTCATTTATTCTATTTAGCATTGTACAACAAGACATAGACTATCTTTCAGCTCCACCTCAAATGGATTTTTATTTGGGATTCAATCTACAACACTCCTAGTACCATATCGTTGTATACAATGTATCAATAGATTCTGTTTTGCCATATTTTCCCACAGAATCTATCCTTACTGCATTATTAACTGCCATCCAGGGGCTCTCGTCATTATATCGCAAAAGACATTATATCACTTTAAGACATTCCTGTTGTATGTGTCACGGGTATGTCTTCCTACTGAGGGATATGGTGCATACCTATTGTTATTAAGGCAACCAGGTCCTGTCAATATAAATATATGTAAACATTTAAGTAAATGATATAAAAAGTTGTTAGATACAAATCTCTAAAACTGCATGAACTAAAAATGGAAAGAGAAAACATTGCACATTTATTGTGTCCGAAGCGTTTACCAGCATTTACCTTCATGAGGTATTCCATAAATACAAATATTTGATTTTGTCAGTTTTTATGGACGTCCCCTTTTTGAATTTACCTTGGAGTTTGGTATCTTCCTAATCCTTTTTTTTTTCTTGTACAACGTAGGACTTTCCAGATCACCTCTCTGTGCAGTCACAGGCAAGTCGTTGGCATATTTTTTTTTATTATCAATTGGCTTTGAACTAGCTTTTAGTAACTGCGAGTTCTCTCAGATTTGTACTTAGTGTCTTTTTTGATGTAGGTATGTTTGAATACCCTGCCACGTCCTGTCCGTGTTTTTGTTAGATGTTTGTCTGCTTTGTATCGATCTGATGAGTTAAGCCTTTTTGAACTGATTTTTGTAGTTTGTTCTTATGTTGTACTATTACACCACTGTCCGGGTAAGAGGGAATGTTAGCGCTTTCAAACTAGTTTAACCCCGCCACATTCTATTTGGCCTGTCCCAAGTCATCAGCATGTAAGTCATTGGTCGTCGTTTGTTGCTCTATATCATACAGCCCTTGGATGGTGAAAACTTCCCAAAAAACGTGTATGGCATATGGTGCAATGGTAGAATGTGTATGGTGCTATGGTGTATGGTGTAAGGGGAATAGTGAAATGGTGTAACGTGCGATCGGGAGTGGTGTGAATGAATGGTGTACGACATTTAAAACTATGCAAAATATTGATAGGAACTGATTTTTAATTTTTTTACATTAATTTACAATATTGTGATCAAAATTCGTTTTTGAAAAAAAAAAAAAATTTTGTAGTCGCACGCTTTCTATAAAATCAAATTGCATTATGGTGTAATGTGTAAGGTGTATGGTGCAAAGGTGGAACGTGTATGGTGTATGGCACATGGTGTAATGGTTTATGGTGAATGGTGTAATGGTGTATGGTGTTAGTGGGAAGTTTACACCATCCAAGGACTGTATTTGTTTTTTCTTCATTCTCTTGTACATAAATCAGGCCTTTAGGTTTCCCGTTTGAATTGTTTTACAGTTGTCATTTCGGGACTTTTTATAGCTGACTATGTGGTATGGGTTTGGCTCATCGTTGTAGACCGTACGGTGACCTATAGCTGTTAACTTCTATGTTATTTGATCTCTGGTGGAGAGTTGTCTCATTGGTAATTATACCACATCTTCTTTTTCATAATAATTGTTGTCATTGAATTTCGCGTACTATTTGTGATTGGAACTCTTGTTCGAAAATTTCTATATTGGTACAAATATCCTTATTTGAGATGTAAGCTAGATACAGATGCCATATTGGGACCTTGTCGAACAAACTCCTTTAGTAAAGAAAAAGAAGAAAGAATAACGTTGATTTAGAAGAAAAAAAATTTGTCGCCTTCTGAACGGTGTCTCATTGGCAATTATACCACATCTTCTTTTTCATAATAACTGTTGTCATTGAATTTCGCGTACTATTTGTGAATGGAATTCTTGTTCGAAAATTTTCATATTGGTACATATATCCTTATTTGAGATGTTAGCTAGATACAGGTGCCATATTGGGACCTTGTCGAACAAACTCCTTTAGTAAAGAAAAAAAAAGAAAGAATAATGTTGATTTAGAAGAGAAAAAAAATAATTTGCCGCCTTCTGAAAGGTTTTTGGGTTTGCACATTCACTAGATAAGAGTCGATCAAAATATTTTAAGAGTCAAATTTGTAGAGATGTTCTAAAAACTAATTTAATAACGTAGCGGCATAACAATAAATGCAAATTGTAAAAGAAAATCAGACAAACTGATTTGTAAATATTCAAACTGTATTCAGAAAAATGCTTGTTGCAAGTCAGGAATATGACAGTTGTTTTCCATTTGTTACGTTGGTTGATGAAGTCTGACGTTTGATTTTTTCACTTTTTTTGGACAAACCCTTTTCTATTTTACCTTGGAGTTCGGTTTTTTTCATACTTTTTCACTGATTGACCCAACTGTTTTGAAGCTGAATTCTCATACTTGCTATTTTATTAAAATATTATGAAGAAATAAACTTGATGTGATTTTTCAATCATATAATGTGAAGTTAGCCTTATATTATATGCTTTCGTCAATATTTGAGACTCCTTTAAATGATGTTTATTAAACTTTATGTGTTGTGCAATTTCTTATTAATGACATTTTAACACCAAATAAAATTGGCACTGAAAAAGAGAGGCAAAAGATACCAAAGGGACATTCAAACTCAAAAGTCGACATAAACTGACAACGCCATGTCTAAAAAAGAAACAGACAAACTACAGTACACAAAACACAACAGCGAAAACTAAAGACTGAGTAACACAAACCCCACCATAAACTAAGGGTGATATCAGGTGCTCCGGAAGGGCAAGCAGAGTCTGCTTCGCATGTTGCACCCGTCGTGTTATTTGTTATTTTTGACTATCTACGATCAAAAATATTGTTCAGTAAATTACGAAAGATTTTTGAACAGAGTCCAGAAATTCTATGTTCAAATTATTCCGATTTTCGGCATCTTTGCGATTGTTTTAAACATATTACAACTTCTCAAAACAATAAAGGTTCATTGTTTTGTTCCTTTTTTATTATGAATTGTTTGTCAAAAACATCTTGAATTAAAACTACAGAGCAGATGACTTTACTAACAATTTTGATCGACGAACGCTGAAACCAGTCTGTCGTGAGTTGATATACAGATAAATCACACCATTCAACAAATTTCTGATTTTGGTCGATTTCATTGTACCTTCCTCAAAACACTGAATGAGCTGTTTTGCATACTGTTTTTTGCAGCCCTGTAATTACATATTATATAGTGTTAATATTCAGGCGCGTAACGTATGACTTGAGATGTGGAAACGTTATGTGATGTGACAGAGGGTATGTTACCACTGGGGAATTTGGAATTGACAAACGGGAATAGAATACAAATGATTATGATAAAACAGATTGTGTCTCCGTCATAATTTTTTTTCCAATCCGACTCTCAGCAATTACTATGAACCTCTTGTCATTTGGTAAATTGCAAGAGTTGCACCTTGGCGCATTAGATCATTGCTTTAGTACAAAAAGATCACACCAGTAATCGTCTGTAAATTATCAAAACATAAATATGCAAGTTGCTGTGTAATTTATTTAAATAATAAATGCATATTTAATCTTCAACCCACACAATCCTATGTCTTCAGCAGGTTGTTAAAAGAGAGACGAAAGATACCAAAGGGACATTCAAAGTCAACCATCCTATGTTACGTTTGCCAAAAGTTGTATAACAATACGGATAAATAAAGGCAACAGTAGTATACCGCTGTTCAAAAGTAATAAATCGATTGAGAGAAAACAAATCTGGGTTACAAACTAAAACCAAGGGAAACACATCAACTATAAGAGGAAACAAAAGGAACAACAGAAACACTGAAGTGCAACAAAAACAAACGCCAACATACATCAAACGAACTATTTGATAACAACTGCCATATTCCTGACTTGGTACAGGACATTTTAAGAAACAAATGGTGGGTTGAACCTGGTTTTATGGCTACCCAAACGTCCCGCTTATATGGCAATGTTAAATATACCGCTAAAATACAGTTTTACTGAAATTTCGTGTGCAAAAATTGTGATGTGATCTTATTCACGGAAGATTCGTTATAGATCGAAGACGTCATACATAATTTTGTAGATGCCATTGGTATAAATGAATTAAGGCGAGAGTAGTTTACCGATGTTCAAATCTAGTAAGTCGATTAGGAGACGGCAAATTACCTATTGAGGTGTATGCAAAATTTGAAAAATCATACGCGAACGTTACGTGTTTATAGAATAACTCTCATTAGGTTTTCTAGAGAACTAATTATAACGTATATTTATGCAAGATAAAAAAATGTTTAAATTGATGAAAAGAAATTTCAAAATTTAAATAGAACTATATTTGTGGAGCTTTTCTCGTGAAGCGTTGATATTTACACCAAAAAGAGGCCAACCATAGAGTTCTGGTGATAATTGACTATAACGGTCGGGTATCAGTCTATATGTTTCTTGTCCTAAAACCAATCAAAGTTTCATCTCGGCCTCTAGTAAATGTTCTACAACTTATTTTTCAATGCTTTTAACAAGTGCTCTAACTAATTTAAAAAAACTTAATAATTTTTGTAATAAAACATGAAAATAATGGAATTAACTAACTATTTTTGGGATGTAAAAAATCCTATGGATATTTTAGATAAATTGCGTGCTTCTGATTCTGTTGACAATTTCTACCTTTCAACTCTTTACACTACACTTCCACATAATATTATCAGAGAAAAGTTTTGATTGAAGCTGTTAATTTCCTCCTTTTAAAGTCTGTCAGTATTTTTCAGAAGATAATATATCATACCAGAAGGCTAGTAAATAAATGCCTTATGTTATGTTATGTCCATGAGACCGCAGCACGGCATACATAACATATGTGTCTTAACCTTGAAAACTTAAAATAATAGATGGGTTGAAAACAGTGAAAATAATAAAAAAAGATGAGATTTTGGTCTACACAGTTTCCTTAAAAAAAGTGTTATTGTTGCATTGATTCATGTATCAATTCAAAACATAAATATCAGGTGAGCGACCAAGGAGTCGGTTTCACAAAAAAAAAAAATTACGACTAAGATCGATCGTCAGTATACTGAATTGTTCTTGAGGTATAGAACCACTAATTCGGGGCAGGTCAGAAACAACAAACAAGAAAGTAGTACATATTTTAAACAAAATTGTTCCTACGCATAGCTGTATCTTTGTCAATAGGTGAAATATTTTGGTAGTTTTGGTATCAAATGAAAGCTTGGGGACTTGGTCTCACTGTAGAACTCTTGTTGAAAGCTTCTTTTTCAATAATAAAAAAAGTATACAAAAGTATTATAGGAGAGCAAATTTGCCCTGTTGTTCAGATCAGAAGTACCTGTTTTTGTTATATCAAACTTCCGGAACCAGTACGCTCTATTATGCAATTATAAGTATGTTGAATATTTTAGCACAAGTCAGGATAAGGTATAGTTTTGACATGCAATGACTGCCTCTTCATTTGAACATAAGACAAATTAGCCATTAATGCTTGAAAATGCAGAATTTAACATAGAAAGCAATGCGGCTATAAATAAGTGGTTTTATTCCTTGACATACGATCAATCTTAGTCGTATTTTCTTTTTGTTATACCGACTCACGTCTCCTTGGAGCCTCTAGTTTACTTTTTGTCAGATATTCGGAATCCTCTTGTTTTATCCATATAGTGAATAAATATTTTGCCTGCTAACCCCTACTTTTCTTTTTCTAACCTTTTTACATATAGTTAAGAAAGTAAATTTTGAAAATCTTAGGAAATCCTTGTTTTTTCGGAAGTTTTTGAGAGAAAAAAGTTCCAGTGTAAAATGTAAGAAAAAGCTTGAGAGAATCATTTCCAGCTAAATTTTCAAATGATTATATCTCAAAAACAAGGATACAGACCTTTCATTTCATTTATGCTTTGTAAGTTCAATTATTTGCATACTATCAATTTATAACAGTCTTTTAAAAGCTTGTTATTATAAAACAGAAGAGCGAACATCCATGAACGCGATAACGTTGGCTAATACGACTCTCTGCGATTACTATGAACCTACTGGCGTTTGGTAAAGGGCAAGAGTTGCACTGATGTGCATTAGATCATCGTGTTTTATATTGAAAAGGTCACACCAGATATCGTCTGTAAATTATCAAAATATATGGGTCTTCAATGAAAGTATTCGTCATACTAGCAATATTAGAGAATTTAAAAGTCATATATAGGTCATAAATAGGTTTATGTAAATAATATTCTAGTACTATCTTTTCCAATGATGTAAAAAGAAAATGACTCTATCCATCAAACCGAAAAAAAATTGTAAGGGGCTCCGCGGAACCCTGCGTCTCGCCTGCAATTGCTGCAGTCAGTGTAAAAGTGTAGTATTGACTTAAAAAGTGAGTCCATTTTTTAGTAAAATACAGAATTAAAAATAAAAAAATCTAATTTTTTCTTCACATGCTATTTCTTGGTCCTGAAGATTAGCTTCTGTCCAAGTTTCATAACAATCAATGAAGGAGTACAAATTCATCATGTCAAAAAATATCTAATCGCAGACTGCCTGTAAATGTTTACTTTAAAAAAAGTCCTTCGATCAGAAAAGTACTGAAAATGTACTACATTTTCAAAAGTTTACTTCAGACATTATCTTTTAATCATTAACATGATTAAAATGCTTCTGCCAAAGTTTCATATGAAATTTTATAAAAATCAGCTGAAAAGGGCTTATCAGATCGTTACAAAGCAGCAAAACATCTAACAAAAACACAGACCGGACGTGTCAGAGTAGTTATACATTCCTAAAAACAAAAACAAAAAAGAAATAAAGTACAGATCTGAGAGTACTTGCAGTTACTGACAGCTAGTTAAAAGCCAATAGCAACTAATGAAATGTATAAAAGACTAAAACATATCAATCTGTGCATATCCAATATCCAATGTCAATTTGTCATCGACTTATGAGTTTGATTATTCCTTTGATGTCTTTCGACTCTCTTTTATAATACAGACAAAACACCAGGCCTTGCGGTCATTAAAACTTTCGAGTACGATAATTGTACGCAGACTCAGACATCAACCAATCCTAACACTGGATTTGTTGTTTCGAGCACATATTTTGTACTCCGAGTACTGAGTGAGGTTTTATGACCGAAAGCCCAGGGCTTGCGTTTCCTATCATTATTTCCTTGATAGAGATATGCCGCTTATAAGGGAGCTATTCAACCAAGGGTTCCAATTAGTGAAGTTGAGGCATCCCTTCGAAATTTATTAAGGACGCCATCACTAGTTGGTTGGCCGTTAAGGAATATCTGTTTCACAGATGTGTTAATCGCCGTAACTACAATCCCGTCCTTCTTTTCCAGGAGTGTGACCTACAGAATTAAACTTATCACCGGGTGTGTACTTACACGAACGACATGACGGGTGACACATGAAGAGCAGGATCTGCTTACCCTTCCGGAGCACCTGAGATCTCCCGGTTTTTGGTGGGGTTCGTGTTGCTCAGCCTTTAGTTTTCTATGTTGTTTTTTTTTTACTGTTGTTTGCCTTTTGGTCTTTTCCTTTCTTTTTTTTTAAATTTCTGTATATAGAAAATGAAGGACTTAACCTGGTTTTATACCCAGCTAATTTGAAACCTCTCTCTTGTATGACCTGTAAGAATTTCAATGAATGTTTGCGAAAGTTATTAATGTCTTAAAAGGTAACCATTGAAGTATAACGAACAATTTCTATAGAAATCGAACGTGTAATCAACGATCGTCCAATTACGTATGTGTCGTCTGACATCCGAGATCCAGAGCCGCTAACGCCATCACATCTAATACAGGGAAGAAGATTATCACAAGAGAACAATTCTGATTCAAAGGACAATAATTCGAAATTATATTCCACAGACGCGAACAAACGTTTGAATCATAAATTAACTTTAATTGAACACTTGGCAAAACGATGGAGGATGGAATATCTAACCAGATTAAGGGAATTAAATTTTCATCACGTCACCAGAGACCAAATAAAATTGAGAATGGAAATGGGGAATGTGTCAAAGAGACAACAACCCGACCATAGAACAGACAACAGCAGAAGGTCACCAACAGGTCTTCAATGCAGCGAGAAATTCCCGCACCCGGAGGCGTCCTTCAGCTGGCCCCTAAACAAATATATATACTAGTTCAGTGATAATGAACGCCATACTAAACTCCAAATTGTACACAAGAAACTAAAATTAAAAATAATACAAGACTAACAAAGGCTAGAGGCTCCTGACTTGGGACAGGCGCAAAAATACGGCGGGGTTAAACATGTTTATGAGATCTCAACCCTCCCCTATACCTCTAGCAAATGTAGAAAAGTAAACGCATAACAATACGCACATTAAAATTCAGTTAAAGAGAAGTCCGAGTCTGATGTCAGAAAATGTAACCATAGAAAATAAACAAAATGACAATAATACATAAATAACAACAGACTACTAGCAGTTAACTGACATGCCAGCTCCAGACTTCAATTCAACTGATTGAAAGATTATGTCTTCATCATATGAATATCAGGCACAATCCTTCCCGTTAGGGGTTTAGTATCATACCATCATAACATATATGAGAAGAAAAAGCACATATGTAAAATTCGGTTACGTCGTACAAATCATGGACAATTCACTGAGGATGATGTGGAAACTAACAGTAATAGAAGATGTGATCACCGGGAATGATGGAGTGGTGAGAGCAGTCAAACGTCGTACATCAAATGATTTTATTACAACGAGGCCAATTGTGAAACTGGTGCCACTGGAAATATGAACTGTAAATGGTTAAAATGTTTCTCAATACTCCTTTATGAACCATACATGAACAGTTAATGCATTGTGAGGCCCCAGAATGTTGTGAATTAGTAAAGTTTCAGTTCATTCTATTTTATACTCTTTTATTTGGTTATCTGCCAAAAACAATTAGTCATTAATCTATCAGTAAAATACAAAAAAGAGGGATTCAAAAATATTCATAGAAAAGCTTTTCTCGCAGTTTCACAAAATTTCTTAAAGACTCACTAAGGTTAATTGACGTCTTAAAACTTAAAACTTAGACTGTGGCTATATGTTAATTTCAAAAAACAAATTTATCCGTTAATCAATAAAATTTGGAAAAATTACCTTAAATACTATAATTGATCATCCTGTCTCGTGGTATCATGCGAGTCTTAAATTCAGTATTATGTTAAGGAACTTCCCTCTAAGAACAAAATCTTTAAAACGAGTGTAGTGCTGTGTCTCCATTATTACGTTAAAGCGTTATTTGGGAATAAATGTTATAAAACTACATTCATGTAAGGTTTAAGGACATCTTGTGATAATTTCGGCAAATTCTTGATTTGAAATATAGCCTTTAAAAACAGGCGTTATTATGTTATCATTTATTTCGACCACTAACTGAAATTAATTTCTTGTTTTATCTTAATATATACTCGTAATCACGTCACATAAATAAAGTACTAAGAATATTACCCACTGAGTGCCCTGTAGTGCACAGTGAAATATAAAAGGCACGGCACTAGGTGTTGTGCTCTATGATGTACAAGATATTCACCGACATCCATCTATGGTATTTATAATGTTACCCGTTTATCATATTCTCACATATATATATATATATATATAGTAGCTTGAATAATTTTTAAACTTCTTGATACATGTAAGTATATTGAATTGCAGCAATGGCGTTTATGTGTAAAATTTTGTCATCCACCATTATATGTATTAGACACCGGTTACTTTAGAATCTACATAGATCACATTTAGCTACATATAGGACAGCTCATGGACATGAACAATTTATTTGATATGTAAATTAAATTAGATATATAGATTTGTTTTTACAAATATTGCACAAGTCATCCATATATTGCTGAATAAGATATTAGAAAAAGTAAAGTTACAATGTAATTCCGGAATGTTTTTGTATTATAGAGCTTTTTACAAACAGTCATTTAATCTTTACCACCATTTGAGAATTGATGAAAATCTAATTTATAATTCATGCTTAAAAATAGTTCAAAACTACAATCTTAAAAGTTTATCATTGCTCTCGGTTGTGTATTTAATATTTGGAAAAAAATCAATGAATGTGACATTCATTACAAAAAAAAATAGTTCTATTGGAAGTGGTAAATTGTTTTTCTTTCAAATATAATTAAATATGGGTTGCTGTCTTATTGATCTGAATCCAACTCTTATTTTATTCATGCTGATAATACAAATCGTTACATGCAATTGTCCTCATCAATAAAACTGACCGATGTGAATTGTAGGAATTAATCCTTTTGGGACCCTCGTCATATAGGAGGTGGAAAATTCCGTAAATTTAAACAAAATTCAGATTGTTAAACAACCTACTTGATTAAGGACATTATGAACATGTGCATGTACAATGATTTTAAACTTGTAGAAACACATGCTCATGTGGTTTTTGTAACAAATGATGTAAATATTTTCAATGTTCAATTTTTTTAAAACAGCTGCCATTACTTAAATTGATTAATCAGCATGCGTACATGTATATATTTACTTCCTCAAAACATTATTGTATTTCAACGCTTTAACATTTTCAGTGTCTTTGAGAACAGGTAATGAAATTATTATGCTTTTGTAAAAATTGTAGGAGTATCTGAGAACAGGTAATGCAATTATATATTCTTTTATAACATTTCAAGTGTATCTGAGAACAGGCAATGCAATTATATATTCTTTTGTAACATTTTAAGTGTCTCTGAGAACAGGTAATGCAATTGTATATTCTTATGTAACATTCTAAGTGTCTCTGAGAACAGATAATGCAATTATATATTCTTTTGTAACATTTTAAGTGTCTCTGAGAACTGGTAATGCAATTATATATTCTTTTGTACATTGCTTTGATTTGTAAAATTAGAAAATGTAATGTTGACATATCCTTCGAACGCACCGACTTATTCTGTCTGTGCAAAGGTGGAATGTCTTTTAAAATGATTGATTTACTTGTCAAACAGTTTTTCTTTTATTAAAGTTTAAAGTTGTGTGACCCGATAATACCCTTCCCCAAAATAGGACCAAAACAAATACCATACTTTTTATTGTTCAACTACACTTCTTTATGTATGCTGTTTGTTGCCAAAATGTCACGTAAATTCATGTGATTTCAAGATGAATTGCCATATAGATACATCTGACCAGTTTCTGGGTATTATTGTGATACTCAGAGTCACGTTATTTGCTTCGTAATTTATAGAATTTATACCAATGATCTAACTTTATTTAAAGCTAGAAATGTTTTCAACGAACTAAGTGCTCCAAATATTCTAATTCAGATTTTATATTTTAGGTCTAAGTCTAATAATTTGTTGGAAGAAATTTCTTCCCACTTCTAACAGCTACATATTTTTCATTTGAGGTCTATGACTGATAGCAGAACTTTTTCCAACGAACTACTTGTTCAAATATTTTATTGAAGTTTGATAGAAGAAATTTCTTACGACTTACTAACTACCACAAATATGAAATTTTAGGTCAGGTTTGATAAAGAATTTTTTTAACGAACTAACAGTTACATGTGTTTCATTTTAGATGTAATTGTATGTTTGATAGAAGAAATTTCTTCCAAAGAACTAACGGCTTAGATTAAATATTACATTTTAGGTTTAAATCTGAAATGAACTTACTGCTCCTTTGAATTTATTTTTGTATCGATCGAATAATCGAAATTTCTTCCATTAAACTGACCTCTCTATGTACTTCTTCTATGGTTTGAGAGAAGAAATTTGTGTCGTGGAATCTTCTCAAAGTTTTTTTTAATTTTGTTGCTTCTTACAGAGAAGAAAATTATATGAAAACAATGTTAAGCCTATTTGTTTACCGATACATATAGTTTAGTCCGTGATGTTCAAAGGGTTGATGTTTATAAGGATATATTCCAACATGTTCAAGACAAATTCGATATTTCTGATTATCCAAATAACCATTTATCAGGAACTGAAACTGGTGATAACAAAACGGTAATTGGCATTTTTAAACATGAAATTGATGGTAAAATAATGACCGAGTTAATTTGTTGGTTTATTGGACAAAAATGTACACCCACATAGTAGATGGTGAAATTACAAAGAATACTAAAAGGTGTTTAGAAAAATGTGATTAGAAAACTTTTACCTTTTGAAGAATAGAAACAATGTTTAAAATCACAGCAAATCAATAAATATTATAAAGAGTCATCTTCACAATATTTTATGAAGATAAATAAGACAAGAGATACAATAGAATTCATAGATAAGCTTATGATCACTACAAAATTAAAAAAAAAATATATTAAAGATACACAAATTATCAATCAAATATAATGACAATGAAAATAAAAAGAAAAGAATAATGTAAAGAAATAAGAGCAGACGTCAAATATGATGAACTTGGTAATCCAAAGTTGAATCATCTAAATTTTGTAAAAAAATAGCAAGCTTGTAGAGGAAGAATATCCTGAATATCAGTTATATCTCGAAAAAGCTGATTAATTAATCTGTGATTTAACTGCAGTATATTTACGCAAACCACAGGTACATACAACTAGTAGACAGGTTAAATTTTCCAAAAATAACATATTTTTTGTGGTAGGAATTAAAGTGGGTTAAATATACTGACGATGCATTTTTGTGTATATTATCGCAGAGTTTTCCCCTAGAAATGACAGGAATGACTCGTATGAAGAGAAGTAATTTTGAAAAAGACCTCAACCTCGCGTTAAATCTGATGAAGTTAGTAATTCAAGGTACGATCACATAGAGGGTGTGTAACATTACATACTCCATTCTACCACTCCTGAACAAGCTGATGAATTGATTCGTGTTTTGACGGCTGTAGATTTTTGCAATCACAGGTACATTCTAGTACTAGATACATCACGTCTATAGGATATTCGTTACCTGACGAGTACATTTGACTATATTGACTATGATTTTCTGATGTATATATGGCGTCCATTTGAAATCGTGTTTTGAATACATTTGACTGTTATACCTTTTTTTTTTTTTTTTTTTTTTTTTATCTTTGGGTGATTTTGCCAACAGTATGTGACGAAGACCACGATGATACTTAGAATAAATTTGTATCACTTGATGTCTCTGGAAAAAGCATTAAAATCAACGAGTTCAGCTGCCCAAGTTTCATCCACAAACAAACAATCACAGGTCGTTTTTTAAACTTACGGTGAACGGGTTTGTGTAACTCTTCAGCTAGATAATCAGACCAGTTTTTTTTAATTTTTTTTTTACCTTTAAGCTACCTCTTTACAAGCAGAACCGAATGCAATGAAAGTTCCAACTATGTACTGGCTTCCGACGCTGCACAAAACGCCTTACAAATATAGATTTATTTCGTCTTTAAGCCATTGTTCCACTACTTAACTGTCTATTCTACTTACTAGTCACAATCTTTTTATTACCCACACCACTTCATCGAACGCGGTCTCATCTCATGAATAATATTGAAGGCTAGTCTCATGAATATTAACGCAGGCTAGCTTCACACTAGTCATGCTAGTTGTAACATTGTATTGCAACCAATACAGACTTTAAACAAGGGTTTCCTTGCATTTTGTCAGCGAAGCATAAGTGGATTCATACTTTGTTTAATCACCTGTACAACTTTTGCCGTAGCCATGATCTGTTAATTAGCGCACTGATTGAATTCAAGCTCATAACCTACAGAAACAAGGCTAGATACAGTTACAACATATATGGATCAATTTAAACATAATCCGCTTACCATGCAGATGACCAACAATTACGGATATGGTTCACTTTTTCCGCAGTTACATACGGCAAAGTATTACCCTCTCCTAGTAGGTTTGAAGGCTTGTCCCGGTCCTTTTATTCATGAAAATGCCCGGGTGGGAAAGTGATCCGAAAGCTCACAACATCAGGGGTGGTAGCAGGAATCGCTATCCTCCCGTTTCCCTACGGCAAAGTTCTTGACCACAGGTGGTTAGATTGAACCTATTATCTATATCTTCAACTCAAATGAATACATGGATGGGAAATTGCATCTGAAGACTGCATTGATCACCCAAAGTCTAAGTTACCTATCAATTGCGGGTATGGGCACACCTTTCCTTATTTGTGTACACTTCCCTACTACAACGTTTTTACCCACTCCTATTAGGTTTAAAAGATTGTCCCCGGCTGTTTTATTCATGAATAAAATGAAATAATTAATCATTGGTATGGGCACACTTTTTCGTATTTGTTTACATTTTCCCGGTCCTTTTATTTATGAAAATGCCCGGGTGAGAAAGTGCACCGGATGCTCACAACATCATACCAAATTTCTTAGTTTTCAGCACAGGGGTGGTAGCAGGAATTGCTTTCCTCCCGTTTCCCTACGACAAAGTTTTTGACCACATGTAGTGAGATTGAAAGCTATTATCTATATCTTCAACCCATATGAATACCTGGGTAGGAAAATGCACTTGAAGACTTTTACCTACCTCTTTACAAGCAGAACCGAATACAATGAAAGTTCCAACTATGTACTGGCTTCCGACGCTGCACAAAACGCCTTACAAATATAGATTTATTTCGTCTTTAAGCCATTGTTCCACTACTTAACTGTATATTCTACTTATTAGTACACTTAGTACAATCAAAAACCTGGTAACAAATTGTTCAAATAAGGCCTTTGAAAATAGTGGAATTAATTACTTTTAGAGTGTCAAAAATTCGGTGGAAGTAATTGATAAATTGCATGCTTATATTGGTAATTTCGAATCTATTCAAAGTTATGATTTTTTTACCCTATATACCACTTTGCCTCATAATCTTATTAAGAAAACAAAATCACACATCTAATTAAATGAGCATTTAAAAAGTCAGAATGCGAATTTATACATGCTATATGTTCAAACTCTTTTAGTTCATTTTTCAGTAACAACAAACAAAAGAACTATGTCAATTGGACCTGCTTTGATACGATTATTGCCCTTGAATTTTTATCGCTATGGAGATTCCGTATATCGTCTTGTTTTCGGAATTCCAATGGAGGCTAACTGTACACCACTTATTGCAGACATGTTTCTATATTTGTAGGAGTTACAACTTATGACTAAAATCAGCAAAGACCAATCGAAACAACATCTGATACATAAATTTAATAATTCTTCTAGATATTTGGATGATATATTGGTTGTCAATAATGACGACTTCAGTATGTACACTAAAGAGATTTATCATGCTGAACTGACTTTAAATAAAGCTAATACTAACAATGAAAACTGCCCTTTCGTGGATCTTGATATCTATATCTTTAACGGGAAGCTTACTAAATAATACAAAATTTGGTGACTATGTTGAACGAATCTATCCCATCGAACTAGAGATAAAGGATACTACAGAAACAGTTAAGTCTGCCTCATATCTTGACTTACATCTTGAAATTGACAATGAGGGTCGGTTGAAAACAAAACTGTACGACAAAAGAGATGATTTCAGCTTCCCAATTGTGAACTTTCCATTTTTATGTAGCAACATTCCAGCAGCGCTTGCATACGGAGTATATAACTCCCAATTGATACGATATTCCCGGGCTTGTGTTTCCTATCACGATTTCCTTGATAGAGGATTGCTGCTCACAAGGAAGCTATTAAGCCCCGAGTTCTAAATGGTGAAGTTGAAGTCATCCCTTCGTAAATTTTACGGGCGCCATCACGATTAAGTTGACCGTTATGGAATAACCGTTTCACAGATGATATCAGATATGTTCCTTATGTCGTAACTACAATACCCTTCCCTTTTCACGAGTGTGACTTACCGAATTGGACTGTTTACCGAATTTGTAATAACATAAGCAACACGACCGGTGCCACATGTGGAGCAGGATCTGCTTACCCTTCCGGAGCACCTGAGATCACCCCCAGTTTTTGGTGGGGTTCGTGTTGCTTAGTCTTTAGTTTTCTATGTTGTGTCATCTGTACTGTTATTTGTCTGTTTGTCTTTTTATTTTTGGCCATGGCGTTGTCAGTTTGTTTTCGATTTATAAGTTTGACTGTCCCTTTGGTATCTTTTGTCCCTCTTTTAATACCACAAATTTATGATAAAAGAGATGATTTTTCATTTCCTATTTTTAATTATCCATTTTTAGATGTGACGTTCCCTTGTTACCATCTTATGGTGTTTATATATATCAACTTGTTCGATTCGCTCGTGTATGTAAAGAAATCTCTGTATTACTTAAAAATTATCACGCCATTTTTTTCGATATCATAAAGTAGTCAAACATTTCCTAAATTTTATCATCGGTATAAAGACATCATTCGTAAATATAAATCAACATGCAGACATTTTATACGTTCAGGTATTTCACATCCAATCTTTTATGGAAATATTCTATACAAAGCACAAACATGTCCAAATTCATCTCAAAAGCTTACCAAACCTTCAAACAGACTTATTTAGAAGGGATATAGTTACGATACTGTTGGCAGGTCATTAAAGATGGCATATTTGGTATAAATATTGTTCACGCATAGGGTCTTTGCATCGGAAATAAACACATTTATTCTAAAACCAGTTGTTGGCATGATACGGGTTATGTTCTTCTCATATATTTTATGATGGTATGATACTAAACCCCTAACGGGATGGATTGTGCTTGATTTTCATATGATGAAGACATAATCTTTCAATCAGTTTAATTGAGGTCTGGAGCTGGCATGTCAGTAACTGCCAGTAGTCCTTTATTAATTTATGTAACATTGTCATTTTGCTTAGTTTATTTCCTGACCTATTCTGACATCGGACTCGGACTTCTTTTAAACTGGGTTTTACTGTGCGTATAAGGGGAGGGTTGAGATCTCACAAAACATGTTTAACCCCGCCGCATTTTTGCGCCTGTCATAAGTCAGGAGCCTCTGTCCTTTGTTAGTCTTGTATGTTTTTTAATTCTAGTTCATTCATATTTTTTGGAGTTTAGTGTGAAGTCCATTTTCATTAAACTAGTACACATTTTTGTTAAGGGGCCAGCTGAAAACCGCCTCCGGGTGCGGGATTTTCTCGCATTGTTGAAGACCCATTGGTGGCATTCGCCTGTTTTCTGCTCTTTGGTCGGGTTGTTGTCTCTTTGACACATTCCCCATTCTATTCTCACTTTTATTCACTGATCACCCAAAGTCTAAATTACCTATCAATTACGGGAATGGGCACACTTTTCCGTTTTTGTGTACATTTCGTTACGGCAAAATTTTAACCCAATCCTAGTGGGGTTGCAAGCTTGTCCCCGGCCCTTTTTTTTCATGAAAATTCCCGGTGGGAAAGTGCACCGGAAGCTCACAACATCATACCAGATTTCGTATTTTCAGCACAGGGGTGGTGGCAGGAATTGCCATCCTCCCGTTTCCCTACGGCAAAGTTCTTGACCACAGGTGGTTAGATTGAACCTATTATCTATATCTTCAACTCAAATTAATACATGGATGGGAAATTGCAGATACAGTTACAACATATATGGATCAATTTAAACATAATCCGCTTACCATGCAGATGACCAACAATTACGGGTATGGCTCACTTTTTCCGCAGTAACATACGGCAAAGTATTACCCTCTCCTAGTAGGTTTGAAGGCTTGTCCCGGTCCTTTTATTCATGAAATTGCCCGGGTGGGAAAGTGCTCCGAAAGCTCACAACATCATACCAAATTTCTTAGTTTTCAGCACAGGGGTGGTAGCAGGAATCGCTATCCTCCCGTTTCCCTACGGCAAAGTTCTTGACCACAGGTGGTCAGATTAAAGCTATTATCTACATCTTCAACTCAAATGAATACCTGGGTGGGAAAGTGCATTTGAAAACTTCACTGACTACCCAAAGTCTAAGTTACCTATCAATTGCGGGTATGGGCACATTTTTTCGTATTTGTGTACACTTCCCTACGGCAAAGTTTTTAGCCACTTTTAGTGGGTTTAAAAGCTTGTCCCCGGTTCTTTTATCCACCGGAAGCTCACAACATCATACAAAATTTCGTATTTTTCAACACAGGGGTGGTGGCAGAAATTGCTATTCTCCCGTTTCCTAACGGCAAAGTTTTTGACCACCGGTGGTTAGATTGAAATCTGTTATCTGTATCTTCAACTCATATAAATACCTGGGTTAGAAAGTGCACCTGATGACTTCACTGACCACCCAATGTCTAAGTTACCCATAATTAATTACTGGTATGGGCACACTTTTCCGTGATTGTGTACATTTCCCCGGTCCTTTTATTCATGAAAATGCCCGGGTTAGAAAGTTCACCAGAAGCTCACGACATCATACCAAATTTCTTTTTCTTCAGCACAGGGATGGTGGCAGGAATTGCTATCCACCCGTTTCCCTACGGCAAAGTTCTTGACTACATGTGGTGAGATGGCTATTATCTACATCTTAACTGATATGAATACCTGTGTGGGAAAATGCACTTGAGGCCTTCACTGACAACCCAAAGTATAAGTTACCTATCACTGTCTTGGCACACTTTACCGTATTTGTGTACATTTCCCTACGGCAAAGTTTTTACCGACTCCTAGTGGGTTTGAAAGCTTGTCCCCGGCACTTTTATCCATAAAAATGCCCGGTTGGGAGAGTGCACCGGCCCTTTTACAGGGTAAAGTAAAAATAACTATTATACTAATTTCAAATAATGTGACCGTAATTTTACTAAACTTTACATTATTCTTACTTCTCCTTGAAAAATCAACATAATTTAATGTGCGCTCTGGTACAAAAACAGGTACTACTATAGGCAAATATGTATATATATATATATTTATTTTTCAAAAGAAACTTACAACAAGGGTTTTATAGTGATCCCAAGTCCTTAAGCTTTCATTTGATACACAAATAAACCAAAAATATTTTACTTATGGAAAATGTTATAGCTATGTGCGTAGGAACTATTTTGTTTGAAATATGTACTACTTTCTTGTATGTTCTTATTGACCTGGCATATATATATATATGTTCTAAAATTCTTAATACACCTCCGAATCTTGAGTCGTGGTTTAGCCAATATGTACTAAGATTCCTGTTTGTTAATTCATCTATACTAAATCTAGTAATTAATACATGTTAAAAATCTTAGTTTAGAGTACCGCAAACAAATAACATTCCACTTACATTTATGTTTTAACTTTTTTTTTTTGTTTTTTTTTTGTTATTTGTTTGTTTGATTGTTTTTTTGGTTGTTTTTCTTTCCTTTTTGGCAAGGAACGAATATTTCGATTTAAATTTATATAATGGCATGTAATATAAAATCTGCAAATACTGCATTACTGATTTAGATATTATCCTTTAGCAAGCAAGCTACTCACGTAAATAGTTAGAAAGATTGAAGTCCAAAACAAAACTTTAACAATATTAATTTACTTTTTCCCTTCTAAAAAGTGTATGTATATAATATTCCGTCCCCTATTTATAAACAATTCAGACATCTGTAGTCAATCAAATATTTGAAGGCGATATATTACGTACTGGTAGTCATGAATTTCTTATTAGAAGAACGTTGTAACATTGTGTCAATTTGTGATTTTCAGACAAATCTCTGAATGGTTCTATAACTCGTTGATTCTCATTGTTATCTTTAGTGGTAAATATAATTAGTCGCGCTGGCCTTTACATCTTCAGCTAACGCTAGACTTTACATCTTAATCACCAGAATTAAACTCTTCAGCTGGACTCTAAATCTTCAGCGCTAGACATTTAATCTTCAGCACTGCACTTTTAATCTCAAGCGCTAAACTTCACGTCTTGAACGCTAGACTTTAAATCTTCAGAGCTAGACTTTACGTCTTCAGCGAAAGGCTTTACGTCTTCATCGTTGGAATTTACATCTTCAGAACTCGACTTTACATCTTCGGCGCAAGATTTGATTTTTCCAGCGCTAGACTTTAAATTTTCTATGCTAGACTTGAAATCTACAGCGATTGGCTTAACTAGTGCTAGAAATTACATTTACATCTTCAACGCTAGACCTAACATCTGAAGCGCTGGACCTTACATCGTCTTAACAACACGAGTGCTAGAATGTAAATACCACAACTCTCTATCTGTTCGAGAACAATAGGGCTCTGTATTAATGAAATATGAGTACACAAAAACAAAATATGTTCCGATCTACGTATATAGTTAGAATGTTTCTTCTATTTCATAAATAAAAGTCAAAAGAAAGATAGCAAATTGCCAATGCTCCTTATCAATATTTGCTGACAAAATGCTGGACGTACAGTTCTGTCATGCATAGCAAATATTACACTTAAGTTTTAAGGTATTTTTGAGCAGAAATTAATAAACACGGAAAGATTGTTTTTCATACGGTTAAATTTCATCTTTTTGTTAAGAATTAATACATTAAAAAATAAGAGGAAATACTCATATCATATATTTCAGTGAGAATACCAATACTAGAGTGCTCCTAAGTTTATGCAGAAATTTTCAATCTTTTTGTCAAGATTTTTTTTAATATTACATAAAAAATAAAAAGAAGACAATAGGAATTATCTTCCAAAACAATAATGCATGGTTCAACATATCAAACGAACCACGAACACCCGACTCCTCTGACAACAAATCGGGTACACAAACAAACACACAAAAAAGAACAAATATTTCATATAGTCTTACTTAGTTTTTCTTTCGTATAAACCCGCAATTTCCATTATTTAGACAATTTGTACAATGATGTAAAGTATAGCGCTGAACACTTTACACGTAGAGCGCAGGTTTTTACATCCTCAGCGCTGGACTTTAAATATTCAGTGTTAGACTTTTAATTTTTAGCACTGTACTTAAAATCTTCAGCGCTGGACTTTTAATCTTCACTGCAAGAATTTGCATTTTCAGCGCTAGACTTTACATCTTCAGCACTAGACTTTAAATCTTCAGCGCTGGACTTTTAATCTTCAGTGCTAGACTTTAGATGTGCAGCGGTAGACTTTACATCTCCAGCGCTAGACTTGAAATCTTCAGCGTTCGATTTTTTTAAAAATCTTCAACGCTAGGCTTTAAATCTTTAGCGCTAGAGTTTCCTTATTCAGTTATCAACTTTAAATCCTAATTTGTTAAATAACTTCGTGGTATATTTGTTTGTAATTCTGTATACATTTATTTTGCAGAATGCTATATATATTTAAAGATCCATTTTGTTAAATCTTGTGATCCGTTATTTGGCAATCTCCAATGGCAGTCAGCAGGGTATAAAAACATCCGTTGTTCGACCTGCTAGTCAAATGCGTTTTGTTAAAATATACTTTTTCACTTTTTTTTTCTTTTTGAAAATGTTGTTTGTGCTGTATTTAGACCCCTCTACCAAGAAATTTGTTTTGCATGCACACGTATAAAAATTGCGATTTTTATCCAACGCAATCATAGGTTTGAACGTTGTTTTCAATTTAGACTTGTTTGTATATAAATATATATATATTTTTGTTTTTGATGAAGCAAAGCCCTTTAAAAATTATGCTAATATTGTCTATCAAATTCTTGGTGTACTTTGATATGTTGAATCTTACCGTGTATTTAGTATTTAGACATTGGCCCATAATAGGTAAAAGTCCAATTTCAAATTTTTCAGATATTTGACCACATTCATTCTGAGTCAGAAACATATTCTGTGTCAAACATTTCATCACAATCTAAATTCAGAGCTGTTTCAAGCTCAAAAATGGAGTGTCCATACTTGCCCAAACTGATCAGGGTTCAACTTAATAATATAAATATGAATATTATGAAAACAATCATTTTGCATTAACCATATTAAGGTTTCATTTGTTGTGAAAAATATATTTATTTTTTGTAAATGTTTACGATATTTGAAAAGGTGAGATGCTTAATGTCTCATCTGTTCAATGCTAATATGAATAGATGAAAGTGGGAACTCACTCCATCGAGCTTCGAGTATCACAGTAGTCTTCTAAAATTTTATTGTATTGTATTGTACAAAGAGTTTTTTCTTTGGAAGACAATTTGTCCATTAAATTTCTTGTAGTTAATTACACAAAGAACTAGCATTTTTTTTGGTGTATAATGACATCACTCAGATTTCAAATGTTTGGCTTTAAGCGTTCCTGATGAAGATAGATCCAGAAAAGCGCTTCGGACGCATGAAATTCTTAAACGTGTTGTTTTCAATTTTTTACATCACTGGGTCGATACCTCTGCTGGTGGACTATCAGTCCCCGAGGGTTTCATCAGCTTAGTAGTCAGTACTTCGGTACTGACATGATTTATAACAAACTTTTCTAAAATTGCCCGTTGATAAATTTTGAAACTATAAAGAAACTAAGGTTTCAACTCCCTCTGGCAAAGTTGACCTTAGATGGATTTGGCTATTTGTTTTATGTATTTTTGTCATATAGCTCTTCAACTGTTTCGGTACTTATACATCCCTCGGATTTCAAATGTTTGGCTTTGAGCGTTCCTGATGAAGGTAAATCCAGAAAAGCGCTTCGGACGCATGAAATTATTAAACGTGTTGTTTTCAATTTTTTTTTGATTATTTGCTTATATCATTTTTCATACTTAAATACTCTTCAATGTTAGTATTAAGTTTTAGAAGTTTAAATATTTTAGACTTAATAAACTGTTGAAATTCGCATCTGGTGCAGTGAAATGCGTACCCTTATTGAATTGAATTTTTAATAAAAATTTATATATTTTAGATCTATATAGAAAAAGCCTAGAACAAAACCATGTGTCAAACTTTGATATAAACTTTGACACCAACAACAATGACGCTTTAAATCAATGTTTAATTCTAAGAACATCACACGGGTGACGATATTCATGTTGTCATATTTTTCATTTTATTTCAAAAAAAATAAAGCCGTCAAAAACATCGTAATAATTTCTATTTGTTACCCTTTTTTTTTGGAAAATCAAGTTCAAAAATATAGTCAATTCAGTCAAAGGAAAACAACTATAATTCTTCAAAAATTTCTATAAAATTTACGGAATTCCATTATATTATGGAGTTCGCTCAGTGTCCCGACTGTTCAATCGAATTGCATACAATATTCTAGGGATTGCGTTTCCATGATCATACTTGGATGGTGTTTGCCAGGATTCCATAAATAGAAATATTCCAACGTTTTCATGACGCCATCTGGGGTTGTTTGACCGTTAAGTACAATCTGAAAGAAGTGAAATAACAAAAGTACCGCACTCAAAGGGAAATTCAAAACGGAAAATCCTTTATAAAATGGCAACATCAAAAGCTCAAACACATCAAACGAATAGAAAACAACTGTCATATTCTGGAATTGGTAAAGTCATTTCATTATGCAGAAAATGGTGGATTAAACCTGGTTTTATGGCTAGCTTATGAGTTGTTGCAATGGAAGCTTAGTAATCTCTCCACATCAGGATTCAGATTTAGCGTCCACCGGACGTGGCTGCGAACTTATACATCTCAATTATGTACAAACATTTGATATTAAAACTTATTACTTAAAAAAAACAAAGGTTTGACATAGTCAGGTAAAAAGTAAAATAACAAAAATAAAATATGCGAATCGTATGCGTTTGTACAATGTAAGCGATTTTAAGGCAAGTGAATGGTCCGAGTACACAGTTATCGTCCTTTGATTTTCGTTGTCCACAAATATAGTCCCTAGTGTGGACAGTGTGTTACTTGCCATTTTTTTTTTGGTACTCCTTCTAAATTTATTTCTCCATGTTGTATGCCCCAAATAGCAAGAAGGTGGATGAAATTACACTGTAAAAAATTTGGGTCATGAATTTTAAAGTAAAGTAGTGATTTGGTCCATCTGAAATAGGTTAAAAATAAGCACTTCGGAAGCTGTTAAAAGATTTCAAGACCCCCTTAAAATAAAATTGTCCATATTTTGAGTTAGAGCCGATGAAGTTTTCTATAATTTTGATATAATTTTGTCCCAAAAGTAGTACAACACACTGTAAAAATATTATTGAGAAAGCGCTGGTGGGATTTTTTTTAATTTTCATTTATTGTCTAAAAGAAATGCACTACGAAATAACTGTGTACTCGGACCTAAGAAGTGACATCAGAAAATAGAGAATCTGTACTTTGGCAACTTCCCTGAATGATTTGATGGTGTCAATTTGTCAACTAGCATGAAACTTAAGGATTTAAAGGAGCTTGGTGCATAAAAGTTGAAGTCCATAATAAAGACCTCACTAAATTTGTATAAAAAGCACTTAACAATGTGTACGTTGTCCACAAATGTAGTCCCTAGTGTGGACAGTGTGTTACTTGCCATTTTTTTGGTACCCCTTCCAAATTTATTTCTCCATGTTTTATGCCTCAAATAGCAAGTAGGGGGATTGAACGTTAACATTTGGTCAAGTTTTAGATAACTTACTTGTACCAATGGTTTTGTGATTCTAACGGTTAGATAAATAAAGGCAACAGTAGTATACCGCTGTTCGAAACTCATAAATCGATAGAAATAAAAACAAATCCGGGTTACAAACTAAAACTGAGGGAAACGCATCAAATAAAAGAGGGGAACAACGACACAACAAAAACACAACATTAAAATGTAACACACACAGAAACGAACTATAATATAACAATGGACATTAGATAAGAGACATTTATAAATCCACTATTGTATGATATATTCATAATTACTGGATATTACTCACCAATCAGTATAAACAAGACTACTAAGGCAGGTGTCTCTTGATGAACAGGAACTGGTGACCTTTCTTGATCACTTGAAATCATTTCCGGTTTTAGGGGGTTATTGTTGCTCAACTTTTTGTGTAGTGATTTTTTGACTGCTGTTAGTCTTTTTTGCGTTTTTTATCCGTTTCCTTATCTGGTTTTGTTTTACTAATGATTTTTGAGTGCCTAAGTATCTTCTCTGTCTTTTTCAATATCCAAACAACAACATATATTCAATGCAGTTTTAAAATGTTTCTTAAGGACAGCTCATTTAGCTCTGCCCCACTTCCCATCACATTTTTAACAGTACTGTACATATCATTGTCCTCGAGCATTTTCATCTACCGTGACACCCGTTTTATATCTGTCAACAACATTTATTAGCTCTTTACAAAATGCTGATAAATTTGTGTTAAATGTCCAATAGGGTATAAATAAAGGCAACAGTAGTATACCGCTGTTCAAAAGTCATAAATCGATTAAAAGAAAGCAAATCCGGGTTACAAACTAAAACCGAGGAAAACACACAACAACTATGAAAACAACGGAACAATAGAAACACTGAACTGCAAACGCCAGCATACATAGAAACAGACTATTTGACAACAACTGCCATACATATGCCATTCACATTCAATCGAAGTAGCACTCTGGGTAACAGGCCTTTGTGTGTTTGCTTTAAAACCGTTCCTGGTGGAGGACATCATGTGGAATACCTGACTAATTTATATTATTTTAAAGGTGGATTAAAACTTGTTATAACTATGGCTATTTCTAGACAAAACACCATTACATGCTGTAGTTGTGCAATATGGATGGCAAATCTGATTGCCCCAACTTTTCCTTTTACAATTGTGTAATTCTAATCATGGGCTTGATCTACATTTACCATTTCAAATTAGTTTGCAACATTCAAATTGTACAGTTAAATTGCATAATATTGCGCATGGCTAATGGAAGCCATAATTTGGATGAATAAATGCAATGACCAGTTCAAGCTTTAATGTTCCAGACCAGTTGTGGTTAAGGTGACTCCCACTTTCCCTTTATTACTCCATTCTTCGTTTGTCGGTAAAATTACGTTAGGATCTTTGCATAAGAATGAGAAGTAAACCTATTGTAACCTCATGGAATTGTCTTGTTCATGATACATGAAAATCTCTAAAAATCTGCTGTTCATGAAGTTATTGGTTCCTTGATAGATCACTTGTTTGATCAATGTTTACTAACCAATCAAATAAGGTTCGCAACAATGCCATTTGTATATCAAGACCTAAAACAAAACTATACTTTGTTCTGCTGGAAATATGTTTGCCCAGTTCCACTGTTTCGATTTTGCAAAAATGTCGAATCGTTGTGACAGATTTGATCTCTACCTGAAACATTGGTCAATGCGGACTGATATATAAAGGCTATGCATGCGTGTATTGCTGTCCTTACATATTTAGGGTTTTCATTATCATCTGCTTCAAACCATATGTGTTATCATTTCTTTTTTATTTTGATTTTGCCATCAATTTCCGTTTTTGAATTTCCCTTGGAGATTAGTATTTTTGTTATTTACATTTTGGTTAACTTATTTATACCATGTAAGGATAAGTTGCAACTGAGATCACCTCCAGTTTTTGGTGGGGTTCGTGTTGCTTAGTCTTTAGTTTTCTATGTTGTGTCATCTGTACTATTATTTGTCTGTTTGTCTTTCTATTTTTGGCCATGGCGTTGTCAGTTTGTTTTCGATCTTTGAGTTTGCCAGTCCCTCTGGTATCTTTCTTCCCTCTTTTTTAACGAAGTATACCAGGTTGGCATACATGTATTTCTGGTGAGACATTTGACAGATTGCATGTCCATGAAACGGTAATTATTAGATGTAAGTATGAAACGCATGGTTATATTTGGTAAGTATTATCATATAGTAATATATAAACTAAGTAATAACAATAATACGAACAGGTGTGCTTGGGCATAATATATTGGTTAATGTACCAGAAATGAATAGGGAAATGCATAAGATTATGATGAATTTGCCAAGTGAGACAAAACCAATGCTGAAATATTGAAAGTGTCGTACTATAAGGATTCTTTAGCCGTTTTGAACTCTTGTTGTTTTCAATATTTTCCACGGCTTGTGTTATAAAACCACAAAGATTTGAGAGAGGAACCACATATTCAATGTTGAATGTTTCATAGATGGAATCATTTAGTTCTGTAGATAAATATTGGAATAACGCAAGTGTCTATACGTGATCTCTCGTTGTAGACTACTGTTCTGCAGTTCTCCCTACGGTCGATCATTTGATCAATCCTGTCAACCCGCGATGTGTTATACGACAAGAAACACCTTAAAATATGCATTATCTGACTTATATGGCGTAAAAAGATATTCTTTTCTGCAAAGATTTGCATCCTATTTTACCTACCAAACTAAAGTGTGGGATATTCTCTTCCGACGAGTTCAGGTTTTAATACGCCCTACGGCTCAGTTATAATGTGAAATGAAATTCACTAATTAATTTAGATATAAACTTGAGAAATCTTTATCCAGGCACAATAAAAAAAATTCTGTATCTGCATGAAGCAAGACACAAATGAATATTGTTACCGCCCGATAACGGTGTATGAAAAATACAAGTCAAATTGTAAGTAATTCATTGTAACAACTTAGTTTATGAAAGGGGGATGCTATGGTTTTCTTTTTCTTTTTTCGTGACATTTATGTCGCGGAACAGGTTATTTTTTCAACAATTTTAACGTATTTGGTCATTTGAAAGAATAAAAGATATACATATATGTAAAAATTTAAGAACTGGCACGAAGAGAGCACGAAATTGGGATACATGTACATGTGACAAAAAAAAAAAGAATATGCATACATGTAGGTCAAAGTATAATTTCCAAAACAGTGTGGATCAGTAAGATTTTCAAAATCCTACACACGAATGTGTGAAATCTGGCTTGTTTTAAAATCGTTATGAAAAGTTTTCATGATTAAATCTCACATCATGTGTAGCGATAAGTTAACAAAACAGAACATTCAAAAGTAAAATACCCGATTGGCAACAACATACGATAACTATCAAACGAATTAAATGTTTAAGTAAATTATACTTTGCATTTTAATCAGGGAAAATAGTGACCTTACACAGGTTATTATCTTATGCCTTGGTGCATATTTCATTGAAACTTGGTATCGTCCGGGTTGATTCTTCGAAAGAATGACCAATCGTTCTGAAAGAAAATAACTCCATATAGGTATATAAATTAATCGAAGTCACCGATGTGATGCCTGATTTAACGTTATTTCGTTTTTATGTCGAAACAATATTTCGCCCTTATATGTATGATACAACATGTTGATTTGGTAAGCCTTTTAAATGACAATTTGGCCTAAACCATGTTAACATACGAAACGAATTTGAAACTATGATTATACTGACAAAATGTAAAAACGCAACACTATTCTTTCTTATTTTATTTTCAAATATGCAATACTTTTAGAATAAATATATAAACATAAATGTCATTCATTGCTTCATTATCGAAAAAAACGTTTGCAGTTCGAACGTTGTATTTATTATGTCACGTTTTATCTTTAATTCATGTGATGTGTACCGAAACCCTGATTTTCTCCTTATCAATGGATTTGTCGCCGTCCACAGTGGCAGTGACTGCTTGTAACCAACGTCCAAACGATTGACAGAAAAGTCGACCAGTTTTTGTTTGCATGTTGTGAGTTCTGTTTTGTCCCTTCGGATTTAGCCTCTATCTAACCCACTACGGTCTGTTTTGGCAATTATGCGGTTTCAACTGTAGGTCTAAAAATATTTTTCGGCAGTCAATGCCATAGCATTTCAGTATATGAAAAACATTTATTGGTTGAATCTGTCTGCCATGACATTCGAAAACTTGGTTAACTGTTGACGTTCCAGTTGAAACCTGTCTCGCAAATGACATTGCGTAAAACATTTAATTGACGTGGCGTTGTCCCTACAGGTTGATCAGGTCATAGATGGTCATTAAATAGAGCCGTCTATCTGTACCGTTGTTTTAAGGACTTTAAGAAGAGATTTTGAAACTATCAACAGGACACATTTCTGCCTGCAACATTCTTATGGCTTGATTCAGATCTCATCGACTAGTCGCGGCAATATGGAAACGTAACAAATGTTTACTGATTGTGAAAATATGAGTTCAAAGAAATGTTTCAAGAAGAATTTTTTTTTAAAACAAGCATTTGTTTCAATTTTCGCTTTTAGACATCTGGTAAGTCCGGTAATGAATTGTCTGATCAGAAAGCAATATAGTATACACAAAAAGCAACTAATTGAAGATTAATCATGATTTGATAAAACAATCACCAAAATGTGTGATGCATTTTCAAAGTCCGTCAGTATATTTAGTGATTTCTAGTGAATTCTCGAACTCGAATGGGTGTTTTCAAGAAAATTTATTTATTTATAGGAAGAAGGAGCAATGTCCTTACAGAAACTGACCAATCGATTCGTTGTCTCCAAATATAGCCCCTACTGTGGACAGTGTATTAGTTGCAATTTTTTTCATACCCATATCAAATTTATTTCTTCATGTTTTATGCCTCAAATAGCAAGTAGGGGGATGAAATTACACTGTCAAAGAATTTGGGTCATGAATTTTAAAGTAAGGTAGTGATTTGGTCCAGCTGAAGAAGGTTAAAAATTAGTGTGTCTGAAGCTATCAACAGAATTCAAGATCCCCTTAACATGAAATTGTCCAAATTTTGAGTTTGAGCTGATGAATTTTTCTATAATTTTTCTATAATTTGTCCCAAAAGTAGTACATCACACTGTAAAAATATTAATGAGAAAGAGCAGGTGGGATTTTTTTTTTCAATTATTGTCTAAAAAAAGTGCACTACGAAATAACTGTGTTCTCGGTCAATTTTGGCAAAACATTGATATCAAAGCACACAATTGTCCATAGGACTAATATACACGATAGCATTATATCGGTGTTAAAATCATTAATTTTCAAAGAGTCGGTAAAGGTAATGATTCTTCCGTGTATAAATCGTACTATACATTATAAGACAATAAACAGTATACACATATAGCAGAAATATAACATCATTACAATCATACATTTTAATACATTTTTAGATACAATATCATTTCAAATACTGGACATTAGTCATATTTACATCTTTTATTTTAAAATTATTGCGGCAGTAGTAAACCGATGTTCAAATCTCGTATAACGATAAGAAAGAGACAAATCAAGGTAACAAACAAAATTAGGGAATATAAAACAAGGATATGATTACAGTTTGACAGAGCTGTTTCTTTTTAGACTGTTTGGTTTGATTGTTTAAAATCATTAAGTTTGATGCAAACACATAATTTACGTGCAGGTTTCATTGCCCGGAAGCACTTGTCCTGTGCAGAGAAAATCAGTGTCGTACATTTTTTGTCGACATTTTCCTGCCTAGTATCACGGGTTCTTTTTGAAGTGAAATTAATCGATCTTTATAACTTGCGTCATATAATTCCTGGTTAATTGCATCAGTAAAGAATGAGCGTAGCACGACAAATACCAGTTAAACAAATATTTGTAACGCGTTTATGTAGCGAATCGCAATATTTGAAAAATGCATGCGCATGTGCTCAATGAAGTATGAATATGCTGAAGTGAAAACAATTAAGTTCTCTTCAAAATTTCCCGCCAAAGATACAATCGATGTAAATCATGATATAACCTTCTTTAAAATATAACAACAAAGTAGACACGCAATCGATTTAAATGATGTTGTGCACGCAGGTATGAGAATTATGCAAAACGGCATGATAAAATAACTAAATTTTAAATTGTTACAATCAGTTCATAGCAACAATGTAAATATTTAAGTGATTTAAAATTATTTGATGCAACAAGGTATGAACAATAATGCACAAATAACAAAATGGGTTAAAGATCATCTCAATGCAGACAACATGTGTTGAAAACTAAAAATACTAAAAAACACCAATGATCACTAATTCAACGAATAGGACATTATAAATGACTTATGTAATACAGAATGTTTAACTTGTAAACTGTGATGCACGTGGATTGTTAGAACTGAGGTCCATCATTGTTCTTGTATTTTGAATATATCTATTTTGATACCTGGTAAAGGTTAGACTGAAATATGAAATCCAGAATGTTTAAATGATAACTACAGCGCATGGTTTTTTGGCACTTTTGTCAGTTTATGTCTTTGTATTGTATTTCATGTATTTTATTAGCCTTGTAAAGATTAAACTGAACTAAGATATTCAGAATGTTAATTTTTGTTTCAGACTTGGAAGAAATCGATTATGATGCATGTCTTAGTAATAAGCTTGCTTATATCTGTTACACTTTCAGACTACAGGAATCTAAATCGTGTAAGTACTAATGTGTTGTTTGTAGTTAAAGATGCTTCGTATCATTTAAGGATGTTTGCTCTCATTTTAAAAAAAAATCTTTGTCAGATATTCGTTATACTCTGGTTTTATCTATGTAGTGCTTATAAATATTTTGCCCGCTAACTCCAATTTTTCTTTTCAAAATTTTATTACATATAGTTTAAGGAGCCAATTTAAAAAATCTTATACAATCTTTGTTACTTTTTCATAGTTTTTGGAGGAAAAAAGGTGCCAATGTTAAATGTATGAAAAATCTAGAGAGAATCATTTCCTTTTAATTTTTCAATGGCTTATATCTCGAAAACAAAGTCACGGACCCTTCATGTTTTTCTGCTTTTTTAGTTCCATTATTTATATACTATCAATTTATAACAGTCTTTTAAAAAGTTTGTTATTTTGAAACAGAGTAGCGAATATCTTTAATTTCTTCCCAACATGGCTGTTAAGATGTTTGCAAGATGATAAATTAGAGGCAACAGTAGTGTACCGATGTTCAAATGATTAAATCCATTAAGAAAACACAAATCCGTTACAAAAACTAAACTAAAATTTAAAAAGAACGAGAAAATGCGTCTGCTGATATGTTCACATCACCTGCCTTGTGAATAACTCTCAGTCAAACTAGTTTATAAAGTGTTTCGTGATTCATTCAAATTTAGTCATTCACTTGCCTTCAAATCGCTAACATTGTACAAACGCATACGATTCGCATATTTTATTTTTGTTATTTTACTTTTGACCTGACTATGTCACACTGTTGTCCTTTTAAAGTAATAATTTTGAATATCAAATTTTTGTACATAATTGAGATGTATAAGTACGCAGCCACGTCCGGTGGACGCTAAATCTGATTCCTGGTGTGGAGCGATTACTAAGCTGCACGTTAAGATCCATTGCAACAACTCATTAGCTAGCTATAAAACTAGGTTTAACCCACAATTTTCTGCAGAAGGAAATGGCTGTACCAATTCAAGAATATGACAGTTGTTTTCTATTCGTTTGATGTGTTTGAGCTTTTGATGTTGCCATTTTATAAAGGACTTTCCGTATTGAGTTTCCCTTCGAGTTCGGTATTTTTGTTATTTTACTTTTTTCATTAAAGTGTTTGTAGCCTGTGTCCAAGGTTAAATTTCTGTCAATGTCCAATTTATCCTCATTTTCCATTAGCAGTCCAATTTTCTGTGTCTACCCACAATTTCAGTACTTAAGGTGGTACCTAACACTACAGGGAGATAACTCTGTAAAAATCAGCTAAACGTTTTAATTACGTTGTATTGTTAAGGAAATATTAAGCTTCTCAATGATCAAAATTGGTGTTTGTCAAACTGCTATATAACCAATGAAATTTTTCTGATAAAGTGGTTGGTTCAAATTTTTTGAAATTTTTATATTTTTGTCAAAGGGTCAAAGTAAACATTTTGTCAAATTTTTAGGAAAATTAAACGAGCCAAATTAATATTAGTCAAGGTGTTTGGTACCACCTTAATCATTGTATCATTTGTCAGTTTATTCTTGTCCTGAACACTGGACGCTACGCAAACATTATTCAGGCAAATATATATTAGGCAATAGTAGACTGACAACCTGTACTGATCTACAAATCATTAAATATATACGCTATTTTCATAATTGATTCACTCAGCAAAATTTTATTGCTTAAGACTATCAAAACATATTAGATAGAGGCGAAGGAAACCAAAGGGATATTAAAACCCAAATGTTGAAAACAAACTGTTCAGTTGTTAACTTTGACGTCATTTGGTCACTATATCTTCTTATTTTTATGTTGACAATGCCATGGCAAAAAACGAAAAACGACCAAAAAAAGAACAACAGTACAAAACAAATTATAGAATACTAAAGACTGAGCAGTTATGCCCTACCATAAAACCGGAGTTGATCTCAGGTGCTCCGGAAGGGTAAGCATATTCTGATCCACATATGGAAATGATTATTAATCATATACTGCTTGATGTCTTAATAATGTTCTAGAGACGATATTTGTAGCTAAACCACATGTATAAAAGAGTAATATATTTTTTTATTATTATTATTTCAGCCACTCTTCTTTCTTTAACCCTTATGATTATGATTTTAACACTTATATTTATAGGTATCCAGTAGGAAATGCTTGAATCTTTTCCAAAAATGGACATCGAGAAGTAAGTTAATCATACCTTTTACCTAAAAAGAAAGAAATGGCAGCAAACATTAAATATGTGGTAGTTGCCTGTATAATAACATACAAAATAATTGATAAAGAATTAATAAAAAGGTGTCGTAACTAGATTTTTAAGGTGACACGATAGTATTTCCTGGCCATTGTGATAATGATAGTCTTTTAAGAACTTTCACAACTTTCTAACACTGCCCAAAATTCTACATACACAGTTAACTGAAGAACTTACATTATAATACTCAGAAATTAATTTGAATATGTATGATGACCATTTACTAAAGATTTTTTAATTTTCTAAATAGCAATGGTCAATTACACTGATCTTTAAAAATGTACAGGAAACTAATTGAGCAACAATATGGTTTATATACTAAAGTTTTAAAGCTTTCAACAGGTCACAACAAACTAGACGCGAACAGTTTTAATTCGGGTCTTTTTAGAAAAAGCGTACCTTATAAACTATCTTTATCCAAGATAACATATGTATAGAAGCGTACAGTTGAGATATCATTCATTCAGCACCTACCAGTACATATATAAGTTCGTATAAATAAGAAAACGATATTGTTGATATCTTGTGCATTGTTTATAAGAAAATGACAAATGATTTATTTATTCAACGAACATTACAAATTATGTTACTTCGTGCGTCTGAAGAGCTTTTTCTGGATGTGCTTTCATCTAAAACGCTGAAAATCCAATTTAATCCCAACATTATATTAGTTGTAACTTTAAACTAGATTTTAGTTACTGAGTGTATTTTTCTTTTCGTTAGTTGTTTTAGCGTTTCATGCCAATCTAATGAATCAAGTTATATCCAACTGATTTGTACAGTTTGATCACACCACTGATAAAGGGATAGGAGAGGGTTGAGCGCTGGCACACATGTTTATTTCCGACACATTTTTTAATGTACATGTCGAAAGTCAGAAGCCTGTGATGCATTTTATGTCTGTCATATTTGTTTTCTGTTTATTGGTTCGTCTCCATTCTCGTTTGAATTGTGTCACATTTGGTCATGTCGGGGCCTTTCATGGTTGACTATATGGTAAGGGCTTTGCTCGTTGTTGAAGGGATTTTCCTTAGTTGAAAGTGTGATATGTTAAACTGGAAGTGAAAACAATCAAAAGTAAAATGAGTGTTTAAAAAAAAGAATGTCTCTACCAGTCTTTCTTGTAATATTCTATTTTCAAATACTTTGTTCCCAAATTTAGAGTTAAAGGAAAACAACTTGCTCCAAGGTCAGGCAAACTGCTTATACAAAGAAAGTGGCAAATTGAACATCCTATTATATTAAATTAAATGTAAGGGATTATTAAATAGAAACAAGACAAGTCCAGACAAATGTTTGTTTGCGGATAACATAAAATTAGGCGAAAAAAAAAGCAGCATTGATTTTGCAGTATGAATTTCGCATGACGGTTGGTTCATGAATAGAAAGAGACGTATCCGATCCCGCTTCTTTTTGTATTGTCTCATTTCTAATGTTTTTCATTTTTTGTTGGATTTAAAATGAATAAGATGACTTATTGTTTCGACACCGGTACTCAAAGGAATTATTCCTTTAAAAAAAGCTCCGTCAGTTGTTTGCAATATGACAATGTGATTTTTTAAGGTACCGTTATATATCATTGACACACTGCAACTGTTTCGTTCGTGTTTGCCAACATACGTTTCCCTTATTTTGAATAAAAAAGAAATTGTTTCGTTAATGTTTGAAATCTAAAGTTTCCCCTCTATTGAATTAGAAAAATTATTTTTAATCTTTCAAACAATATTATCAACGCCTAAATAAAATGCAGAAACAAACATTGGTATCCTCAAAAGTAGTAAAAAAATTTTGTCGTCCGAATATAATAAAGTCTCTTACAACAGTAATATTGATTTTTTAGAAAATTATAGGTTTCAAAAATTTATGTTGGAGAACAAATTTTTACAATTGAAATATAGAATTTATGTTATCATGCATCCAATTGATGTCGATATTCTGATATTTTAGAACTAAAGTGTAATAGAAAACAGCTGATGTGCAACGTTTTGTAAATTCCTTGAAAGTATACAAATCCTTGGTTTAATAAAATATAAGATTAAGATGAACGGAATGAAAACATAAAAACAAAACAAATCAATCATAACATCACAGATGGCAGTTCAAAGTATTTTAATAAGCTTTTTCTTACCTTTTTCTTATTGAATAATCTAAAAGAAAAAAAGAAACTATATAAAACAACACAAAATGTGATATATCTCCCTTTCAAAGACACAATTACGAAAACATAGAAAATATAAGTTGACACAAATCACACAGACAATTTTATTCATTCAGTAGAGATAGGCAGGTGATTATCGAAGCATAGTGTTGTCTTTATTTATCACCACCGGATCGGAATCTCTCCTGGTGGACAGCCTGTCCCCGAGGATTCTACCAGTCCGGTAGCCTAACAGCATGAATACAAGTAGAATAAATAATATTATACTGGATGACACGTCAATGACATAACAACATCGATTATATCAGGTGTCCCCAGGATCATCTTAAAGGATGAAATGAAAACGACACATGTGCAGTCTTCTGATTCCTAGTTGTACTATAAAAAATCAGACAAGTTTGTTTATATTCGGCTCTGTACTGTTCAACATTCAGATAGCTTAGATTTCAATGACAACTTGCAATATTGCTCTTTTTCCAAATGTAACCGTAAAAATTGTAACCTGTGGTATACTAATTTCTGATACCAACTTTCAAAGTAACTTGACCACCAAAAGTTACAATACACACTGTCATGAGGATTTACATTGTACTGCTTCCAATATTGTGTACGGTATTGAATGTGCTCTTTGTGGACTGATCTATGTCGGGAAACTCGATTAAGACTCAATTTAAGAATGAGTTAACATCGGTCTAATGTAAATGATCCTAATAACAACAAGCTTTTTTAAAAAAAAACAACATTTTAATCAGCCTGACCATTCTTTTGTTTCAATGAAAGTCCGGATTATACATTCAACAAATGACCCCATATTGAGCACACAATAGAGTCTACAAAGAGAAGACTTTTGGATTAGAGAGTCGGGAACAGCCATTCCCTATGGATGCAATAACAAAATTGATGGTTTAGGTATTTTGTCTATAGTCCCAGGTGTAGTACGCTCAATACATTACAATTACTTAACACTTCTGCTCGATGAAATAGAAGTCATGGTCACAGAAAGTATACTCCACCTGCTGTTCACACCGTGACAATTGATAGTCTGTTATCGTCTGTTCAAATACCTTTAGGAATTCACCATATCAGAACTAAATTATACTCCACTCCTTTATCTAAACTTTATTTACTATTTCAAGAGGCCCAAAATACTTCCGGTATTGATTATAATTCTGTTTTATATAGATTAGTTGCAATAATCATGGACATTGATAACCATGGACTATTAAAACTCGTATCAACTACTTCCAAAGATGAGGAAAAGCGTAATTTTTTAAAATTAGAATTCGCTAATAAAGGGTTAGATGCTATCAATAGTAGCACTATTTTCCCTCAGAAATCTGTTCTAAAACCTATACCTGATTACTTCAAAAATAAAGCTACACCTGTAATTTCATATACTTACACCAAGTCTATTGCATCCAAGATTTTCAACCTCAAGAGGGTTTAAGAGGCCTCTAACCTCAACAATGTGAAATCCAAACCTCTGGATTGCTCATGTGCATCGTCAAAATACAATTATAGTCTAGCTGGTCATGTTATTACTGGCGACCTTGGCATCGTAACCAATGAATAACTAAGAGAGTTGGTAGCCAAGGGACTAAAATATAGAATTCCCAAGCCCATAAACTGGAAGAAGAACTTCAGGTTACTGATGGATACAGTTGAGGACTATGCTAGAAAATGGGTAAAGCGCAAACCAGACGAACCAGAACTGGACACTTTGTCATCGTAACCAATGAACAACTAAGAGAGTTGTTAGCCAAGGGACTAAAATATAGAATTCCCCAGCCCATAAACTGGAAGAAGAACTTCAGGTTACTGATGGATACAGTTGAGGACTATGCTAGAAAATGGGTAAAGCGCAAACCAGACGAACCAGAACTGGACACTTTGTCTGAATAGATCAAAACTATTCGATCATGCATTCAGAAGCGCATTAAGAAACTACGATGTACTATGAACACAAGGGTGTCTAACCCATTCAAGAACACGGAGGTTGTGGATGCTTTATCCTCTTTGCATGACAAATACGCCGTTGTTCCAGCTGATAAAGCCTCCAATAATATTGTCTTCGTATGTAAAAACCATTATTTGCAATGTCTCGCAAAAGAGCTTGGAATAAATAGCACAAACGGTAATCCTACATATTCTTTAGCATCATTGACAAAGGATGAAATTTTACAAAATCACAAATCTGTCCTTCATTCTTTTGGTATTAACATCAAAGAAAACGAAGAAAATCTACCGTCATTATACTGGATACCAAAACTTCACAAAACTCCTTATAAATAAAATTGAGAATGGAAATGGGGAATATGTCAAAGAGACAACAACCCGACCAAAGAGCAGACAACAGACGCAAAAATGCGGCGGGGTTAAACAGGTTTTGTGAGATCTCAACCCTTCCACTATACCGTTAGCCAATGTAGAATAAAGAAACACATAGTAATACGCACAGTAAAACTCAGTTTAAAAGAAGTCCGAGTCCGATGTCAGAATAGGTAACAAAAGAAACCAAGTAAAATGACAATGATACATAAATGAACAAAGGACTACTAGCAGTTACTGACATGCCAGCTCCAGACCTCAATTAAACAGATTGAAAGATTATGTCTTCATCATATGAAAATCAAGTACAATCCCTCCCGTTAGGGGTTTAGTATCATACCACAATAAAATATATGAGAAGAACATAACCCGTATCATGCCAACAACTGGTTTTAGAATAAATGTGTTTATTTCCGATGTAAAGACCCTATGAGTGAATCAATATTAATACCAAAATATGCAATCCTTAAGGACTTGAAAACACTATCGTAACTATATCCTTTCCAAATAAGTCTGTTTAAAGGTTTTGTTAGGTTTTGAGGTGAATGCCGACATTTTTGTGCTTAGTAAAGAATATTACCATAAAATATTGGATGTGAAATACCTGAACGTATAAGATGTCTGCATGTTGATTTATATTTACGAATGATGTCCTTGTACCGATGTTAAAAACCCTGGTGTAATTATTTTTCAGTAATACAGAGATTTCTTTCGTTGAAATCAAATACGTTGTTACATACACGAGCGAATCGAACAAGTTGAGATATATAAACACCATAAGGACGATACATAGCTGGGTCATCAAGATGTTCGACTAAACATCTTTCTAAAGTGCTGACTACTATTCTTTCTACAGTAAAAGATGGCCTTCAAAAATATTGTGATGAATTATATTCAACCAGTGGGTGTCAATCAGATGCGAATTCTCAAAAATTCAGCTAAATCTTAGATCACAATCTCAGCAATTTTGCAGCAACATTAAAACCTTTGATTTTTCTACGCTTTACACTACTATTCCCCATGCTCAATTGAAAGATCGACTTTAAACAGAACGACGAGTTTCGGTATTTATACATCCAACATTCATGTATTAAGTTATGATGTTTCTTTCTTAAGTACGGTTGGATAGTGTGTTATATGTTATCGTCTGTGGTTTGAATTCTGTATTTTCGGTACATTTCACATATGTCTTATTTGTCAGTATAGTCCAGTTAATTTCCATTTTCCATGGATAAAGTATTGTGTTTATTCGAATAATTATGACGTCGTCACAGCATTAATTTAAAATAGCCTTTCAAGACCGTCATAATCATGATAATTATTTAGACTAATATTATGAAAATAATTGTGAATGTTTTAATCTCGTTCCATATAGTTGTATGAATTTCAAGATTACCTGTGATAATACAACGTCACTTTCTGTGGCGTAGATCCATTCATGTGACGCGCAGTTTGTGGTGTCCTGTGCTGTCGTTAATTCATGGAGATGTCCGTTGTTTTTCTGCGGTTTACATGTTGTATTACTATTATAATATTTATTTATGTATTTCTTTGTGCTGAGTGTTCTTGCGTGTATTTGTACTGTATTCCTGTCACGTTTTTTTTTTGTTATTTTAGCAGTATTTTTAACGGGATATAAGCGGGAGGCTTTGCTAGCCATAAAACCAGGTTCAACCCACCATTTGTTCTTAAAATGTCCTGTACCAAGTCAGGAATATGGCAGTTGTTATCAAATAGTCCGTTTCTATGTATATTGGCGTTTGTTTTTGTTGCAGTTCAGTGTTTCTGTTGTTCCGTTGTTTTCCTCTTATAGTTGATGTGCTTCCCTCGGTTTTAGTATTTAACCCGGATTTGTTTTCTCTTAATCGATTTATGACTTTTAAACAGCGGTATACAACTGTTTTTTTTATTCAAATTGAAGAATAACCTTTTAATTGCTAAAAGAAGGAGACTACAAACATGCCAGTAACATAAAGCAAAATTTGAAAACAAATTTACGATCGAGTGTCAATTTAAAAAACCAAATTACTTATACATGTGTTCCATAAACCCAAACAAATACGATAGCTATGGTCAATACACAGATACTATAGAATTAATCGAATTGATCAAAATGTATATCAGAACACTTTGCTTAAATCATTGTTGTACTTATCCAACTACTCAATCTTTCTTTTATGTGAGTGTTCTTGTTACAGGCTGATCCAGAAAAGCGCTTTGAACGCAAAATATTCATAAAGTATTAGGTTCTTATACATCCGTGGTTTTAAAATATTCGGCTATGAGCGTTCTTGATGAAGGTAAATACAGAAAATTGCTTCGGACGAATGAAATTGCTGTGTTGATGTAACTTATCATTGATATTTAAATAAACATTTTATACCACTTTTAATTGTTTGAAAGCTAAGAATTGTCTACCCCAGGAATAGATTACCATAGCTATATTTGGCAAAACCTTTAAGGTCATAGGAACTTTTTAGTTCTGTATGCTCTTCAACTTCGTACTTTTAACTGTTTGATTCGAGAGTCACTAATGAGTCTTTTATAGACGTAACGCTTCCGGTGTACAAAATTATCAGCCTGGTATCTTTGATGAGGTTTTTTTTTCATTCCATGTTATAGTGAAGTATCCGATTATGATCGATTTATTATAAACTGATCTTAATTTTACAGGAAACATTTACCGACTTCCATTTTGTAAGCGACCTTCATCCCAATATGGACACATTGATACTCGAGAAAGTGATCATCCATCTGTGTTTCGTGATTTAACAGAAACAGAAATTAAAGGCCTTCTTGGTTTTCTTTATGCAGAATCAAGTTTAAATCTCACTGTTTCAGAAAAGGCTTCAGTTACTTCAAACTATATTTTTATTGCTGATATCTATCGGCCTTTAAAAAGGGATGTATTAAATCACCTTGATAATGGACATCCCCAACCAGCACGAGAAGCACAGGTTATGATTTTCAGAGGAGCTATTCCAAACCCAGACGTCATTGAAATAGTTGTTGGTACTTTACCAAACCCTTCCGCCTATAAACATGTTCCATACCGACCAAAATCACTTCCTTTCATAGACAGACCTTTTAATGTAGCAGATAACGTTGGAAAAGTTTTGAAGCTTATAGACAGGAAACTTGGTGACATGTTGTTAGAAGTCTACGGCGGACGTTTGATTAATTGCGGAAATAGATGTCTGATAGCTAACTATTTCAATCAGGTTACTTCCGTAGTATCTGGCGTAAAAAAGCGAAGATTCTTTTGGTGGGTGCAGCATAATGTAGAAAGTAGCATATTGAGACCTTTAGATTTTGCTTTTTTGGTTGAATCGGAACTTGATAATTTTTCTCTGCCGAAAGTATGGTTTGATGGACAGTTATTCAAAGGTTTAAAGGATGTTCTTAGTTATTATAATAAATACAAGCATAAGATAAAAAAAGTTCCCTTTCCTGCCGCCAATGAAAGTTCTCGTCGTATTTTAATCTCAAGAGGCATGCCTCCATTTGAAAAGCCATTGAAGGACCCCCAACAAGTTTCCCCTGATGGTAAACGATACAATATTTGCGATAGACATATATCATATGGCTTCTGGGAATTTGATGTTGCGAATGCAGCTTTCCGTGGACCAAGACTTAATGACATCAGATACAAAAATGAACGTATTGCATATGAAGTTAGCTCACAGGAACTAGCATTATTTTATTTCGGCTATAAACCGTTTGAATATACAGCTTATTATCTGGACAACAGCTACCAGACAGGAACTTTAGCAAAATATCTGGTACCTGGAGTTGATTGTCCTTTAGATGCTACATTCCTTAGCTCATCTTACAAGGTGGAAACCCAAGATAAACCACTTTTCAATGAACATTCGTTTTGTGTATTTGAATTCAACACAGGACTACCACTTCGTCGTCAGCATGCATACTTTAAAGATAATCATAGTTTCTATGAAGGTGTTGAAAACATTGTTTTAATAATAAGGACAATTCCGACAGTCTATCCATATGAGTACATTACTGTAAATTCAGAAATTATTGCGTGCATTTATTATTGCGATTTTGTCATTTTAGACTAAAATGCGATTTTAATTTTTGCGATATTGAGAAAAATCCTGTTTAATTTTTATAAAAAATTTCAAAATGCGAGTTTAAATTATTGCGATTATAACCATGTCGCATTTTTCGCAATAATAAAAACATCGCAATAATTTCTGAATTTACAGTATTGATTTTATATTTTATCATAATGGCGTCATGAAAATAAAAGTGACAGCTTCAGGTGTTGTTTTGGGCACATGGTATGGACAAGACAATCCATTTAGTTTCCAGCTTGATGATAACCTCATGGCACCTATGCATCAACACTTATATCACTTTAAAGTTGACCTTGATATCAAAGGAACAAAGAACAGATTCGAAACTCTTGATATTGAAACTGTCGTTACTCCAAATGAAGCAAGTGATGTTCCCAATGCCACGATTGTTCAAAACCAGTTTATGAAACGACTTAAGAAGACTGAATTTGAAGGAGCCTATAAATTTGACTTCAACTTTCCAAAGTATCTGACGTTTGTTAACAATAATGTCAAAGACAAGTTTGGCAATTCGGCAGGATATAGACTGGTAAATGAAGGAATGATTAAAAACACAAGACCTCCAAATGATGGAAACAACCCTGCTGCCAGCTGGTCGCAATATCAGGTTGCCGTTACCAAGTACAAAGACAGTGAACCAGCAAGTAGCAACATGTTTGCACATTCTAACAATCCTGTCTTTGATTTTCAACAGTTCATCGATGATAACGAAAATATCGTAGATCAGGTAAATATAAATAAGAAGATGTGGTATGAGTGCCAATGAAACAACTCTCCGTTCAAGTCACAATGTATAAAAAGTAAACAATTATAGGTTAAAGTACGGCCTTCAACACGGAGCCTTGTCTCAAACCGAACAGCAAGCTATAAAGGGCCCCAAAATGACTAGTGTAACACAATTCAAACAGGAAAATCAACGGTCTAATCTATATCAACAAACGGCAACCACTGAACAATAGGCTCCTGACTAAGGACAGGTGCATACAAATGCAGTTGGTTTAAATGTTTTAACAGGCGCCAACCTTCACCTGTTTCTAACCTGAAACAGTAGTGTTACAGTACAACATAAAAAGACACACTATAAAATAACAATTTAAAGTATTTATTCCGAAAAATATCAATTACTTAGTATAGCAATAAGTTTTGGATTTCCAAATTTTGGCCTCGAGTCTCACTGAATTGATATTGATATTGATTGTCAAAATATAAAATTGGTACAGTTAATGTTATTACGCTCGTTTTGTCCTCTCAATAGAAGACTTCCATCCTTCATGTCCTTGGATTTTAAATAGAAAATTAAAGGTTTCGAAATTTACTGTTTAGAACAAATTTTACATCGTATTTATAATACAACCAATTAATGGTAGTAATCACATATTTTGAAACTAGTATTTAAGGCAAACAGTGGTTTTGCACCGATAGGTCAATAACATGAAACTTGAAACGTTTAATAGAGTAAAGCTAGGTAAAGAATTTATTCACAAATATCAATTGTAGCAATTTTCATTACTAGTTTTATTTATTAGTATTAGATTTTAATTAGCTTATGGTGCAATTTATCGCCATCTGTAGAATTCGAGGTCTTTTGTGAGTTCGTCAGTTTTAAGCATTTCCAATACCTAATATTTCTATCATTCCATCATTTCACTATAAAACGTTTACATGGAGCCGTAATTTATATTGATAGAAAGCATAAAGCAAAATTATATTCTACCGAAGAAGTAATGAATCTGTTCATTCAATATTGTTAACCATTAAGTAAAGATTATTGAAATAACCTTTTGCATTATATCCATATAATAGTATCATCCGTAAATTTGATCACAAATATTGTTTTAAATATATTTATAGTATGTTTCATTTAAATTGAAAAGATATGAGAAAAAAAAGGTATACTCAATATTTTACTATGAATACTAGTAAACAATACGCAATGTTAGGTAACCAAAGCAATTAGAACGTAGATGAAGACACGATGGATAAATTAAGGTGACAGTAGTCCACCGATGTTTGGATATGAAATTAGGTTTTCAGCGTTCCTAATGAAATCATATCTAGAAAAACGCTTCGGACACACGAAATATATAAAGTATTTTTTTTTTATTCATTTGCAAGATACTTTTTTCTTTTGGTCTTGGATAAAGGTCTGAATGAGTTATGCATAATAAATGTCATATGTAGAAAAAGCTCTGTTTATTGAGATTATTTCGCCAATCGTTTAATTGACACTGGGTATTACTAGTATAACGATTAGAAGTAAAAGGTTTTGATAATACTGAAATATTGAACGATTGTGCTTGAAGAATTTTTTGTATATCTTCATTGTCTTTTTTAAAATCTACATTTGATTGATACCGCTGGGGGAATAAACTTCATCACAATATTGTTAAAGACCATCTTTTACTGAATAAATAATGGTGGTAAGAACTTTAGAAATATGTGAAGTCGAACATTTTGACGAACCGGTTATGTTACATTCTTGATAGGGACTTTTGTGGAGTTAAGGTATCAGTATAAAGATGAGTAATTTTCATTGTCTTTTTATGTTCAAACTAATTGAGAAAATGACGAATTTTTTATTTTCGAAAATCTCGTCTTTTGTGAATGATCAAGAGGTTGATGAGTCTAATAAAGAAGGAATTGGAAGAGGTGTTTATGTTACTATGCTGCTCCAGTTATCATTCCTTTCTTCAGTTAGCTTTTCATATATCTGTCTTCTATCATACGCAGAAAAATACAGGCCTCAAGATTAATACAATAGTGACGGTTCTCTAAAATATCTGTTGACAGGACCTTGTTGCCTGGGTTACAATGGGAATGTACCACATTCCTCAGAAAGAAGACTTGCCTGCTACCCACACACCAGGAATGTCTCGTAGTTTCCATCTTAGACCATTTAACTATTTTGATGAGAGCCCTGGAATGTCAGTTAATAATGCAGTTCGAATAGATGCTGTGGAAAAAAAAGGCAAAACAGAGTCTGTTAGAATACGGCGATATGGCGTCAGCAGTGAGGTTGATTGTATACCGAAAAAAAATCCATTTGAGAATATGTTGAAAGAAAACCCATGTTCAATTGTCGAGTGCTAAATAAAATAGATTAACTTGTAAATAACAAATTGAATTTTTATGCTAACCTAAAGTTTGTTTATAGGTAGTTTATTTATTGACCTCTATTCATTTGCCAGACTGTTCAATATGCATTGATTAGCTGGGATTAATTACCATTTGTAAATACCAATAGACAAAACCGAAAGCGCATTTAATCATTCGTCCTCATTTTTGATTTTTTGATTTCCTCGGCAATTTGTCTTCATAACGTTACACTACAGCACTTTATATCATTAATATTATTGATATCAATGCTGATACAGATAAATGTATTGTGAACATATGATAGGTGTTATTTATTTTATATATATTATACTGTTTGGCGTTTGAAATCAAGTGCCAAAAAGATGGCTTTATCATACCTTCTTACTTGGCTAACGTTTTAATATTATAAATTAGAAGATGTGGTATGAGTGCCAATGAAACGACTCTCCATCAAAGTCACAATGTATAAAAAGTTAACAATTATAGGTCAAAGTATGGCCTTCAACACGGAGCCTTGGCTCACACCAAACAGCAAGTTGTAAAGGGCCCTAAAATGGTTAGATACAGGATGTATTTGTTTTACACAGTTTGACTGTGATGAAAGGCCGACATAGTTAGTTGCACTATTACTAACACATTTCTACTTTAATATTCTTGTAATTGTTATAAAATACATCAAATAACATAATAAGAAACCTAATCTTGATTTATATCCAATTTTTAGAAATTTACCTGTGACGTTACTTTTTGTGGCATTGATCCATTCGTGTTACAGACACACACTTCGTAATCATAGTAAGCTGTTTTTGTGTACTGTCCTTAATTATTTTAGTTATTCGTTGTTATTCTGTGGTTAACATGTCGAAATTTACTATTATATTATATATTAATGTATTTATCTGTCTTTGGTGTTTTTGCATTTATCTGTAATCTGTTCCCGTCATGTAATGTTGTCATTTTAGCGGTATATTTAAAATTGCCATATAGCGCGGATGTTTGGCTAGCCACAAAACCAGGTTCAACCCACCATGTTTTCTTAAAATGTCCTGTACCAAGTCAGGAATATAGCAGTTGTTATTTAATAGTTCGTTTCTGTGAATGTTGCATTGTTGTTTGTTTTTGTTGCACTTCTGTGGTCTGTTATTTCGTTGTTTTCCTCTTATAGTTGATGTGTTCCTCTCGGTTTTAACTTGTAACCCGGATTTGTTTTCTTTCACTCGATTTATGACTTTTGAACAGCGGTATATTACTGTTGCCTTTATTTAGAATGAAACAATTCAAACAGGAATAACAACTTTATAATCTATATAAAAAAAACGAGAAACGAGAAACACCTATGAACCACACCAACAAACGACAATCACTGAACAACACGCTCCTGACTTAGGACAGGTGCATGAAAATGCAGCGGGTTTAAACGTTCTAACAGGTGCCAACATTCACCCTTATCCGAGACAGTAGTGTAACATTACAACATAAAAAGACACACTTTAAAATATCAATTGAAATGGTTTAACTCGATCAAACACTTGAACAACAACAAGTAAACATACACTGAACGAACAAGTTTGATCTATGACACAATATAAATACAATACTAAAACGTAGGTGCCTGTATAACAGGGTGTAGTAAAAGAGATGTAGGAAGAGTGTCAATAAGACAACTCTTACCTGGGACAAAATGGCGTTAAATAAAACAACGTACACAGGTTAATTTAAATATTGTCAGAAAACATTAACTGCAGACAAATAAGTGGAAGTATCTTACAAACACGAACACGTAGGACACGCTGTCCACTCGGTAATTTGCAAAACAAAGGTTTACTTAACAAAGCAGTGAGAGAAACAGAACAGCGTGCATATTACGCTTCTTTTTGATGTTAGTTGGTTGCAGATAGTCGTACAAATATATTATATAGCAAACTACAAGTGCTTTAGAAGGCATACAGATAGCTAGATGCTTTTCAGTATTACATCATTTATGTTCTTTAAACTATAACTTCCGTTCATTTTGCGATATTGGCATTAAACCTGATTTAGAGAATGTTGATAAAAACGTTTATCGAAAATCTTTTAAAAAAATAGGGTGTAAGGTAAAGGTCAATGGGACAGCAAACGAGCGACAAAAATAACCAAATTACAAATTGTAATGCTATATAACACTTTGCGTTAAGCACGCAAGTCACTCCATACAATATGTCATGCTCTAAATCATCCCGTTTGTCAAGTTTCGCTTTCCAAGTTAACAATTAGTGTCAGGTTTTCTATATTCGTTTTACCCAATTTGAAATAATAAAAAAAAACGGATATAAACCTGATGTTAATGGTTGAAATCAATTTAAATTAAAAAAAGACACTGACATAAAAAATGTACGACAAAAGGATGATTTTCTTTCCCTTTTGTTAAATTTTCCTTTTTTGGACGGTAATTTTCCTATGTCACCATCTTACGGTGTTTATATATCCCAACTAGTTCGTTATGCCCGTGTCTATAGTGACGTTTAGGATTTCAATGAGCGTAATCCTTGTATTACCGGTAAAAAGTATAATAACAAAAATACCAAACTCCAAGGGAAATTCAAAACGGAAAGTCATTTATAAAATGAAAAAATGTAAAGTTAAAACACTTCTAACGAATGGAAAACAACTGTTATATTCCTGACTTAGTACAGGCATTTAATTATGTAGAAAATGGTGGAGAATTAAAATTTTAAAATTATTAAGTCAGGGATTTCGTTACCACAAATTACTTAAAACCTTGACTAAGTTATTCCACAGATACAAAGATTTGGTTTGCAACTTTGGCTGTACCTGTAACAAACTTATTTCAGATGGAATAGCACATCCTTAATTTTACGGTGATGTTGTTTACCGAGCCCGGAAATTTATATACGATCCGGGTAAAAAAAAATCATACTAAACAGTTTTGTTATACACATATGCACTTTAACGGTACTACAATCTATCGATACCTTTATTTTGGCATTGTACAAGTTCATGTTTTTCTCTGGCTGTTAATGGTGCCTTTACACTAAATCCATTGTGTTGGATGTGTACTGGTTGATATTTTAGTCTTAAATACATGATTTGTTTTATTAGTTGTTTTTTGGCTTTGAACTAGCTGTCAGTAACTGCAAGTACTCTCAGATCTGTACTTAGTGACCTTTTTGTATTAGGAATGATGTATGGATAAATACCCTGCCACGTCTGGTCTGTGTTTATGTTAAAGAGAGACAAAGAGAACTTGCTTCTAAAAGAGAGACTAGAAAAGATGAAGATTTAAAAAAGAGGACTTGCTGCAAAAAGAGAAGTTAAAAAGGATGAAGATTAAAAAAAAAAAAAGAATTTGCTGCTAAAAGAGAAGTTAGAAAGGATGAACATTTCAGATAAGCTGAAGCAGCAAGTAAGACGTCTCAAAGAGATCATTCTGATTTAAGACATATTGAGAGACAGAGAAAAATTGCTACTAAAAAGAGGCTTGAAAGAATGTTGTTTTCAGAAGAAATGAAGCTGAAAAGGAAAAAATTGAAAGACAAGATAAGGAGTACAGAAAACATGAGTCTGAACGAAAATTCCACCGAAAACAAGAATATAGGTCAAGAGTTCTAGAAAGAAAAACCTAGACAAAGCAGAAGCTATAATCAATCAGTCAAAAGTAATAAAAGGAAAAACACTGATTTTACAGATCATGAAAAAGATCTTAAAGAGAAAAGAGTTCAAGGTATAACCTTTGATGCTTGTAGAATAAATTTTGAAACAAAAATTTATGAAGGTCCTACATATATATATAATATATATATGTACCTCATGTCATCAAACTTGGTTCTGTCTAAAACTGTTTAAATGAATACTCCTGCTGACATGTCTCATTGCTTTACTAATTTAAGTCTGTACAGCAAAAAACTAAAAATTCCTCGATTTTCAATTCCCCAATAAAATGGGATTTCCTCAGAAACCAAAAATTCAATTTGTATCCTTCAGAGTAGAGACTGTTATCGTTAAGAATGAATTCCTTTTATGCAGATCCGACAGTTGCCAACAGTGGACAGTTGTCAGTTAAAGGCAGTGTTGTAAATGTGCCTGTTGAAGTTCAACCTACAGTAAATTCAATTCCACATACATTAGAAAAATCATGTACGATATCAGTTAAACTGAAGAAGAAACTAGAATACAAAGAGTGTGATTTTAGTGAAAATGTCAGGCCATTTGCTGTTATTTGTACACTACATTTTTTTATGAGAACAGGCCAGATAATAAAGACAAATCTGTTTCTGTTCACTATACTGATATTGTCAAATGGGAACTAAGATCTATGGATAGACGAGAAGCGAAGAGTGTGCGAAATATATTTTTTAAGTTAAAGAAAAATCCAGTTAAAAAACATAAGGGATAAGGTCAATCTTACTCTTAGGTGTAAATCAGATGAAAAATAAAATGAACATCGAAAGATGTACTGAATCCTTGCACTGTAAATGATCATGTCAGATTAGATGAGGGATATTATATTTAGAAGTTTTAGAAACTCTCCAGTATACCTCGAAATGAGGAAGAAAGATTTGTTTGCAATGATCAGGCAGTTGGTCTTTCAACATGGTTTGGCTCTCTTTTATCTGCAGACACTAACTGGAAAGATTTTATTACGAATTATAGGCAAATAAAATGATGGCAAAGAGTATTATAAGAGTGAATTGGAAGAAATGGATGTGAATCAGTAATCTAAACTTGTTCATAAAGACCCTGTGACATGCTCTAGATATTTTGATTATCGTGTCCAACAATTTATTAACTTGGTGCTGAAAAGTGATCACAATCTGTTGGGAAATTAACAGATTTTTTTAAAGGATCGAATTTCAACAGAGAGGTGTTCACCATACGCACACATTCATATCTTGATTTGGATTGAAAATGCACCAGTATATGGAAGTGATACAAATGAGGATGTAGTGACATTTATTGATAATTATGTCTCCTGTTCACTCTTGGAAAATAACACTACTTTAATCAATTTGCAAGTCCATAAACATTCAAAAACATGCAGAAAAAAGGGTTATTCAATCTGTTGTTTTGGTTTCCCCCTTCCACCAATGAAAGAAACAGTAATTTTAGAGCCATTGAAAGAAGATGATGACATTGAAAAGTACAAGGCTATATGTAAAAAATTACAAAATGAAATTAATTCACTTCACAGTTCTGAAGATATAGACCAGATGACATATAGGATGTTTTTGGATGATGTGTTACAAATGAATGATGAAGATTACATAAAGGCCACTAGAAAAAACTGGAGTGGTCCAAAAGTTTTTCTCAAAACAAAGTCCGTGTTAATGGTTACATAAAAACTGTGTTGGTAGCTTGGCAAGCAAATCATGATTGACAGATGCATTTGCCTGTGCAGTGTTTATTGTTTCATACATAAGTAAATCACAAATGATATGAGTGCATTACTATACCAGGCAGTAAAAGAAGCACGACAGGGAAATTTTAGACTTGAAGCATCAAGTAAGACACATTGGAAATTTCTTTTCAAATTCTGTTGAAACAAACGCACAAGAAGCAAAATACTTAACATTACAGATGTCTTTAACAAAAGCTACAAGACAAATTGTATTCATCAGTACATTTCCAAGAGATAAAAGAACATTACTCCTAAAGCAATCATCAGCCAAAGACAAACTAGGACCAGACTCTACTGATATTGAATCCGATAATGATATTAAGCGATACTCGCGTAGACCAAAACACCTTGAGAACTGGTGTCTAGCAGACTATGTATTTCAGATTGAATTAGAGATTAATGTTATTTTATCCATGGAGAAATGAAGTCTCAAATTTGCAATATGGGCATGAAATATACGAAAACATTACTTGACTGTTTCAAGAATGTTGTCATGTGGGTTACAACAAAATAAAAACTATTATATTCATTTTTGACATGTGGCGCAGGGTGTGGAAAATCTGTTGTTGTCAAAGCAATTTTGCAAGCTTTACACAGATACTGACGTTCTACTGAAGGTGAGGATCCTGACGATATAAGAATTCTTATTCGTGCTCCTACTGGAAAAGCAGCTTATTATATAAATGGACTGACCATTCACAATGCTTTCCAGATACAACCAAATAAAGGACTTGATCAGTCACTGTCTTGTGATGTCCTCAATACACTTCGAACGAAATAACGAAATTTGTCTCTGATTTTGATTGAAGAAATTTCAACTGTTGGTAATAAAATGTTCTCTTTGCTGGAGACGAGGTTGACAAAAATCAATGGTAGTCTGAAATCAAAACGTAAAGGGAAAATACCAAATATTCACTATGTAGCGTTAAGCAGAGTTGCATCTTTAACTGAATTACAGATATTAGAACTCAATCAAGAAGCAATAGCTGTGGCAGAGTGTGTTCGACAAGAATTACACAGGCTAAGGACAGATGCAACTCTACAGTTGTGCTTTAAGCCATTGCATAACTTATCAAGTAACTATTTTGAAGTAGTTTTCAACAACTCAATGTCATTGCATGCTCATTTGAATGACTAGAAATCAGACCCTAAAATCTTGGATGCTGATGTTATTGGTATTGCTGAATCAAAACTTATTTCAGCAGATGAAAATGATGATTTTTATGTACCTGGTTTTGAACCACCCGTTCGCTTAGACCAAACGCTAACAAACTCTAATACAAGACCACCTCATAGATTGGTATTATATTATCGAACTGATTGTATTCTTGACAATACATTCACTTACTCAACTCCAACTTTAAAGTTTGTAATAGACATAATATCATCCTGCAAAGGTCTTTTTCGTGTTGGTTTTGTTTACAAAGCACCGCACAGCAAATTGGAACAACTGACGGATGCTTTTCGTGCAGACCTCTTTCCTGATGTGTATTTAGACACCCAAAAATTGTCATTATGGGAGACATCATGAGGTGCACTTGGTTAGGGTAGCTGAGGTAAAGAAACTTAAAGGTGTGTTACCTTGACTTCCATAAGGCAGTAAGACCCTTGCTGATTGGTCAATCCTTTTGCTATGGAAAAAGAGTAATAATCCATTCATTTCAAGGCAGTATTGATTGGAGACATTTAGTTCTAGCACCTCTACTACCTGAATGCTCAATTAATCTAAAGTATAGTGGAGAGAATCGTGCACTTTGCATGTGAACACTCCTGATATTTACCTGAGTATTGTTTTTTCTATGTATGCATGAAATATTTGTTTTTGAACACAATAAAAAAAAACATCCCTTTACTTTAGTTGAAAAATAAAGGAGTTTTGAAGACCACAAGTTCTTTATCACATCTCTCTTACTACAAAATTAATAGTTTTGACTTGCAATTTGATGATCTATGATGTATATCATCAAAAAGTTTTTCTAAAATGTTAAAAATCCCTGCTCTCTATTCCATTGTAAAATGAACAATAATTATGTGCATATATTTATTGTTTTTTTTTTAATTTGGCATAACTGAAACTTATTTCAGTAATGAATTCCAAATATTTGTTCAATATATATGTATATGATGTTAGCCCTGTATAACCACGTGTTATCCGATGGAGAACGTCTGTCATAAAGTTGTCACATGTTTGACGTGTATAATAAAATTAAAATTTGATGTGGCGGCATGGCATTTAACTTAGGCGAACAAAATAGCTGATCTGAAAGGTACACCATCTACTTGCCACTATATATCATGTACTGTGTTACAACCCTATATAAAGCCGACGAGGAAAGGCATTCCATCGACCACCGAAAGCTATATTTTTTATGTACCCTAGGGAGTCGAGTGGTCTAGTGCGCCGGACACGGTACATGCGGTGTTGCCACGATGTCACAGAAGCAAGGATTTGAATCCCGCTGAGGGAAGAACAAAAATTTGCTGACGCAAATTTGAAGGTCTAACATTGTTGGGCTAAATTTGAGACGAGTTATATATATAACATCTTACTGATGAAGGATATTAGTTATCCGAAATATTCAATATTTGTTCATGTTTTTACTACTTTTTGGTGATGATGTACCCTTTTAGACTTGCTTATTATATATTATATTTTGTAGTGTACTGATCATATTTATATGACTTATCGCCTCGTAAAATTTATCGTTGGCTATTATTCAGACATTTTATATATATTTTACTACACATATATGTACAATATACATTACTTTTCTAATTCCAAATTTATCTGCCTGAATATTTATCTTATCCAATATTCACTGATTCATTTACTATAAAAATGCTCTCATGCTCATTTATCATCAGTTCCTATATATTTTATAACCACACATGTAACTTTAATATAATTTGGAAGTTCTTCAAATTGAAAAAAAAAATGCATAAATCTGACATTTTTGGTTTCTTAGATTTTCAATTGTTTAATTTGTTATAATAAGTATATGTTTATCAAAATGTGTAAATCATTAATTCATAGAAAGAGCTGAATGTTGAAAAAAATCAAATATTGTATTAAACTGTTGTTTTTCTAAAGAGCTATTTGTTTGCTTACGTTGAATATTTGTAGTAGACATTTATAAAACAGTAATTAAGGAATAATATATATAAACATTTGCTTTATAGAATAGAAATTCGTGTACAATGATGATATTGCATTATAACAAGTCAATTTAAAGAAAATTCAGTGAATAAACTGCTGAAAAAAATGGAATTATACAGATTGGTTTCAGTGTTTGTCATTGACATACAACGATAACATATGCAGTAAAATCTGTAATCGTACAGTAATGAAAATCCACTAGAATAGATATGAATGAAATTTTAAACAGAGATATACTATAATTCATTAAATAGAAAGGAAACAAATTTTCAAAAATGACAAACAGTTTAACATTATATTTGTTTAATGCTTAAGAGGAAATGAAATATAGAATCCTGCATATCAATTTCAAGGCATATTAAAGGTCAAGTTATGGAGAACATTCTGATTTTCTCAATGTAATCCGTTTGTTGCCTTTCATCTGTACTGTCATTTACTGTCATATTTTAAACAGAGATACTATAAGATCGGCTTGTTGTCATACCAAACGAGTTGCTTATTACGGGCGATCTTAATTTTTACCTGGATAATGTGAATGCGAGCGATACTCGGAAATTCAATGAAACTCTTCGTGACCATGGACTGGTACAACATGTCCAAGGACCAACACACAATAAGGGTCACACACTTGATGTCGTTATAACAAGAGACAACAGCATAATTGTGCAAACATCTCCATCCATTAAGGACCCATGTCTATTCGATCAGAATGGTAATCCTTCTTGTGATCACCTTGCTTTGTTTACATCATTGAAGATCTCAAAGCCCCCGAAACAACGCCATACCGTGTCTTATCGCAAATTTAGTGACTTCAGTACAACTGACTTCATACAAGATTTGAGCACTAATAAAATAGTTCAAAATCGTGAAGGGTCGGTTGAAAATATAGTAAACTTGTATCACACCGAGCTTAGTTCAATCATCGATAGGCATGCACCATTAAAATCGAAGAACATCATAATGCGTCCTAACACTGAGTGGTATACAGACGAACTCCGCATAGCTAAGAGAGACCGTCGGAAAGCAGAACGACGTATGCGGAAATCGAATTTAACAGTTCATCGTCAAATGTTTCAAGATACCTGTCTGAAAGCAAGCAAGCTTCTCCTTAAATCCAAGAAGGACTATTTTTCAACCAAAATATCCGAAATAGAACATGATCAAAAGCAATTGCATCGTTTGACAAATGACTTAATGGGCAATATGCGAGAAGTCATACTACCTTCGCATGATGATGAAAGAGTTCTGGCTGACAAATTTTGTGAATTTATTGTTAGAAAAATAAGTGCCATTCGTGACAATCTAACGGCTAAGAATGATGTATCCAATTACAACCGTGATACAATGAGAGCTGATATAAAATTTGAAGGTGAACTATTAAGATCGTTATCACCAGTTTCAAATGACGAACTTCGTAAAATTATCTTGGCTGCTCCGACAAAGTCTTGCGAACTTGATCCGTTACCAACAAAACTTCTTAAGCCTTGTGTGGATCATTTGTTGCCGTCAATCACAGATATAGTTAACACGTCGCTATCAGAACATTGTGTACCACTGTCGTTCAAACAAGCTATTGTGAGACCATTACTTAAGAAACCAAGTCTAGATAAAGAGGTGCTCAAAAACTACCGACCAGTCTCCAACTTACCTTTCATTTCAAAGACACTGGAAAAAGTTGTCGACAGTCGACCTTTGATACCATCGACCATCAAATTCTTTTTGATCGTTCGGAATATTCCTTTGACGTTACCGGAGATGCTTTGCTATGGTTACAATCGTATCTTATGAACAGGACTCAACGTGTTGCTATAGGATCAGTACAATCTGACGATATAAAACTCGATTTTGGTGTACCGCAGGGCTCGGTTTTAGGGCCGAAACTGTATTGTATTTTTGCAAAACCAGTAGGTGAAATTTGTAGGCGCCACGGAATGTCATACCATTCATACGCAGACGATACTCAGGTTTATCAAATCATAAGACCGCAAGGAGACTGGTGCGATCTGTCCAAACGCCTAGAAAAATGTTTGTCTGATATTGGTGATTGGATGAGTGCCAACATGCTGAAACTTATGAGGACAAAACAGAATTAATCATTTTTGCACCAAAACATCAATTGAAGCATCTTTCCATTTGATGGAACTGTGTTAAGCGACGTTTCTTGTGTGAAAAATCTGGGAATGTACTTTGATAAAACCATCAGCATGGAACATCAAGCCAGTGCGATCACTAAGGCTTGTTTTTACCAAATTCGGAATATTGGTCGAATGCGATCTTTAATTTTAGTAGAATACTGTAAAACACTAGTATGCTCCCTAGTTACATCAAGGCTGGACTATGGCAATGCATTGTTGTACGGTACTAACACCAACATTATCAGTAAGTTACAGCGGGTCCAAAATACAGCAGCACGTTTAATTACACGAAAAAGGAAATTTGACTCAATTACGCCTGTTCTAAATTCGTTACACTGGCTACCCATACATTACCGTTGCCAATATAAACTTCTTTTATATGTGTACAAAGCCCAGAATGGCAAGGCTCCTAGCTACCTTCAAGATTTAATTACGCCTTACAAACCCAGTAGATCCCTCAGGTCGGAAAATTGTATGCTCTTACATCCTCCGAATGACGTCCGAACGAAAAGCTACGGTGAGAGGCGTTTTGACAAGGCTGCACCTACACTCTGGAACAGTTTGCCATCGTCCTTGCGGAGTGTAAATTCTTTAGATGTTTTTAAAAAGCAACTCAAGACTCACTTATTTCGAACTGCTTTTAAGGATTTCTTGTAGATTTTATATACTTTTAATTGACTGCATTAGTTTTAGACTGTTTTTTGTATATTTTAGGGTACATGCATTTTTCATTTTTAGTATTTTCTTAATTTTTATATGCTTGTTTGATTCTTGTAAGTTGGTGCTTTGTAATTTATGTTTTATGTATTTTTGTATTTTATTTATTTTTAAATGTGAAGCGCTTAGAGTAATTGTTGTTATTATATAATGCGCTTTATAAATATTGTATTTATTATTATATTATTATATTTTGACTTTGAAAATGTGTTGTTATAAAATGAAAACATTGTTCTATAAGTGAATGCACATTTTGTACAAATAAAACATGTATAAGACAATGAATATCTTAATGCATTGTTTGAATCCCTTACCTCATTTGTTGCATTTGATGATTTCACTTTTGTTATAATAAACACAACTTAATTTGATATCTTTAATTATGTTTCTCACACCATTCATTTTTTGGAAGAGATAAAAGCAAGAAACAAAACATCCAGGCAAGAAAGAAAAAACTGAGTCATAGACAAACTTGGTCACTACTAAAAAAATGACAAACAAGTGGAAGCTTCATGCATGTGAGAACTGCTATAAAGGTTTCTATTTTTAGCGAAAACATGATTTCTCTATGGCTCTTTTCGTGTTCGATTGAAGTAATACCTATGTATTTTGAATCTTAATTCAAAGGTCAAGTCACCACTCTTAAAAGATGCTAATCTTGTGTCCAAAATGTAATATTCCTATACAGCTATGAGTTCAGTTTAAATGTAGATATGACAAGCAATTGGGTACTAACAAAAACTAATAATAAACTAAAAAAAAAACTAAGATTAACTCAAGTGTTCCAGAAGAGTAAGTTTATTTCTTTAAAGATGCTTGCCATGTTCATGAACAGGAAACAAATCTACAAAAGAGGGACACATTCTGTTGTCAGTCTCCACAATGATCAGTGAAACCATTTGAAAAACTTTAATAAACACAGCAAAATCAATTGAAGGTTTCTTTGATGTTCCTTTATCAGTAATGATATAAAAAAGATATAAAAATAATGTTCACGAGACAGCAGCACGGCATACATAAAATGTGTGTTTTAACATTGAAAACTTAGAATAATAGATGTGCTGAAATAACAGGGAAGATGAGATTATGGTCCACTCAGTTTCCCTGAAAAGTATTATAATTGCATTGTTTCATGTATCAATTGAACACAAAAATATCAGATGAGCGACACAGGCTCCTTGGAGCCTCTAGTTTACTTTTTGTCAGATATTCGGAATCCTCTTGTTTTATTCATATAGTGCTAATTAAAAACTTTGCCCGCTAACCCATACTTTTCTTATCCTAATGTTATTACTTATATTTTAAAAAGCCATTTTTGAAAATCTTAGGAAATCCTTGTTTTTTCCATAGTTTTCGAGAGAATAAGGTGTCAATGTGAAATGTATGAAAAATCTAGAGAGAATCATTTCCCGCCTAATTTTCAATCTATTGGATACACACCTTTCGTTTTATTTCTGCTTTTTAAGTTCCATTATTTATATACTATCGATTTATAACGTTCTTTTTAAAAGCTTGTTATTTCTATTAAATAAACGAGCGAACATCCTTGAATGTTGAGCTAGATAACAAAATACAAATAGATAACAAAATATATACAGATAGATAACAAAATACAGCTAGATAACAAAGTACAGCTAGATAACAAAACACAAGTTCAATCAAAACATTATAAACAATACCGTATCAAAGAATGTAAGCTAGTTATTTTATCATTCAACAAAGCCGTTAATGTACAAATATGAAAAAAGTGATGTGGTATGATTGCCAACGAGACAACTATCTACCAAAGTTCAAATGAAGTGAATGTAAGCAATTATAGGCAACCGTACGGCCTTCAACAATGAGAAAAACATACTGTATAGTCGGCTATAAAAATGTAAAACAGTTTAATTGAGAAAACTAACGGCTGTATGTATATCAAAATAATTTATCCAAAACAAATACGAGACAAAACACCAGGGTTTGCGTTTCCTAACATGATTTCCTTGATAGAGAGTTGCTTACCCTTTTGGAGCACCCGAGATCAACCCCGGATTTAGTGTGGTTCGTGTTGCTCAGTCTATAGTTTTCTATGTTGTGTTTTGTATACTGTTGTTTGTCTTTTGTTCTTTTTCTTTTTTTGCCATGGCTTTATGAGTTTGAATGTCCTTATGGTATCTTTCGTATCTCTTGGTCATAGCACTGCATACAAATAAAATATAAACAGTTAAAGGCATATCAAAAGAAAAACAGTATAAGCATTACAATAAACAATAGAATTACACATATTTCAATTAGAAAATAGAAAATAGAAAATTAAGACTGCCTATAGGATCTCTTTTCCTACGTTCTAATGACTGTTCTACAAAGGAGGGTGAGGATGGAGGGTTACCAAATAGATAATAATGGGCAAAACATATAAAGAATAGAGAATAATGGACAATGTTTATAAAGAATAGAGAAAAATGACATAAAACATTAAAGAATACAGAAATGAAAGACCCCCCCCCCCTTTCAACTATAATCATAGTTTGGGCTGGTGTTCAATTTATTCAGATTCTAAACGATTTAGTTATCATTGTCATGTGTATTAAAATTTGAAAACGTTTGTTTTTTTTAAATGTCCGTGTAAATATTTTTCTTCTTCTAGGAAATACATTTACTTTACAAAAACCTTATAATACTTTTTTTTATTAGGATAATGAGATGGAATCACACAACACAAAAGTTCAAATAATGATCAAATAAAAAGTTCTCAAAATTACGGAGATGAAAATTCTAAAAATGCAAATTATTTAAGTTAACCGTAAAGACTAGCAGAAAATTTTTTTTTAATATGGCAGAGGGAGCCGTCAAAATAGCCTTTTATGGGATATTTTACCGACTCCGGCAAAATAGCGAAAAGGTAAAATAACAAAAATACTTAACTCCAAAGCAAATTTTAGTCTTGCACAAGAAAAATCCACTGCAGACATGAACTACATGTACACATCGTAAGTAACACTTGTTGCATGGATAGAGGTTTGAGTATAGTTGTTTATGATTTGTTGTTTAGCGAGAATAACACAATTATGTTTTATTTGTTATTTTAGGTTTGTTATATTATGCGTATATGTAAGAGAATGATAATCCCTTTCTTCATGATTAAGTACGAGCGTTAGCGAGTACTTATCATGATGAAAGGGATTATCATTCTCTTACAAACTTAGAATATTGTACAGTGCTCAAGGCTCAAATGATCTCTTGATTGGTTTTATTCAAGAATTAGTTTCATTGTCCGTGAAATGTTTATAATTAATGGATGACTTCCCTTTTAGGGATTTCATTTATGTATTGGTCTTAGTGATGTAAGGACTTACTTTTAATTTGGGAAATTTTAATAAATTGTGTTTTAGACATTAGATGACACAACGTTACAATGAAATTGTAGAAATTGTATAAGTTTCCTAATTGTGAGTATGAGTGTAAATTATGTAATATTTTAGTAAGGAATTATCTTTTTGTTTATCTACAGTTCAATTAGATAAATTCAAAATCAGAGTTACAACTAAATTGTATTCCAAAGCCAATTTTATTCCAGCTCTTTACATTAAATACTACTTAATTAACTAAATTTTGAATTTTGAAAGGAATTGCTTTTTATAGGAAATTCAAAAGTAAATTCAATTTCCTGTATGTAACGGTATTTTGGAAATGACTATTCTTACTAACTGCGAATACAGTATCTGACTTTTGATAAGCGTAATACATGTAGCTAAAGATTTAGGTTATATTTGATTTTAAAAGTTTTTTTCTTTTTCTTTTTCTTCTTGATATTGCTTATTTTTTTTGTAATTTGAAAGTTCTAAGTATTCACATGATAACACAAACGGTATCAATTGTACTGCACAAGTAAACTTCAAACTTATTTTGATCATTTTTGTTTGTTTCAAAATTCAACTTTAAATCAATAATCCTAATAAATGTCCTTCAGGCAGTTGTAACTCATTTATACAAATTCTTTGTTTTGAACTGTAAATAGGCCTAAACAAAAGGATAATCCCTTACTAAGAACATGATTTACATTCATTCTTCACAATTAAGGAACACCAAATTCTACACTTTCATTGGTCGAGAGCACTTTGCTATATTCTAAGTTAGAAATGTTATAACAAAACTAAGGTTAACGAAAGTTATTAGCCACCACAAAGATTAATTTCATTGTGTATAAAGAAAACAATCATAAACACAAAATTAGCCTATCCTGTAAAAATGGAAAATTCTTTTTTTAAGTAGTTTTAAAATCATTTTAAGATAAAAAAAAAAACTCCGCGTTTATTACTATTTATCCAAGATCTGTCCATCACCAAACATATAATATCGAGGGTAAACCACGAAGAATAATCAGCTGACGAAGTTCCTTACTTGGGACAAGGATGCACATTTTCAATCCTTGCTTGGGACTATAAATACACTTTTTAGCAGTATCATTCACTTTCATTATGGCGGGAAATATCTAGGACGCTGTGCAGGCTTAGACTTGAGAAGGTAATGACATTCGGCATGGTAGTTGAGCCGCCGAAACAGGTCACACGATTCATCTAAATCAAGCTTCATACAATATGAAAGGACGAGAAATTATTAAGATTAAAAATGTTAGAAGATAGCATAACTTAAGTCATTTAGACCACTGAATCACATGTTATATGTATGTATAGTCTTCAAGATGTGATTAAGATTCAGTCATAAATATGTGTACATCAGACATCAGTGGCGGATCCAGAAATTTTCATAAGGGGGGCCCACTGACTGCCTAAGAGGGGGCCCACTGACTGCCTAAGAGGGGGCCCGCTCCAGTCATGCTTCAGTGATTCCCTATATAATCACCCAAATTTTGTCCTCAAAAGTGGGGCCGGGCCCCTAGTCCGAGATTACTCTGACGTCCAACGGCTGTTTTGTCCCACGGCCCCAGCTTGTCTGACAAAACAGCCGTTGGACGTCAGAGTAATCTCGGACTTCCAGGCCCCCCTGGAAAACAATCTAAATCCGCCTCTGGACATGCATTTGTCAACAAATTTTACCTCTCCATAAAATAAAGCATTATATAGAGATGTAGGTCATTTTATTTAAAAAAATATATATTAAAGATGTTAAAAACATATGAGTTGGGTGGGGGTACTTATTTCAATAAACATTGATAAACGTCTCAGTTGCTCACCCCTCATAGGTTTTTATATCTGCAATTTCTCTGATCAGTTCTAAAATCAGTGCTGATCTATTTTTAAAAGAGTTATGCCCCTTAGAAATTTTAATGACATGATAATTGCATTGTAATCGCTCTCGTGTGTACATTTTTTGCCAGATTTTTATCTACAGTCTAATTTATATCAAAAAGCAATATCCAGTACAAGTTTGAAAATAAGGGCCGATCAAAAATTTGAAAAAGTGTTATGCCATGCCCCTTGAAAATATTAAATATATTGGAAATTGCATTGCATATCTTCAAGATATTTATAAAAAGTTTTAAAAAACGAACAAAAAAATGGTTGTTTAGATCCCCCAAAATGGCCAACTCGGCACGAAGCACCAGTATTCTATCAAGATTAAATACATGGACACCAGTTATTTTAGGTATGTTTAATACCAGTTGTCAAGTAAATAAATATTTGTTCTACACACAGTCTAAAGCATCACTATTTGATACAATTAAAAAAAAAAACTTGCTGGCCATGAAAATTTTACAATGTAAGGGGAAACCAACAATCATTTTTCCCTAGCCTTATTGCCCTTGGACAGATAAAATATCTACAACACAAGGGACATTGGAACTCTGTTCTTTTTAATAGTGAGGAAACATCATTGGCTGATCTGGATGAAAAAATAAAAAAATAACACTTTATAAATTAGGTGCATCCAAAATTCTTTCCATGTTTCTGGGGAACATTAAATCGAAAAATTTGAAAATCAAGGATGTATGAAGGGCTATATGAAAGAACATTACCTTAAAAGCATAGCTAATCAATCAAGGTCAATTATGGTTGTTTGAGTTAGTTGGAACCTTTATAGTTTCTAAATAATTTCTAAATTTTATATCAACAGATAATTATAAAAGTGTGATATAAATCATGTCAGTACTAATGCACTGAATTTTGTATTAATGATACCCTCAGGGACTAACAGGTCACAAAGAGGGGTATCTACCAAGTGCTAGAAAATGAAAAAAATAATAAAGTTGGTGGGATCTAAGCTTTTTACAGGATTTGCCATCATCAGGAATGCTCAAATCTTAAATTTTGAAAACCAATGATTTAAGATTGATTCATAAAAAGTTAAGAATTTATATTTATCTCCTATAACTTAAAGAAAGAAACTGTTTTAAAAACTTAAAAAATATCTGTAAACAGGTAAATAAAGAACATGATCTGAACCAAAATGTAGTTTAAAATATTTTTTTTTTCTCTTAATTTCAATTTGTCCTAGTAACAAGAGCGCAATTATTTGTTTACATTTTACCGGCAAGTTTTTTACCCCAAGATGGTACTCAGAATAGAATCCTATACGGCTTCTGATTGGATGATACAGGATTGGAATTACATTTAATCGAAAGCTTATCCAATTAGGTTTAAAAAATGCAGAAAATCATATTCACATTCTACAAAGTATAGAAAATATCTTCCATTTCTGCACTTCGGAGCCATTAAAAATATGCCTTTTTCATTAAGCGAAAAAAATAGACGATCTTTTTCAACTGCGGTTTTAAGTCAATTTTTGCCGCATGACCATATATATTTTTTTGGTTGTAATGCAACACTGGCATTTCTAGTAACAGGAACTGCTACCCGTTTTTCCCTATTTTGTGTAGTCTTCGAGGGAAAAAATACGGAACACCAGTGGTACCCTATGGAAAATGCATTACGAATAATTGCGCTCTTGTAACCTATAGAAAAATGACATTTTTTTATAAGAAGGCTTTGAAAAATGTTAAAACTAGTCATTTTGCTTGGAAAAAATGTGAAACAGTAATTAATGGGGTCAAATGGACTTTTCATCAACGTGCATTCAAGCTATAGTCTGTTTCCTATTTGTATTAATTTCCATATCTAAATCTAGGGTGGGCTCGAATGTCGACAAAGTATGAAGAGAAGAGAACGTTTTTGTGATATCTACTGTTTTTATTGGGAAAAACATGTATATATCTTGAATTTGGAGATACTTTTTGGTTTTTAACCATAATGATCGTGACTCAGTTGCTATTCTAGCAAACAGCTAATTTGGTGAAAATTGGACAAAAGGGTCCCTAAGCAAACACCAACGATTTAGTTACATTGCAAAGTAGAAAAATTGATCTTGGCATTGAATATTGTAGTTCAAGAATAGTTTTTCTTGCCAAAATAGTAATATTGTCATATTTTCAAAATTTGGAAAAAACTATAGTCTGTTTCAAAAACGTGTTTTTTCAAGAAATGATTTCATTTAAAGCCATTCTTCAAAATTCGATGTAGCTTTTCCATATCAGAACGGTTTTGTCGGCAATATGATCAGTGCTGGATGACCTTTGAAAAAAGTAGGCCAGTAAATAAACATTATCTTCATGTCTTTTTGAACAGTACCGTATTTGGTGAAAAAATCAGTTCCAATTTTTGGCCTGATCGGTGGGCAAAAACTAATTCTCCAAATTCAGAGAGTGATCAGATAATGTTTTGAAGATGTGATATTATCTAGATAGACGCTAGCGCTTCATTTGGCCAGGGCGCTTAATTTTCGGAATTTTTTTTCATTACCGTATAGGTAACAAGAGCTCAATTATTTGTTTACATTTTACCGGCAAGTTTTTTACCCCAAGATGGTACTCAGAATAGAATCCTATACGGCTTCTGATTGGATGATACAGGATTGGAATTACATTTAATCGAAAGCTTATCCAATTAGGTTTAAAAAATGCAGAAAATCATATTCACATTCTACAAAGTATAGAAAATATCTTCCATTTCTGCACTTCGGAGCCATTAAAAATATGCCTTTTTCATTAAGCGAAAAAAATAGACGATCTTTTTCAACTGCATTTTAAGTCAATTTTTGCCGCATGACCATATATATTTTTTTGGTTGTAATGCAACACTGGCATTTCTAGTAACAGGAACTGCTACCCGTTTTTCCCTATTTTGTGTAGTCTTCGAGGGAAAAAATACGGAACACCAGTGGTACCCTATAGAAAATGCATTACGAAAAATTGCGCTCTTGTAACCTATAGGTACATGTTTACCATAGATTTAGTTTGAATTATTCCCCTTTAATTGTGTTTTCAATTATTTAGATTTTTAGGTACATTTGTTAGTAGTTATATATTCTATTTTATCCCTCTCATGCCCTGGGGAAATAAAAATTTATCATTTTCTGCCTTTTTGAATATTTAGCAATAAAATGCAAAATAGAATTTATCTTAGGCTACATCAATTACATGAAGCAACAGTAACTTATTTAGGGGATGGATACTGGGGTATTAATATTATTATGTAGACAATAAATACTATGAATCTAATTCTTTTTAAATTTTTGTGAGCTCTTTTGGCCCTGAGGATCTGCTTGATGAGCTTTTGATATCATTTGACATCAATCTTTATCAGATGTTTGTGGTAAACTTTACAAAATCTTCTCCTCCAAAACTAATGAACCCGTTCAACATGTTCAAACCAAACTTCACATGATTGATCTGTAGGGTATATATAGATATTAGTATATGAATTGTATTAATTCCATCACCAAACATGGCTGTGACAGCTGAAAAATACAAAACTGTTTCAGACACCATGTGCCTACGTATGTCTTTGAATGATTTAACAGATTTCCCTCTCGGGCAACAAATATATATATGTGTATACATATATTTATAGATATAACATATATACATATAAATATATTTCTCTAATTCTAAGCTGCTTTATCCTTTTCCTGACCTGTTGATTACTTTTATTTAAGCAATGTGTGGTTTGTTTGTTATGCAGATCATTGGAAAAGAATTCAGGATTAAGTTTGTCTGCATATCGACTAAAAATCATTAGAGAAACAGATTCTACCACCAAATCTCGTGCAATACGATATTTCTCCATTCTCAACAGTTAAATTTTAAATATTTAAAATGCTCTGCGAGTTGCATTTTAAGTTTGAATATTTAAATGTCTTGAGTGAATAAATATGGTATCACACTCGATGCAGTGGTAGAGTCTATATATATCTAGTTTCCTGGCACGATGACACCTGTCACAAAAAAATAGCCTACAGTTGGTAGGTCTGAGAAACTTTATTATTTGATTTTATGTTTTCTTATATAAACAAATTCCTTAAAAGTTTTTGTATTTTAATTAATTCTACAGATTTGGTTATCAGTCAGGGATATAACTCTATAGGGTTATTACAGAAAAATAACATACATTTGTTATTGTGGACTAAAAAAATCAAAGAACTGTGATAACATACGTATGTTACATGTCTCAAAGGGACAATATACATCATTAGTTTAGTTAAAATGTATAAAAGTTCTATTGATATTACTTTTGTCTATATGTATACTTAACTATTGAAAGATATAACAGTTCATAGTTTGCCAATTTTGCATAGTACACCTATATGTTATTACAGAAAAAATATGCCTGTAATAACTAAAGGGTGTTATCACAGCTTCTCTATATCACTTCAAAGCATTTGCTCAGACATACATCATGCTTAATTACAATGTATTTTAATTTATTGTAAGAAATAATGACCAGAGCATGTAATGAGGTTCTGCACAAGTTTCTCAGTCAATTCCCAAGTGTCTTATATAATAAGTTAAATTCCTTTAATAACCTAGCCTTGTTATCACAGCTAAGTTTATCCCTTAATAGCCTCGTCTCATTGATTTACCATGGTTAATGAAAAATGTATTAATTTAATTAAAAAAATAGTTATCAAGGCTATGCATTTAGTTTCTGCGCAAAGTCTCAGGAGAGCCCTAGAGCCCACTATAAATGAAATAATTTTACAAATAACAAACATATGTTATTACAGATTTAGAAAATTTAAGGAATAAAGAGTAGACAACTCATGAAAGTATCTGTAATAACACACGCAAGTTATTTTCTGTAATAACCCTATAGAGTTATATCTCTGACTGGTTATATTAAAATTTACACTACTGGTAATTGGGGCACGGCTGAATGTTTGCAATTTCCAATTCATGAAAGCGTTAAATTTTATTGAACAATGATTAGTACTTGACTTTAATGATAGAAAATGCTATCTCTCTTTGTATGCCCCCGCAATGGGGATATTCAGTATTACCCTTGACTGTCCGTCTTTCTGTCTTTCCATCCATCTGTTTGTCTCATTTTCTTTCCACACTCTTACTCAAGTTTTCCTCTTCCAAATTTTATGAAACTCATACACAATGCTAAGAACCAAAACTTGCAGAAAAAGTTGTAATTTGAGCAGTGAGTCGCTTACCATTCTAGAGTTATGTCCATTTATAACTTGGAAATTGGCAAATTTTTTCGTTTCCACACACTTGCTTAAGTTTTCTTCCTCCAAATTTGATGAAACTCATACAGAATGCTAAGAACCACAACGTACAGAGTTTTAATGTGGTCAGTGATTCATTAACTGTCCTAGAGTTATGGCCCTTTTTAACTTGGAAAATTTCTAAACTTTAGAGGGGCATTCGTGTCCTCAGACTTTCTTCTTTTATTTTTGGCAAACCAATAAAATTTTCTAGGGTATGTAGTCAAACAAAATTTTTGTTAATCATGAAAAGATGTTTTTAATTATACACTATAGTAGGTCAATAAACTGTTGGAGAATAATCTGTTGAGTACAGTAAATCCTTCAGGCATCTTATTGTCATGATTGTTTCACTGATCAATATTGATATTGATAAGAATTTGGGGAAAGTTTAATCAATGCTGTTAATATTTGAAATTCTTTTTTGCAGAAAAATTGTCAGCTGTAGTTTGGAAAACATTTCGTGAGGTTCTGGATGGTAGTTAACAGAAAATGAATAATAGGACAGAAAGTAAAGAACATAGATAATAATAAAGAAAAAGGGGCTAAAAATGAGCGGTAAAGTATACAGAACACCCCCATTCAGACCCTCTTTCATAAATGTCAACTCAAATGAACTGGTATCTAAAATGATGAAGCTAAGGGAGCTACCATTTGATTTTTATGGGGGGGCTAGGATGAAAAATTTTGTCCTGCATTTTTTTTTAGTTGTAATCTCTGTCCTGCCTTTTTTTTTTTACATAAATTACAGTACTGCCAAGTTTTCATGAAGCAAATGCGTGAGATTTGGCAAAAATTGTAAAGATCAAAGAGAAAAAACAATAGATCAAAGGAAAATGCCGCCAAATAAGCATCAAAATGGGTGAGTCTCATGCTAATTGCCTGAGACTTGGCAGCCCTGAAATTATCATCCTGCCTTTTATTTTTTGCAAAGTTGCTCATCCTGCCTTTTTTTTTGACTCAAAACTCCTGTCCTGCCTTTTCTTTCAAATTTCATCCTAGCCCCCTCCCCAAAAAAATCAAATGGTTATGCCCCCTAAATTGAACTGAGATTTTAAAGGACATCACAGTAGAGAACATATCCATAAATTTATATTTTCTCATACTCTTTCTTGTTTTTTTTTTCGTGCAGATGCTCTCAGGAATTATTTTGTGCAGATGCTCTCAGGAATTATTTCGTGCAGATGCTCTCAGGAATTATAACCAATTTTGGTTACAAATGTAAAAAGAGAATAGACCACTTTCTAGTTCGTCCTTCATCGGAAAAAACTCGTCAATTATGCGCGCCTTTATGACGTCATTTACCAGATAGAGGGGATCACCTGTATCCCTGCACTATTAACGTTCATCAAGCGTCTTAGTAATCGTCATTGTGCAGGATAAAATAGAAATAATGTTTGTTCCGTAGGTACTTAATCACAATTCCCTAATGATAGCAGTGCTGATTGTCAATTATGAGAATTTAAATTGCCGAACAATTCGTGCAATATAGCATCATAGTTTTCCAACCACTCTCTCAACAGGGAACAGAAGTGACGATGTCCCTAAATGCACGAATGATGTTCACTAAAACCAAAGTTTTTAACGGAAATGCATCGAACTCAAAGTTGTCTATTGGAAGCTTTTCTTTCATGAATGTTTTATAATTCTGCATCACTTCTTATATATTAATGTGTTTTTAGCATAAACTGAATAAAAAATGCCTTGAAAACAAACACAAAATTTGAATAATAGGATATATGAGGTATACTAACCAATGTAACAGCAACCCAACAGCACAAAAAGACATCTAGAGTTCAAGGTCTACAACAATAGACAAGTGTCTATACAACATGTCCAGATTTGTTGTGTCCTTAGTCTAGAATAGTTGTAAATAGATTAAAAGAGGGACCTAAATAAACATGATAAATGTTCTGCTATCAACACAAAATTTTCTAAAAATAAAAACCTTAAGATAACAATAGACAACTAGTATTGACTAGGTGCCTGAAATGTGGGCTTATAAACAAAAATATCAATCAACACCTTAGATAATTATTGCAGTGTTTTAGAAAGTCTCAGACTTTTAGTTCCCTCTGGTCCAATTAATGGGAGCTATTTACTTGGCCTTCAGTCATCCATTTACCCTTCAAAAATCTTCTCTGAAACTACATGACCAATTAGAACAAACTTAGCCACAATCAGCCTTAAACATGTTAAAAGATCTATTCTAATGAATATGTCTGATGATCCAGCCTGCCAGTTAATTTGTCTGCAATGACTGATTTGTAATAGAACACCACATCTTCTTATTTTCATATAGGGAAGAAATTTAAGTAATTGTCTTATATCTTGAAAACTATTTTAATATGTTAGCAAGAGAAAATCCATGAAATAAAATGTTTTCACCAATTTATGAAAAATACATAATTCTACAGTATTAGATCCTTTTGTAACAGCCACTATGTTCCGTCAGTTACTTTGTTCCGGAGGAACTATTCAACTAGTTATTTCGTTCCGATGGAACTTTCCAACTAGTTGTTTTATTCCGAGTGCAGTCGAAAAGTTCTGGAAAAAAATAGCTAGTTGAAAAGTCCCGGAACAATGTAGCTAACAATGTAGCTAGTTGAATAGTTCTGGCGGAACAGAACAACTAGTTACATCGTTCCGAATATACCATATTTCGTCCTATTTGTAGAAAGAGGGGGAAGAATGAGTATCAGTATATATAAGAGCAAATCATTAATTTACAAGAATATTAAACGCACTGAAAGGGGTTTCTTTGAGGACAAATATGCAAAATTTAAGTTGTATTTCATAGCTCACATAAAACGGAATGAGTTGCATTATCATGCAAATTTAGTATTCATAGTACCCTCAAGAGAGGGAAGAATACCCCCCTCCTCATGTGGTTCTTTGCATCAATTCTCCAAATGGAACTTTGTGACTGGTTGATAAGTTCCGTTGGAACTTTTGGGCTAGTTTGTTAGTTCCGGTTTTGACTTATTTGCCAAAGAGGAACTTTGTGGCTTGTTGATAAGTTTCTTTTGACTTTTGTAATCAGTATCTTGGTTTCTCTTTGAAAGGTTCAAATATAATATGTTGCGCTTTTACTTTGCATGAATTCTCCAAATGGAACTTTCTGCCTGGTTGATAAGTTCCGTTGGAACTTTTGGGCTAGTTTGTTAGTTCCGGTTTTGACTAATTTGGCAAGAAGGAACTTTCTAACTAGTTGGTATGTTCCGTTGGAACTTTTCAACTAGTCACTTTGTTCCGGTGGAACTTTTAAACCAGAGGGAGAACAAAGTAACTAGTTAATAAGTTCCTCCGCAACTTTTCGGCTAGTTAGTTCTTTCCGCCCAGAACTTTCCAACGTCGGAACAAAAGAGCATTTACACTTATGATCTACCAAACAAATAAAGGGTAGGTCAGTCAGGGGTACTACTTGTACAAGTAATTTTTATTTACTTGAAGAAGTAAATATTAATATACTTGTACAAGTAAATTTGTAGAATTCTTATACAAGTGTATTTTATTTACTTGTATAGGTAAATAATTTTTTGGCTTAGTTATGTCCCTTAGACATTCAGATTTTTTTACTTATACAAGTAAAAAAGTCATCCTATCTTCTTTTCTTAAATTCTTAGGACTTCTTTGCTCTAATAGAATTTTTTAATTGTCTGTCCTTTACAGATGTCTTTAATAATCATTTAAGTGTAATTTCATGGACAATGAAAATCTCATTTGTCTGTTATCTTCAGAACACTGCTCATTTACAAGCCCCCAAGGGGTAATTTTTGAAGGCCTTGCGCAAATACTTAAGATCTTTGCCAATCAGTTTCTTTGTTGAATTAATGAGATGAAACATTGAACTCTAATCAAAAATTATGAGCTAACCTGAGAAAAATTGTTAAAGGCATGTTTTTACATCTCAAAACTTGAGAATTTTTGTGGGATTGTTAAAAAAAATTACTTATACAAGTAAATTTTTGAGAAAATTAAGTGGAGATTATTCAAACATTATAATTAACTTATATAAGTATATTTTATTTACTTCTTCAAGTAAATAAAGATTACTTGTACAAGTAGTACCCCTGACTGTAGGTTGACTAGTGTAACCTCGTATATAACCAGATTCATAATACTCCCATAATGACCATTCATAATTTGTAAAGAAAACACACATTTTAACCCTTATCAAAACTGTTCTCAACTATTTCAGTCAATTTTCGTTAGGTCCAGGGTTACAATAAATATAGAATGAATTTTAAACTTCAAATCACTCTTTATAAGATCTTATGTAAATAAAAGCTTAATTCTGTTGAAAGCACTACTTCAAAAATATTTCAAGCTCTTATGGTTTATAAGAAAGCATAATATTAGAATAAATTTACATTTTATTATGTTGTAAAATTTTTAATTCAGTATGGCATAGTTGAAATAGTCTATGATATTTGATTAAAATTTCACATTAGAATTGCCAATGATATTTGATTAAAATTGCATATTAAAATTGTCAATTTCAGGCATAGAATTCATACATGGAGAAAATGGCTATTATTGGGAGAAGAGAACTAATCCTCTGTAAAATTATATACATTGTGTACAAGGTAAATAATAGTAAGAAAGTAACTTATATGAGGTTTGTGCTTTTTAATCCAATCAGTCAAAAGATATGGCCACCATTGCAAAAAATAAAACATATGGGTAAACCAGTGCATTAATTGTCTTATATCTTGAAAACTATAATTTAGAAAATTGACAGGTGCAGAAATGCTCAGAATGACATGATTTTCCTTAATTATTCGTTGTGACTACCTGCTTGCACCATAGTGATCAAATAACTCCTGAAGAAGTTATTGTCCTTAATTGGCTAATTTTCAAGTTTTTGTGTGTTTATTAAAAAACTAAGTAGGAATTGTTAAATACAGCATTGATCAGCAATACAAGATCTACCAAAAAAGCAAATGGTAGAAATCATTAGACAACCCCTAATATTCTATCAAAATTACAAAAAGCCAGATATATCTTTGTGTCAACAGTTTATTTATTATCAAAACTAGGATCGTCACAGTTTTCAATTTAGTGTCTTCTGGTTATTTGCAAATTACATAACACTATTTTTATTTACACTCTATGCGCTAAACAATACAGTTTTTGCCACAAAATGTGCGTAATTTTACTTCCATATTCGAGATGAATGACCCAAGTTATGCCAGAAGCTTATTGACTTTGAGTTTTACTTTATTCTTATGTCATGAATAATTGTGTAATCGTTTAGTCTAGTGATACAGACACCATCAAATTATCCATAGTGGTTGGATATTAACTTAGAGCTTTTCTTGGTTTAAGACATTCAGTGCTTCTATACCTTGGTATATCTTTACTTGATGAGACAGGTAAGGCAAATTAATTACCGATTGTTAAGACAACTGTCCCGATAATTTATGATTAATTGTCATAAGTAATTAGTCTTTTGGGAGAATGTGGGCAGAGTTACCAAGTCAGGAATATGACAGTTGTTTTCCATTTGTTAGATGTGTTTGAGCTTTTGATTTTGCCATTTTATAAAGGACTTTGCTTTTTGAATTTCCTTTGGGGTTCGGTATTTTTGTTATTTTACTTCTTTCTAATATCATCTACACACACCCAGTGCCACGCCTTTGATATTTCAAAGTGAACAACAGTGTGCTCATTTTGCAATATTCTGAGTACTTTATCTATTGGCTTTTATATCTGGTATGTCTTTTCTTCTACTCTTGTTTATAATTGATATGCCCTTACGATCCTTTAATTATAAAAAAAAATGATTTGATTTGATTTGATTTATGACAAAGCAACACTTTAAGACTGCATGGTACTATGGACCCTATTAGTGTTGTGACCATACTGGTAGCCATGGTACTATGGACCCTATTAGTGTTGTGACCATACTGGTAGTCATGGTACTATGGACCCTATTAGTGTTATGACCATACTGGTAGTCATGGTACTATGGACCCTATTAGTGTTGTGACCATACTGGTAGTCATGGTACTGTGGACCCTATTAGTGTTGTGACCATACTGGTAGTCATGGTACTGTGGACCCTATTAGTGTTGTGACCATACTGGTAGTCATGGTACTATGGACCCTATTAGTGTTGTGACCATACTGGTAGTCATGGTACTATGGACCCTATTAGTGTTGTGACCATACTGGTAGCTATGGTACTGTGGACCCTATTAGTGTTGTGACCATACTGGTAGCCATGGTACTATGGTCCCTATTAGTGTTATGACCATACTGGTAGCCATGGTACTATGGTCCCGTGTTATGGCCATACTGGTAGCCATGGTACTATGGACCCTATTAGTGTTATGACCGTACTGGTAGCCATGGTACTATGGACCCTATTAGTATTGTGACCATACTGGTAGCCATGGTACTGTGGACCCTATTAGTGTTATGACCATATACTGGTAGCCAGGGGTCTGAAATCAAAAATACTAATAAAGACTATTCAATATGTAATAAGGAGATGTGGTATAATTGCTAATAAGACAACTATCCACCATAGACCAAATGATGTAGGGTTAGATTGCTAATAAGACAACTATCCACGATAGACCAAATGATGTAGGGTTAGATTGCTAATAAGACAACTATCCACCATAGACCAAATGATGTAGGGTTAGATTGCTTATAAGACAACTATCCACTATAGACCAAATGATTTAGGGTTAGATTGCTTATAAGACAACTATCCACCATAGACCAAATGATGTAGGGTTAGATTGCTTATAAGACAACTATCCACAATAGACCAAATGATGTAGGGTTAGATTGCTAATAAGACAACTATCCACCATAGACCAACTGATGTAGGGTTAGATTGCTAATAAGACAACTATCCACTATAGACCAAATGATGTAGGGTTAGATTGCTTATAAGACAACTATCCACCATAGACCAAATGATGTAGGGTTAGATTGCCAATAAGACAACTATCCACGATAGACCAAATGATGTAGGGTTAGATTGCTAATAAGACAACTATCCACTATAGACCAAATGATGTAGGGTTAGATTGCTTATAAGACAACTATCCACTATAGACCAAATGATGTAGGGTTAGATTGCTAATAAGACAACTATCCACGATAGACCAAATGATGTAGGGTTAGATTGCTGATAAGACAACTATCCACCATAGACCAAATGACATAGGGTTAGATCGCTAATAAGACAACTATCCACTATAGACCAAATGATGTAGGGTTAGATTGCTTATAAGACAACTATCCACCATAGACCAAATGATGTAGGGTTAGATTGCTTATAAGACAACTATCCACCATAGACCAAATGATGTAGGGTTAGATTGCTAATAGGGCAACTATCCACTATAGACCAAATGATGTAGAGTTAGATTGCTAATAAGACAACTATCCACCATAGACCAAATGATGTAGGGTTAGATTGCTAATAAGACAACTAATGACCATAGACCAAATGATGTAGGGTTAGATTGCTTATAAGACAACTATCCACTATAGACCAAATGATTTAGGGTTAGATTGCTTATAAGACAACTATCCACAATAGACCAAATGATGTAGGGTTAGATTGCTAATAAGACAACTATCCACCATAGACCAAATGATGTAGGGTTAGATTGCTAATTAGACAACTATCCACGATAGACCAAATGATGTAGGGTTAGATTGCTAATAAGACAACTATCCACTATAGACCAAATGATGTAGGGTTAGATTGCTAATAAGACAACTATCCACCATAGACCAAATGATGTAGGGTTAGATTGCTAATAAGACAACTATCCACCATAGACCAAATGATGTAGGGTTAGATTGCTAATAAGACAACTATCCACGATAGACCAAATGATGTAGGGTTAGATTGCTAATAAGACAACTATCCACTATAGACCAAATGATGTAGGGTTAGATTGCTAATAAGACAACTATCCACCATAGACCAAATGATGTAGGGTTAGATTGCTAATAGGGCAACTATCCACTATAGACCAAATGATGTAGAGTTAGATTGCTAATAAGACAACTATCCACCATAGACCAAATGACATAGGGTTAGATTGCTAATAATACAACTATCCACCATAGACCAAATGACATAGGGTTAGATTGCTAATAAGACAACTATCCACCATAGACCAAATCATGTAGGGTTAGATTGCCAATAAGACAACTATCAACCAGAGACCAAATGATGTTGTAACGGCCACAAGTCCAGATTTAGATTCAAGTATGAATAATAAAGTTAGAACGTCATGGCCCAAAATAACCCCTCTTAGAGACATTCTAGCTAGTTACACTTCAAAGTATGGTAAGAGATTACATCTGTTAGGAAAGTGTTATATGTGGTAGATTTGAAGTATGGTCCCATCCTGACTATACATGAAATATTAGCCACTGGACATTAAGCAAGCAAAAAAAAGTCAATCAAAGTATAGTCAGGAAATATGTCTGTGAAGAAAATTTTGTAGTATCTATATTGTTATAGTTATCGCAAACAAGTGAATTTTAAATGAGAAAATGACCGTGAAAATAAAATATGATTTGGTGTGTCCAAAGTGTATGATGATTTTGGAGTTACAGACCGCTACATCAGGAAGGCAGAAAACAAAAGATTTAAGGCCTAGTATATATTAAATACCATAATATGTGAGGAACAAAATGACCAAAAGGGACCTACAAAGTATAGCCAAATTCATCTTTACAAAGACTTTAGTTTACCGATACTATGCAGTATGGGTTTTGCTCATTGTTGAAGGCCGTATCGTGACTATAGTTGTTAACTTCTACATCATTTGGCCTCTGGTGGAGAATTGTCTCATTGGCAATCATACCACATCTTATTTTTATGATTAATTATTTCTAAATTTATCAATGGAGAGTTTGAGAAAAGTATGTTATAAATCATATCAGTACCCTTGTCTTGATTCATGTTAAGAGGGAGCAGGATAAACTTATATTCTATTAGGCCAAATGATAAAAGTGAATAGATTTTCTGTTATAAAACTTTTGTGCTGGTGACCTCTATATCCACAGGTACAAGACAAGATTTAAGAAAAAAATATACTGAATAAACATATACTCAGGTATTTTTTAACTGAAGAACACAGCTTGTAGGATCGAAGTTTGTCAATGAATGAAATTACATAAAATATATTGATTATCATAGTAATTATAAACAGTTAATTATTATAATAGATATTTATCATTGTTTATTAGATATCTGTTGAAACCCTTAGGCTATTTTAATTTAATCTCATAACATGGGGTATATATAATACATCTATAAATTAATACATATTGTTATAAACTGCAAACTGTATATCCCCTGCAGGTATAATCCCATTAAATTGTGTCCTTATACTGAGGGTGTTATTGTTGGCTTTCCATACTTTTTCACACTACCTGAACAATTTGACAGGTAAAACTAAATTCATTCACCTGTGACATTAGATTAACTAATCTGATACTATTAATTTGTTTGTACTTTCTCTACCTGAACAGGTGTAAATATTGTTGATTAGATGAAGAGGGTCAAGAAAATGGACATGACTTTTTAGTGTTTTATAGATTAGTAATTTGCTAGAATTGATGTAAACGATTGGATATATAAAGTTTTGCAGAAGATTATATTTAAGGTAAGTTTTGAAGATTTTATTTATAAGATATATGCTTAAAATGCAAAAAAATTTTTTTTTTATAATTTAAAAAATAAAAAGTTTTTAAAGTTATTAAAGAAATTTTACATACAAGTAGCAATCACAAGATTATTAGTCTAAAGCAAGGAGACAGCATTACTTATAAAGCAAAATTATTGGTTCCATATAAGTCATGTAAGTACTTCCATAAAAGTACTGTAAAACAAAAATATTTTTGGAAAATGAAATAACTTCACTCACTGCAACATATATATATATAAGAGCTCATGATAATTTTGTTTTGACTCTATCTTTGCAAACAGCAATTGATCCAAACCATGCATGAAATATTTTCCACTGGACATTAAGCTATAACCTCAAGTATGACAGTGTATCTTTATATACATTGCCTCCTCTTCCTCCAACTGATGTTTACAAATTTACTACATTTCTTTCGTAAATATCCTAAAGGAAATTCATGTTAAGAAACCTAACTTCAAGAAATTTCCATTTATCAACTCGGAAGTCTATCATACACATTAAGCAACCAAAAATTACTGCAGCAGTGCAAAAAAAAGGCTGTATTTGAGTTAGTAAATATTACGGTAAATGGATCTAATCTACATCTTAGAAATAGAAAAATGAAGCAGGAGCACAAAATCTGTAAAAGGCAATACAAATAATAAATTCTAATAATTTTAAATCAACATTACTGTATAAAAAATTGAGCTAGTTTTGATTTACAGAATGGACATACACTTTGTCATTGTAGTCTTTTTTGTATCCAATTATAGCTTGATCTATATTTGTCTTGTAACTTCATTAGGGAGTTACTATAAAAGTTTGATAGTTTGTCATGAAGTTTGTAACCTTGTATCCTGGTTTATACAAAATGACCTCAAAATGACAGGCTTATTATTGTAATAACGGTCATTATGGTCAATTTTCACAAGTATAAATTTGACATGAATAAGCTTATCCATGTATACTTTTATATTCATTCAATGAGTCCTGATCTTTGGTTTCTCATCCTGAACATGTATGAAATATTTGCCACTGGATGTTAAGGAAACAACAATCAATCCTTATTTTTGGTAATATGTTTATATTGCAGCTTTGAATGTTACAGCTCATCACACCAAATTTTCTACAAATTTTAACTAGTTTCTGGTAATTATCCTGAACATGTATGAAATATTTGCCACTGGATGTGAAGGAAACAACAATCAATCCAAATTTTCTACAAATTTTAACTAGTTTCTTGTAATTATCCTGAATATGCATGAAATATTTGCCACTGGATGTAAGGCAAACATAAATAGGTAATCAAATAATCAATCTTAAAATCTTGCCTCTATTTATTGTAATTTAGTTGGATGTTTTTAAAATATTTGCTAGATATTGAAATTATTACTGTTTTATTGAAACAGATTAAGTACTGTTTTATTGCAACAGTTTGCTTCCGGCAATTAAACCTAGGATATACCTGAATTCACCTGAGCAATATTTGTTTTAATACCTATATGTTCTAAGCATCTCATTTTAGCATTCAAATAGAACTGATCAGCTGCAAGAACATAAGTTGCAGCCTGTAAATGTTTGGGTAAAAAAAAGATTACAAAAATTGGATTACAGAGAACATGATTTTATAGCAGTAATATTAAAATGCATACAAGGAATTAATTAGAATATTGATATGACAGCAAGCTGAAAACCACAAAAAAACAATCATCCAAGAAAGAAAACATGCTTCTAAACAATAAAGGGCAGCATATCTGTATACCAGAAACAAAGCACATGACAAAAGATAGTCATAAATGTTCAGAACTAGAATGCACCAAAGTAGAATTAAAGTGAATCCAAAGATTAAAGAAAGTGAATCCCAGGTTTGAAAGTTTAACAATGAATCATAACATATCATAACATAACCATAGATATGGAAAAAAATTCTTTAGGGGCCAGCTGAATCCCAACTCCTTGTGTGGGATTTTCTTGCTGTGTTGAAGACCATTTGGTGACCTGCTTTTTGGTCAGGTTGTTGTCTTTTTGACGCATTTCCCGGTTCCATTCTCAATTCTATTCCTTTACCAGTGGCGGATCCAGACATTTTCATAAGAGGGGGCCCACTGACTGCTTGAGAGGGGGCCCGCTCCAGTCATGCTTCAGTGATTCCCTATATAATCAACCAAATATTTTCCACAAAAGGGGGGGGGCCCTGAAAAACCCTCTAAATCCGCCTCTGTTTACATAGTGGACTTGCACTTAACTGTGGGTTCATTATTGTTTCTTTAATACCAGTTTTTTTTATGGATTTAACAAGTTTATGTGAACCATAAATTAAAATACATGTTTAAGAAGTGCAAATTTTCTATAGGCTTGTATTATGTAGATCTAGACTTTGGCAAACCACAAAATCACATATTAACAAAAATACAATTTTCCTCAATAAATGAAAATTGTTAATCACAAAAATAAATGAATCCAAAGTTGCTGGCTAGTAACTATGGGCTGATTTTTATGCCCCTACCATAGGAGATGGGGGCAGTAAGTGTTACCCTTAACTGTCCATCTTTCTGTCTTTCTGTCCAGCCATCCCATTTTTCTTCCAAAGCTTTAGTGGGGGCATTTGTGTCCTCAGACACATTCTTCTTTTATTTTCATGACCTCCCTGTAGGGGACGTGGGCATTAAGTGTTACCATTGACCTTCCATCTTTCCTTCTTTCCATCCTTTTGTCTTTCCGTTCCTCCATCCCATTTTTGTTGCAAAGCTTGAGCTGGGGCATTTGTGTCTTCGGACACATTCTTCTTCCTGTCATACAATTTCCATAAAATTTCTCATTCCTGTTCCTAGAATGATGAAACAGTACTGTCTACAAACCACAAATCAACACGTTTGACTTTTTTGTACCATGTTTTACTCCATCTTATTTAAAAGTGGGTTGTTGCTGTAACAATGGTTCCAAAATTAATAGTAAAGTGGAAGTTATCCTTTCAAAATTTTGACAGAGGCCACCATGAATTGGTTTACTGTTATATAATATCTGTAACACAGATGAACACACATTATTAATTTCACACGTCCTAGCCTAAATACTGTCCTCTTTTCCACTATTGTGACAGTACCCAATTCTACTTATCATCAAATGTTTACTTGCAATGATTTACAAGACTGGTGTCACTTATTGAGCAGGAACCGTTTTCTCTTCTCAAGCACATAACCCTGGTTTTTGGTTGGGTTCATGTTGCTCAACCTTTAGTTTTCTGCATATGTATAGTGTTTTACTGAATGTTGTTTGTTTTTTTTTTTTATTTTCTTTCTATTTGGCCATTGTGTTGACTGTTTAATTCGATTTTATTATACCCCACGCAAATTTTTTGCGAAGGGTATAATGTTTTTGAACCGTCCGTCCGTCTGTCCCTCCGTCTGTCCGTCCGTCCGTCCGTCAGTCTGTCAGTTCTGTTTCTTGTCATCGCAAATCCTCTCAAACCACACAACAGAATTTCATGAAACCTTTTCAGATAATAAGGACATACTATGTAGATGTGCATATCGACAGGAATTTACGAATCAATTTTTTCCCAGGAGTTACGCCCCTTTGAACATATTTGCCCAATATACTACTGCAACCTTTTGTCATTGCAGCTCCTCTGAAACCACACCACAGAATTTCATGCAACTTTGTAGATAATAAGGACATACTATGTAGATGTGCATATCGACAGGAAATTACGATTCAATTTTTTTTCTAGGAGTTGCGCCCCTTTGAACTTATTTGCTTTAATGTACTACTGCAACAGTTTGTCATCGCAACTCCTCTGAAACCACACAACAGAATTTCATGAAACCTTTTTAGATAATAATGACATACTATGTAGATGTGCATATTGACAGGAAATTACGATTCAATTTTTTTTCTAGGAGTTACGCCCCTTTGAACTTATTTGCTTCAATGTACTTCTGCAACAGTTTGTCAACGCAACTCCTCTGAAACCACACAACAGAATTTCATTAAACTTTGTAGATAATAAGGACATACTATGTAGATGTGCATATTGACAGGAAATTATGATTCAATTTTTTTTTCTTACACTTATTTTATTTCTCCAATGACAATGTGGGGACGTGGGGTATGTGAGTGCGCTCACTAAGGTTCTTTAATTATTTTTGATTGCCACCTTGGTATACTTCTCCTCTTTTTATTGGAATTCTCAACGTAAATTTTGACCATTCAGAATTTAATGTCTTTATAAGTGCTTAGAAGGTAACTACCCAGAAGTATTTATACAAACTGTTTACAGAGGTTCATTCAGAGTAGGTCATACAATTACCCCATCTACAATAAACTGGCCGTTTTTGTTTATTTTAAAGTTTTATAACAAAATGACATTGTTTTGTTTAGATGATAAATAATTTTATTTATTTGTGTTGGGTAGTGAACAATGGTGTTTAGAAATACTATGGGTTGGGATTACATGTATTAAGGATTACATGTAGACATTTTTACAGATGAAATAATTATTCTTATATAAAGTTTAGTAATGTACATGTAACAGATTTATGTACTAAGTCTTGTTATGCTCAACAAAGGTTAAGAACTGGGGGCAATAAACAGACCAGTTTTTGTACCTTTAATGTGTGGTCTTATTGGATATAGTTGTCTCGTTGGCCATCATACCACATTTCTACTTTTATACAGCTTTTGTGACGAGTGAACCAACACCTTCTAACGGAAAAGCTGGTAGAGTAACCAAGATGGATATGGTGTTGTCTCTACATATTATATTTTATACAGCTTGTTGAAAATTCTCTAGATTGTAATGTTTATTTGCCCATTTTACAGTCGAAGGGCCATTACAGTCCATGTGTCTGTCCATTAATCTTACTCTTAAGAAAAATAATTGTTAGATTTTAAGATGACATACATTATTTCATTATAAACTATTGTTTTTAATGTCTGTGTACAATAGAGTGATATAAACATTAGTTTTTTTTCTTTGTTTGACTGACAGGTCTTTCAAATAATGGACTGACAATACATGTAACAGATACATTTAAAATACTCTCTTTGGAAACATCAAAATGTTTAAAATTCACACAGGAGAGAAGATGTTGACAACCAAAAGACATCTATTGGTACATCAATTAATTTAAAGAATTACATTGAAACAAAAATGAACTTTAAATTGCTACAATAGCGTTTCAATATTTTGGATTTTTTTGGTGATATTTGATGAAATGCTTAAGAAGGTAAACATGTATTCCAGTACTATTACCAAGTTTTGAAATGACACATGAAAAGCATTATGCTCAATTTTGTCACAATGTCCTGATAGAAAAAAAATATTTTGAGTTTAAATTTGCAAAGAATGACAAAATGTGTTTTTGTTTCTTGTTTTTTTTTTCGTGGCCTGAAGCATGCATACCTGTAAGCCAATCAAGTGTGACCGTGAATACAAACGATTATCCTACTTATCCTTTGGTAGAATGAAATCAAAATATTTAATGTTCAGAAAGGTATTTAAAAACTTTTTTCAGCTATTGAAACTTTTCAACTCCACATGCTTGATCAATTTATGGCAATGCAAATTTAATATTTGAACGTATTAATTGTCAATTTTTTCCGGACATCTTAGAAAATGACTCCAAATATAAAGCTATCACAATCAGCATTATTTGTACTATACAATTTCTTAGGATAAAAAAGAAGTTAGGCCTTTAGTGTTATCTAATATATTCATAAGAAAAAATCTAGAACAGGATTAAATTGCCCCCACCCCCCACCCCCCCGCCTCAATAAAAAAAAAAAAAAAGAAGAAAACAGGTTTTTGTTATGCCAATGTAACTGTCATTTGCAATTGTATCTGCTAAGTTGTCATTTTACACAATTGTGATTAACAGCTACTTTTTATGCCCAACCTACTATAGTAGTCCAAATAATTATGATGTTTTGTACGGCTTTTTGATATATTTTTTGTATGCCTTCCTTCAAGAAGGCGTAACAGCAAAAATAAAAAATAGCCTTTCTAGATGTCATAATTATTTGGACTACTGATATAGATGAGAAGCATTATGTGAGCAATAGGATCACAGTTGAACTTATTATTTCTCGTAGATAAATTAAATTTTTGCACTTAGGTATTGCCTGGTATTGGTCAGAGTATTGGATTTGGAATTTAATCTTAACAAAACTTGCAGAAGTTTCACAGTTTCAACAGTTTATCAAATATTGACAGTGTTAAGCTGATGCGTTATGACAATGCTCATGGAAGCATATTAAGTGTTAATCAATGGAAATATCCATGAAACTAATCCTGATGGATATCAGTCTGACTCTCTCTAAAGATATTCTAAATAGATCACAGACTTAAAATTCAGCAATATTATAAAAGGGAAATTTCCACCAGGCCTGCATTAGTTTACTTTGATATCTATTCTTATATTTGTGTATTTTTTTCTATAAACTAGTTGATGAAAGAAACTGCTATTTTATCTACTCAAGGTTGCCTTTTATTTGGACTGTTAAAAGAACAATATTTGGATTGGGATTGCTGGCCATCGCCTAAATTTCCTTGGACATCTATTACCATGGTACCTTTTTATGCCCCTGCCGTAGGCAAAGGGGACATTAAGTGTTACCTTAGACCATCTGTCCTTCCTTCCGTCTGTCTTTCCGTCCTTCACTCATTTCCGTCTTTACGTCCTTCTGTCCTTCTATCTCATTTTCAAAGCTTGAGCCGGGACATTCATGTCCTCAGACACATTGTTCTTTTATTTAACAAATCTTTGTTGTAATTGCTTGAAAACTTGGTGGTTTTTGTTCCATATTTATTAACTTAGAATTATTGAATAATACAGCAAACCAACTATTTTGTGACTTTCATGAATCGAAAAAAAAAACGCGAATATAAATCATCGCAGATTGGTTAAACTTTGATTTTTTCCTTTTACAAATATGTCAAGAAAATTAGAAAATTGGGAAAATAAATTTCTTGCAAAGTCTACTAGAAAGGGCTCAATGCAAAATAAAGTATCCACAAAAATAAGTTTGTTTACAGTAATTGGATATTGACAGACTGTCAGAAACATCTGAATAAACTAGTAATTTTGTGAATGCAAATACAATAATAAGAAGAAAAAAAAGAATATCCCGTGGCTATGAAAAAAGAGAAACTGATTAGAATTGGAACAAATTGGACGCGGCTGTGATGAAATTAATAAGATTTTTACATTGACTTGTAACAGTGTTTGTATCTATGTGTCAAATTTGCCTGGAGTCGAAGAATGTGGAGATAAATTCAATATGATACTGATTTAAAATTAAATTGCTATGAAATGTTAACTTGCCTTCAGAAATATTGGTTACGCAAATTTAATTTGGAATAAGGTCAATATTAGTTTTGTCCTAGCTACATGTACATGTATAGAACATATGGGATATATATATATATATATATGAAGAATGAACACCAATTTAGATAAAAATTAGTTATTTATGTTTGATGTTGTTGAGAAAGGGCATTTTTAAGCCAATAATTATCAATGGCATATAAAAAATATGCTACATGTTTGAAGATTTCACTGAACATTCTTGTCAAAATCATTGAATTTCAAATGTTTCTAAAAAAAAAGAAGATGTAAAAAAAATCTGACAGTGTCTTAATTGAAATACCAAAATAATTTGCATCAATATTGCAAAATTCTCCATCTTTGGACAATAGAATAGAAATTTTAAAGTGAGATTAAATCATCATGGAAATGAAAAGAACAAAAGAAATATTGAAAGTATGGTCAGAAAAAATGTCAGACTAGCTAGAAAAATGGCTGGATCACAACATCCATGATGCTTTGATTTTTTAAATTTTGTATATACATAAACAGATTTTACCGCTGGAATATGATACATATCTACACCTGTGACAGTCATGTTTTCTTAAACAGATCACTTACCAGATGTTTTAAATTAAATAATCAATTGCATGGAAAAAAAATAATATCTGATTTACTGCTTGCATGGGACTCGAGGTTCTTGAATAAGTTGGACTATCTTGCATGTAACCCAAATTTTGGTTTGGTCAGATCTAGTATTTTTCAAGGTTTCTTATCGCATGCCTAAAGGAAACTATCACAAAACTGCTAATAATTTTGTTGTACATGCAATTGAAGGCAAGATTGTCTTTCAAACAAGCATATTCATAGAGACTGTCTGAGTGAATGTAGTGAATAAGTTTGATATGTCTGGCATGATTTATAGCTATTAATAACTTAGGGCATCTTAATCTTGTTATACTTGAAGAAAATGATGTTTTGGCATGCAAGCCTTATTAATGCCATCACAATGGTAATTTCAGAGAATATTTATTAAATTCCTGTGAGTCAATACAAAAAGCAAGAACAAGTAAATGTCATCTTAAAAGCAGTGTATACAAAATGTTTGTAACATCTGTAGAATAAGGGTAATTATAGGAATCCCACACTACTTTGAAACTGGAAAAAAAGCATTTAATCTTATTTAAGTTGTTTAATGGCAAAAATCCTAGAAAAATAGTTGTCAATTTCAAATTTTTGGTACCATGATTTAAAATTCAAATTCTTTCCATTCACGGCAATTATGAGTCCTATTCAGAATTACTTGTATAATAAGTCTTTGAAACATTTGTAAGAGGTGGGATTTCCTTGGCCTCTGATTAAAGCACTAAGTTACTGACCATGACCAAAATGTTTAACAGTAAAACATAACGAAAGGTTATTTATTTCGTCTACATCTTCCGATATCATTTACGAAACTTGATGAATGTCCTGGAATACCCCTGGAATTTTATGTTACCAAAAGGGTTAAGCTTCAGGTGTGAAGTAAGGGGACATTTATCACATTTCCTTATCCTGGTGCATCTTTTTAACTTATTTTAATCAAACAAGGAAGGGATGGATATTGGAATCAAACAAAGATAACAGAGTTCAAACAATAGAAAAAATGTTTTGCTTTTGGTCTTTTTTTAACAGGCAGTAACCTTTTCAGGAAGTTTCTCTGACTTAAGGATTAAGGTTTGATAAATGAACTGTAGTTTAAGACTATAGCACAGATGTGTTACAGCAATATTATATAAAACTGTAAGTGACAATTTTTCACAATTGTCAGTGAATAAAGGGTTGTTGAACTTTTCTGTATGTAAAATTGACTGATTGGTGGTTTCTTAAGTCGGCCCACTACCACAAATCTTGTATACAATCATTTAAATAAACTACATTATGTTACATAGGGATTATAATGACGGAAGAGTTTCTTGGTTTAAAAAGGGAATTAGAAAAAAGGGTGAAAAATTGTTGTCATTCATCACGTGAAAGTAGATATTTGGTGCAATAAGTTTAACATAGAGTTGTTGTCCTTTGTTATGCAACGTTGACAGAAAAGTACAAGGCATTGTGTTTCAAAGTCAATAATTAATGTTTCAATTCAAGAAAAAAGATATTAGGCTTTCATTCAATGAGATTTAATGTTGAATAGAGAGTTATTACCCTTTGTTATGCAACGTTGATAGAAAAGTGCAAGGTTTCCAAGTCATTTATCAAAGTTTCAATTCAAGAAAAAATGAGTATGGCTTTCATTTGATGAGATTTAATGTTAAATAAAGAGTTATTGCCCATTGTTATGCAACGTTGATAGAAAAGTGCATTGCATATTTTATTGTATTTCAAAGTCATTCATCATAATTGCAATTCAAAAAAAAAAGATAGGACTTTCATTCAATGATATTTGATGTTGAATAAAGAGTCATTGCCCTTTGTTGTGGAATTTCACACCTTTTACCAAACAAATAGCCAAACATTACATGGTCATTCATCAACCTGATCAGCTGACAAAAAAATGAAAAAAATACCAGGTTAATCTTATTATTGAATTGTTATAATATGATTTATTGATTTAATGTTTCTTCAATTCTTAAGATGATGTTCAAGAAATGATGATATAAACAGTCCTCTGAAAAGAAACATAAAAGACTGTAACAGATTGTACCGCTATAACAACAAACGTTATTACTCAGTGTTAAAGACGGAGAAATTTTCACTAGGATTTTAGAAGCTTGAGGTAAATGAATTTTATGACAGTTTACGATTTTTATTGTTGATATATGACAGTTGTATATGTATGTTATTTGTAACAGTTGTGGCAGACTCTGTGCGAGGGTGTTTGATTAACGTTGCATCTGTTGCAGTTCATTGTCATTATATTAGTTAACCCAATATATATTTATATTTATATAATGCAACTTGATGTTTAGAAAATATTGATTATAATTTTAAATATAAACTTTACCGTATGTATATTATATGTATTTTAATGTTTGAGTTTTGTTAATGGTTCTTTTGAATCTTTTTTGGAAGGTTTCAAATTTTGTCATTTGGGATAAATAATTGTTGGTAAGTTGATGACTTTTTACTTTTTGGTGATTTGCGATTCTTTTTACTTTGGCCCTATTGACGTTCTCCCAAATGAATCATATAAAACCAATGATATATAGTTGTACTCAGGTAATCTATGATTTTATTGTATATATAGTTGCCATTATGGATTCTGTGGATTTGCATCACTATAGACCAGCCTGTACTGATATAAACAATTTGGACACTTATAGAAGCCCAGGCCATATTTTAGAAATTGTGGAGTGCTAGTCCCTTTTATTTCCATCTCTGTGATATTTCTAATACAAGCAATTCAATATTATTATTATATTTCTTCGGTACTACTGAACAAAATGACTTAATATTAGCATGAAAGTAATATTTAAAAGGAATAACAACGTCGTCACTTCAAAGGTTTCATCTGCATTACCGCCCTCCTTTCAGTAACTCGTTAATTGGTTTAATATCTGGCATGGAAGTTGATTCTCCGCATGTGATCGATCAAATCACTGACACTTTTCGGTCATTTTCGTGTTCACGGAAAACTACGAACAGAGGTCTTTTTGTCGTATATACGTGCGAAGTAACCCTAATAGTCCATTCGTTACATTCCGTTGATGTACGCTGCCGAATAGAGTCATTCGTTCAATTTTTATTTTAGTCCAGTTTTCCTATTTCTGGTTAGTTCGATCTTAATAGTACCGACAGCTATCACATATGAAATTGGAGAACAAGGCTGGGTCATTTTCAATTTTAATATTTACAGACAGTTAAAAAGCCATTTCCGTAAGTTAAGAAGATGATTGTACAAAAAAAACCGTTTGGACCCCCTTTTATTAAATTCGAATAATCTAAGTCTTTCGTGTATTAGTCAATTAAAATATTCACAATTCTAAACGGTTCTATCCTTTAATTATAGTTCTTGATACATAAACTAATTCATGTAAAATGAATTTGCCGTAAGACAGATAGCGTCAAGCTCATTTTGTCGGTTTGTTTTAATTTTTGCTGCAGTTTGTTATATTAATACAAGTATTCCACTATAAACACTTATTAAAAAAATTTATGTTTACGAACATATTATCCCTATTTTAGCTGTCCAGTTTCAATAATGTAATCAATGACGTTTATGACATATACATAAATTTAGAATACTTCTCGATAAACTTTGCACATTTCAACAGTAAAAAAATCTATGTCTAGATTTGTCTACATTATTTTGTTAAACATCATGTGAAACCTGATCGATTCATCAGTATTTAACTGTTTTACTCGGGATCCGCTTTTAACCGGAAAATACTATTAGAACAGTTTTAAACAAACGGTAAAAAGCAAAAATATGCTAAATTAAATACAATTTTCCATGCTAAACTGTTGTAGGTTGAACAATTCTCGTCTTTTTTTCAAGTTTTTTTTACATCATACGACTTCTTTCTGAAGGTAGAGGTTTTATATGATACAGCGCCACCTTCTTATTAATAAACCTGGGATTTCACACAGATGCTTTATAATTACCGGACTCGATAAAATCATGTGACGGATAAGAAATTCCAGATGCCATTTTACAACCGCGGTATCACAGATAGTAACCAAAGGGGTCTTGCCGCTGAGACTATAATTGGATAAAATCATATGACTTTAGTACAGAGCTCTGCGAGCTGGTTATACATGCTAATTAGTTGTTGTTATTCCTTTTAAATATTACTTCCATGATATTAGTAAGACTACAAAAACTCATATTTTTTACTCCATCTGCAAAACAATTCTTTATGAATTTGCCTTAAAGAGATGATATTCTTTATTAGACTTCATCACACAATTAAATTGTTCTTAGTAAATAATGCCTTAATAAAGCTGGGAATTCTGAGCATTTCAAGAAAGTGCTGAGATCCAATTAGATCCATCAGTTGGTTAGATATGTCACAATGTTTAGGCGGCCAAATAAGAAAATCACTCTGGACTCAGAATCCCAAAAGCGATTAGTGTTTAGTGTTTCAATGTTTGTGTTGATTGCAATTTAACAAAATTTCCAAAATTATAAACCAAAAATTGTTCATGGAAATGTCAAATTTTTAAAACAATTCAACAGATGGTCATTTTTTAACTAATTGGCTTCAATTTAATTACTGTTTACATTTCTTGTCAATCGTCTACCATCTGGCCAGATTATTGCACCTTAATTTTTTTGTTTTTATAATATAAATGTATGTCATTTGTTTACTACTGAAAGTTCCATTTAACTCCTTTAACATTACAAGAAGATAAAGGAAAGGAAATAGACTATTAAACATTTGAAAAAATTGACATAATTTATCAAATTTGAGACTTTATTTTCCTACATTTATCAAATGTGTGCCTTTTTTTATCTGTGACCTTTTTTCCTACCAATGTTGTGACTTTTCCCGTTTACCTTCTGCACCAGCATGTGACCAGTGAAAGGTTTCCAATCAAACTTTCACAGATTCATCATGACAAAAAATCATTGTACATTTAGTCTTCTATTTTACTCTTTGATCCAATTCATTTTTAAACAACAAAAATAATCAGCATGTACTTTTGACAGGTGAGCGATTCAGGCTCTTGTTTGCATATTAAAAAAACAAATTTGAAAAAAACTCCGATTATTTTTTTATTTCCCACCCTTAATCTTTCATTGTTTAAAATTTGATAATGATTTGCAACAGTGTCTTTATATCATTTAAAAAACTACTAATATTTGTGACACCTTATTCTCTTTGTCCAGCCAATGAACTTAATATAAAGTAATACCTAATATTACTTATGATATAATCCAATTAATATTTTATTGTTAATTGTTCTCATAAGTTACTTAAAGTGTCAATTGTTATACCCACCTGTCAATTAGAATAAAAAGGTGTTTAGGATATTAATAATACATGTAGCTTTTTTATAAAAGTCATTATGGAATACCTGACCATTTGTATTTTACAAACAGCATATTTCATTGGATTTACCCTTGGTAGATTTGTTAGTAGATCAGATGCACAGATTTTGCAGGTAAATGCTTGTCAGATTACAAAATTAAGTAATAATACAATTTTTGAAGTAGATAAAAATATTTTTCACTTTTTCAAAGTATGAACCTATGAAAATAATTTGTTTTTCTTAAAATCCTACAAAATTTGGTACCCATGAAAATAAATGAATCCAATGTATCGTGTTTTCTGGAGAAAAAAATGTAGTTATTATTTATTCAATATCTTTTATATTTTGTTCTGGGGAAAAGAAGATTGATTACATAGACATATAATTGCTATTATAAAATCAATGAAATTGATGATTTACTAAAATACAACAGAATTAAGTTTCATAGCTATGCAAAGAGGGGAGGTTGGAGGGGGTCTTATCCTGAATTCTTGAGAAAGTAAATCCCAAATCCTGAATTATTGTAAAAACAGTTTCCACATCAATATATTATAATTATAAAATTCAAGATTTCCCAACAATTTAAAACAGCTGTAAAAACTCCTTCCTTCACTCTACAAACTATACAAAGCATCAAGGCCAGTGCTGAAGTGCTAGAAGATTAAAGCTTTAAAATTTTACTATGTTTAAGTTCTAAGCAAGTAGAAGTATTTTAGTCCATATAAAAGTTCATAATTCTTAGAAACACTTAGTGCTGACATACATTTACAACATTTTAAATTTTAAAATTGAGAATGGTAATGGGGAATATGTCAAAGAGACAACAACCCGGCCAAAGAGCAGATAATTTTCTCGCTGCGTTAAGACCCATTGGTGGCCACGAGAAAATTTGCAGGTTTAAAGGTATTTAGATGGTTGACTATATATACTATTACAATTTTATATTGAATTATGTATTTAAAAAAAAAAAAAGATTACCAATTATTTTTTTGGCCATAATATACCCCTACCTTGAAGAGTGGGAGGATAAAAGGGGGTGGGTGGTATATACTGATGCACATGTTTCGTCCATTTTACTGTTAAAGTAAGTATGCATACCCTATATTAAAAAGACAGTTGTCTGAAAATATTTGTGAATTGTCTGCAAACTATTTCCCTAAAATATACTGAGCTTGACATATATGGTATGGGGACTTCTCTTCCATTGATGGTTGTTTAATTGTTTTAATGTCTGGTGCAAGTATTACATATCCAGAAAAAATTTCAACTCTACTTGTTTTAGACCACCCATGCTAAGCCAGATTTTTTATTTCCTTTTTTAGCTCACCTGGCCCAAAGGGCCAAGTGAACTTTTCTCATCACTTTGGCGTCCTTCGTCCGTCGTTGTCGTCCGTTAACTTTTACAAAAATCTTTTCCTCTGAAACTACTAGGCCAAATTTAACCAAACTTGGCCACAATCATCATTAGGGTATCTAGTTTAAAAAATGTGTCCGATGACCCCGCTTGCCAACCAAGATGGCCGCCATGGCTAAAAATAGAACATAGGGGTAAAATGTAGATTTTGGCTTATATCTCTGAAACCAAAGCATTTAGAGCAAATCTGACATGGGGTAAAATTGTTTATCAGGTCAAGATCTATCTGCCCTGAAATTTTCAGATGAATCGGACAACTCGTTGTTGGGTTGCTGCCCCTGAATTGGTAATTTTAAGAAAATTTTGCAGCTTTTGGTTATTATCTTGAATATTATTATAGATAGAGATAAACTGTAAACAGCAATAATGTACAGCAAAGTAAGATCTACAAATAAGTCAACATGACCAAAATTGTCAATTGACCCCTTAAGGAGTTATTGCCCTTTATAGTCAATTTTTTACAATTTTCATAAATTTTGTAAATTTTTGTAAATTTTTACAAAATATTTTCTACTGTAACTACTGGGCCAAGTTCATTATAGATAGAGATAATAGTAAGGAGCAAGAATGTTCATTAAAGTAAGATCTACAAACACATCAGCATCACCAAAACACAATTTTGTCATGAATCCATCTGTGTCCTTTGTTTAATATGCACATAGACCAAGGTGAGCGACACAGGCTCCTTAGAGCCTCTAGTTTACAATGTGACAGTTTATAAAGGAGAAGGTTCTCAAAGGGCTACAATGGCCCTTATATTTTTATGTTTTTGTCATTCAGAACAAAATACTGCAAGTTTCACATAGAATTTGTTGTGATATTACAAACTTTTTTTTGGGCCTTTACATTATAAATTACAAAGTTATCATATGACCCCCTAATTATGCATAATTTGTGTTGAAATTTTAGGTTTGGTCCAATTTTTCCATAATTTGTAACAGTTGTAGCATAATTTACTTAAGCCACCATCCCCTTTTGACTATGCTGAATCTCCTATAAGATGATAGTATTTTGACAAGATCTCCAAAATGTGCTGACTTTAGAGCCTATAATGTAATATCATTAAGAGGTTTGTTTTACTTAGGAATCAGGCTTTTGAAATAGATCCATTTTAAAACAAATTTTGGAGCCTTTTACTTTTAGCAGCTTTTAGATATTTAACATAAAGTTGAAATTCAAGGCCAGAGGTGAACCTAATTTTCTTTGATTAGTTGGCTCGCCTTGAGGGTAAAACAAAGCCTTGAAAATATTTATTTCTGCTTTTCAGCTAAGCACACAGCATTTAGGAGTAATACTTGTGTTGTGCTCTGAGCCAGATTAATGTGGCTAGGTAGGATGAAGATCCGTAGGATGAACTCTAGATGATCCTTTTTCCATTAATAATCATTAAAACTAATAACTATTAACTATAAAAATTATTTTCTGAACAATAAACACAGCCAAATCAATGAGATAAACAGATTTTATTGTATTTCATGACATCTACTGTAAATTCAAAAATTATTGCATGCATTATTATTATTACGATTTGTGAAGACCTAACCAAAATTCCCGATTATTGTGAATTCAGGAAAAGCTAAATAGAGAGAATGTATCAGATACTAGAATGCAAGTTCTTATTATTGCGATATACTCACCTGATTGGCATTAATTAAAACATCACAATAATTTACTCTCTGAAATTTTGTAACCAGCTCACAAATGAATTCAGCTTCAAGATTTTTAACCAATGATATCAAGGTTGACCAAAAGATATCAGAAGGGTCATAATGTTTTGACCTGATATCAACAATGTCCCATTTTTATCACAGCCAGCATCAAATCATTTGAAACAGCTAAAGATTCATGTTATGTTGAATTCTACTGATAAGTATGGCTAAAAATCAGTTTTTCTGCTATGAAGCTTTTTGTTGAGTGATTGCAGGGAGCAAGTTCAAAAAGGCTTTGTATTGTGTCAAGCACCTGATATTTTATGTTATTAATATGATGAAAATCTGATAATCTATTTAGCAAACCAGAAGAGGACTAAATGATACCTTTTGGTCAAACTTATCAATGTCAGGTCAAAAACGAAAAAAAACGTACCATTTTGGTTGTTTCATGATAGCCTTTTACCTCAATGGAGGTCATGGGTTCGACCCCCAGCTTGGTTAGTCAAACCAAAGACTAGAAAATTGGTGTATGCTACTTCTCCTCTACTACATGGCATTAAAGACTAAGAGCCTAAGATTGGTCCGCACGGATTCGGAATAATGTGTGTGAGAAAGGGATACACCGTCTTTCTGTCGATTGTCACCTTGTGAACAGTAGCATGTAAAAAATCAGGTTAATTGTGTCAGTCTAAGTACAAAACAGGGTTCATACTTATAAATAAATCTTATCTTAATATGCATGTTATATAGGTCACTGGACATTAAGCAACTATCCATTACCATCATAAAAGATTATGACATCAATGATAACTCCTTGTCAAAGCTACTTAGACTGGGCAATACTCCTAATCCAAACTAAAACATCATTAAAACTTCATCAAAAGGACTCGCCACAGAAAATAATTAGGCTTTTACAATGGTAAACTGTCTAAATTGCCACTGGACTTAAGCAACCAATAACCAATCAATGTTAAACTGTGTAGAGCTATATTTTACTGATAGATGATGGATACAGAAGTTATGTTATTGATTATACTGGCAGTGCAGATATTGTTATTATGCTTATCTTGCAATTCTACTCTTAATTCCAATATATGGATTAAATGTATGTCATTAAATCTGCTATATGTTCTTTTCAATGTCATATTTGCAGCCTTAATTATCAAAACAGCTTGTTTTGAGTAGAAATTGGTCAGTTTTACAAGCTGCTAAGTAAACTTCAACAATACAATAAAATAATGAAAAAGTCACTTGTGGTTTGATCAATCTTTGAAAATACAAGAATAGTATCTGACCTAAATCTCCTTGGAGTCTAGACCTCTAAATGTCTTTTGGTTCATTTTAGTTGTTTGGTTGCTGTGCCTCATTGACATTTATTCTACATCTATTACTGATTAGTCCTAAATCAATTTTACAGAGAGCATTTAATGGGGGGTTTCATTGGGGGGGGGGTCTGATCCCGGATCCCGCTTATTGTTTTGTCAGAATCCTGTATCCCGCTTATCATTGTAATAATAGCGCTTGTAATTTCACGTTGCCCACCTGAATTCATTTCCCGTTTTCACTCAGAATAATTTGACTTTCATGTGTCACGGTTACAAAAAATCTGCAAATCCCGGATCACGCTTACACCTCAATGAGACCCACTTAATGAAATTGTTAACTCCCTCAGGCAAAGTTGACCTTACATGGATTTGGCTATTTTTTTTTATGTCCCTTTTGGTCATATAGCCCTTCACATGTTTAGGTCTTTACATCCTTGGTCATATAGCCTTTCACATGTTTAGGTCTTTACATCCTTGGTCATATAACCCTTCACATGTTTAGGTCTATACATCCTTGGTCATATAGCCCTTCACATGTTTAGGTCTTTACATCCTTGGTCATATAACCCTTCACATGTTTAGGTCTTTACATCCTTGGTCATATAGCCCTTCACATGTTTAGGTCTTTACATCCTTGGTCATATAACCCTTCACATGTTTAGGTCTTTACATCCTTGGTCATATAGCCCTTCACATGTTTAGGTCTTTACATCCTTGGTCATATAGCCTTTCACATGTTTAGGTCTTTACATCCTTGGTCATATAACCCTTCACATGTTTAGGTCTTTACATCCTTGGTCATATAACCCTTCACATGTTTAGGTCTTTACATCCTTGGTCATATAACCCTTCACATGAAATCCTTGGTCATATAACCCTTCACATGTTTAGGTCTTTACATCCTTGGTCATATAACCCTTCACATGTTTAGGTCTTTACATCCTTTGTCATGTAGCCCTTCACATGTTTAGGTCTTTATATCCTTGGTCATATAACCCTTCACATGTTTAGGTCTTTACATCCTTGGTCATATAACCCTTCACATGTTTAGGTCTTTACATCCTTGGTCATATAACCCTTCACATGTTTATGTCTTTATATCCTTGGTCATATAACCCTTCACATGTTTAGGTCTTTACATCCTTGGTCATATAACCCTTCACATGTTTAGGTCTTTACATCCTTGGTCATATAACCCTTCACATGTTTAGGTCTTTACATCCTTGGTCATATAGCCCTTCACATGTTTAGGTCTTTACATCCTTGGTCATATAGCCTTTCACATGTTTAGGTCTTTACATCCTTGGTCATATAACCCTTCACATGTTTAGGTCTTTACATCCTTGGTCATATAACCCTTCACATGTTTAGGTCTTTACATCCTTGGTCATATAACCCTTCACATGTTTAGGTCTTTACATCCTTGGTCATATAGCCCTTCACATGTTTAGGTCTTTACATCCTAATGGCTTTCAAATTTATGCGTGGGTTGGAGACTTTGTGAAAATCCAGAAAATTGCTTCGGACACACAAAATTAATAAAGTCTTATTTTCATTCTTTAACTAGGTAAAAAACTTTTGATATATATAAGAAATGCTCTTACATGCAAGGAGATTAACATAGAAGGATTAAATTAGTTTTTTGAGTATTTAATTCTTTCCAATATTTTGTCTTGATAAGTTGAGCAACAAGAAATTCCACTAAAAGTAAGTTTCATCTTTTAGGCTAAACCAGTTTCATGTTTTTAATATTTTTTTAAGAGAAAAAGTAGGTTTGAGACAGCAATTAAGAAACATGAATCATGTGACGTTGATCTACTTGCTGTGTTATCTCCCCCAAAAAACGCATATAACATCCTGTTAAATATCATATTTAAGTAAATAGGGAATTATGAAATACCATCTTGTTACAGAAATTTTAGCATCACATCCAGAACACAATCTATGATAAAAATAATTTCAGATGGCAACAGATTGAAACAATTAAGCATCATATTACCATGATGCTAAAAAGCCTTGGGGAGAACACTGCTACTTGTATTATGCAAATAAGATATATTAAAGAATGGTCCTATTTATACAAAGAGTTTTAGCCTTTTAAATGCATAGTTGGTCTTAAAAAAGTTAAATTTAGACACATGTCCATAGTAACAATTTTAAAGTAATCACCTTCATTGAATGGAATTTTTTTCTTTCTTAAATGCAAACAAGCCCCAGAAGACAATGCATTGTATGAACAAATTTCAAATTGAAAAAAATTTTAGAAACATATCAGAGGGAATTTTAAAAAACAAATACAGCGTTGTAATAAATTTTTTATAATCAATATGCACAGCAGCATGTCATCTTTGAAGCCTACATCCTTACTATGTTAATTTCAGACAAATTCAATACTGTTGAAACCAGCTGTTTGCAGCAAAAAAATAAATAAATTAAAGTTGTTCTTAATGACATGATATTATCTCTAGTTTCATTTGTAATTGATGAATTAATATCAATGTTTTGTTGCGTACTGACAAAAATGGCAATTTTAATAGTATTTTTGTCTTTAAAACAAGTAAAATTTATGTAAATAGTCATTCAAACAAATGATGCCATTTTTATCAGTACACAACAAAACTTTGATGTCAATTCATCGATTACAATTTGAAACTAGAGATAATTTGATGTCATTAGGGAAAACAAATATTTCCCTATATAGTTTAAGTATAAAAATAAGGAGATGAGGCATGACTGCCGATGAGACAACTATCCACCAAAGTTCAAATGAAGTGGATGTAAGCAATTATAGGCAACTGTATGGCCTTCAATAATGAGAAAAACCCATACCATATAGTCAGCTGTAAAAGGCCCAGACATGAAAAATATAAAACAATTCAATTGAGAAATTAAGATGTCAATTTCAAAAAATAAAAAATTATTTTACCTACCAACCTTCCATATTTTTCTGCCAAGATACAGGAAATAAGAATATATTTTTCTTTGGTCTGAGTTCTCAGCACTAATGATTTTAAAATGCTAAATGTGTGTGAAAGTAACTTTTAATTCTTTTTAATTTACAGGAACAGTTGTGATTAAGAAAAATTGAATGTGTATTTTCAAGTAGTGAACTGCAAGACCGTTTTTACAAAAAAAAGCAGGTAAAAATCCTATTTGAGCAGACAGTCGGTCATTTTCAAGTTCCAGACAAACATTCAAATGATCAAGATTCAGTCATATGTCAGTAGAAATTAAATCTTCGACAACTTGTTAGACGAGACAACAACTTGTTAGACAAGACGAGGCACAATGGATTAGTTGGCTTGCAGAAAAGAAATAAAAGCATCATTCAAATGAATTATTGATACAGTTTCGCTGTAATCTGTCACTAATTGATCAACGGAAAATTCATATTGTTGATTTCATTCTGAATACAAATCCTTCAATTTCACGACTGACGATTGTTGGTCATGTGTAATAGAACTACAATGTAGATATGTTTTGTGACTAATTCGAACTCTTTGAAAGAAAAAATCATTATAGAAAATATGCTGTTTGATAGAGCTGATTTGAATGTAAACTGTAAAGTAAGAGTCATCACAGATTAGTAAAGAGTAATATCTGCCTAGCTTAAAATATGGTGTTTTGAAGATCAAATTGACATAGGATTTTAACTTATCCTGAAATTGAATTAAAAAGAAAGAAAAGGCATTTTTTAAAGGGAGACGAATGATTGCATGTTGTTGAATGCTGAAATTTTACATTAAATTGTGGTTGCTGTTTTCGTTTTCGTTTTCTTGTCAACCTAAAATTAAATTGGATTTTAATAAGTGAAAAAATGGATGACTAATAAAGATTTATATTGAAAAGTAATTGAATTGAGAAAAGAAAAAAATTAATTGGATGTCTGCTGCACGGCTATTATTCTATAAGCACTGATTAGAAGAAAATTAATTTAGAAAGTCTTAAAACAAGAAGATAATCAACGCTGTTCTACTGGAAAATAATTTTGAAATTCTTCTTGGTGGAACCAGAAATATGCAGAGAAGTTTAATATTAACTTTGATAGATCAGTAAAAAATTTGCTTTTTATGTGTATTGTGAAATTAGGAATCTTTCTTTTTTTCAAAATAATTTAATTGTGTAATTGTGCTGAAATTTTGCAGTGAAATACAACAGTTGAATTGGAGCTCATTGAGAAATAGAGGAGGAAGGGAAGAAATTTTAACATTATTTTATTTGATGGACGTAGTTTCGCTATTTTATAAAAAAAAATCAAAAGGATGGAATTTCCCGTCATCTGAAAAGACACAGCGTTTTGGAAATTTAAACCGGATTTTACAGGTAATTTAGTATTATATAATATCTTACAGTTTATAATAACATTGTTCAGGTAGGTATTTTACAACTAATGTATTTTGTTTAAGATTTGCCAATTAATTAAAACAAACACACGGAAAATGGCTGTTGACCTTATTAAATCCATCGTCTTTAAATTAGCATTTAAAACTACGCAAGGAAAGACTTTTCCACACATATTTGTTGCTAGCTATGCAGATTTCCTCCTCTGTTTACACATTCAGCAACCATCCATGTCATCCCAAGTTGTTCTCTTTTTTGAAAATAAGAATTGATTACAGAATTTATTTGGAAATCATAAAAAACAAAAAAAGTAGCAATTCTTCACCAAGAATGGACAACATTGACAAGGTAAAATTTGCCCTTCTGTGCCCTCAGGATTTTTACAGGTCCAAAAAGTAAAATCTGTCTTAGGCTGCAGTAATATTGTGGAGAATACTTTCAGGCTTGTACAGACTGTCTGTTATAGTTAAATGAAATAAATATGTAAATAAACCTTCCTGAGAAGACCTATAGTTATAGTCTGGTTAAGTCTTAAATAGCTCCTTGTTTTAAGAGTTCCATCGATGCACTCTGCATATTAACTCTTTCAACACTGCATAACTTTCAATGTATTATACCCTTCAACACTAAACTTTGAGAATTTTCATTTATTTAGGGTAGGTACTTTTAAACTGATGTATATTTGTACTCAGTCGTCCAATTCCATCATATGAGGTAACAAAATAATCAGCATACTTTGTACTTGCTGTACCTGTTTGTCTTATTGTGACTTATGGTGACATACAGGTGAGATACAGGTAAAAATTCAGGTAAATCAGGTAATTTTGATAAACTGGTGTTTTAACTAGGACATCAATTATTTTTGTTTGAATTTATATTGATTTTATAGTTTATGATTATTAAAAAAAATAATGTTATATTGTCTCAATTGACAAAGTATTTGTACTTCGTTAGCACAGGTAAATGTGTAAACTTTCATCTACGATTTTCGGATTGCGTTCAAATTAGTTAGATTGACAATAGAAGTGTAGACTTCTTCAGTATAAAAACATTGAAAATAATTCAGGGCAGATGCTGAAGTGTCAAAATTTCTAACTGGGCCCACAAGTTCCCTAAATTCACTAATGTTTCTTTGAGTTTCTGGGCATCAAACCCATCGTAAGTCATCTTCATCATCACTGTCCCCAATTATATTTCTCCATAGCCTTTCTAATTCATTTCTGTCAGCTTTATTAACATTTATTAAGTCAAATTGTCTGACATTATCAATAATTTCGTCTCCTGACAGTTCGTTTTCACTATCGATATCTGCCATTTTGTGTACAAAATTTCCAAAAATTTTCATCGCTAATAATAGACCAATATTTACTTTATTTTCCGTTAAAAGTACAGAAAAAGCCAGAGAAACTCGAATGAATGTATATGACGCTAGTATGTTACTTTAGAGGGGTTTTCCCAACGACTGACCAATGGAAATTCTCAGATTAAAAAAAGAAGCATGTGCAGCCCGTTATAGCGGGCTATAGTGTTCACGGAAGTAAAATTGATGTCCCGTTAAACCGGGTCATAGTGCTGAAAGAGTTAAGATTGCCTATAATCTCTGTGGAGGGTCCATATGGAGCCTGTTGTAAACAAAGTTTCGACCCAAGACAACAAATAATGTCTGAAATGTCTGCCTATTAGTCAGGTGCTTCTTATTTTCAAGGGGTCGTAGGTGGCCTGTTGCAAGGCAAACTTTTTTTCCCTATCCAGTATACCCTCGTTTTCTAGTGGCAGTCCAAATTTCACCAACCTGGAGTTCATCCCGGATGGCCAGGGTGTATAACATGAGCTAGCTATTGTATTTATTGTTAGTTTGTTCTAATCCTGATCATGCATGAAATATTTGCCACTAGACATTAAGCAATGAACAATCTTCTGAATTTATGTAATACTGTTCATTCAGAAATTATTGTGCATTTATTATTGCTGTTTTTGAAGATTTAAGGACAAAAATGTGAGATTTATTATTGCGATTTCAGGAAAAGCTGCAAACAGATTTATATGCATCAGATATCAGAATTCGAGTTCTTATTATTACGATACTCACCCAGTCGCATTTTTTCGCAATAATAAAAACCTCGCAATAATGTATGCAGTATGCTACATTTGGATTAATTTATTTTCATGACCATCTGATTTTCAAAAAGTGAAAAGCAATTGAATTTCATGTGGATACTTGGTTTCATTTTTATGACAAATTCTGCATACATATTAGCCTAAACGAAAAATTTAAATTTTCTCCAAAAATTTTAATTATTGGTTCATCTTGATATCAACTAAATGTGCAACGATGATCATTTTATAATAGCTAAGCCAGGGAGGTTTTAGGGGGTTTGAAGAACCCTGCTCTGAAAACAAAATAGTATTGGACTATTAAAGTTGAGATTCAGATTAAAGAATAAAGATTGACTATAAAAATCAGACCATTCTTCATTATTCCAAATAACCCCCCAGTCAGAGACATTCTGGCTACATGCCTTCTGAATCAGCTCTTCTGAAAAGTATGAAAAAAATAGATGCAGGGTAAACAGCTTGAACATGAATAAAAGAAGAAAATATTATATGGTTCTTTTACCCTGTAACTTTAGTTTAATAAAATTTATCCTCTTTGTTGACAATTTTTGCCATATTTTAACACAGTTATAAATACCATCAATACAAATGTGTTAAGTAATCAAATGTTGACCTGTAGATATTTGAAAAAAAAGTTTAAATCCTACATTTTCTATACAGAAGGACAAAACTATTATAAAGATGTCGGAATTATCCAATTATACTCTTCATGAATGAATACCAAAAATCTTTTCCTTGGATTAATAGCTATTTATTCATTCTCAATGCCTGGCTTGCATAAAACACAACAACTTATAAAGACATCGGAAATATACCATTATACTCTTCATGAATGAATACTGAAAATCTTTTCCTTGGATTATAATAGCCATTTATTCGTTCTCAATGCCACTTGCATAAAACACAACAACATTTTTTACGTGGATTAATAATAATTTATCCATTCATACGACAAGCGATTTACAGTGACATACTTAGTGAAAGTATTGAATCGGAACTGAGAAGTTTAAACACTACATTTATGTACTTGGTTGAATAACGATCTTTTGAAATCATATGCTGTACATGTTTGGTATTTAATAGGAGATAGTTAATAACCGATAATATTAACTGTTGGAGATGTGCCACTGTTGTTTATTTATGTAAATAGCAAAGATGTGAAGAATTACATGTTTTGTTATTTAATTGAGAGTGAAAAATGTCACTGATGTTTAGCTTGGAGTGTGTTATAGAGATTACAAGATTTTGATATTTAAATTATTGGATCGTGTTATAAATAACAATAAAAAAAAATAGTGACAGATACCCGTTGTTTTCTCGGAAATTATGTGTATTGGAATTAACTGGATTTAAATAAAGTCAGGTAGATGTTTTATTTCAAACTTGCAATCTTTTAAATTTTGATGAGGCCCCTTAAAAGATTCATGAAGAATAATTGTTTTCCTCATTTGTTTTTAGCTAGCAGGATTTTAATATTTTTTTATAGTGTTATAATTATATTCATTCTGGCCTGCTGAGAAATACATAAAAAAGGATATTGCAAAAAATAAAAAGAAAGAGAAATTTTAAAATAAAGACAGTTCTCTTTTATTGTCTTCTCCATGTTTTCATGTTGAGAGAGGGGCCTCGGTGGCCTATTAGTCTATTAGTAGTCAAACTAATGAATCACTAGTCTGTCACCACTGAGGTTAATTGAATTGGATTGTCAGTTGTCCTATGGAAGGTCAGTCAGGTTCTCTCTGGGCACTCTATATGGAGGTTTTTAACGACCTTGACTGGCTATACAGCACTTACACGGTCGGTATGGGCACTCTGGCTTCCTCCACCAATAAAAAAAACTGACTGCCACAAAATAGCACAATAATGCTGAAAGTGGGGTAAAACACCAACCAATCAATCACTCAATCAATCATGGAAAAAGATGAATGGCATTTCAAAAAGAAGTCTTCAATAAATCCTGTTTATGGTTATCTTATAAGTAGGACTTTTTAATATACCAATGCCACAATTTTGCATTTTTGCATGATGCAGTGCAACAACATTTGGATCATTGTGACCTACATTTCATACTTGAGCACAGAAATACATTATGTTGTAAAGTTATTTCACTAGACACTTTCTGTAGTTAGAAAGGGATTACCAAATCAACATTGGAAGGACAAAGTAACACCCTTCAGTTTCTTTATGAGAGTAGAGGGGAAGATATTTTAAATTAGATGTTTCCATTTCTTTTTTATTTCAATTTGGTTTGCAGGTTTCATCTGGCATATCTTAATTTCTCTTGACCACATTTGTATGGTTAAATGATTGTACTTGGTCTGTAGAATCATTTGCATGGTTAAATGACTGTATTTGGTCTTTAGAATCATTTGCCTGGTTAAATGATTGTTCTTGGTCTGTAGAATCATTTGCATGGTTAAATGACTGTATTTGGTCTGTAGAATCATTTGTATGGTTAAATGATTGTATTTGGTCTGTAGAATCATTTGCATGGTTAAAAGATTGTATTTGGTATGAGAATCATTTGTATGGTTAAATGATTGTATTTGGTCTGTAGAATCATTTGCATGGTTAAATGACTGTATTTTGTCTGTAGAATCATTTTAAGGAAGACAAGATTCATCTTTCACCTCATTTTCAACTGTACTTGGACTATTGAATGGTGTACTGATGTCTTTTCTGATAGGATTCATTTGACCTTGACCTCATTTTCAACTATACTTGGGTTATTGAATGGTGTACTGATGTCTTGTCTGATAAGATTCATTTGACCGTGACCTCATTTTCAACTGTGCTTGGACAATTGAATGGTGTACTGATGTCTTGTCTGATAGGATTCATTTGACCTTGACCTCATTTTCAACTGTACTTGGACAATTGAATGGTGTACTGATGTCTTGTCTGATAGGATTCATTTTACCGTGACCTCATTTTCAACTGTACTTGGACAATTGAATGGTGTACTGATGTCTTGTCTGATAGGCTTCATTTGACCTTGACCTCATTTTCAACTGTACTTGGACAATTGAATGGTGTACTGATGTCTTGTCTGATAGGATATATTTGACCTTGACCTCATTTTCAACTGTACTTGGGTTATTGAATGGTGTACTGATGTCTTGTCTGATAAGATTCATTTGACCTTGACCTCATTTTCAACTGTACTTGGGTTATTGAATGGTGTACTGATGTCTTGTCTGATAAGATTCATTTGACCTTGACCTCATTTTCAACTGTACTTGGACTATGAATGGTGTACTGATGAACTCATTTCCCTGGGTATAAAGAAAGAAAAAGTAAACAGGAATATTGTTTAAAGGATTTATAATCTTGAAATGATAATTTTTAATTCTTTAGTCTTTGATGTTGTATTTAAGATGTCTGTAAAGATTTCTTGAAATACTGTAAATTCAGAAATTATTGCAATGTTTTTGATGCGACAGGGTTGTAATCGCAATAATTTAAACTTGCATTTTGATTTTTTTTTATATGAATGAAGCAGAATTTTTCTCAGTATCGCAAAAATAATAATCACATTTTGGTCTAAAAGGACAAAATCACAATAATAAATGCATGCACTAATTTCTGAATTTACAGTAATAAAATCTAATTTTTGTCTTTCATTCTTTTTTTTAGATGTCTGTAAAGATTTCTCCCATCATGCCTCAGGGTCGTCAAGTCAATGTGGGTCAGATGAATGAGGAAGAATTCGAAAAGATATTACAAGTGTTGCAGAAAGATTTTGAACTTCGACAGAAAGAACAAGATAGACTTAGGTATGAGAATTCTGTTTTCCCATATTAAATACAATGCACAATTTCATGTGTTTGCCAAAAAATTTCAAAATACACGAAAAGAAAAAAATGTCATCCTCAACACAAGTGATGATCTTTTATTGACTGAAAGACAATTCATTTTATTCCATCATATGTTTCCATATTCCATGAAAACAACCCAAGAATATTGAATTATATCCTGTGTCAACTTATAAATCAACATTATTTTAACACATTGTTCTTGTACATCATGTAAACGATTATGGTGAAAAAAAACCCACAATTTTAATAAATTAAAAAAAGTAATTGACATTGTATTGTAAATATGAATAATTGATAGAAATGATGTAACAACAAGTTATCATCCACTCATATACATATGTGTAATAATTATTGAAAATTGATCCAAATTTTTTGGTTGTTATTGAAATAAACATCTTCATGCTAATTACAGCTATATGACATATAATTTATTTCACATGAAATAGTACTGCTTTTATAGTAGGCTATATATACTTATAGAATAGTATTTATTTAAAGGGAAATAATAATAAAAAGAATTTTGAACGCTTATTTGTAAAGAAGCACTTTTTCTGTTTTCTTTTCATATGTCACTCAATGATTAAATTTAACCTTTTATAAGTAAAACTCTAATCCATTGTTACAATGATGTAAGCTAAACTTGAACTGATCCCATATTGAGACGATAGAGGATCTTGATGAGGTGGTCTCCATATCTGTATTCTTTTATATTTAAGGCAATATTTCTCCATTCCATATTTATTTTGCCTATCATTCTCTATTCCTGATATTTAAACACCCTTCTCTATTCTTTAATTTTTGGCCTATTATTCTCTTTTCTTTATTTTTTGGTCCATTTTTCTATACTCTTGCTTCATTATTCTCTATTCCATTAACCCCATCCAGACCCTCAAGATAGGTAACAAGCAATTGGTACAAATAGGTTTGCTTGTTAAGGTCATACCAAATCAACCTTCAAATTCCCTAGTAAGTAGGTCCTTAACAGATTGAAGAATCATTCCTATTATGTTGAGGTTGAATTTAAATTTAATGAACCATTACTCTGAAGCACATTTTGAATTGGTTTCTTAATTTAGATTTATACTCATTAAATAAAAATGTCTGGAACATTGGTTTTCTTGAAAAGTTTCAAGTAAATTGAACTTTATTGAAATTGATGAAATAAATGTCAGATCAACATGATATTGATTCTTTTACAAAACGAGGACAATCTTACTTAGAAAACAAGATACAAAATCTTCTTTTTTTCTGTTAGAGCAAAACACCATAGTACCCAGTGATTTAAATTGAAGATAACAGACACTGATCTTGATCTTTGCAACCTTTTTTTGCAGTCTGCAATCAAGCCATATAATTTTTTATATGTTTTTTACAAATGTCTCAATATTTGCCTCAATTTATTTAAAAAAATATGTTTCAATGGTTTTGCCTATATATATATACTCTATTTTATAATTTGCGTAATGCCTTCTTTAATCTGATAAACGCTGGTGACGGTTACTGAAAAGCAGAGGTTGATAAAATCGGTATAACTTAATATTGTGTGGGAAGTCAGTTTTAAAAATTTGTTTATATTTTGTCACGTTTGTATAGAAAATGTATTGTATTACACTTCTCTGAGAGAAATATGTTCTCTTTTAAATGTTGATGACATTTAAAGGTGATATATATACTGAGTGCCTATTACAACACATCACACCATATACCACACCCTTTGGTCCTGTTTTTGATGACTCTACAAAACTATTCTTTCAATGCATTCCTCAAACATTTGGCTACATGTTACTTTTGAATTTAGGTCCAGCCCCGTAGCCAGGAATTTTCAAAGGGGTGTTACATCGACTCGGGGCAAACAAAATCTCAACTTTAGTAGTGCTTTTTTGTTTTCAAAAGGGGGGGGGGGATTCGTATGAACCTCTTGAACCCCCTTGCTACAGTCCCGAGGTCTTGCATTGACTCTTTAGCTAACCTGATCCAAAGGATCAAGTGAGGTATTTTGATGATAACTTGGCATCGATGCGTTGTCTGTCACAGCACCCATTGTCTTCTACTATTTAGGTTACTGGGTTAAGTGGAACTAAACAAAAGAAAGTGCCAATCGTTAAAAATGCACATAGATCCAAACGATCGCCACAGGCTCTTTAGAGCCTCTAATTTCAGTTCAGTTCAATAGGTTTCAAAATCAGAACTCACAAATTTTCTTTCCAAAATGCAAAGGAAAATGAATAATCTGCGTCTTATTATAATGTAAATTTGCAATCAAAGTGTAAATTTTATTTTTTTATTATTAAAATTTGATGAATTTGAATACGTTTTAATCTTAAATTAAAAGCTAAAAATTACTGGAAATATTCTGTAGGAATGTCCTATTAAAGAAGTCTCCAAAGTATAAGAAAAACTTCTAAAGAAGATCTGTCGGATTGAACTTTTTAAAGATGGAAAAAGTATGTAAGGATTGAATTTCTATTTTCATTCAGTATATATAAGATACATTGCACTAGTTATTCATCAACACATTCTTCCTCCAGATGAAAATCAATAATGTTCAATTAAGAATTAAATAGAAAAGATTTTTTTTGTGAAACAATTGCCGTAAAGTGCATTTAAACTTATTGAGATAAAAGTCTTACTTTAATGAAATAATAACACATCAAAATCTAATGAATATTTATATCATTTCTTAGGCTGAATGTTGGTTTTGTAAGAGTCTGTGTTAAATTACTGACTGCACATCATATTGCTTTAGATTTACAGTTGAATACTTATAATTATCTCCCAAAAAGTATAAATTGATGGCCATGTTTGTTCGTTTGCTTTTAACTTTTTTGGTTTCTAGATGTTAATTGGGTTAGACACAACATTACACAATGCCAAGCACAAGTAGATGCATACTGACTGTTAAAGGGTTATGGCCCTTAGAATGTGATTGTATTAGAGACCATTACTATGATGGTAGATTCCGATTTTTGCCGACTATGGAAAAAGAACATTTAAATGTTAGACTTTTTGCATGTATTTTATGTTATTTTTGTCCCCATCGTAACACGTTTTGGGGTAACATAGAAATACCATGCATCCATCCTTCTGTGCGTCTGTCTGTCCGGTCTTGTTAGCGCTCTAAGATGTACAATTTTTTCCAGATTTTTATGAAACTTATATCAAAGGTTCATATCAGCAATGTATCAGACAAATTGGAAATTCAGTGCCGATCAAATAATTATAAAAGAGTTATGCCCCTTGGAAATATTAATTATATTGGAAATTGCATTGTATTTGCTCTCAAGCCTTCATTTCAAGTTTTAAAGAACAAAAAAATTATTGCCCTTTGATAGATAAAATATGTGCAATGCAGGGGACTTTGGAACTCTGTTCTTTTATTGTCAAGCCTGCGACTTTTGTCGCAAAAGCTAGACATAGCGATCCTTCATTCCGTCGGCAGCAGCAGCGTCCACAAATATTCACTCTGTGGTTTAAAGTTTTTCAAATTTTAATTACTTTCTTAAACTATCCTGGATTTGTACTAAACTTGGATAGAAGCTTGTTTATGATCATAAGATAGTATCCAGAAGTAAATATGTAAAAAAAAAATCCTGTTTATCTGTATTGTACTCATAAATGGACTTAGTTTTTCTGCCAGTTAACATTACATTCACTCTGTGGTTAAAGTTTTTCAAATTTTAATAACTTTCTTAAACTATCCTGGATTTGTACCAAACTTGGACAGAAGCTTGTTTGTGATCATAAGATAGTATTCAAAAGTAAATTTTGTAAAAAAAAAAATCCTGTTTATCCGTATTTTACTTATAAATGGACTTAGTATGGACTTAGTTTTTCTGCCAGTTAACATTACATTCACTCTATGGTTAAAGTTTTAAAAAATTTAATAACTTTCTTAAACTATCCTGGATTTGTACCAAACTTGGACAGAAGCTTGTTTATGATCAAAAGCTAGTATCTAGTAACATGGTAGAAGGAAATTTTGTAAAAAAAAATTTCCTGTTTTTCGGTATATTACTTATAAATGGACTTAGTTTTTCAGTTGACAGACATTACATACAGTCTGCAGTTAAAGTTTTTAAAACATTAATTAGATTCATAAACCATCCTGGAGTTTTACCAAACTTGGATAGAAGCTTCCTACATTTAAAAGATAGTATTTAGAGGAAAATTTTTAATAATTATTTCCCCATTTTTGTTGAGCCTGCGACTAACAGCAAAAGTAGGCGAGACACTGGGTTCCGCGGAACCCTTATGATTTTTTTTTTTGTTGTACTTCCAAAACATTCATATGTGTTTTATAGACTCTATTTTATGATTTGCATAACTCCTTCTTCCATCTGATTTATGTTGACGGTTACCGAAAAGCAGAGGTTGATAAAATCTGTATAACTTAATATTGTGTGGGAAGTCTGTTTTTAAAATTTGTTTATATTTTGACACGTTTGTATAGAAAGTGTATTGTATTACTCTTGTTTGAGAGAAATATGTTCCCTTTCAAATATTAATGACATTTTAAAGTGATATAAACTTATGATAAATTGCACTAGTAATGCATTCACACATTCTTCTTAAGAATGAAATCAATAATGTTTAATTTAGAATTGAATAGTAGTGAATTTTTTGGGTAAAACATTACTGCAAAGTGCATTAAAACTTGTGAAGAAGACAAGGCACACTCTAATGAAATAATTATGCAATGAAATCTAATGAATATTTATATCATTTCTAGCTTAATATTGGTTTTCTCAGAGTCTGTTAAATTACTGATAGAACATCATAATGTTTTAGATTTATAGTTGATATACTATTTCCCAGAAAAGTGTAAAGTGAGTGCCATGTTTTTCGTCTATTTGTAAGATTTTTATGCCCCGTCCATTGGTCCGTCTGTCCTGCTTCAGGTTAAAATTTTTGATGAGTCAAAAAGGGAGACAAAGGAATACTGTTTCTGCTGTCGGCGGCGTCGTCAACAATGTATTAGTTTGTGATTAGGTCTATTTTATGGTGAACCACTAGTGGTAGGTCAATCATAATTGGTTTGCAGTTGAATTAGCATTGACACATCTCATTACCATGGAGATTATTTGGCCCCACCCCCTCAGTCATTGGTACATGTATACAGTTGTATAAGCATTGGCATATCTCATTTCCATGGAGATTATTTGGCCTGGACCCTTCAGTCATGGTCTATTGACTTTGAAAATTTTGCTTAGTTTTCATGTATTAGTTTGTGATTTGATCAGTTTATGGGAAACCACTAGTTGTAGGTCAATGATATTTGGTATGCAGTTGTGTAAACATTGGCATATCTCATGATGAATCAACTGTAAACCTAGTACATGTTCCCTATGATATGGTTTTTCTAATTCTAATGCCAATTTAGAGTTTTGACCTCAATTTCACGGTCCACTGAACATAGAAAATGATAGTGCTAGTGGGGCATCCATGTACTATGGACACATTCTTCTTGGTTTCTAAGACATAACATTAAACACTGCCAAGCCGCATTGGTTAAGGGTTTTAGATATAGACTTACTGTTTAAGGGTTTTAGATATAGACTTAATGTTTAAGGGTTGTGGACCTTTGAAAATGTGGTTGGTATTGAAATTATTATAGTGATCATTCCACACTTGTAACTTTTTATTGTTAATTCACATTAGAGAAACTAAAAATATTTTTGATTGTTTTTTTCTTTATCTAATGGAAAAAAAATTTTTGCTAATAATGTAACCCTTCTGTCCATAACAATTGTTGCTTGCTTTATACATATTTGTTCTAAAACTTTTCTACAGGGGAGAGGGGTGGGGGGGGGGGGATTTCTTGGAAATGTAATTAAACAGTGAAAACTTAGTATACTCTGTTAAAATTGTGCCTTAAGTCATCATACTTTATTCAAAGATTTTTCAAAGCTATTAAATATTTTTTACTCTAAGTATTAAACACTTCATCCAGTAGATACATATAAATATGTTTTGCCCCACAGTTAAGATTAAGATCCACATGCAACATGCCTAATGTCAAGCAGTTGTTTGTTCTTGAGTGGTGATTTTAAACGACTTCACACAGATTTTAACAGATACAATCTAACAATGTCTATTATATAATTGAAAGCTTGCAATAATAAAATTCTCTGAGGATTTGGATATTCAGAACTGTTTACTCTCAAACAAATAAAGTGTAGAATTGTAATTTTCTGCTTAGATTGCATGTACAAATACAACAAATGATTGACGGATAAAATTCTAATATTGAGCTAGTAGAAATGGATTCTGCAATGTTATACATGTTTTATGGTTATTTGTGCAGTTTGGAGACTGATAAATCACATATTATGCACAAGGATATATTAAGGTTCAGATTATTGTGATTCTATATGTCAATCTGGTATAAGGCCGCCCTTCAAAAATTCTTTTTGTGATGTTGCCTACCCATGCCTTGTAGGGTTGGGTAGGTAGGTAGTGATTTTTTTTTGGCCAACGACAAAAGTTACATGCTGAAAAAAACAAGAAAATGACGTTGGATCAAAAGTTACATGCTGAAAAAGACAAGAAAATGACGTCGGAATAGGAAAAAATCTTTTATAAAAAAATTGAAACAATTTGTGTCATAAAATTTTTCAGGTAGGCAACATCAAACAATTTAAATTTTATTTGTGGCCTAAGTTCATGCAGGAATAGAAAATAACATTAAACTGCATAACTCAGAAGGTTATGAAACACAAACTCTCTTCAAAGTCTCAGAAAACACTAACAGTTAACAGAAAGTACTATGAAAACTGGCAGTCATATTCCTGACCTGATACAGTCACTTTTAAAGTGCCATGCTTCCCATTTGATTTAAAAAAAACAATGGGCAATACATCTTGAGAATTTCATAGTGGTTTATTGTGCTTGAGGCACATTATTGTAGGTCACGAGAGACCTCAATGTTTACCAGTCAGTACTAAGATCATCTTATAACCTTATTCTCACTTTTGTGGCCAATTTCACATTTTTATATAATGAGGTGTGTTTTCTACTAATCATGAATCTTATTTTCGTGGTTTAATGATCAGGTTAACTTATTTGAATGAGGTGTTTTTCCAACTTTCTATACAGTGTATGTTTACAATGTTTCCTTTACTCTTTTGTAGTAAGATCTAGAATGATATTGAGGAAGAGAATCATTGCATGTTTACATGTCTCTTTTATTATTTTGTAATAAGATCCAGGAAGATATTGAGGAAGAGAATCATTGCATGTTTACATGTCTCCTTATTTCTTTTGTAGTATGATCCTGGAAACATTGCAGAAGAGGATCATTGTATGTTTACATGTCTCTTTTATTATTTTGTAGTAAGATCCAGGAAGATATTGAGGAGGAGAATCATTGTATGTTTACATGTCTCCTTTATTATTTTGTAGTAAGATCCAGGAAGATATTGAAGAAGAGAATCAGAAAGCTACTGTACTATCACAGAAAACTAAACTGAATGAGAATGTTTGTATTCGTTGTTGTCGATCCTTTGGAATAATATTCAACAGAAAGCAGACATGTCAGCTGTGTAAACTGTACATCTGTAAATCATGCTGCCTCTATGACAGGGAGAACAAAGGTCATATATGTCATACCTGTGCTGAGGCCAGGTGAGTTTTCTTATCTTTGGTTCAGTCCTTTGAGTTATGTCCCTTTGTTTTCTCAGTGATCCTTCATATATCATGCTGCCTCTATGACAGGAAGTACAAAGGTTCCATATGTTATATCTGTGCATCAGCTTGGTGAATGGTCTTCACTTTGCTTCAGTCTTTTAGTTAATTATGTCCCTTTGTTACTGCAATGTGATCTTACATATATCTTGTTGACTGTGATGGGGAGTACAAGGGTTTTAATTGTCATATCTCTGCCAAAGACGGGTGAATTGTCTCCACTTTGTTTTAGTGAGTTATGTTCCTTTGTTACTGCAGTGTGATCTGACACATATCTTGTTAACTGATAGGGAGAACAAAGGCTTAAACTGTCATTTCTGCCAAAGACAGGTGAATTGTCTCCACTTTGTTTTAGTGTTTTAGTGAGTTATGTCACTTTGTTACTGCAGTGTAATCCTTGATATATCTTGTTGACTGTGATGGGGAGAACAAAGGTATCAATTGTCATATTTCTGCCAAAGACAGATTAATTGTCTCCACTTTGTTTCAGTGTTTTAGTGAGTTATGTCCCTTTGTTACTGCAGTGTGATCCTACATATATCTTGTTGACTCTGATGGGGAGAACAAAGGTTTTGATTGTCATATCTATGCCAAAGACTGGTGAATTGTCTCCTTTTTATTTCAGTGTTTTAGTGAGTTATGTCCCTTTGTTACTGCAGTGTGATCCTACATATATCTTGTTAACTGATAGGGAGAACAAAGGTTTAAATTGTCGTATCTCTGCTTGAAAATACGATGCACTTTTAAAAAATCTATCCAACAATATTGTATAAAAATAAAGAGATTTTGTATGATTGCAATGAGACAACTATCTACCAGAGTCCAAATGATGTGGATGTAAGAGACTATAGTTCACTGTATGGACTTCAACAATGAGCAAAACCCATAATGTATAGTCAGCTATTAAAGACCCTGTATGACAAAATTGAAACAATTCAAATCGATTGTATTTTTTTTGATGATTTGACTTTCCACTGACAAACAGTTTAAAATGATTTTACCACATCATTTCCTAATTAAGACAGGATTTTTTTATTATCTTGAACAGAAATCTTCGCCATTAGTTAAATCTCTTCTCTTAAAACAATGAAGTTATTGCTAAAATCAATTGTGGTTATACCATTTATATATGAGAACATTAAAACTGCCAAGGACATGAAGGATGAAATTAGATATCAATTTGAGGTATTGCCATTAATTTGAATGTCATGAAACAGTTTGAAATATTGATTTTCAGGTAGGTCAAGGAGAAATGACAGTACACCTGTTGCATGTTGTTTAAAATCATTAAATTTTAATAAAAATGATGTAAACTTTAATTCCTATATGATACATACTTGTAGATAAGACTGGGGCAAAAAATAAAATTGTTATTGCCTACCTACCCGCCTGAAAAGCAGTTGACCCAAAAAAAATTTGACACAAATTGTTTAAAATTTTGTTTTTTTAAACTTTTTTCATGCTCTAATGTCTTCTTGTCAAAAAAATGTGACTTATGTTGTTGGCCAAAGGAAAATAAAAACCTACTGTAACCTATTCAACCCTACAAGGCATGGGTAGGCAACATCAAACAAAGTATTTTTTAAGGGTGGCCTGAACACATTATGTGATATACAACCTGTTTAATGTAGCATGTTATAATTTTTCTGTATCATATGCATGTATGTTTCATATCACTCAAGGTCAGAATATGAAAAATATAAAGATATAAAAAGAAACCACCAATTCATTCCAGTGTTTTTACATTATGTGTATTCAATAATGAGCAAGTCCATTCTCACAAACATTAGGTTAGTTTGGTCCTAAAATTTTGTGGTCTTTTAGGAATATTAATGTAGGGTAAAAGTAAGAGAGAGATTGTCTAATGTACCACAGTTGAGGAAGAGCTGTTTAATTCAACAGTATGGACAACTAACACTTGATTAGTTTTTCTGTGTCTGAAGCCCCCTTCTAGAGTCACTTTGCCACAGAATGCTAAAATCTTGAATGTGATAATTTATACCTTATGGACCAGTTTCTGTCAATTTCCAGGTTAATCTAAATAACGAATTTGAAGTCTTATAGAAACGAATATATTTCTAATGGATTGGTTTTGTGCTAAGTGATTAACTTCAAGGTCAAAATCATGAACTAATTTGGTGTTCATGGTTGATATATATGAGCTGCGATGGATAGAAATGGACCTTATACAAGTGCATGGAAACATGTATATGTATACTACTTTGATTGATTTTTAAACATTCAAATACGAAATAAAAGATTATGTAGGGGTCATATATCAAATCAATTTTCAAACAGTTTCAGACTTTGCATAGAGATTTATGAAACCCGAAAAAAGTTAACAGATGTATTGATATTCATTTGCATAAGGTCCATATCTATCCATTGCAGCTAATATGCTAGAGGATTTATTTATACCTTTTTCTAGACTCTAGGTGATTTAGAATTTGACATATTGTATAGTCACTTATCTAATGTTGAATATAAAAATAAAGAGAAAAAGTATGATTGCCAATGAGACCACTATCCACCAAAGTTCAAATGAAGTGGATGTTAGCAATTGTAGGCAAATGTACAGCCTTCAACAATGAGAAAAATCCATACCGTATAGGCGGCTTTAAAAGGCCCAAACATGAAATATATGAAACAATTCAATTGAGAAAACTAACAGCCTGATTTAAAACAAAACAATTTACGAAAACAAATATGAATGACATAAACCAATGACAAGCACTGAACTACAGGCTCCTAACTTGGGACAGGCACATGAAGAATGTGGTGGGGTTAAACATGTTTGAAGGCGCCAACCCTTGAAGCCTGTATGGTTAACCTCTAAATATTTTTATGCCCCCGCCGTCAAGGTAGGCGGCATTAAGTTTTACCCTTTTTCTGTCCGTACGTCCTGAAATTGGTTTCCGTTTTCTTACTTTAGTTTGCCTCAACCAAATGTTATGAAACTTATACACAATGCTTATTACCACAAAGCACAGATCAAATTTGAATTTGGGTGGTATCACCTTTACCGTTCTAGAGTTATGCCCTTTGTAACGTTACATGCAAGCAAGGGCATCAACTTTGTCCCATGAACACATTCTCCATTTATTAGTTTTATTTTTTGTATTGAGTGGCAGTCAAAAAAGGCAAGATACATGGGAACTGAGTTTATTTTACAGGGAATTGAAGATGAAATCGTGTGAATGGTTTTATGATAATGTCAGCAAGAAGTTCAAGAGATTTGGCAGTGCTAAAGTTGTTAGAACTCTGTACAAACAAAAGAGGAAGGACTCAGCCAGAAGATACCACAGTATGTATCCATAGCAACATATAACCTTAACCTTTGATTCTTGGATTGTCAATACCGTTAAAAGGCTTGTATAGTCTGCGGTTTTATTCTCCAAAATTGACCCTGACAGCAGGGGTGCGGACTATAGAGTACAATAAGCAAGAATTAAGAGAGAAAATTTCAATTTCGCGATGTGGTTTGTTTACGTTCCGCCATGTTTGTTATTGACATTGTAGAGGGCAATCTTATCATTTTTCAAACCAATAATTTTACCCAATCCATATTAATAAGTTATTTTTATTCAATATCAAATTAATACTGATAATTTTAAAAATTAAATGCTTCATAACAAAATTCTCGTTTCTTTTCAACGCATTGCTAAGTATAAAATGGTATCTACTTGAATGAAATCTTACAAAAAAAGTAAAAAAAGACAACCGTAAACCAGCTTACGATGTGTAAACTACAAAACGTAATCGGTTATAATTTGTTCCGTTTGTGTGTTTCCTATTGACAAATATGTTTTGTATTAATTAAAATCCTTCAAACATTAATGTGATAGATATATTAAACACTGTTTTACATAAGGAGGGAACTGTTTTACTTTCAAAGTCGTATTATAGTGATATCTATTATGTACGGATTTCGACTCTCACCGGGTTTTTTCATCTTTTACACGTGCTTTCCAAACTTCCGGTTTAAACATACACAAGTTTCTAAATTGTTTTTTGTGTGATTTAGACATATTTTAACCAGCGTGAAGTGTTTCACAACCATTTACTAGCAGTTTCAGCTTCTGTTTGATGATGGAAAATATGTTTTTTCAAGAAAATACCGCAAACGACCACACACGTTTTAAAATTACCAGAGTTTCATTAGACCTTTTCTAACAGTTGCAAAAAGTTTTTTTACCTGAAATTTCGTGGGGAGAAGGGGGTGCGGACTAAGTACCAGTGCGAACTATACAAGCCCGATTACGGTAGTGAAAAAGCAACAAGGGTCCAAAAAGCCTTGTAGATATCTTATAGATGAATACTTTATGATCTGTTCCATTCCAAAACCTGAAACTTAATTTTGTTGTCAGAAACAACAGTCCTTAATGTATTTATATTTATATTTTTAGTTTATTTCAGTCAAGATTAGAGTAACTATATATTACAGTTCAAGCAAACATCCCATACCTCAGAAATTGTTAGGTGATGATGAAAACATACAACCAATATTAAACTTTCATCTTTTTGTCTTAAATAAAAATTTTATGATCAAAAGACAGTATGAGAGAGGAGTTTTTTAGACATCAATGTAACTTTGTCCAACCTTATTATGATTTTATGAAACTTTGCAAGAAGCTTTTTCTTGGCTTGTAATGCAACTTATACAGTCATTTTTCAAGATCAAGAAATAGCATCTTAAGAAAAAATTTGTTTAAACAAAATCTGTATTTTTCTGATCCAGTAAGCATTGCACTCTTACTCAGACAGCAAAAGCAGGTGAAACTTAGTGTTCTGCAGAAACCTTTTCTACTTAAACTGACTATAAGGATAATATTATTTCAGATTAATTCTTGTTTCCCAGCTTTCATAAGAATGGCATAATTTTGGATTATTTTTTGTATCCATGGCTTTCATACTTGATAACGAAAGCATTATTCCAGATTAAATCTTATTTGCACGATTTTCATCCTGTACTAGAGACTTGATTTTAGTATAAAACTATTGGTAATGAAGTTTCCTGACAAAATCCAGGAAAATCAATAAACAACAGTGTCCAAGGTCTTCGCTCGTCTAATGAGGATGTTTTCGTTTGACAAATCAGACAATACACTGATAATTGAGTTTACTATCAGATTTAATATTTGTTCAGCCTCTATCAAAGTAATTGCGTTTCAGATTAGATATGTTGTTGAATCGTAGTATGAAAGAACATCATATAAATGTATAATCCTTTAATCCTAGGATTGATCAAATAAATGAAATACAGAATATTTAATCCTATTATAAACTAAGGTACTTACATTCAACTATAAATTGCACATCATTTGAATGGACAAATAAGCAAACTTTTTGAAGGTTCATGAAACAACTGTGGTACTAAGAAAGTGTTTGAGATACAGCCTGCCTGTTTGCTATAGCGCAGTGCAGCTAATTCTTATGTCCCCACCATCACCGGAGGGGGCATTAAGTATTACCCTTGTCTGTCCATAGGTACGTCCCCACCATCACCGGAGGGGGCATTAAGTATTACCCTTGTCTGTCTGTAGGTACGTCCCCACCATCACCGGAGGGGGCATTAAGTATTACCCTTGTCTGTCCGTAGGTACGTCCCCACCATCACCAGAGGGGGCATTAAGTATTACCCTTGTCTGTCTGTAGGTACGTCCCCACCATCATCGGAGGGGGCATTAAGTATTACCCTTGTCTGTCTGTAGGTACGTCCCCACCATCACCGGAGGGGGCATTAAGTATTACCCTTGTCTGTCTGTAGGTACGTCCCCACCATCACCGGAGGGGGCATTAAGTATTACCCTTGTCTGTCTGTTGATACGTCCCCACCATCACCGGAGGGGGCATTAAGTATTACCCTTGTCTGTCTGTAGGTACGTCCCAAAATTAGTTTCCGTTCTCTAACTTGAGTTTGCCGGTATGAAATGTTGTGCAACTTATACACAATGCTTATTACCACAACATACAGATCAAGTTGGAATTTTTGTGGCGTCATTGTTACCTTTCCTGAGTTATGCCCCTTTATAATGTTATATGCAAGTGGGGGAATCATCTGTGTCCCATGGACACATTCTCCATTTATTTGTAATAAATGTTATAATTATCATTCAAAAATACTGACTGACTGAAAAGAAACGTCAAACCATTGAATAAAAAGACCTACTTAAATCCAATGAAACAAAAAGAATGAAAAAGGAGACTATGGAATTGTCAGTTATTTACTGATGAGGGAGACACTTAAAGGACAATGACTGTTATATAAACTGAAAACTGTTGACTTTAGATAAACTTTAAAACTACTGACTCTAAACAAGCTTAAGGATGCTGAACATTAATGACTAGAAAAAGCAATAAAACTTTAGTATTTAAAAAGCATACTCAAGTTAATAAAATTCGTAAGGATTCCACGGAACCCAGTTTCTCGCCTACTTTTGCTGTTGTCTATGTCTTCAGTGTGATCGGGGAATGCACATAATAGATTTACAGTTAATGAAATAAAACGTTTGAAATGTATGAAAAAAGTTATGCTTGTAAAAAATGCAGTATGCAATCAAATCTATAGATTTATAAAAGAGTTGAAACATAAATTTATTGAATGAACAAATGATAAAGAAGATAATTATTACATTTTCCTCTAGATACTATCTTTTGATTGTAAGAAGCTTCTGTCCAAGTTTGGTAAAAATCAAGGATGGTTTATGAGTCTTGTAAATGTTTTAAAAACTTTTAACTGCAGACTGTATGTTATGTTAACTGGAAGAAAAACTAAGTCCATTTATAAGTAATATATGGAAAAACAGGAAATAAATTATAACAAAATTTCCTTCTAGATACTACCTTTGGATCATAAACAAGCTTCTGTCCAAGTTTGGTACAAATCCAGAATAGTAAAATTTATTAAAATTTTTAAAACTTTAACCATAGAGTGAATGTAATGTTAACTGGCAGAAAAACTAAGTCCATTTATAAGTAAAATACGGATAAACAGGATTTATTTTTTTTTTAAATTTACTTCTGGATACTATCTTATGATCATAAACAAGCTTCTGTCCAAGTTTGGTAGAAATCCAGGATAGTTTAAGAAAGTGATTAAAATTTCAAAAACTTTTAACCACAGAGTGAATATTTGTGGACGACGCCGCCGCCGACGGAATGTAGGATCGCTATGTCTCTCTTTTGCGACAAAAGTCACAGGCTCGACAAAAACCACATTTTGGAAATATATTTTAAACTCCAAACTTAAAAAGAACTCTTTACAACTTCTGACTGTATAGTACTCTTGAAACGACTGACTGTAAATTACACTTGCAACCACTGACTGTAAAGGACATTTGCAACCACCAACTGGGCAAAGTCAAAATAAATGGTCCAAATTTAATTTTTTTTACCAAATTTCAACATTGTTTTCGTGCATTTTCTTTTGTTGTATCTTGATACATATACATTTAAGTTAATAAATCCAAAAGGATATATAAAAGTATAAAGAAATAAAAAAGTTCTGAAACTTAAATGACATAAACCAATAAAACAAATTTAAATCAAGTATACCTTTTTGGAATATTATATCAGACAAACACTATCAAATATTTATATTTTGTTCACCCCTATTGATTGCAGAGATCCAAACATAACTTTTGATGCATAGATTATTAATCTCCTCTTTGATTATCATATTTTTTTTATGTTTTTGGCTATTTTTTGTATCAATTCATTTAAAGTTGATTGAAAAAGTTTTGATTAAAAAATAATTCATCAATTAGTTGATAAAAAAACTTCTCCATATTAAAATTAAACCTTTTTCAAATTCACTGAGAAAAAAAAATGATAGATAAATCTTTTAATAAAGAAGAAATATCAAAAAGAAAATACATCCAATTTCCCCTGTTTTCGTTGCACTCCTGACATATTATACACCAAACAAAAAATGCAGAAACTAGAACAAAATACTCATGATTTTTTAAAATTTGTAATCATTGCTGGTTTATAAAGACCTAAATCTGTCATTTATCTATTTTTACTTATGCATCTTATGCACTTCAGATCATATTTAAATTGATTTTTCTGACATATTATTATAAAAATGAGGTTAAGTTACCAAACTATGAACTAAATTCTATTAAATATTCAGTAGAATTGTTGTTTGAGATCTGCATTCTTCAAAGTTTTTCTGAACTATTATTATTTTTTTAAATTATTACCTATATAAGGAACTTTATTCCTATTTTGTTGCACTCCTGACATTCAATATATATCATATCAAAACAGTTATACATCCTCAAAAAAGCCCATGATTTCTTGATTAAGTGTATATACCTTTCAGATTTAACATTTTAATTTCATTTAAACAATATTTTTGAACTATATCATACATATCACTTATTGTATACATAAGTTCATGTCTCATCACATTTCGCTTCTATTTTTGTCGAGCCTGCGACTTTTGTCGCAGAAAGCTCGACATAGGGATAGCGATCCGGCGGCGGCGGCGGCGGCGGCGGCGTTAGCTAACTTCTTAAAAGCTTTATATTTTAGAAGATGGAAGACCTGGATGCTTGATACTTTGTATATGGATGCCTCATGTTACGAAGTTTCCGTCAGTCACATGTCCAATGTCCTTGACCTCATTTTCATGGTTCAGTGACTACTTGAAAAAAAAGTTCAGATTTTTTGTAATGTTAAATTCTCTCTTATTATAAGTAATAGGATAACTATATTTGGTATGTGCGTACCTTGCAAGGTCCTCATGCCCGTCAGACAGTTTTCACTTGACCTCGACCTCATTTCATGGATCAGTGAACAAGGTTAAGTTTTCGTGGTCAAGTCCATATCTCAGATACTATAAGCAATAGGTCTAGTATATTCGGTGTATGGAAGGACTGTAAGGTGTACATGTCCAACTGGCAGGTGTCATCTGACCTTGACCTCATTTTCATGGTTCAGTGGTTATAGTTAAGTTTTTGTGTTTTGGTCTGTTTTTCTTATACTGTATGCAATAGGTCTACTATATTCGGTGTATGGAAGGACTGTAAGGTGTACATGTCCAACTGGCAGGTGTCATCTGACCTTGACCTCATTTTCATGGTTCAGTGGTCAAAGTTAAGTTTTTGAGTTTTGGTCTTTTTTTCTAATACTGCATGCAATAGGTCAGCTATATTTGGTGTATGGAATGATTGTAAGGTGTACATGTCTAGCTGGCAGGTGTCATCTTACCTTGACCTCATTTTCATGGTTCAGTGGTCAAAGTTAAGTTTTTGAGTTTTGGTCTTTTTTTCTAATACTATATGCAATAGTTCAACTATATTTGGTGTATGGAAATATTTTATGATCTATATGTCAGTCACGCAGGTTTTATTTGACCTTGACCTCATTTTCAAGGTTCATTGCTCAGTGTTAAGTTTTTGTGTTTTCGTCTGTTTTTCTTAAACTATAAGCAATAGGTCAACTATATTTGTTGTATGGAAGAATTGTTAGCTGTACATGCCTGCCTAGCATGGTTCATCTGACCTTGACCTCATTTTCATGGTTCATTGGTCAATGTTTAGTTTACTTGGTTAATGTTAAGTTTATGTGACAGTTGTAATAAAGCTTTATATTTAGGACTATCAACATAATATCAATTATTAGTAAAGAAGGCGAGACATTTCAGCGTGTGCACTCTTGTTTTTAAATGGCAGTCTTTGCAATGTTTAAATGGGCTGAATTTGGTGGCTTGATGTGTAGAATAATCCTGCAAAATATCTTTGGAAAATCTCAAGTATTAAAAAAATTACGATAAAAAAAGATGCAAAAATTGTCAGGAGTGCAACACTTTTTTGTGACATTTTGAAAAAATACTTTTTCTATAAAGACACAGCAACTTGTAATATGATGATATGTGCCTTAGATTCTTATTTATATTACAACTATTATGTCTTAGTGATGATTTTAGCTACAAATGAAGTTTGTCCATTAAACCGTTTTGATACAGATGTGTTTTGAAAAAAAGTATTGCCCTGTCAGGAGTGCAACACAATAATTAGTACAGCTGTGGAATAGTCTAAGAATGATTTTTGAATATATGAATCACACCTAAACATAAACAAAAGTCAACCCTGTAAAAAAGATATGTCCTTTCCAGAATAAATACTTTATTAACCTGATTATTGATATAAATGTGTGATAGTCAAGTAAATAAGGCCTCCCTATAAGTGTCAGGAGTGCAACTTTGAAGTTAAAAAACTCACACTTAATAAATACAAAAGCTAATATATTGTTCTGTTTTATTTTTCAAAAGATACTATACTAGATACAAGATTGCACCCAAAGAGTAGCCTGATGGACAAGGATTTTTTTTTAGAACCATTTCTTTGATGTCAGGAGTACAACAGTTTTAAAATGTTATTTTCTTGGACTTACATTTTAAGATAATCTCAGCTCCTTATGACTTATTCGCCATCAAATATGTGTTCTTACTATTTAGGCTACATGTATGATATATTCTTAGAGGTGAGTTTCAAAACAGGACTTCGATCCAAAAATTTATTGTTTGTCACAAGCAATTATATCTGAATGATGATTTTTTATATAATTTTAGAATTTAGGAAGCTAATTGTCATAAAATGTGTCGTTTGATTAGGAAATAACCATATTTCAATTTAAAAGTTTTATAATGGTTTCATGTAATACTAATTAAATTATTATAACTGTAATAACAAACAATTAATTTTGTTGAACTCCTGACATGAATTTACCATAACAAGCAGTTTTGCACAGATTCAATATTTTTATTAAGTCTCCCAAACGAAGTTTGGGAAGACTTATTGTTTTTGCTCAGTTCTTATTATTATTATTATTCTTCTTCTTCTTCTTCTTCTTCTTCTTCTTCTTCTTCCGCCGCTTTTAAATTTGAACTTGTCCGCACCCGTTCTCCAAAACCGCTTGTCAGATTAACTTAGGGTTTCACAATATGTTAGACTAACATGTCTAGTGGTGCAATCAGGGTTTTGTTTGTGCAATGGGGTTTATAAAGGGGTACTTTGAGGGGCAAAAAGAAAAGAGGGTTTTACTATAGAACCCTATGGGATTTTATTTTTAAAAATTTTCAAATGATTATAAATTGAAAACCGTTTGTGATGGACACAATCTTTTTAATTGAAAATGTTCTAAATGATAAAGCCCATTAAATGAAATACAGGGTTAGTCCCCAGGGGTCACCCCCACCCCCTGCCATTTAAGAAAGTTCTAATACCTTGTAAGTGGTCAAGATCCCCACCCCTAAACCATATATATTCTGGTTTGTCATGCTAAGATGGTTTGAATGATATACAGGGTTAGTCCCCAGGGGTCATCCCGACCCCCTGCCATTTGAGAAAGTTCTAATATCTTGTTAATGGTCGAGATTCCCACCCCTAAACCATATATATTCTGGTTTGTCATGATAAAGCACATCAAATGTAATACAGGGTTAGTCCCCAGGGGTCACCCCCACCCCCTGCCATTTAAGAAAGTTCTAATATCTTCTAAGTGGTCAAGATCCCCACCCCTAAACCATATATATTCTGGTTTGTCATGCTAAGATGGTTTGAATGATATACAGGGTTAGTCCCCAGGGGTCATCCCGACCCCCTGCCATTTGAGAAAGTTCAAATATCTTGTAAATGGTCGAGATCCCCACCCCTAAACCATATATATTCTGGTTTGTCATGATAAAGCACATCAAATGAAATACAGGGTTAGTCCCCAGGGGTCACCCCACCCCCTGCCATTTAAGAAAGTTCTAATACCTTGTAAGTGGTCAAGATCCCCACCCCTAAACCATATATATTCTGGTTTGTCATGCTGAGATGGTTTGAATGATATACAGGGTTAGTCCCCAGGGGTCATCCCGACCCCCTGCCATTTGAGAAAGTTCTAATATCTTGTAAATGGTTGAGATCCCCACCCCTAAACCATATATATTCTGGTTTGTCATGATAAAGCACATCAAATGAAATACAGGGTTAGTCCCCAGGGGTCACCCCCACCTCCTGCCATTAAAGAAAGTTCTAATATCTTCTAAGTGGTCAAGATCCCCATCCATAAACCATATATATTCTGGTTTGTCATGCTAAGATGGTTTGAATGATATACAGGGTTAGTCCCCAGGGGTCATCCCGCCCCCCTGCCATTTGAGAAAGTTCTAATATCTTGTAAATGGTTGAGATCCCCACCCCTAAACCATATATATTCTGGTTTGTCATGATAAAGCACATCAAATGAAATACAGGGTTAGTCCCCAGGGGTCATCCTGACCCCCTGCCATTTGAGAAAGTTCTAATATCTTGTAAATGGTCGAGATCCCCACCCCTAAACCATATATATTCCTATTTGTCATGTCTCGAACATTTGAATGACGTATACGGTCAGTCCCCAGGGGTTCCCCCCACCCCCAATGTTCTTATATCTTGTAAATGGTTGAGATCCCCACCCCTAAACCATATATATTCCTGTTCCTCATGTAATGAACATTTGAATGACGTATAGGGCCAGTCCCCAGGGGTTCCTCCCCACCCCCAATGTTCTAGTATCTTGTAAATGGTCGAGATCCCCACCCCTAAACCATATATATTCTGGTTTGTCATGCCAAGATGATTTGAATGATATACAAGGTTAGTCCCCAGGCATCACTAATGCATATAACTTTACTGGACCAAACCAATTTTCACTGGATGTGGCCCAATGTCAGGCGACCCTGGGAATTACGAATTATGGGAGCTTCGTTTGGGAGACTTCGTAACAGCATCCTGTTACAATCATTTCTTGTTTTATTAAAGTCTCACACATTTGGAGTTCATCTTGCAGATCCAACCTTTGAATGAATGAAAGATGGGAAAGATAGTTGATCAAACTGATATAACTTGAGAAGAAAATCAGACAGACTAAGGGATCAAAACACACCATCAAAGTCAACATCGACTATAACTTTGATGAGCAGAAAATTGAGAAAAACTCTGAAAGAAGATCCACCTAAAGGACACACTAGACAAATATAAGCAAAGAAAGAACAAAGAAAACAAAACAATGTAAAACTTAATTACAAAGACTTAACCTGAATACAAAAACACAGATTGAGAAAATGAAAAAAACAAAACAAAGAGATTGGCAACAGAGAAGAAGAAAATTGACACAAGCCAAAAAAGTTGCAAACCCACAGAAAAATGTCCAGTCGAGAAGCAAAAGTACAGGTGCAGATACACTATCTAGAGAAATCAGAAAGAGAAGACAAAGTATAGGGAATATTCTTCCTGACCAACCCAAACCTTGCCCTAAAACAATTGAATACATCATATCCACAGCTAAACCAAGGCAGTTGTAAGAACTAATCAGTACTGATGGAAGTGTGCTAGAAATTGATGGGTGCCGAAGTGGAAACAAAATTGAGAGACCCTTAATAGATCTGGAAACTGTTGAAAAGAAACTGGCATTTTCAAAAAGAATAGAGGCTACCTGAAAATGTTTGAACTTAGGGGCTCTTTGAAAATGCCATTTTCTTTTCAACAGTTTTCAGATCTTTTAGGGGTTCCTCAACTTTGTTTATACTTCAACATGTTCAAGGCTCATCAATTTCTTGCACACAGCTGATATCAGTTCTCATATCCTCTGACAACCACCTTGGTGTAGCTGTGGATATGATGTGCTCAATTGTTTAAGCCCAAGATTTGGGATGATCAGGAAGATAATGTCTTATTCTTTGACTTCTCTTTCTGATTTCTCTAGGTATTGTATATGCATCTGTACTTTTGCTTCTTGACTGGACAATTTTCTGCTGGTTTGCAACTTTTTTTAGCTTGTGTCAATTTTCTTCTTCTCTTCTGTTGCCACTTTCTCTGTTTTGTTTTCATTTTCTCATATGTGTTTTAATTCTGGTCTAAGTCTTTTGAATTTAGTTTTACATTGTTTTGTTTTCTTTGTTCTTTCTTTGTTTATATTTGTCTAGTTTGTCCTTCAGATTTGGATCTTATTTCAGTGTTTTTCTCAATTTTCTACTCCTCAACGTTGAAGTTGTTGTTGACTATGATGGTGTGTTTGTATGCACTTAGCCTGTCTGATTTTATTCTAAATTATAGTTTCACAACCATCTTTCCCATCTTTCATTCATTCAATGGTTGGGTCTTAAATATGAACTCAAAATGTGCAAAACGGCTTGTTATGGATAATTCATGTCAGGAGTGCAACAAAATTAATTGTTTGTTATAACAATTATAATAATTTAATTAGTATTACATGAAACCATTATAAAACTTTTAAATTGAAATATGGTTATTTCCTTATCAAAAGACAAAGTTTAAGACAATTAGCTTCCATAATTTGAAAATAATATGAAAATTTAACATTCAAATATTTTTGCTTGTGACAAACAATAATTCTTGGATCAAAGACCAGCTTTGAAATTTACCTTTAAGAATTTATTATAACTCATACATGTAACCTAAATAGTTAGAAAACATGTTTAGATGCAAATAGGTCACTAGGAGCTGAGATTATCTTAAAATGTAAGTCCAAGAAAATGTCATTTTAAAACTGTTGCACTCCTGACATCAAAAAAATGGTTCTAAAAGAAAAATTCCTTGTCTATCAGGCTACTCTTTGGGTGCAATCTTGTATCTAGTATAGTATCTTTTGAAAAATAAAACAAAACCATATAATGGCTTTTGTATTTTTTCAGTGTGAGTCTTTAAACTTCAAAGTTGCACTCCTGACACTTATTGGGAGGCCTTATATACTTGACTCTCACACATTATTTATATCAATAATCAGGTAAATGAACTATTTATTCTGGAAAGGACATATTTGTTTTACAGGATTGACTTTTGTTTATGTTTTGGTTTGAGTCATTTAAGCAAAAATCATTCTATTTCTCAGTAATACTAATTTTTGTGTTGCACTCCTGACATGGCACAACTTTTTTTCAAAACACATCTGTATCAAAACGGTTCAATGGAAAACCTTCATTCTGAGCTGAAACCATCACTAAGATATAATAGTTGTAATATAAATAAGAATTTAAGGCACATTCCTCCTTACAACAATTTGCTGTGTCTTAATAAAAAAGGTATTTTTTCAAAATGTCACAAAAAAGTGTTGCACTCCTGACAATTTTGGCATCTTTTTTTAACGTCATTTTTTTAATACTTTAGATTTTCCAAAGATGTTTTGCAGGAATATTCTTCACATCAAGCCACATCATTTGAAATTAATTTATTCAATCAAATGATCAGCATGTTTGATAAATATTGCTTTATATGCAAGGAACCATTTATTTTGACTTTGCCCAACTGTAAATGATACTTGCAACCATTGACTAAATAAAGGTATTTGAAAAGACACATAAAACTGCTGACCGTAGAGAACACTTGAAACTGTTGACTGTAAATACACTTAAAACCACTGACTGTGTGTTTGACATCATTGACTCTTAATCACATTTCAAATTGCTCAAAGCCCCTTGAAACCACTGACTATAGAGGTCTTTATGAACAGTTAGTTTGGCCACAGATTTTAAAGATATTTGAAGCCGGTGAAAAAGTGATTATCTTAAACCTTACATTTTATGCTACAACATTTTGGCCCCTGAAGCACATTGAAGGAGAGGTTATCTGATTTATTTTATTGTATAAGTTTTCGTGCTTATTACAATTTTAGGTGCTGAAAATCTGATTGGTAAGGTTTGTTCACAGGTGAAAGTTCAACAAAAATAACAGTGTTGTCACATCATTTAAAGTTCATATTTTTATATAGGAATATACATCAATCATATAAATCTGAAGCATGAAAAACCATCAGATCATAAAGATTCTTATTGCATTACATAATCATCTTTTTCATATCATTTTATATAATACTATGTCATATCGTTTTATATAACACTATGTGATATTTCTTTTTCTTATCTTCCAGAGTATTTATAAAAAGTATTTTTCTTATATCATGTTTATATAAACTAAATGTGATATGTATTATTTTCCCCTCCCTGCATTGAATTGTTAACCATCTTATTTTTTCTTGATACTTGGTATGTGTTTTTTTCCATTCTAAGTACATGTTTTCTCTCCATTCTAAGTACATGTTTTCTCTCCATACTAAGAATTATTCTCTCCGTACTCAGTATTCTCTCCTTTCTCAGTATGTGTTTTTCTCCATTCTCATTATGTGTATTTTCTCAGTATGTGTATTTCTCCATTCTCATTATGTGTATATTCTTTATACTCAGTATGTGTATTTCTCCATTCTCATTATGTGTATATTCTTTATACTCAGTATGTGTATTTCACCATTCTCAGTATGTGTATTTCTCCATTCTCAGTATGTATTTCTCCCTTTTCAGTATGTGTTTTTCTCCATTCTTAGTATGTGTATTTTTCCATTCTCAGTATGTGTTTTTCTCTATTCTCAATATGTGTTTTTCTCCATTCTCAGTATGTGTTTTTTCTTCATACTCAGTATGTGTTTTTCTCTATTTGCTGTGTTTTTCTTTTTACTTATGATCGTCCTGAATATGCATGAAATGTTTGTTACTGGATCTTTAATGAGCAACAATCAATCAGTTACTCAGTAAGATACCATAGGAATTAGATATGGATAAACCCTGCTTTCTTAAAAATCTTTTGGTCTAATTTTTAACTTTTAAATTCAATTCCTGTTAACGTCAAGTGGGGAGGGCAACTGTATACTAGATGGATTGTATGGTAAAATCTTAAGGTATCCTTTCTGTAAAACTGCCCAACTTACAATAGAGTTATGTATAAAATGTTTAGAACTACTGCAGTCTATGAATAGATCAATATTATGTCTGTTTGTTTGAAGTTCTCATGAAATTGGTCTTTCTTTTAAGAGATGCCTTTAGTCATTTCTTATCACTAGGATCAAATTGATTTATCAAAGTCATCAAGCTTTCCGTTTCTTTCATTTTCATTATCTTTCTCAAAATGTGATTTCCGTTTTGTCTATCTGATCTTATCACAATATCCTGAATATGAAAATTAAAAGAGAATTTATAATTTCTTTATGATAATATACATTATTCCATTTATCATCCTTGTGCTGAATATGCATGAAATATTTGCCACTGGACATTAAGCACACAACATTTAATCATTCATTTATCATCCAGGAGGACAACTCTTGTATACTTTCTTTAAAGATTATTTCATTTATCATTTAGGAACACAGGTCTTGTATGATTTCTTCAAAGAATATTCTACTTCTCATCCAGAAACACTGCTTTACACATCATGCATGGAACAAACACTTAGTTTTTTAGTGAACACAAATCAAACATTGCAAGTTTGTGTGTAAGCATGTGTTCATGAGTTTTTGGCTTGGTGAACACACAGTTTTGGTGAAGTGTTCATGAGTTTGTTGCTTGGTGAACACACAGTTTTCTTGAAGTGTTCATTAGTGTTATTACTTGGTAAACACACAGTTTTGGTGAAGTGTTCCTGAGTTGTTGCTTGGTAAACACACATTTTTGGTGACATGTTCATGAGCTTGTTTGCTTAGTGAACACAGTTTTGGGAATTGTTCATTAGTTTTGTTGCTTGGTAAACACAATTTTGTTGAAATGTTTATGCGTTTGTTGCTTGGTGAACACAGTTTTTGTGAAGTGTTCATGAGTTTTTTGCTTGGTGAAGTGGTCATTAGTTTTGTTGGGTGGTGAACACACAATTTTTGTGAAGTGTTTATGAGTGTGTTGGGTGGTGAACACACAATTTTTGTGAAGTGTTTATGAGTGTGTTGGGTGGTGAACACACAATTTTTGTGAAGTGTTTATGAGTGTGTTGGGTGGTGAGCACACAATTTTTGTGAAGTGTTTATGAGTGTGTTGGGTGGTGAACACACAGTTTTGATGAAAAAATAAATTGTTTTGTTGGCTATTGATTTGTTGTTAATATTTGACACTATCACAATTCTTGGAAATCTGTTCTGATTTATAATTGCAAAAGTGAGATTGGATGCACAACACATTAATTCAATTCTAAAGCTTCATTTGATTGCAGCTGTTCTAGAAACCACATGCAATCTAACATTTTAGCTGAACAATTGCAATAATATTTAAAAATCACCACTCACAACTGACCACTCATGAACTAAGTGTAACTAAGTTTGTCATCTGTACCCTGAATACAACACTGTTATGCTGTTTTTAATGGTGTTATTAGATGTCATTGAAGCAGATAAAAACATTATCTTGGTAAAAAAAAATGTTAGTTTACAGGGAAACCTTTTCAAAGCAGTCTTTATTACACAGGTTACTGATGAAAACTTATTAACTGAATGTTCTGATTCAGTTAAGACAGGAATCCAGTTTTTTTTTTCTAGGTCTGTTAAGGCAGCAGGTTTTACTGTTATTGAATATATGTTCTTGTACAAATTTTATATTTATTTTTTAACAAGAAGTGAAAATCTTGAATTGAATTATTTATTTGAGATAAATTTACATACATATTGCTAAGTATATTTTTTGTGTCTTCTATTTTGTTGCTACATTTTACACAACAAATTACTTCACACTCCACTGGTGTGAGTCCTTATAAATTTTATGTATTACAGCTTTTTTGTAAATAACAATTCATAATACACATTTTTGTGGTAAAAGCAAATATTTCAAGGTCAGAGCAATATTCCATTCAAAGCAAGTATCATATTGCTAGAAAAAAGTTCATTTATGGTCAGATATATGTAAATTTGTTCACTGAATTGGATTAACAGTTAAAGGGAAACAACTCAAAATGTACTGGCTATAACAAAAGTTTGCAGAACTCAAACTAAACTGATTTAACAACCAGAGCATTCTTAAAGTTTATAGGAACTTCCGTCTTTTAATTAGTCATTTCCCTCTGCCTTTATTTCTCTTTTACGATTTGTCTCTCACTCTCAAGGAAATTGAAGATTTGTTTGCAGTATATGAAACTGAGATTTCAAATGTGTTTGATTAATAATCCATTTTTTCATTGAAAAGGATATAATTAAACCCCATCTAAAATAAATTAAAAAAAAACATTCTTAAACTCTCATTTTAATTGTTTTCAGCTGATAACGAAAGTGATAGTGGCTATGATCCTTCACTACTGTCCAGTAAACAATATGGATCCCTGCAGTCACTGGACAGATTGCACCAACAAGTAGAGGGTCACAGCAGGGAAAGTGACACAGAAGGTAAGACCTAAACTTATATACAATTTAAAGTACTGTAAATTCAGAAATTATGGCAAGATTTTTATCAATGCAAATAATGCAAATCAGCGAGTATCGCAATAACAAGAATACGCATTATGATATCCCAGACATATCTGTATGCAGGTATTCCTGAAATCACAATACTAATCTCACTTTTTTGTCCTCTCTTAAATTGCAATAATAAATGGACTCAATAATTTCTGAATTAACTTTATGTGAAAATTCCTTCCATTCTCAAGACAGTTATCCTCAAGAGGGCCTCAGCAGGGAAAGTGATATAGAAGGTAAGACCTAAACTTATTGACACTTTAGATTATGTGAAAGTTCCTCAAATTCCCTTGACAGTTGTCCCCGAGACTGCCCCAGCAGGGAAATAGACACAGTTTGTAAGACTTTAACACTTTAGATTATGTGAAAGTTCCTCAAATTCCCTCGACAGTTGTCCCCGAGACTGTCCTAGCAGGGAAAGTGACATAGAGGTAAGACCTAAACTTATTGACACTTTGAAGTAGGGATGTCAACGAGTACTCAAGTATCGCTCGGTAGTACCGAGTATTGAATACCAAAATGATACTCTATTATTCGTTTTCCTGTTAGAATGTGTTGCATTCTTAAAGAAATAATATTTTTATTAGGAGCGCCTCCCTGGAAATTATATATCAATCAAAATCAATCAAAATTGAAATATGTTTCGAATGTTTGAGTTCATTGTCATTTAAAATTCCTCCGAGCATATGTAGGCTATGAACAAGTGCACCTTTCCAATGCTAACACTTTTGGCTAATCTTGTCTTAGTCATTCCACTACCTCTGTATCGACAGAGCAAATATTTTCATTAGCAGAACTGTGAATTATGTAACAAAGTTGAGATATCAATTCGTTGCACCCTGCGTCAACCCTCAGAAAATGGTTAAAGGCATTAGTAAGTTTTAATCAGCACCCCTTTGTTGATCATTAAATGTGTTTTTTAAGATTTCCAAATACTATTGTTTGAGTAATCATTTTTCTATAGATGTTTATATTATTAATTAATTGATTAGATCATTGCCAGTTTACATAATTAGTACATGTGGTAAATGAGCTACTAATTATGGTATAAAATTCCTTGAACTATTATATATCGGGTTTGGGTAATCATGTTGAGGGTTTTACATCCATAAGACAACGTCCCACAATACGTGAAATGGGTATAATTTTGTGTTTCCATTTTGTGGATGTTTTTCCGAGCGAGTATTCGATTATCGCTCAGTAAATCCAACGAGTACTCGATTAGTAAATCTTCTCCGAGTTGACATCCCTACTTTGAAGTATGTAAAAATTCCTTCCATTCCCATGATAGTTGTCCCCAAGAGGGCCTCAGTTGGTAAAGTATTGTAGTATATGTTACCTTTGAAATGGTGAGAAAAAGTCCTCGGCTAATCGTCCCTAACAGGAATCCAAATTCAAGGAAATGAAAAAGAAACTATGCCATACTGTTAACCAACTATTTTTGCGAGCGATTTATTTTTGCAAGTAAATGTTAAACTTCACTCTTCTCTGATATAAATAAATATTTAAATTAAAACATCATGAAAATAAATTGCTGTGAAGTCCAGAAGAATGTGCTAAACGTGAAATAAAGTATTTGTGAAAATAAGTTGTTTACAGTAGGCAAGAATATCTGAACTGTGTACCAAATTAAAGAGGAAGATGTTCTTAATTGTTATAGTACATTTCACATTTAAGAACTATGGATCCTTTCAGACAGACTTTCTTGACAGCACTATTATTAACAGGTGATTATTAAATGGCCATTGTATTGACAGAGATACAATGTATTATGTCATACTGCTAATTAGTTAATGGACCAGTTTTCATCATCATTTAGAATCCTTCAAAAGGAAGAAGATACAGTAATTGATTTAAACAAAAGTACAAATAACCTCTAAACAATAAACCTTAATTGATTTATACAAAAGTACAAATAACCTCTAAACAATAATTATTTAGCTAATCTTTAAAATACAGTAATCTAATAGCAACATAAATGGTTTGAAAGCCGAATGTGATAAAAAAAAATCTCTATTATGCTGATTATTGCACCAAGCCATGATTTTTTTAAATTACCCAAAAGGCAACTGTCCGATATAATAGAAGTTTACAGTAGTTAGGTCTACTAATAATTTGTATTTTCAGATCAAAAAAATGTTTTGTGCTTTTACAAGCCTTTTTGCATGCTATATCATGTCTCATTTCTTTGAGGGATGTGTTAGTGGCCTGTTGCATGCTATATCATGTCTCATTTCTTTGAGGGATGTGTAAGTGGCCTGTTGCAAGGCTAAATTTCTAAGAAAGCCTCATTTTCCACTTGCATTCCAAATTTCCAAACGTTCATCCTAGTCGACCCCATATGGCAGGATCTGCATATTGTATTTATTGTTTATTTGTTCTCATCCTTAATATGCATGAAATATTTGCCTCTGGACATTAAGCAAATAATAATCAACCTCATTGCTAGATTGTTTGCATCTAAAGTTCCTATCAAAGTATTAAAAAGTCTCCAGTGGTTCGACGCTGCCAGAGTTTTAGAGATCATACACATGAATTAAGCATATTTCATTAGCACATGTTTTAAGGGTCAGAGAATTTCTAGTACTTGAGAAAAGAAATTATGTTTGATATATTTATCAACACAGTTGAATTTGATGTATAATGGGAGATAACTCTAAATAAACTTGTTGAAATGTATTATTATGGGAGATAACTCTATTGTTCCTAGGATGAACAATCTTTTCTATGTAACTCCTTCCAAAAGAGAACACAAGAAAAAAATAATTTTATTTGTATTTGTATATTTTTTCCTGAAATATATGCACACTGACAGTAACTGTTGGAATATATTAAAGGTTCAGCTTTCCTACTTCATGTACAAGATGAGTCCAATTAGTATATTTTTCATTAATGGCAATTTTGAGGAAATATTTTCAACTTTGAAAACAAAATATGTATCACAGGAAAATCAAGACAAAAATCTGTCACAAAAATAAAGTGTATGTTTTAAGGTTAAAGGTCAAAGTGTTTGAACTCCAAAGTGTTTTCTTTAAATTTTCTTGCTGAATGATTGAAAAATTAAGAAAACATTTGCACCTTTTAGGTTGTTATTCTGTAAATTATTTGAAAGTTTCAGCCTATTTATAATTAAATTATCACCTGTCACCTGAGGTGTTAAGATTGACACTTACTTATAATGTCACGTTACAGGTTATACTTGTATTATATCACCTGAACCAAATAAGCATACTGAAACTTATGTAATTGTATGTACACATTTAATTGTCTGTAAACATTTGATTGCCTACAGGGAAGTGTCTTTGATGTTAAGTAATTTCATTGGGATTTTACTTTAAAGTTTTATTAGATTAGTTTTTACATTTTTTCAATTTACAAACATAAACAAGGCTTACAGTATGGGTTTTTCTCATTGTTGAAGGCTGTACAGTTGCCTGTTATTGCTTACATCCACTTCATTTGAACATTGGTGGATAGTTGTCTCATTTGGCAATCATACCGCATCTCCTTATTTTTATATTAAAATTGGGGGAAAAAGAATGAGAAGATAATAAGGAAGCAAAAAAAAAACATATGTAGAATATTAAACAGAATGGACAATGTAAAAAAAACTGAAAAAAAACAAACAACAGTTTACTAAACACTACACTGCAAATTGAATATTAAGCAGTAAACTCTGGTAAATACTATTATATAAATAAATTAAGATATCAAATATCAAAAGGTTAGATGTATGTTTTCTTCTTTATGTTTTGTTTTATTGTGTGTCTTATTCACAGAGTTATTTCCCTCTGACACATTTGTCGACGTTACAAAATTTGACAAACAAAACAATCTAAAACCTTTTATATCCCGGCTCTGAAGAATGGGTGGTCTGGATACTGGTTTACCTCTGTTCAACCCATGAAGTTTTCCTCCCATTTTTCCTTGGAACTTAAAATTAGAGCTTTTCTAAAATTTGGTATTACCGGTAACCTTCATGTGAGCTGATGCTATACAGTGTGATCACATCAATTGCTCATCATCTTCCTGTTTATAGAATACTTAAAGCTGGGAAATCATTAGTTAGCAAAAGCTCACAGTACATCTTGTTTATATTGGACATGCTGAATCATTCTCTTGAATTTCAGTAAAGACATGGATGATCTTTGAAAATAAAGATCAGATAAACTCTCACATTTTGGTAAAAAAAATAGTTTTAAATCCGTTGTAGAGTACGATGAAATCATTAAGCCTGCCCTTCTTTGAGGGGCGTAAAGGGGGGGTATCTGCACGGAAGAACACGAAATAAAATTGCCATTTCACGATGAACTAACAGTTCAAAATTTCTTGCACGTTGATCTTTTTACCGATTTCACGATTTCACGAAACACGGTGAATAACGAACCTTTTTCACGGCTGCATGTGAAATAAAAATGGCAAAACACGTTGCACGAAAATAACCCTTTACCACCCTCTTCTTTAAGGACATATATACAAATCAAACTAGTTATCATACAAGTGAACTTCATTCATACAAACTTCTTAATTGAATATACTCTAGAAATACTCAAGTTATGCCTTTCTTTTACCCTACAACTGCATTTTTTGTTTTCATATTTTTGGACCTCTCAACACGTAGCTTTTACAGAGTTATTTCTCTACAGGTACACCAAACATACAAAAAAAAAATTGTAATCTCACCACATTTCTTCACTGATAATCTTAATTCTTTTTTTCCTCTGACTTAACCTTATCATGTGTATGAATAGACTACCCACTGATCACTTACACACATGCAATCACTACCGATTACATAATTATTCTTTGGAACAATACATTTGGCCTTCACAGATACTCGCACCTTATTACCTGAGCTATGATATGACAGATACAATAGGAACTGGGTTCCCAATTACCATTCAAAACAATTGTTGTTGGTAATCTTATACAGCAGATTGTTGTCTGTGATTCTGATTGGCATTTATTTATTGAATACTGTAAATTCAGAAATTATTGCGTGCATTTATTATTGCGATTTTGTCATTTATGACTAAAATGCGATTTGAATTTTTGCGATATCGAGAAAAACCTGTTTAATTCCTATAAAAAGATTAATAATGCGAGTTTAAATTATCACAATAATAAAAACATCGCAATAATTTCTGAATTTACAGTATGCAATTCAATGGATTTTGCAATTATGTGCAGCAGATTTTGGTCTGCCATGTTACCTGTTGTGTCTGCAGTACCAATAGCTGGTAATAAATAGGGTGTGAATCACTAATGAGTATGCAATAATTTCTGTAGACCCATACATTTGGCCTTCACTGGTACTTGTAACACAATAAAACACAATTTATATTGATGCCTACACAATCATTCCTTGTTAAACCCCCTACATCTTTGGACCCATACATTTGATCTTCGCAAGTACTAACACAATAAAAAACACCATATGTATTGATGCCTCCCCAATAGTCCCACTGCATGGACCCTTATGCCTGGCCTTCACAGGTACTACAAACACAATAAAAACACCATATGCATTGATGCCTGACCCCAATGGTCTCACTGTATGGACCCTTATGCCAGGCCTTCACAGGTACTAACACAATAAAAACAACATATGTATTGATGCCTCTCCAATGATGCCACTGTATGGACCCTTATGCCTGGCCTTCACAGATACTCCTAACATAATAAAAACACCACATGTATTGATGCCTACCCAACAGTCCCACTGTATGGACCCTTATGCCTGGCCTTCACAGGTACTCCTAACATAATAAAAACACCACATGTATTGATACCTCCCCCACTGTACAGTTACCCTTACACCTGGCCTTTTTCAAGTACACTTCACATAATATTACAACAGATGTTACTGGCTTTGTTAACATCTTTTTATTATTGATTTTTCTTCCTGTTGTAATATTGTCATAGAAATAAAACATTTATTTCCTATGGGTTCAATGTTATTGTTTACAGTCTAGGGTAATGTCCCAGAGGTTCTCTGTAGGGTCAGATACAGATAAGGATATACTTAGAACTGTCAAGGCAAGTGTATATAAGATTATAAAGACACTAAGGCCTGATTAACATCAGTGGTAGATTCAGGGGGGATGTAAAGCCTGTATGCCCTCCCCCTTTTGATTTGAAAATATCATTCTTGAGCATAAAATCAACCAAAAAATTCTTGCCTTGCTCAGCTCGACAGTATATATCAATTTTTCTAAGATTACTCCCCTCCTTTCAAAAATTCTGGGTTTGCCCCTAAACATATCATGTCAAAAAGAGGCATACAACACTAACATTATATATTTAAAAAAAAAAAAAAAAAACAAGTACGTAAAAAAAGAAACATCAAACCTCAAAATAGATGACATTATACGGGAGATTGATCGGAGTAAACCCTGCGTTGTCTTGTAAAATGCAACTTTATGGCTCATTCAGATATATAATCTTTCATTTCCTAAAGTTTTTCTGCTTGTTTCTGCTTTTGAATTATCTTTAGTGTTATGCGTTACATTTTACGAAGCAATACTTTTTCTTTGAGTCTGTTCACTTTCACCATTATATTAGTGTTGTCAGTCCTTCCTTGACTGAACTATAACCTTATATGATTTTGGCAGTTCTGATTAGGCAATTTCAGTTTCCAAACTTTTTAACTATAAGGATAAAGGATTTGTTTCTATGTGAAATAAGCATTTGGTAAAGTTTTAGTGGGGAAATACATAATTACAAACAAAAAGGGAAAGTTCAAAGCTTTGAATTATATAAAAACACATTATTTGTAGGTATAGTTAAAAAGGACTGTAAAAATCCATTGAAATATTTCAGAAGATTAAAAATATGTTATATCAATATATTAAAAATAATATATATGAAAGGTAAAATTGATGTAAAATATTCTGTAAAGTGAAACGAATTACTTTATGATAATTGATGTTACAATCACTGCATAAAATAAACACTTTACATTTCCAACTTAAACATATTCATTTTAATTTCCTACAAAATGCTTTGAATTCTTTAATACATTATCTGCATTTTTAGAAATTTTTTAGGATTATCATTATTTTATATAAATCTGTGTCAAGTTCATTATAATTGTCAGAAGAAAAACATCACCTTTTTGTCTGTTGACTGATCGTATTTAAAATACATTGTTTAAATAGCAGATTTCAGATGAATATGTTCAATTCTTTCTAGTCCATTTTTAAAAATTACGAAACTACATTGATGAAAAACTGAAACTATTTAAACAAAAATCCAGAACTATTGTTATATTTGGATATTAGGAAATGTGAGTTTTCTTCAAAGTTTTTTGTTTCTTTTTGAAGTTGTCTTAAGTAGCAAAAAGATAAATATAAAATGTTTTTGAAGATGAATGTAAAAAAGCAATTTATTAAAAAATGTTGACAATTTACACTTTGATTACATTGATAACATTGATTTTATCTCCATTTTATCTGTTTTACATCCTGTATTGAGCCCCTCTCAGGTAAATAGTCATTAAAGCATGACACACCTGAGGCTAACTTTGAACTTTAACCTTTTATATGATGTTTAAGGAATAGACAACCATTGATGTGCTCACTGTAGTGATAATGAGAAATAGACACATGTGGAATTATTATAAAATTCTATACTTAAAACAAAGGACAGGTGTAGAATTTTAATTTCTCACCTTTGTACTGGTAGACAAAATTATGGATTTATCCCTTGGATTAAAAATTTGTCATCATAAAAGTGTCACACCTGGTTTTCATATGAGGCTGAATTTATTGTCATTTTTATAATTGTGCTATGATGAAGCATATGTTTAATTAATGAAGGATGAAATCAGGATTTAGATAGATTACAAGTTTCGGTATTATGATCCGTGGACGAAAAGAGGGGCAGAATTTTGCCTCTTGGTTCCTTGGATTTGATGGGGGTAAGTGGATGAAAATTTCTGTGATTATTATTTAAAAATATCTAAATAATTCATATTTTCTATATATAACTAATTATTCATACGAATCTGACCTAGGAAAACCTAAAAAAAAAAACTGATAAGAGTTGAGTATTTTTACAGTGATATATAAAACCATTAATGACATTATATTAAAAAAGTTGAGATAAAACTGAAAAGGAAATGAGATGTTTATCTTGTTGGCACCTGATATACATCGATGTATGAACAACACTGAGAAAGAAAACAATGCAGCATGGGAGGGGGTTCCTAATTATTGCAACTGCAGTGAAGAGGATTACTACATTTGGAACCATTATGCTTTTATCCATCTTTGGCTAGCTTTAATCTGAATGCTAAAATCATATAAAATTTGTGTGGAATGTTTGCTGAAACCTCCTCTCCCTTTTTAACTTTTCAAATGGCTACAAAAGTATTGGTAAGCATAGTACATTTTGTACTACATGTAAGTTGTACTTCTTCAGGAGAAAATGTTAATACAATAGATGAGTGGAAAAGATTGAAATAACTTAATAATGACAGAAATGAAGTAAGAAAATAAAGAAAAAAATAAAGATAATGGGGAAGAAAAAAAAATTTAATGATTGCATAAAGGGTTTTTTCGACAACAGTTATTCAAGCTTGTGGATCGGCTTAAGATGTCATTGATCCCAAAAGTTCAAATTTAACCATTGAAAATAAGAATATCAACACTGATTTAAATCTTTTCCCTGTCATAAAAAATCTTTGGTCTGCCTTGCATTGAAATACTAAAACAGGAAATCATTTTTTACAAATATTAAAATATCATGTTAAAAATATGTCATATAATACAATGAAAAAAATGTGTCAAAATAAAAAAAAAAGTCAAATAATACAATGAATAAAAACCACAAAAGAAAGATTAAATTCTTGTCTGTGTATTATCTGTGAACTGGGGGTGGATGGTATATTATGCCTAAAAATGAAAATTGAACTTAAAAGGCATCATAACTATCTCAGCTGTTCTCTGTCTGTTTTACTTTGTGATTTGTATGTCAACTTAGAGGCATTATAATAAGGAAATAAAATAATATTTTTTAAGCATCTGAGGCTTACAAGAAACTTTTTGTTCAGTGTAAAAAAGGCAATATAAAGATGATTTTAAAATTGATTGGATTTTCCTTAGTGTCCAGTGGCAGATATTCCATGCATGTTTAGGATTAGAATGTTTAGAATATTTACATGTATTATAGCATTTAATTAAGGAATCTAGAATGTGTGTTGACTTTGATGAATGACAAATTTAGACATCCACATAAGAAACCTAGTACATGTACATGTATGTGAAGTAATTAAGGAAATGTTACTTCTGTGGAGCACTTGTCACTTAGTCACTCCTTTCAACAGTTGTAGATTCTATGAACAGGTGTGTGACATGTTGAAAAAAAAGGCCATCAGGTTTGGAAATTTATGGCTTACTTTTTATGGCCTTTATATATATTGAAAATAAGAAAAATGTTACAGTTAAATTAAGATTGCACAAAGAGTCCCAAGTCAGAGGGAAGTGACTGTGAAGTAATACCACGATTTAACTATCAGATTTGAGGAAACATTTAAACCTCAGTTTGTACAGATCATGCCATAAGAAGGAGGACGGCTGCAGTAGATGTTTATATTTTCTGTGATGTCCTCTCCATAGTTCCTCACTAGATCGTCCTCTCCATAGTTCCTCACTAGATCGTCCTCTCCATAGTTCCTCACTAGATCGTCCTCTCCATAGTTCCTCACTAGATCGTCATTTACAGTATAATAGATAGTGTATTTCTCTTGAGAATAGATCTGATTACTCTTACCTGATAAAATCTATTTGGTATTTTATGGTAATTAAATTGATAGCAAATGTCAATATTTGTAGCATAGGGATCAATATATCTGAATTAGGTAATGGCTGTGTCTATATCATAGAGGTTACTGGGAAGTTTATATCCTGTAGGTGACTGATCGTTTTTGCATTATAATAAAAATGGACACCAGACTTTTCAATAAGGCCTGTTTTCACAGACCGCAATGACAGGAAATCAGAATAATGTGCTATTACAGGATTATGGACAACTTCATTGTTCATACATTATAAATTATGATAATTTAATTTCTTTCAAAGTTTTACTAAGTTATATTGAATTTTTACTTCAGAGGTCTATAGTTGGAATTTTTAGTCTCCTACATAAATTTGAGTTCAAACCGAGGGTGAACTGCCTTTGAGGTCTTACTTTTATATTGGCCTTGCATGTATAATGAAACTGAAATTGTACAATGCAATAAATTTATTTTTGTTTATTATCCTGCAGTGGATCTTAAAGATGGTAAGTTTTAGAGGGAAAGGGAAGATTTCTTTATACTTTTTATCTTCCTGTTCCTGTTCTATAGTGGCATGTGAGCTTCAATCCATATGCAGGTGTATTCTCAAGCTTTTATTTTTGTATTTTTTGGAAAATCTGTAGAATCATTTGCATGAATATTATACCTACCTCAGTTCGACCTCATTGTTTTGTTTTGTAACATGGTTTGGAATTTTTACCTCTGATTGTTATTCTTTCTATACCAGGGTAATGTTTTGTTGAGGATAGTTTACCTTGAAGTTGTGGTCAATCTACTTGAAACTGTTAAGTTAACTTGTATGATATGATATTTTATAATATATGCCAAATTAGGGATTTGACTAAGATTTTGTCGTTACTGAACACGGAAATGTATAGGGAGAGTGAATGTGGTGACCTACAAACATATGTTCTTGTTTTGTCTATAAACATGGTCAAAATTGCAGAATAGCCCTTTGCATTTTTTGTAAGAACTGAAGTTATATATATATAGGCTGAGATAACACATATACCGTGGATATATCTCATACTCATCTGCTCATACTAAAATACATTTATAGTAGCTAGTACAAATTGCTTATTGTTTATTTATGTTAACAGATTTCTTGGCTGTTTTATGGTCTAAATATAACAACATAATTATATACATGATAATAAAAGGTGGTCAGTTATTACTTTATATAACCTACTAAAGTGCTTGTCATCCTATGGTCTTTATTGACTAAAGTAAGGGAGGTAACAATCTCATTCCTCATGGCAATTATATATATTCTTGTTAACTTATATTTGATCAAGTCTGTCTTTGAGAATTGTATATAATAAAGTATAAAATATATAAAAGGACCTCAACTTGACAAGTCTGACATATATATTTTCTAAAGCATTGGACATACCATTGTAGCTTAATATATTCCATTAAGGTTTGAGTTCCTCAAAAACCAGTTTAACCCTGCCACACAATTATTTGCTAATGTCTCAAGTAAGAAATCTTGTACATGATTGTCTTAATATGCATTATCTTAATGTTTTTTCCCCGTTATTTATAGATTTTGGTGTATGGCAGGGTTGTTTCTTTATAGTTTATGAAGACTTTTATAGACTGACATAATCACTGAAGACTGTATGCTGACCTCTAATATTTTTGGGTTACTGACTCATTGATGTATACCCCCATATCTCTATTTTTCATACTTTTACTTAGAAACTTTTAAGACAGAAATGAAAACCTGGCAAATCCAAAATTAATATGGATTTTATTAAGCACTGTTTCTTATACTTGGTATTTGTTGACTAAAACATATGCATCTTCTTGGAATTGTGAAATCATGTGGAAACATGTTTATTCAGTAAATTGTTTAGTATATATTTTTTGGGGTGAAATATATGCATATATAACAGCTGACTAAATCACTAGGAGTAGCTAGTTGGTGTCTTGCTACGATAGGCGATAAACCTACTTGAAACGAAAGGCAGTTAATAAAATTGATTGTAGGAGTTGTGAAATGTTTCGATCATTGTATTTATCAGTGATTACATGTATTTTTCTGTGATGAATCACTACATGTAGACAGCTGTGAACTCGAATTATTAATCAATGGGAAACTAATATTTTATCAAAATATTTATGTCATCTCAAAAGTTATTGAAAATCATATAAAAATTATGATTGTACATTTTTTGTACTCATTAGGAATTTTTTTTCTAGAGAAATGATAATGATTTATTTTGGTAAATATGAATAAAAGGACAATGTGAGGTCATTAACATTTGTATACTGCAGCTTAACAACACAACAAAACAAGAAGAGAAAGAAATAAGCTATATGTCAACATACAGGTTACAGAGCACTCACAAACACTTGTTTAACCCCTTCACATTCTTTATGTGCCTGTCCCAAGACAGGAGCCAGTAGTTCTGTGGTTGTCTTTGGTTCATGTCTGTCATATTTGTTTTTTGTTTTTCATAAATTATTTTGCTATAGATAAAGGCTGTTACTATTCTCAATTGAATTGTTTGATTTTTTTCATGTCAGGACCTTTTAAAGCCGACTATATAGTACAGGTTTTTCTTAATGTTGAAGGGTGTGGGGTTGCCTATTATTGCTTACATCCACTTCATTTGAACTTTGGTGGATAGTTATCTCTTTGGCAATCATACCACATGTCCTTATTTTTATATATACAGTCTTTAAGTTTAACCCTTTGACTGATGTCTCGACCATAACTTAAGCTTGACATATCATCTTCAAGTATAGATGAATAGTAAACTATTTGATGTATCCCACTAAAATGTGAAGTTCCTTAAAGTTAATATGTATAGTTGATATAAAATGAGGAAATAAATATATTATGATAAACTTTGTATGAAAAAATGTTTCTTTTTATCAAAGTTTCAGTTTCAATTTCTTATTTCCAAAAACTATAGCTGTAATATGATATATTTGTAGTTAAAATTTAAGTTCCATTGGAATTTTATAAGTTTATTTTATAATATATTTTTTTAATTATTCAAGAAATTTTCTGAATATTTGAATAAAATTAAATGTCACATATATAGGTTATATTTTTAGATTGACCAATATTTTCATTTTTATATAATAAGGTTTTGAATTACGACCTTAATTTGAAAGATGGTATATTTCGCTGTTCAGGGTCCCATGATTTTTACCTTCAGAAATCGGAATCAAAATACAGATTGTAATCCGTAAGCCCTACTTTATTGCTGTCTTGTGTTTCAAGGTATGAATATGATTTAGGTTTTAACATTATTTTCTATTAGTCATCATGTTTCCTCAGAATTGGCATGTGCATGAAATATTAAAAATACTTGTTTTAAAATAATTGAAAATGTAATTAAAAAATGAAAGTCCCATGCTAGAAGAGACAGCAGATCCCTGTGCAAACTTAGGACCCTGGCAATGCACACTCATTTGAACCCCTGAAAAATGCCATTACAGTCCAGTGATTCAGCTAGACCCACCTTTCTCTCGAAATGTCCTGAAAAAATTTGTAAGTTTGTAAGTTATGATAGTATGACAGGAGTTATAGTAAGTATTATAACTTACAGGAGTTCATATTAGTGCAGGTCCAATGTCCTGGACCTTTCATTAATTGGAGCATATGTGATCCCCTGTCTTTCATCAAATGCCATACTTAGTATGGGATCACTATTTGTTCAAATGTCTGATTACAATTAAGAAAATTGTCTTACAATATAACTTTATAAATGTGACCTTTATATGGGTATATGGTACAAATTCAATTAACTATACAAACTTTGTTATCAGCTTTATTGAATAATCATTTCTATGTGATTAGATGATAAGATCTTTGTTGATTTAGAAGTCCTTATCTCAAATTATCTCCCCTGATCAAGACAAAATCTCTTCATTTTAAAATATTTCATCAATAAATCTAAGGTAATTAAGAGGAATTATGTATTTGTTTACTGAGATATTAATTCCACTGTTAACATTGGGGTTTAAGTTACGAAGGCTTGTAACAATTAAAGTCAGACCAAAAGGCTGCTCTTGACGTTCAAGGTGTTGGAATTTACTATGGAAAACTGGACCATAGCCATAAAGGGGGACATGAATTTGTCGATTATATGTAGATTGTAAATAACTGAAGGGTTACAGTTAAACACAAACAAACAAAGTATTAACTATCATTTTCATATAACCCAGCCCTTGAGTATATGAAAATAAGGAGATGATTGAAATTATGAAACAACTTGAATATCCACAATAGTCTAAATGACGTTCATGTAGATGTATTAACTTATTTCTTAATTAACAATGGAAGCATTTTATTTATTTGCTGGATTGAACTTTCAAATCCTTTTATATTTTTGAGGTAATACTTTCTTCTGATGTATTACTGTGGATTCTGTATTTTTCGTCGGATACCAATTTTCTTGGATTTCGTGGGTACAGGTGAACAACGAAATTAAATGTCCAACGAAGTAAAACATGTTTATTATGCTTGTATGCAGACTTTGTCAAATGACAAAATCAGATATCCACGAAAATACAATTTTTCCTTCATCCACGAAAATTGGTACCAACGAAAATAAATAAATCCACAGTATTGAGTTATGCTCTAACAGGTTACTTGTATTGTGTTGAGGTATGAGTACGGGAGGGGGTGGGAGAGGAGAGAAAATTAAAATGTCAGTATAGTATCTTTATTATGTCTCTTTTTCGGTTAGACTTTTGACAAGAAAAAAAAACCCACCAAATTACGGTTTGAGAAAACATCAGTGACATTAATTATTGAATAAGACCTTAGGGAGGCATGCCTTGACCTTGTTGTAGAGTTTAAACCCTTTAGGTCATTAGAATGTTTAATGCTGTCAAATTCAAAATAACAACATTTTCATTTGATAACTTGCATATTACATCATATGTATTGCTTGGCAAAAAAGAATTAATGTATATAGCCTATGAAAAAACACAGAACTATAAAACATTAAGGATTACAAGCATGAAACCATCAATATGAAGAACGGCGATAAACGTGCTGCTCAGTGCTGGTCATCACCCATTCATGTTTAGTGTATTCACGTACATATAATCCATGTTTCATTTTTAGTGTAAACCATAAAATAGTATGTATTTTAGGCCATTAGCTGTCATATTTAACCACTATAAGACAATATTACATGTTTATAGGTGTATACATCATCTTAGTCATCATTAGATAATGTCATACAAATTAATACACCTTCATTTTTATTTTCTTGTCCAGTTTATCATTGTGATTTCAGTAAGAGTTTGACAAGGGTGGACAAGGCAAATGTCCGTAGGTTGTTTTTACTATGAGGTTACATGCTTTTCTTGGTATTCTAATAAAAATTCTTTATTAAATTATTGTTTAGAAGGATAAAAGTAATGAATACCAACCCTAATCAAAAGGCCAGTACATTGCAGATCTATGGGAAAAGTTAACTGTAAATTCTGATTTAAAAAAAAATAAATTTTGATACTGCGATAACTCAGTGACTTGTTACGTAGGTTTCGCAAATCACCATAATACAAGGAGAACAGCTAAAAACTAAAAAATAGTATGATTTTGATATAATTTTTGATGTGCAGCATTTTTCCAAAATTATAATAATTAATTTAACATTGTGTCCATTGTTTAAGAATTGCAGGCAGGTATCTGAGACTACAAGGGGACACTACTCTGAGTGTCAAGTTCTAGTTCAAGTAATTTATTGTTTTACAATTGTTATTGACTCTACAGTTAGCCATATCTTACTATTTAAACTATCAATTGATCAAAAAATGACAAATCTGTTTAATTGATAGTAGTTATATACTAAACTGCTGATTGTATTGTTGAATTAGGTACAATATTTATGTTGTATATCTAAACTGAACAATCTAAAATGTCAACAAGGATTGAGACAAACCGCGTCCATCGGAATGCTAAATACCGCCATTTCTGGGCAGTCGTTTTCACTGCTATGTGAAGGGATTAAATTAATGTAAGCTAGATGATATGGACCAGATGAGAAGTTGTTGCTTAGGTAAATATATGAGTTTATCATCGCACTGTATCTATTTGAAATGGCTCATCGTTTGGCTCTTTGCCTGTGAGAAAAGTGAAAAGTTTGTTTTGAAGTTTAAGAGGTTGTGTTTAAGTACTCATAAATTGTCAGTCTGATATACTCCAGCAAGTGCATTTTAAAGTCTTGTTCAGCTTTCTATTCAAAAATAGGAGTTCAGTACTTTCTGAACAATATACTATGGTTTATTAAGTTGAATTGTCAGTGAAATGAATTTTGTTTAATGTCCTGCAAATTGTAGTCACTTTTTACTTTATCTTTATAAGACTTTTACAAATATGTATGAACAGTCAAGCCTGCTATGAAGGCCTGTCTTTATGCATTTTTAACCTCAGTTCAAGGTCACATCTATTTTAAGGTCATGTTTCCCTGGTCCAAAGAGTGACCTTTATATACTGGTTTAACTGTATTTGAATACACATTCATAGGACAATTCACCGTAATTTAAAACCTAAATCTGTATGGATACCACTGATGTGCTTAAGATATGCCACCAGAGGGCAGTGATTGCTGAAAGTCTCTTAGCATGCCTCAGTACATGATAATAATAGTAGGTGGTCATTTTGGCGGAGTTTAATGTCTGTGGTGTTAGGTACAACACTGTTCTTAATAATTTAATGGCTATTTTATGTTTAGAGAAACAACATTTAATTATATGGACATTATGCTGAAGGGTTTAACCATGGCATGCTTAATTCCCATATTTCAGTATTATAGGCTTAACTGGTCAACCAGGCATGCTTTATTCACATAAACGATTAATATTGAATTTGAAACTGAGTCTTTTTGTTGATGTGACATTTAAAAATATATAATCGTATTCAGGGATGGAATTTAAAGATTTAACAAATGTTGCTAGTTGGGCCTGTATTTTTAAGCCACCATTTTATACAGAGACAATCTATGAACAAAACTGTAGTAGCCTTCTAGCAGGCATCTCAGGTTCACATTTTGCAGAATCCATTAGGCCAAATTTGATATGAAATTGTTGTCCTGAACCTCTGATTATATGCATCCCTTTTGGTCCAATAGATGTTGGCATGTGTTTGCAGTTGAAAGTCTTTACTGATAGTCTAACAGATGCCAAACAAATCTATCATCCTTTTTGGTCATGTACTTACAGTCTTTACTTATATAGGCAAAAAAAATCTTAATTCATAAGTACAAAAATTAAGCATTAATGATTAGGCTTGAGTCACCTGCCTTTTGAAGTCAGCTTGTAAACCTGAATAAGAATCTGTATTTGGGTAATTTAAAGTTAGAATATATATATATATATATATATATATATATTTCTCTAATTCTTCGTCAATTTATCCCTTTCTGCACCCATTGTATAAAAAAAATTTAATCAACGTGTGGTTCGTTTGATCTCAGTTCTTCATTGGTTAAAATCCGATTATGACGTGGAATTTTCTTGCTTTCCTCTGAATTTCCTATTGTGACGGCATGAAAAAAGGCGACCATGCCTGATGACGTCACATAGAAAGAGCACATCTTTTTGCAGATCATTCGAAAAGAAGGAATAAATTTGCCTGCGTATTGTTTGAAAATCATTTGAGAAACAGATTCCACCACCAAATCTCGTGTAATACGATATTTATCCACTCTCGACAGTTAAATTTTAAATTCGAAAATTTAACTGTCTCGAGTGGATAAATATCGTAGCACACTCGATGCAGTGGTAGAATATATATTATATGTTATATACGTTATCTATGCTGTTGTGATAAGGAGATCAGATACCAAAGGGGCAATCATAAACAATAAATGTAGTTTATACTGGGTTGCCTATAATTGCTTACATCCACTTCATTTTAACTTTGGTTGATAGTTGTCTCATCAGCAATCATACCACATATCCTTATTTTTATAAAGAACATACAACATCTTATTTTTATGAAGAACATACAACATCTCCTTGTTTTTATAAAGAACATACAACATCTCCTTATTTTTATAAAAGAACATACAACATCTCCTTATTTTTATAAAGAACATACACATCTCCTTATTTTTAAAAAGAACATACAACATCTCCTTATTTTTATAAAAGAACATACAACATCTCCTTATTTTTATAAAGAACATACAACATCTCCTTATTCTTAAAAAGAACATCCAACATCTCCTTATTCTTAAAAAGAACATCCAACATCTCCTTATTCTTAAAAAGAACATCCAACATCTCCTTATTCTTAAAAAGAACATGCAACATCTCCTTATTCTTAAAAAGAACATCCAACATCTCCTTATTCTTAAAAAGAACATGCAACATCTCCTTATTCTTTAAAAGAAATTCAACATCTCCTTATTTTTATAAAGAACATACAACATCTCCTTATTTTTATAAAGAACATAAACATCTCCTTATTTTTATAAAAGAACATACAATATCTCCTTATTTTTATATAAAGAACATACCACATCATTGTAGAGAGTACAAACAAATACATACAAAACAACAGTTCACCAACATTATAAGAAATCATGTGACCAAGAAACCTGAAGATTGAGTAAAAGGAACACCACCAAAATCCAAGGTGACATCTCTCTATAAACAAGTCCTGCTTATCATTTGTTAAATTGCTGTTTAGATCAAATGTAATGTAATATGTTTCAATAATGATTAAAATAAACTTAAAAATTGTTAAAAAAGAAGATTTTAATTTGAAATAATTTGTGTAAAACAAACTTTAATCTCCCAGGTATATTGCCTTGTCAATGCAGAATGGATTTTAAGGTTGATATATCAGAAGTGTGTTATTATGCTTATTAGGTATAATTACTATTTCAACTATTCCTTTGTGGTTAAAGAAGGAGAAGACAGATTAAATCATTCCCATGACTAACATTTACATCAATCTGTCTGAGGTTATAATGGAATGCACCTTGTTATCATGATTTATTGTTATTTTGTCTGGTGGGAAATTCTATATTAACTCTTCATCAATGCAGTTTATGGACATGTAGCACTTAAAAGATCATTTTCAAAGTTTTTGGTTTGTTTTTGATTTTGTATTTTGTTTTTTGTCTGGTGGGAAATTCTATATTTACTTTTCATGAATGCAATTTATGGAAATTTAGTGAAATATCATTTTCAGAGTTTCTTAGTTTTTTTTTAGTTTTTTGCCTGAATTAAAATAGGAGTATATTTTTTAAAAGTAATTTCATTTTGGAAAAGAGGACCAAACCTATTTTGAAACTTCAACAAAAAATTTTTTTTTAAATTTAAAAAATCGGGCATGAAAGTAAAATATTTTGAAAGACCAGAAAAAGACAATAGAATCTAATAGTACTTGAATTGGCCTATATATTTCATTTAAGGGCATACGATACAGTAGCAGGGGCAGATAATAACGTTTTCAAAACTTTTCGTGTTGTTTTCGCGACGTTGGTAATCAGAACGTTGTAATTTCGCGATGTTTCTAATAAGAACGATTACATTTGGCGACGTCGCTTCAGATGTATTCACATTTGCGGAAAATCCACTGACGTCAAAATCGGCCAAATCACGAGAATTGTTATATTTATTCATTAATAAGGAAGTCAACAATATTAACTTCGAATTGGAAAAAAAATCAAATCCACATTCTTATTTTTGTATGTCTGTTGTTTCATATAGGAAATGAATACGAGATATGTAAAACATAAGATGTCGATGAGAGAGAACCCCAACTACACAAATAAAAACAATAAGTAATGTATATAGTAACTTTACCATTTGGCAAACTCTAAATCGTAATTAGAATTGTACGGATAAACAGAGACTATCAACAAAATGACAAAAAACGTAATAAATAATGACAGCGCATCATACTGTTCCTGACTTTGGAAAGGTACATTAAAGAGTTTAACGGCATTTTTTAGAATTTAACCCAGTGGAATATATATGTGTATGAAGAAACTGTCAGTTAAATGACACAGTTATAAGCCCCGTATTACAGACCAAAAAACAAAAACGCACCCGTTGATGTGCTAAGCATATCCCCATATGAGAGAGTAAAATCGGCACACAGGAATTAGGTATTTGACAGACCAGAGTTGCAACTCATTGATGTTCAGTTTCTGACCAAATACGAAGTCTTTTTGTAATGTAATTTCTCAGATAAGAAACAAAATATTTGTTAGACCGGACAAACAATGTGGTTGCACTCACTCCTAGATTGAAGGTATAATACAGACAAGTAATTCAATGATTATATGTACCGTAATAAAAAAAATATCCTGAAGACAAGCTTCGGTAACTAATCTATTGATACAGAATCATTAAATTTCATGCTCTAATATCGACTGCTGTACTTCCTATGACATGTTATACTACACTGTAATCAGGTAATGGACTAAGCTAAGCTAACCCGATTTAATGTGGGTATGATTTTGTGTTCATGTATGTAATGCCTATAGAGTAGGTCGTTAGTTTTCTTGTTTGATTATTTCACATTTTCATGTCGGGGCTTTTTAAAGCTGGCTTTTTCTTTTTCTTTTTTTTTTTGTGTTGAAGGCTGTAGGGTGACCTTTAATAGCGTTTATCTTCGTCATTTGAACTATGGTTGATAGTTGTCTCTTAATTTTGCAATCATACCAAATGCCCTTATTTTTTATATTATCCCCCTTACTTTATAATTGTTGCACATTTTGTCATGTCGGGGCTTTTGAATAATTAAAACTATGCTAAAGCTGTGTTGTCTATATGAATTTTATGACTAATGTCGGACAGAGATGCAAATTATTTTTTTTATTAGATGTATCTGGTTTTTTTTCCGAACATTTCTTTTCTAAAAGTAATTTACTAGAATACTTTTTCTATCCAAGTTTCGTAACAATTCATAAAGGTTTGGCAAATATTCTATGCTATTTTACGAGTAACCAGCTTTATTAATTTTCATGATTAATATCATTGCTTTCAAAAAAAAAAACCTTGGCTCTACCACTGAAATTGACAACGTAGTAGTGAACGGCGGGAAAGATTTCACGACGTTGTAGCGAATAAAACTTATTTCAACGTAGTTTGGCGCCTTATTGGCAAACGTCCCGTTTGCCATTAAAAACTTAGGTTTATTGCTTTTATTGAAAAAACAAGCACATGGACCCCCAGTTTTTTCTTTTGCAATCTATCAAGTTCTGTTTCAAGAACGCTCCGCCAAAATTTTAAGAAAAAATCAACGATAGAATTTTTTCTGCACTTCTGTGTAGACACAAAAATATTTTCAACTTCTTTATTTCACTTGTATTAAAAGAATTCCGGATATAATTATTCATTTCAACCGTTATCTTGTTACAGCATGCTGATGCCATGGATCAAGGGAACATTATACAAAAAACCCGGTTAAATTATGACTGCTCGTTCAAAAGTATTGGTACTTTCCTTAAAAGTCCTTTTTCATGAAATTTCAGGGTTTTTCCTTCAAATATGCAAATTTCAAACCAAATTATCTCAAAAAGTAAGTCATGAAGGTATATTTTTCTTTGCATATTTCAAAAGAACACATCGAAATTGACCTTCTACCAAAATTTCAAGAAAAAATCAACGAGGGATCTCTACTGTATCGTATGCCCTTAAAAAGATTCCATTTTTTAAAGAAGCAGTATTTTTGGTTATGTGAGTTAATACATTAAATGATTTATTTACATTTCAACTTGTAAGATCATTTCAAATGTTTACAGTAAATCTGTTTAACTGAGTTCACGAGGGTTTACATGTATATTCAGAAATGTTTTCATAAAAAATTCTTTTATGAATACTGACAGTATGTGGTCCAAAGTTTAGGGTAGTGAGTTGTAAAATTTAATATTTGTCAACTATCAATTTTAAATTCAATTTCTCTTTTGAACGAGATTTATCAGGCTTAAGATTGTTAAATATTAGATAAGATGACACCTTAATATTTCCATTTTAAGCAAATACACTACACTCTTCACACTTAGCATAAATTTATGATGGCTTGTTATATTAATTTATTACGGCCAAACATTAGTTTGACAATTTATTATGGATAGACGTTACATTCATGATTTAAGACAGAGTTGGTTTGAAGGTAGGATCATTGCACTGTTTACTTATTCCAAAGGTCCGATGATAATTCATTTTCTTCAAAGGTCTAGGTCCGATGATAAGTCATTTTCTTCGAAGGTCTATAGATCCAATGATAATTTATTTTCTTCGAAGGTCTATAGGTCCGATGATAATTCATTTTCTTCGAAGGTCTATAGATCCGATGATAATTTATTTTCTTCAAAGGTCTATAGGTCCGATGATAATCCATTTTCTTCGAAGGTCTATAGATCCTGATGTCAGTGATGATAATTCATTTTCTTCAAAGGTCTTTAGATCTGATGATATTCATTTTCTTCGTGACCTGTATCTGTATTAGATTTCAGATAACTGTGTCACTGAGTCAACACTATTTAAAAATTCCATGGACTAATTTTATTTCTTCCTTTTGAATGACTTGCAAAATGAAATTATTGAGACAGTGACATAAACAGATTGCTTTAATAGCAGTTGACTGCATTCTAAAGTTTTGAACATATATGCATCCATGAAAAGGATCTAGTAGAGGAAGCAAACATAAAAAGATTTCTGTAACAATCATACTGCCTTAAATGCTTTCCCTTTACAGGACACTGGAGTTTATTGAAGGTTTTGTTTGGGGAGGGGTCTTATTGCTCACTCTGAAGATTTTTGTTTAAAATAGAGTTTTGTGGATTGGTTTTTGTCTGTTAATCTTCATTTGACATGGGTTTGGTCAACTTTGAAAAAGCAAGTCCCTAATTTTTTATGGATTTTTTTTTTGGGGGGGGGGGGGGGGGGGGATGTTGCTCAATTTTAAGATTTCTGTTTAGTGTTTTGTGGTGTGTTGCATAATTTTTTTATGGATTATTTTTTTTTTGGGGGGGGGGGGGGATGTTGCTCAATTTTAAGATTTCTGTTTAGTGTTTTGTGGTGTGTTGCATATTTTTGTTTGTTCATCTTCATGTTATACTTTGGCTTGGGCTACTTTAAAAAAAAATTGTTTTATCATAATAAAAGAAGGTATTTTATCTATCCCAATAATCATCTTGTCCTAGATTACCCAGAAGCAGTGACACCTTATACAATATTTGAAAGTTGTCATTTGTTACAGGTAATTACAATAAGCAATATACATCACTTAGGTTTGCTAGCCTTTGATGTTCTTTGATGTGTTGCATGTTTGCAGGTGAGAGTGTGATGTACACTTTAAACAATGAAAAAATGCATGTTATTATAGGAGGGGGCTCCTTGAAGGGGAGATACAATATTCTACCTTAATTACAGGTTGACAGAGTCTGTCATCAATTCTTGCAGCTGTTTAGACTAATTGTTTCCACCAATTTTTGAGTTGGAGGATAGGAAGTGGTCTTCTCAGATAAATATCATCATTGAAATGATTAAGATTTCAAATGATAATGTCAGAGCTAGGGATTGGCCATTTGCTTCAGGAGGGGCATTTTATTTATTGGTTGTTTAATTTTGCCTCCCAAACATTTGTCGAAAAGAATAATTTATCAGTCAGATTCTGGTGGGTGTTCTGAAGAAAATAAAAGGATTGACATTTATAATGTTATTGAAGATTTTTAAAGTTTAATAGTCTTTTGTGGTGAAATATTTGTGGTTTTTAGCTCTTCCTTTTGATTTTATTTTAAGCCTTTAATAACCTGAATATTTATAATGTCCTTTAACTTCAAGGTCTCTTTGATTTTTCGTTCATGTTTTAAAATTCACCTCAAAAGATTGCATTCGCATTAAATATTAAAATAAACATGAAAATAAGTTAAAACCTGGTTTAGTTTAGAACTTTGATGTTAGCTATAATGTTTTTTTTTAGAAAAGCAAAACAGGAAATCTTGAGTAAAATGTAGTCTTATGGATTAAAAAAAGATTGCTCAAACCTGCATCAGTTAGTAAAGGGAACAGGTAGACAATATTTTTTGTCATTTATCCCTGAGGAAGGATGTTTAAGGACCATGTCGTTAGGGTGTTCTTCTGTCTGTATGATTTTCCTTTAAAAATCAAAACTTACCTAGGGGATATTTTCTCTTTTTTTTTTTATCATAAACATGTATGAAATAAGGGGAAAATAGACCCCTCGTAAAGCTTTATGTAAATTAAAGAAACCTGCCATAAAGGAGTAAGTTCGGTATGGGCCATATTTGGCCCCGATTATAAAGTTCAATGTTACAAGATAAAAAATGTTTACATCCAAAATAGGCCAAGATAAGAGATTTTGGCGAAATTTTACAAAATCGACAGGATTTCAACCAAATTTAGGACCAGGAAACATAGCTAGAGCGCAGGCGTTGACAAACTAAATATTCAATTTAGACATTAAAGATGTCTTTACAAACATTATATTAAAAGATCTTTTTTGTCAACGTAATGTGCGCTTTATGTTTCCTGTCCAATAATCAATGGACATTTACCATTTTCATTGATTTTTTTGTGGAAAATCAAAATGAGTCCTCATAATTTGTGACATCATGAATAAAACGCAGGAATGTAAATTTTCCACAAAAAGGCTTGTTTCCTATCTAGTCACTGTATTAGCTTATTTAGCTATGATTCATTGTGATATTGGTCAATAAATCCTAATTTGAAATTTAAGCTAAAAAAGGGGGCCATTTTGGGGCCTTATTGAACCTACTCCTTTCTATGCTTTATTGAATACTGTAGTCACAATAATCAGACAAAGTTTTATGGGAAATAAATGCGGGTAGAAAATAGTAATGACAATTGAACAGAGCTGTAATAAAATCTTTTATATATACATTACAAGAGATAACAGGAATCAACAAAATTACTGCATAATACATACAATGAGGTGGAGAGGAGGGAAGTGGATCGTAACCCTTGGCTAGCGAAGATGAGTACATACAATGACCCAAACAACATAGTACATACAATGACCCAAAACAGCATAGTACATACAAGACCCAAACAGCATAGTACATACAATGACCCAAACAGCATAGTACATACAAGACCCAAACAGCATAGTACATACAAGACCCAAACAACCACCAACACTCAACCAGTTTAATGCTCTAACAAACTTCCCCCTTTCCCTATTTAGACTATTATGTCACAATCTTAAAAAATGAGAACACTATACTAGAAAATATGCACAGTCATGACAGTGCACATGCTAATTTTTGGGAGTTAAATTTCCCTACAACATATTGTACAGGACATGCATTTGTGATTCATCAATTGTCAGTTGTCAATTAAAATCACAATAATAAATAGTCATGCATTGAAAATTTAAGATATGTCATTTATTCAATGTTTTTTACTCAAATTGTTTGTAAGATTATTGTAAGATGATTTGAAAATGTATTAAGATCATGCAATTGTTGAAATCTAGACTAGAAGATGAACAAAGAATTAATTGTTACAGGCAATGATCAGAAAACAAACATGGCCATTTGATCATCCATTTGTTTAATATTTTGGATACTAATGTATATGTTACGCTCTTGACCTAATTCATAAACATGTTTAGAAATGATCAGAATTAATTAACAGGAATGTAATATAAATGCTGACAATCAGATTAAGAGATGAACAATTGACGAAATCTCATAGTAAACAATCGGTATACTGAAGCGGTCACCGAATCAAAGTTCAGTTGTGATACACGATGATATATCTATGATCCACCCCTGAAGCTATCTGTGTAGATCTTGTAATAAGATACCCTTTAACAAATATGTATGTTTTGAAAGATATTTTTTTGTAGATCTATATCTTTTTTATTGTTTTCTTGTATGAAAAAATGTATGATGACATTGGAGTAAAAAATTTAGCTCCTAAGGGCATTTGATGAAGGTATTTGTATTGGACACTTGAAGAAGTATAATAAAAATGTATATTGTTCTGTGGAATGTTCATCTATATTCTGATATAAACAATGAAAATTAGGTCAACCAGCCGACTCCCTCTTTCATTTTTTAATTTGCTCTCACTCCAAAGTCCTGGCCAATCATCCTGTTTTGAATCTCCATTCTCTCTTAATTTGTTCTGGTGTCCGCCAAGAATTCTGTTTTCCTTTTCTCTATTAATTTGTTCTGGTCTTTGCCTGATCCTCTCGCTCTTAACTTGTTCTGGTCTCCGCCAATAGAAAACACTGTTTTAAGATTAAGTGAATATGTACTGGTAATTATTTCTGGATTGAAAGACAGATGACTTGACTTTGGTCGTTCCATCATATCATGTCAAATGGAGTCGGGAAGACTTGTATATATACTGTAAAAATATCAGCTGATTTGAGAATTTCACTTCAAGGATACATGACAAACAATTCAAATTATTAATTAGCAAATCATTGGAAGAAAAATAAGTTCAAGTTGGTTTGCAATGTACTCACTTGAACATAGATAATATCATATTTTTATTTAAATAAACTTAGTAGGCCAAGACACAAATATAAAATTAAATCTTAAAGAAAAAACTCATAAATTAATTTCAAAATTTCTCGTGATATTTATAATGTTTTCTTATACTTATTTGCTATCTTTCAAATAATCCTAAATAGTTTTTGAGGAAAACGACCCCCACCTCTGATATTAGACACCTTTATAATACTAACTTATTACCTGTAATCTAAAGTCCATAGACAATTTGTATGAGCTGTCATTTTACTTGTCAACAGTGTTGTAATAGAGGGTTGTATAACCTAGAATTAATATCATTTTAGGGAATCCTATATCCTTATGTATGTATATATATAGATCACTTGGATAGATCTCATGTGAACTTAAGAAAATTCTACTCCCAATTTTTTAAATAATCATTTTAGGATATATGATAAATAAGATAAAATATATAATTTAGGAGGTTCACATATTTAGTTCAATGGGTATAAACAGCAAATTAAAAATATGATTTTAATGAAAATGTGGATACATTTATGTCTTGTTTCAATTTTCATGGTTTTAGAAAAATTTAGTACTTCATATGGGTACTTAGATACAGGGTTTCACAATTTACTCCTAACAAAAGTAATCAAAAAGTTGTTTTTCAGTTCCACTATTTAAATTTGTGGTTTCCTCCTACCCATGAAAATGGATATCCCACGAGTATTAACGAAGCCACAGTATATATATTTGACATATATTTTTGCAATGTTTGCTTGAACTTAAATACTCCTAGAATAAATTTTCAATTGTCCGAAATAAATTTAAGCTGTAATTTTGCCGAAAGAAACAATAAATCCAGAAGCTGTGTATTTAAACGATTTAGTTAGTTGTGTAACGTCAGCAGTTAGTAACGGGTTTTGTTAAGTCATTTACAAATATTGTTACGCCCCGAGTATAATTGGTAAATATTGACTTTCACTGATTTGTTACATTTAGCTTAAGAGTTATTGGCCTTTTCAAAACGTTTTGATGACTTGAAATGAATAGTGTTAAATGTTTGCATTTGTGATTATTCGTTATAAAAGTATCCTATTGAATAAAAACTAAAGCTGTTTTTTACCATTTTACACATGGTTATGAAAATAACACTATGTCAAGTGTAAGACGGGCGAATAATGTACCTTGAAATACTCGGGTATTTTAAACTGTTGTTACAGGGTTTACATAGGGGGAGGTGTTCTGTTTGTTAGTGTCTTAAGGTGGTACCCAACACCTTGACTTATATCAATTTGGCTCGTTTAATTTTCATAAAATTTTGACAAAATGTTTACTTTGACCCTTTGACAAAAATATAAAAATTTCAAAAAATTTGAACCAACCACTTTATCAGAAAAATTTCGTTGGTTATATAGCAGTTTGACAAACACTAATTTTGATCATTGAGAAGCTTAATATTTCCTAAACAATACAACGTGATTAAAACGTCTAGCTCATTTTTACAGAGTTATCTCCCTGTAGTGTTAGGTACCACCTTAATGTTATTATACTGGCTGCCAAGTGTTAGTTAAGTGGTGATACCTTCTAAATACTTGGAATTTTAGAACTGTTATTCATAATGCACTGTGTTCCCTTTTGGAAGTTTATTTTGCTCACATTTTCAGGACATAAGGTTTTATGACATTCGAGTACTGTGTTGCAAAATTTGAAGCTTGGGAAGAGACACAATACAATCTCAAATAAAAGAAAAACCTGTATAAATAATGAGTCTTTGAGTTTAACTAATATAAAAATGTTTAATTTGTTGCTCTAGACAATTCTGTTTTATATCTTTAGCAGAAGAATGTTGCCCTTATCAAAATGTTGAGATTTCTTTTTACATGTATTCAATTTCAATCAGAGTTTCTCAGTTCTGGTGAATTGTTTTGGATTAGGGGTAAATATATAGATAATTTTTTAATGCTTTTCTTACTTTTTTGAGGCACATGAGAGTAAAATTTTGTCCCCTCTGATATTTTTATCTCCCTGGGAAACTGTCAGAAATGTAATTTATTCTTGTAGCCACTGATTCTGCAAATGAAAATAAATGCGACCAACTATTAAATGTCCAAGACCAATGGAAATTTATATTTAAATTATCTATTTTCAGGTTTTGATCCAGTGATTCCAGCTCCGATACAGTTTGGTCCATCAGTGAAACCTCCTCTAAACAAAGATATAAATAGCAATCATAATGAAGGTGGAAGAGGAAGTCATGAAGAAAAAGAAAGCTCCACAAAAGGGGTTTCAGGTATGTTGTTACAACAATGTTTAATCAAAGGCATTTGTTATAAGCAGTAATTAGCCGGTTTGAAAGCATACAGTTAAACTCAATCCAACACTTCTTCTGAGACCATACTACTGATGCACAAAAATCTGATTTGAAAAAAAATTTAACCAGATTTGTTTTCATTACCAGATCAAGTTTTAACCCAACTTTAAAAAAATGTATCTTGATCTTAAATTGTTATTCAGTCATAAAGTTGAAATTTCTAGAGGTGCAAAAATATGCTTAACAAAATTATTTTGTTAAACAAAACTAATGCCTTAATGTTATGAACCTGAAATGGTTCCAGTAAGAACTTCCTCTTTAGAATTTCTTAAAACTATTATTGAAGGACACTAAACAGGATGAATAATGTTTCTTTAATTTCAATTTCGTTATTATAATGGTAAAACGTTTAAAAGTGTTATTTTATTAGGGAAACAGGGTGGAAAGTAAAACAAATTCTGAAATCATTCCTTGTTTTGTAACAATACCATGTAAAGTATTTGTTCTATATAAACACAATTTTTAAAATCAATTATGAAATGAGCTGTGTCTGATAGAAATCGACCTTATGCAAATGAATATCAATACATCTGTTAACTTATATGGGTTGAAAAAATCCCTACACTAAGTCTGAAACTGTTTGAAAATTGAGTTGATATAAAAACCCTACAAAACAGACTAAAATTAATCTTTTATTTCGTATTTGAATGTTCCAAAATCAATTTTTATACATGTACATGTATATGTGCACTTGCATAAGGTTGATTTCTATCCGACGCAGCTTAAATATTAATGTGTATTATTCTTTGCAGATATATACAAGGAAGCGTTTGAGAATGCTAAAACTACAGAGGAAAAGAAGTTCCACGGACGTTTCGATTTGTTTAAATCAGAACTACAGAAATCGTTGGAGAATCTATTATCCAGCGGTGTAAATCACAGTTACAGCAATAATTCTTGTAAGGGATTTTTCTGTGTAGATTAAGATTATTTTGCATAGATATATTGTAGCAATACGTACACACCTGATCTCTATTTGTCTGCCATTACTGGACATCACAAAGGTTCCCAAAAAAATGTTGATGTCAGAATAGAAAATATCTGAGGCCTCAAAGGAAAAGTGATTGTTGTATGATGTCAATAGTTCAAGTGTCACAGATTCTTAGGTCAAATGTTGCAGATTCCCGAATAGTGATAAGGTCTATTAGATATGCAAGTTAAATTTTTTATAAGGTGAATGCTCAGTTAGTCTCCATTGGAGTTCAAGGAGCCTGAAAAGCTATTATGAATGAAAAGAGAGATGAACAAAGGGAGACAAAAGTTTAGAAAAGAATATTATATATTTAGCAGATTACTACAAATTAATTCAGAGACCACCTAGAATAATTCCAATAGATTCATAAAAATAACCTGGTCATTAAAAAACACCACATCTAAAATTTTTGTGAAATTTTGCAGTTGGATTACTGTTGCAGCGATTTTTCGTGGATGCAGATAAACAACGAAATTTAAAGATCAACAAAGTACAAATTTTCTATTGACATATATATGCAAACTTTTTTTAAAACACGTAATCAATCCTCCTTATATTATTAAATTTTTTGTTAATCCATGAAAATAATGAACCCACAGTAATTTTTGTTTTTGAATGAATTATTCCCAGACTGTTTTTTAATTGTTTTAGAGTGTTTTAATTTTATATTACAGATAGTGATGTTTTAGTGAATTACAGAGGGAAGCTCAAAGATCTCATCGTCAGTCTTTCTCAAAGATTAGAAATTGTTATAGAAAGTAAGTGTATTTATATTTTCTGCCTTTGTTTTTTGCATGGAATTATCTCCCCTTAAAGTTGATAGTTATTTGTCTCTCAGTAAGCAGGGAAGTATAAGAAATAAGATGTGGTATGATTGCCAATGAGATTTCTCTTTACCAGAGACTAAATGACATAGAAGTTAACAACTATAGGTCACTGTGCGGCCTTCAACAATGAGCAAAATCCATACTGCATAGTCAGCTATAAAAGGCCCCCAATTGATAAATGTAATCAATTAAAAAGAGAAAAATAACAGCCTGATTTATGTACAAAACAATGAAAGAAGCAAATAGGAAACAGCAACAAATGACAACCACTGAATTACAGGCTCCTGACTTGGGACAGGCACATACAGAATGTGGCAGGGTGAAACATGTTTGACGGGTGCCCAACCTTCCCCTAAGGTTCATTTGGAGGTTTCATAAGTCTTTGAAAGAGAAAAAATTGTGATAAAACATTAAGTCTATGTTATGTGACATTTTCATGTAGAACTGCCCTTGCCTTAAAACTGTTAAATATTTCCTTTGGAAGGCAAGCTTGAAAATAACAAAACTCTAAATCATAGAGGAAAGAAATTATAATAAAAAGGAAGTTTCACAGAGTTAAATTGAAATGAAGAAAATTTATGTTTTGGTAAAATGTGCTAACATCTTTTATTGACAGGTTTTGATAGTACTTCAGATGACCCTTTAGAAACCTCACAGAAAGTTCGTCAGCTGGTTTCCAGACTGGTTACTGAAAGTGTTGGTGAACCACTCGATCTGGTTTGTTTTTTCTTAAATTTGTTGAATTAAGAAACGAAGACATATACACAATTATAAAATTAAGTAGTCAATAAAATTCTAAAACCCTTGTCCCTCAGAACAGGCAATACATGGTCCAGAAGGCCTGACTTGAAATAGGCATAAAATGTGGTTGGGTTGAACCAGTTTTACAAGTACAAAAACATCCCTCTTCTAAACCATATGTCGAAAAACTAAAACACATAATAAAAAACTAAAATTTCATGTAAAATATCATTTAGATTTTGTAAATATTTGTTTATTCCGCTAAATCATTTGCTCTGCTACACTTGTGCCTTTTAAAATCATCTGTTGTCATCTATTGAACAATAAGATCTGTATTAAGTTAGGCCTGAGTATTGATGTATGGTTTATGGCTCATATTAATGTGTCATGGGAAGAGAAATGGATTTGAACTGCATTGATTGTTATTAAAGTGATCCTGATTTGAATACTGAGCAGACATGTATGAAAAAAGTGAAAAGGGAAAAATATTCATATATTTTTTATTATGAATGAATATAAAGTACATAACCGTGCAAAGTCATTTTGATTTATGATGATAAAATTTATATGTCAGCATAAGCATTTTGAGAAAGGTTACATTATTGGAAAATATAGACTAGTTGGTATACAAAAGATGTTTATGTTCAAATTTAAATTGCCTCCTTATTTTTTACGCAGCAATTTGATTTTGAAAGACTTCGCTATTTTGAGTCAAGTAAATTTTCATATGACATCTGACAGATAAATTATAAATACCTCTTTTGTTCATTTTTATTGGAATTGGGAAATTTACCATAAATAATCTGTAACAAATGAGTTTTCTTTGAAAGCATATATATAAATGTCAGAAATAATTCAGGTTCATTTGAAAGTTTTGAAAAATTATGAATTGAATCATTTAACATAGCATCATTCATGTGGCATTAGGTCTGAATTCCTATTAAAGATATAACTTGAAATAAGAACTGTAGTAATACTAAGACGATATGATACATTTATATTTGTTATTGGGACATATTCTTTTTATTTCTATCTGTCTGTATGTTTATGTGTCTATCTTGCTCTCTTTATTTCTAATATGGAGTTGGTTTTGCTCATTGTTGAAGACCATAGGTTGCTTACATCCATGTCATTTGGACTGTGAGTTGTGCCATTGGCAATCATACCATATCTCCTTATTTTTATATTGCTTAAAATGTAGTTGTAAAAAAAAATTGAAAAAAAAATTATGAATTTAATTAGAAAAACAGGGGTTGTTAAGCAAAAATATTTAATGCATTGCCTTGGAAAACCCCTTGGGCTAACAAATTAAGAAAAAGTTGAAAATGTGAGTTGCATTAAAAGAAAATTTTCTAGATCTTTTTTGTAGATCTATACTTTTTATAAAGCAAATTTTAGGCATTCCACATATTTTTAAATTAGTTTAAAGATGATCTTTTGATATTTTCAAGGACTTTTGGTATCTTTTGATTGTCAAACATTTTGTAGATTTAAATTTCTGTATATTTACATTGAAAACCTTTACAATATGAAATTAGTTTTGATGTTTCCGAGATAAAAACTAGGTTTGTAGGGTAAAGAAACAAAATCTCTCAAAAATGGGGCCAACTTTTTTAATTGTCATACCTTAATACGACCAGGATTACTGATGTGACGTCTTCAAATGTGAGAGTAGGTGAATCTCTTGACATTTCTACCACTGAGAGATTAATTAAATCTCTATTATAGTATCATACAGTCCTACACACTGATAAGAGATACAAATAAATAAGGGGCTTTAGTACTTTAATAACAATATCGTGTATGACTTGTTACCTTAGTTTTGATAACATGAATGGTACAAATTTTACTGCACCAGATGCACATTTTGACATTCATTCTCTTGAATGATGCCCTAGGGCAAAATATTTGAAAATTCAAAACTTATCGAAAAAATGAAGAGCTTTTAAATCAAAAATGACAAAAAGTATATACCTAAAGCTTGGTAAGATAACAGAGCTATACATGAGGGAGATTTATATTCCTTGATTCAAAACTTTTAGGAATCAGTAGATTTTGAAAATTGTTAATTGAAATAGACAAAAATGGCTATCTTTCCTCCTCCCTAAAGAAAAATCTTGAGAAAAATTAGTGTACCTTAGATTTTCAATTTTCAATATGTCAGAAGAGAACCTTTGAAATTCAGCTGTTACAGAAGATATTTGATATATTTGAATTTTCATAAAAGGCAGCTGTTGTCCAAAAAGCAAATTTGAACAGATTACAGACAATCTTTATGAAATAATAGTTTTGTGTAAATATCATTAAAGACACCTGTCCTAAAGCATGTTATTTTTTCATGATAAATTTTGCAATTTTTAAGTAGATTTGGTTATTCTTTTTTTCCAAATATTTGATATAGATATTTCGTTTGTTTTTCTATATATAAAGAATAGTAAGATAATTTTAAAATCATGACAAATTTTCAACTCAAAATGTTCTTTTTTACTTATTTATGACAAAACAATAAATAAAAAACAAATATGACAGACACCAACTAATGAAAACCACTGAATAAGTACAGGCTTCGACTTTGGATAAGCACTTGCAGAATGTGGCGGTGTTGAACATAGATATAAGAAGATGTGGTATGAGTGCCAATGAGACAACTCTCCATCCAAGTCAAAATTTATAAAAGTAAACCAATATTTGTATACGCTCAACCCTACCCTAACCTGGGACAGTTGTGTAGCAGCACAACATAAGAACAAATTGTAAAAATCAATTGGAAATGGCTTGACTCATCAGATTGGGTTGATATCTTAACATACCAAACCCATAATATTTTGCAGCTTAATATGCATGGAAAGTAATTTGGGAAAATTGCAAATTTGTTGCTTTCTCATCCGTGGTGAACATTTTCTTTATTAAGATTCATGAATAAATTTATGAAATATGAAATATAACATTAATAAAACATATGTATGTAGTATATATTAAAACTGACTTCATGCAAGAATTTTAATATTTCATGGTCCAGTGAGCATTTTCCATGGAGCCTGGGTGATCTGTGAACCTTATAATTATATCAGCTTATGTTAAGGTCTTAGAATTGAATAGATGGTTCATGGATTATAAAATCTTAAGTTTCAATTTCAAAAGAATATGTTTGTCATCATCAGCTATGGTAAAATTTTGTTTACAAATTTGAATTTTGTGAATGAAACTTATTCCTAAAGAATGCGCTCTATACACCCTAGGAGAAGTTTCAATTGCCACATGAAATCTCATACTGTTTTCATTCACTTTTTCAGAGTATTTATTTTTGAAACCTCAACTTGGGGGTAATTGATTTTAAACATTTTGAAAGGATAGTATAAAAACTGTTTTGACATGCTAAATTTTTTTTAATTTCATATTTTGTTAAAGAAAAAGAAAAAAAATTGATAATGACTGTCATTATTATAATAGCTCATTTAAAACTATGTCAAGGCCTTACACTGGGGGGAAATATTAAAACAAAAATTGAAATTGATATAAAGATAAGCATATCAAAACAGAATGAAAAGTTGCACTTAATAATATTGACTTTTTGCTGCGCAATGTCTAGGATTGTTGGTTTTGTCTATTGAATTGGTTCACATTTTGTCATTCAAGGGACTTTTTTATGCCCCACCTATGAGCAATATGTTTTTCCTTCTGTGCGTCCGTTCGTTCATCTGTCCCGCTTCAGGGTAAAGTTTTTGGTCAAGGTAGTTTTTGATGAAGTTGAAGTCCAATCAACTTGAAACTAATAGTACACATGTTCCCTATGATATGATCTTTCTAATTTTAATGCCAAATTAGAGTTTTGACCCCAATTTCACGGTCCACTGAACATAGAAAAATGATAGTGCAAGTGGGGCATCCATGTACTATGCCATGAATGCATTCTTGTTTTGCTCATTGTTGAAGGCTGTACAATGCCCTGTAGTTGTTTTCATCCTGGTCTGTTGGTCTTTTTCAACAGTTTTCTCATTTTTAATCATACCTTATATCCTTACTTTTATTTTACTAATATCAAAATTTACATGTTCATCCCTTCCGTTGTTCGGAGATGCTGACATTTGCATGTTCCGGCATTTTTCAATGAATAATGTTTTAATAAAAAGGTTTGTTCTGTGATTTCTTGTTGGTGTAGGGTATTCTATTAAAATTTGATATTTTTTGTTTTGCTGCACAGGGCTGTTCCAGAAATCAATATATATGAATATCAGATGATCACCATTGACAAAAATTATCTTTTATTTTGCAGGGCTCTGATGAAGCTGTTTCAGATCTATCCTCATTGTCAGACGAATCCTCTGATCCTGTCAAGTCTTTCGAAGATCAGCTAGCTCATGCTGTTGTTACTAAGGTTAGTATTGAATCCTGGGATAGATCATGCTGTTGTAACTAAGGTTAGACTTAAATCCTGGAATAGCTCATGCTGTTGCTACTAAGGTAAGTATTGAATCTTTGGTTAGCTTCTGCTATTGTTACTTAAAGGTAAGTATTGAATCCTGGGAAAGTATAACAGTTAAATGAACCCTTAGCTGATGCTGTGTTTAGGTAAGCAATATATAAATAAAATTCATAATTTAGTTGGAGTATGTTCAATGAACTAAGCAGACTGTTTAATGAACATTGCCTTGGCCCTATGACGAATAGAACTTTTTTATGTTTGCATGGTTGAAAATTCAAATTAAAAAAAATAATAATAAAATAGCTTACATTTAGTGATTTATATCATTATTTGATGGTTTACTGTGCATTCTATACAAATTGTAAACCAACTAGAGAAATGGAAATGATAAAAATCTGTAAATAATACAAATGATCATGATTTAAAATCCAGTTTGATTGATTGATTGATTGTTGGTTGCTTAACGTCCAGTGGCAAATATTTCATGCTAAACCAGTTTGAGGGATGTAAAAATTTATAAAAAAATAAATCTTGAAGTAGTTATGGAGAAAGTGTCCTTCTATTAAGGGTTTTTCAGCCCCTTATATTGCTGCCATTTTGATTGTCATGTAAGTGATATACTTCATTTAATTTGGAATCTCTAAAAATAGAACAATTGATATTGACATATCTATGATATGTCTCATTAAATCTTAAACTTTTAAATGTCTTAAAACATATAATGATTGAAAAGGTTTAAAAGTTTCCTTTGTATTAAAGCTCTTATTAATCTGTATTAAAATAGTTCAATCTTGTTTTAAGAACTTGATGTAAATATATAGATATTTAAGGTGAAAGTTTTTTCTTTGTTGAACTCGATGTTAATGAAGAGATGTAGGAACTGAATTATACACATGGAATTTTGAAAAGGAGATGCTTTTGCATTTGTCTTTGTGAATGGTGAAATTTCAATCTGAACAGTGAATTTGGATATTAGTGAAGTGGCCAAAATGTGCATACATTGCTTTATTGTGTGGTTTTCCAGCAGCCTTAAGGAGCCAATGGTTACCAATTCTTTCATACAGGTTGTAGTCTATTTAAAGTGATTCTCTTTATTATGTATCTTGGCAAATAATTTTACAGGAAAAGATGTTTTTGATAATTTTTAGATTTAATCACAGTTATTTTGTTTTTTCATTTTAAATTCCAACATCATTAAGATAGTGTGGGGGTATAAATAAAACATTAAATGTCCAAAAGGAATGATAAAATAAGATTGAACATTGTCTAAATCTACTCTACATTAATGTTTTTCATCATTCAAATATGTTTGTGAGTACATTTGTTTTAGGCTACTGCATGTTGGGTATTTACAATCTGTGACCATGAAAAAACTAAATTATATAACTTTAAAATGAAATATTATGTTTATTTCTACCATTTCAATGATAAAATTGATTTCAAGGCAAAAAATCAAGCTCATGTCCTTGTGTCTGATTCATTTGTCTTTTTCAACAATAAAATATATTTAAACCTAAGACTTATTGAAATACTTAATTTTTCAATAATACTGTATGTTAAATTATTCAATGCTAATCCATGTCAAATAGTATGTATCCCTATGTCAAATAGTATGTATCCCTTGCCTGCACAATTGGTATACAACTACTGTTCACCTGAATATTGACCTTTGTGTTTCTAAATTTATTTCAATAAGTGTGAAAAACATGGATGAATAGTTTTGTAGCAATAGAACAATAGTGTTAATTTACACAGTGTTAAAATGTGTCTGATCTTTATCCTTTTATGAGAAGATTATCATTATGACTGTGTCCTGCAGGCACACAGGGCATGACAATTTAATTTTAAGTGACTTGAATGCACATGACTATCTAGTTAAAAGTTAGTAATAATAAGTTCTGTAAGACAAAGTCCACTTGAGTGAAATTCATCTTATGTGCTGTTTTGGGGACAGGTGTACTTTGGAAATTCATTGTTAAAAGTGGAGCTCCTTTACTGTGCTACTGCTGTTTTTTTAAAGACAAGGTCTACTTTGATTAAATTTTTGTGAGATGTTCCTTAGACCTCACATTTTGTGTTGTTTTGGTCTACTTTTAGAATAACATAAATTGTTGTTGAAAATGGAGTTCATCTACTGTTGGATGGCAATGCTACCAATATAATACATTATACTTAAAAGTGGAATTCATCCTCTGTTTTATTTTTGGATGACAATGCTACCCATATAATACCTTATACTTCAAAGTTGATAGTTGCTGCTGTGACAAATTATAAGAAGATCTGCAAATTAAAATGAACAAAGCAATGACATCTTGTTCATAGTATCTGATATGAAAGAGTTTTGATATTTGGTAAACATCTAGATAATGAGAGACGTGACATTTTAAGTGATATACTGTTTAATGGGTTTTATTTACAATGTTCCATCTTGGATTTTTTTATCAGGTGAGTTTGACTTTTTGACGAAGTACAATTTTCAAGCATAGTATTTTTTCTCGGGTGAGTAAAGACAGCAATTGGTAGGAGCAATTGACTCATATCATATTCATAATATGTCATTCACTATGAAACCATTGCTAATTTAATATTTTTGCAAACCAAAGGAAACATTACTTTGTTAGCTATTTTATCGTTTAATTTTGTGATAAAAGTTTAAAAAAAAAAACAAACACACAGACATTATTTCTGTAATTATCAAAAATGTTCTTACAAATCAATCACTACGCACTTTAATTTTATTTTTATAAATTTCAGCAAATGAAAGCTTGCCAGTCCAAGGGAAATAACTCAAATATTTTAAAAGACAAATTTTCTTGTTCATTGTAAGGGAGTTAACTCAGGTTGATAAATTTTGATTTTATTCTATTTCAGGTGCTAGAAAATCATAGAAGAGATCATCATCTCGACTTTTGTCTTGATGAGTTAGATGGTCGCAAAGATGAAGTTGACCAGGCACGTAACTCTTCAATGTCTGAGGAGAAAAGTGACAATGAAAAACAGTTTGACAGTGAATCGATGCCTAGTGATAATGAAAAATGTGATACTGTTCATAGTAATTCCACTGCCAAAAGTCATGTGACTAATAATGGCAAAAGTCATGTGACTAATAATGTGAATCAAAAAATAACTCTGCAAGATAGTTCAATGCAGTGTGAACCTTATGAAAACCAAAAAGAAAGCAGTTTTCGTGAAAGGCCAAAATCAGTGAATGAAATGGTGCAATGTGAATTGTATGAAAACCAAAAAGACACTAAATTAAGGGAAAGACCAAAGTCTGTGAATGAAATGGTGCAATGTGAATTGTATGAAAGCGAAAAAGACAGAATAAAGCCAGAAAGGCCAAAATCTGTGAATGAAATTGTTCAATGTGATATACGAAGTGATGTAGATAGCCTAGGTCATAGTGATTTAGATAATGAAACTGATTTATGTGAATCAGAACAAATAGAAAAATGTGAATCTGTAAAAAGTTTCAGTAGCTCTAGTACAAATGTTGAAAATGAATTTGAAAAATTACGCAGTTTTGCTATGGACTTGTCCTCAAGGAGTCAACCTCAGGTTCGTCAAGTGGAGGAGTATTTGGATGAATTGCCAATGGAGGAAGAAAAAGTTGATAGAACAGAAGGACAACAAGAATTTTCATCAAGATATGACACTTATGATCGTGTTCATGATGATACTCGTATTTCACTGCCAAGTCTTGACGATTACGATTACGAGTACGGGACGAGTGAAGTTGATCCTGATTTATTATCAATGAATCTTGCTCCTATAATTGAGGAAGATGAAGAGGAGGCTGAGGATGAGGATGATGACGATGATGAAAAAGAAAATAAAGGTCAAGGACAAAACTGGAAAGGCAACTGGATTTTTAAAAGTCCAGCTGGAATAACTCCATACAAAAATGTTGGTCAGACTAAAAAAGTTGAAGGACTATCACAAGTGTATATGACCATTCCTCAACCGAAAGAACATATGTCACCAAGAATAGGTCAAAGGTCAGTTTAAATCAAGGCACACATATAAGGCAATTCACATAAAATTCAATCTTTTGTGGTGAATTTTAACCTTTAACATGGTAAATACTGAAACATGTTGGTTATTACCTTGAATTCAAAATTTTTTGTGTGCATTTATTATTGCAATTTTTTTTAGTGCAAGATTATTTATTGAGATAAAGGAATTTGCATTATACAAATTACCTCAAAATGTGAGTTTTTATTTTTGCGAATCCAATCCAGTCACAATGCATAAAAACATTGCAGAAATTTTTGAATTTACAGTATTCACTTAGAATTTCTTCTTTGTGTATTGAATAGATATAATATGGCAAGGTTGTAAATCAGTGTTATCACTTCTAATTACCAGCAATCCTTTTGATTCATAGTGAATCACTCCACACCAGGAAAGGTGATTTTATCAGAATCACATTGTATGTACTCTGTTGTTGACTTTCCAAGTCTTTGAAAATTCGGAATGAATTTTATATAAACAGCCTATCTTAGGTCAGTTGTCTTCACTAAATTCCTGAAGGACAAATACAATTTATAAACAGATCTAGTATGTTCTCTGTGGTTGATAAAAAGGTCCGTAAACTATTTGGAATACATCTAAGATGAAAATAAAAAGATGTGGTATGACTGTCAATGAGACAACTCTCCACCTGAGACCAAATGGTGTAGAAGTATATCATAAGCCTATCAGGGATGATGTCTACACAAACTTACTAAAAGGACAAAAAAACATTTAAAAAAGACATGACTTCAGTAATGACTTCCAACCACTGACAAACCTCCAGATTTGGGACAGGTGCTTGAAAACAATTCACTGATAAACCACCTTCTTTAACATATCCAAGGGTATACAAAGAAATCCGAGGAATGAATTATATAATGATGATTCATGTATTTACATCATGTACATTTTAACTTGTCGTTGCCTCACGATGTAAGGAATTTTTTTGCATGTAATCAGTTTTTGGGTTAACAACAAAGTCATTTGACGAACTTGAGACATTTTAACGAATCATAGACCTTGAAAATTAAACAGAGAAGTGTTAACATGTTATCTGACATGTAGAGGTTATTTTCAATACCTGGATCATTGAGTTTTATTGAAATATAAGAGTTCTGAAAGTTCACTTTTGTTTTGAAATCTGATAGAAATGAAATTATGACACGTGAAAGACGATACCTAAATTTTTTTGGAACTTGTTCTAAATGAAATTTGATTGTAATTCGTGAACTAAATTATCTACAATATAACGAACATTTGTACATGGTGAAAATGTGTATATATTGTTACATAGTGTCACTTTTTAGCAGATTGGAGGATAAACCTCAGGGGTAAGATTTTTTAGTTCTCAGGCAAATTGTTTGAAAAAAATTTGTGTGGATCTGCATTTTTTTTTTTAAATTTTGCTAGATTATTTAGAAGTTTTCATTCAAACATTTTATATATATTCATCATTTTTATTCATTAAGATTTTCACTTCCTGGTTCCAAATGATGGAAACTAAGATTTTAATATATTGGTGCTTGGATATTTTTTTCCATTGGTTTTAAAGCTAGATTTACTAATTAATGCTGGTTATTTTATGTAGATTCACATTTAGCAGGTCATGTTCAACGTTAAGATTGTCAAGTTCTGAGATTAAAGTTGGCATCTGAAAATTACCGCTCAGCATTTTCAAATAGACCATTTTGCAAAACTATTCTAAATTTTGTTGAAAGTGATGCAATATAGATAATTTTGAGAACCTATACCCACTCTCTGACATCCAATATCATAATTTTTCACAGTCCTGTCTACTACAAAGAACACATACACTTTATGCCCTTCATTTGCAGGCACTGATTTCCCAAACAGTAGTTATTTTATAAGATCTAGTTCTCAGACAGCAAATTCACAATTATTTTAAAATTTTGTTTTTTTTTGTAACTTAACCAAATAATTTTGAGAATATAAAGAACAGTAAGAGAAAATTTATCGTACGTAAAAAATGTAGACCTTTCAAAGGATTAAAAATAAATATCTACTCTATAGAAATGGGAGGTAATTCATGCAGATCTATATTGTTAATAAGGGAATGAAAGGAACAAAATGTTTGTATAATCCCCTAAACACTGAATTACAGCAACTCACTATGTAGTATTACCCATATTCTTCCATCCATTATGCTAAAATCTTTCCAACCTTATTTTATTAATATTAAGCCTGTAGATTTTTGTTTTTTGGATTATACATGTAATGGTGTGGAGTAAATTTGAATTTCAAATTTTTACACATAGCTATCACAGGACTACAGCCATAATGCTTAGAAAATTTCATGAAATCGTACCAATTGAAAATATTTGCCCAATGGGGTGTATGCCTGTAACTATTGAGCTAATATTTGGATCATTAGTACTTTTAAAATAATTTGTCGTCCTGTCATTCCCAAGGCAGAGGTACTAATGTCTGCTGTGTATTTAGCCCTTTTACTTTTGTAACAACATGTTTACTACCAAATCATGTTTAATGGATATGAATCTGTAAAAAAATAATGAAAATACATTGATTTGTTATCGTGTATTGTTATGCGTTTACTTTTCTACATTGGCTAGAGGTATAGGGGGAGGGTTGAGATCTCATCATAACCCCGCCGCATTTTTGCGCCTGTCCCAAGTCAGGAGCCTCTAGCCTTTGTTAGTCTTGTATTATTTTTAATTTTAGTTTCTTGTGTACAATTTGGAGTTTAGTATGGCGTTCATTATCACTGAACTAGTATATATATTTGTTTAGGGGCCAGCTGAAGGACGCCTCCGGGTGCGGGAATTTCTCGCTGCATTGAAGACCTGTTGGTGACCTTCTGCTGTTGTCTGTTCTATGGTCGGGTTGTTGTCTCTTTGACACATTCCCCATTTCCATTCTCAATTTTATTGAGAAATATTTCTTTCTTATGCCATTTTGGGTTGTGCTATTAACAAACTTTATTTTTGATCTAAATAGTACATTTTGTGGTGCAGTTTAAAGGTAGACGCATCAACACATAAATTATATGCATCTGTAAGAAACTTGAAACCATTATGATTATGCTCTTACATTACAACAATGTTAGATAAAGGATTATATAATTTAGTAGTATGTATTTTACATATAAAGTAAACATTGTAAAAACTTCTTATCAAAGACTTTATTTGTTTGCATTCTAGTCACAAAGTTTTGTTGCTTACCTTTACAAAGATTTGACCTTATTTTGACCTGAATTAGAAGCCTTTTTTAGCAATAAACTTATACTGAAGTGTTTATGTGTTTAAATTGCATTCAAATTTTGGAGCTAAAATGGAGTTTGTGTTGTCAATTATTGCAATTTGTGTTGTATATTTTATTCAAAGACTGATCCACAGGTACTGTTTTGAAAATATTCACTGATGAATTGATAGCAGTTCTATTTTAATGTGACAACTATGTCCAATATCTTTTGAAATTCTGCAGGACCTATTTTTTTATTTTTACTTGATTTTGGCCTTTAGTCAAGCATTGCCATTGTCGGTTTACTCCGAGAGGATTTTCCCTGTTTAACATTGATATTTTTGTAAAACAAAAAAGCTATTGTTATTGTAAAAATGTTTAATAATCATTTTAACTTGCTTTCCTTTTCAGAGATGTGGATCAAATGTCAGATTTATCCGATGCAGACAGTAACCTTAGCGATGAAGAATCCTCCTTTTATGCAAATACCTCAGCAGAAATTTCAAGAATCAGTAAGAAACATGGAAAGAACCGAATGCGAACATCTTCCGTACAGACTGATGAATCTGATGTTGACGATGTCAGAGAGAGGTCTTCATCTGTGTCGAAATCTCACCTTGAAAGTAGTGCTGATGAAAGTGTCTCGTCTATAAAGAAAAAAATGATAGAGGAATATGTCCCAGCAGACGGCGAAGATCCAAAATTTGAAATCCCACCAGAAAGTTTAGAGGTGCCAGAAGGGGAACCTGCCAAGTTTTCATTGCGTTTTGCAGGCACAGAGCCAATAAGTAAGTGATTTGTAGTTTTTGCACGGCAAGTTCAGAAATTTTTGCAATCTTGTAACAATACCAAAATTGTGACAGGATAGGTTTAGCAAAAATAAAAGCTTGCATATTGAATTATTGCATTATTTGAGCACAGTTTTTTCTTAAAATCATAATTACTTATATCATATTTGTGTATACATACATTGTGCAACAATTGGAATAATAAGTACTCGCAAAAATGAATTTACAGTATAATATATTCAGATCAATAGTTTATGGTCAACAAATAATCATTTGTGCCAAAATAAAGTATTATTATGTCTTCCAAGACCTAAGAAAATTTTGTTGCAATTCTTAATTGAAAAAATTAAAACACAAAATGGTCACTCATATTTTGAATACAGAAAGAAAATGGTCACTTGCTCAACAAGCCAAAACATGGTTTTTTAATGCCTAGAGCCCTCATGAATTCTCAGAAATAACTGAAAAAATGGAATTTTTTTGAAAGTGTACAAAGGAACTTCAAACTCATCAACAAACATAACAAACAAACAAGTGAATACAATCAAGGGGAGACCACTCAAATTTGCACTGGGTAGTTGAAAACCGTGATTAGTTATTTGGTTGATTTAATTAGACTTTGTTCTGTTTTGACAACATTTACATCATTGGAAAAAATTACATATTTATTACAGTACTTATATATTATTTTTAAATTGTTATCTTTTGTAGATGTGTTTTGGTATAAAGTTGAGGATGATCTGGTAGAGTTGATGGATTCAGAACAATACACGACCAGTCGTGATGGCAATCATTGCTATCTTACAATATACAATCCAGTGAGAGCTGACGGAGGACAATACATGGCTATAGCTATCAATGAGAAAGGACAATGCTGCCAGTATATAATTCTGTCAATTAAAAGTAAGTTCGAAAAACAATTATTGTGGATTTATTTATTTTCACATTTTGAGGAAAAATGATTATTCCTTGGATACTAAATTTCTTGGTGTAGCCAAAGTCTGTGTTCAAGCCTGTAGAATATTTGTACATTGTTGAAGATTTAAATTTGTTGTTTTACCCTGAATAATCCATGACAATTGGTGCCTCATGAACGTTAATGAATCCACATTGTTTAAAGGAATAACCTTTGTCACGAAGCTATTGACCATTTAAACCTTTGTCACAAAGCTATTAACCATTTAAACCTTTGTCACGAAGCTATTGACCATAAGTTGTTTGTAAGCAAAATAAACAGTTTTGCTGGCTCTTAAGTGTGTTATGTGTACTTTTCACATAATTTTACCATGAGCTGACGCTGCTGTACTTGGAAATAATTTGTTTTTATGTCAACTAATTTTTGCTGATTGTGCAAAAATGTATTTTCATGTATACCTGATTTAGTAGTCTCATCAATTGTTGCATAGAAGCCTTTAGGAAATTTTGTTTGGTTGAATGCTACAATTCATTATAAGAACTAAAAAAATAAGTAATCCAATAATGATAATGACCCGACAGTTATATAATGATGGTGTTTCAGGTCATTATAGTGTAACTTGAATGATTTAGGCCCTTCAGAGTCTCCTACCTGGGAGGGCCTTAATTCTTTATACATTAAAAACGTCACAAATCCTGTCCTCTGATTCATGACCTCTGGAAGAGAGAGCCACTTCTAGCAGCTTGATTATATTGAGATAGCTTATTCGGAATGATTGCTGGGACACTTTTCCCTTTATTAAGCATTCAGGCATTATAATGTAGTGCTCTTGTGAGCAGAATATCTAATGACTAAATTATAAAGGTTAATGATAGGGTTCAATGTTCAATTGAAATTATGATAAAATGGATTCCATAGTGTCATTCATCCTGTTTTGTACTATATGAACAGTCGCATGTACTCCCAATTCTTCCATAACAAATCTAACCTTGTGATTAATTAGAGTTAAACAAAAATAATAAAATGTACTTCAAAATAACTAAATACTTTTAAGAAAGTATTCAAATAGCTGTTGATAAATAAGGAGTTGTATATATGATAAGGAGATAATTACACTACCAGAGAAGAAAAATATTGCAAATATAATTGAGTCATCATTATTACAAAAATGATTAAATTTCCACAAATTAATACTTTTAAAAAATGCCAGCATTCATGTGAAATAGTAATAAACTACAGTACACTTCAGAGTTTGCATGAAAAACTTAACAAATATAAATGTTGGGCCTAAAATGTCTGTATGAAATAAAATTGAGAATGGAAAGCATATTTGTGATTTAATAAAGAAAATGATTATTTATTACATGCACAAATACAATAAATTTTTCTCACTTTCAGAAAATAAACAAGAACTGAAGAAGCCAGAGTTTCTTAAAGGAATCCAGGATGTTGATGCTACTGAAGGTCAAACTGTCAAGTTCAGATGTAAGGTCAAAGGTTATCCACAGCCAAGAATATGTTGGTATAAAGATGGGAAGCTTCTGGCAAATGATGATTGTTATAAGATAGGTATGCTTTTTCCTTATATTTCATTAAAGACCCACTCTTAAGTGGGGGCTATATTGCAATCGCTTTGTATGTCAGTTTGTCTGTCCATCCATAACACTTATTTTTAACACTTTTCTCAGAAACCACTGAACAGAATGGCTTTATATCTGTTCAGCAGCTTGACAGTGATGTAAAAGTAAAGTATATGTGTTTTTTAGATCTGTTAGTAACCTTATTCCCATTTACTGATTCTTTAAATTTTTCAAAATGTTGAATGAATTTTTATGCCCCACCAACAAAAGTAGGAGGGGCATTATGTTTTCTGGTCTATGCGTCAATCTGTTTGTCCGTTCGTCCGTTCGTTCGTCTGTCCCGCTTCAGGTTAAAGTTTTTGGTCAAGGTAGTTTTTGATGAAGTTGAAGTCCAATCAACTTGAAACTTAGTACACATGTTCCCTATGATATGATCTGCCTGGTTTTAATGCCAAATTAGAGTTTTGATCCCAATTTCACTGTCCACTGAACATAGAAAATGATAGTGTAAGTGGGGCATCCGTTTACTATGGACACATTCTTGTTTTTTTTATTTTCACATTTTTCTCAGACACTGCTGTCAGCTGACAAATATTGAAAAAGGAATTTTGTTTGTTTTAAAATCATTCTAAGTTTTATTGACATTTTCCAATGTAATGTTTATACCATGTTATCGTATGATTGATGACCAGGATTCATTCGCCTCCATAAATGTTTAACATGTCAAAATTAAAAAGTAAAATAAAGGGGCATTATTTGGGAGAAAGATTATCAAATTAATCAAATTTAGTTGTTTCCAATTTTTCAAGGCATTGAAAAATTCAAATAAAAAATATGGTATTATTTTAGAACAAAAAAAAGTTAAAGGGCACATTATTGCATGAAATTGTGCTTTGAAAATTTTACATGGTCAGCTAAATGCCACTGTCTTAAAAGACCACCTTTCATATCATCCTGCAGCCCAACAGCTCAATTTGCCCACAGTGCTTGCCCTACAAAATTCATATATCGTCGCAGTAACAGAGAATTATGAAATGGCACTGTTTTTCTAGAAATTATAGTACCTCATCCATAACACAATCTTGAAAGAAAATCATTTCAGATGGTATCACCTACCTTCAAGCAATATAGCATCACATTAACATAATGCTAAAAGCCCTGGCCCAGAATACTGCCCTTCTAGACTTCGACACCATATAAACCAAAAGGTTAAAACACTAAACTCTGCCAGTGGTGTTTCTGTCTATCATTGTATTTTCCTATATAAGGACCCTCAGATTAGGTCATTCAATGTCATTAATCATTGTTAATTTGGAATACACATATTTGTCAGGATTTTCTCATCTATTTCAAATCGTTTCTGTGGTGGAATGTAAACTCAATACAGGTTTGATTATGAAAATATTTATTTTTCTAAATGTTTGTTTTGTTGTGACAGCAGATTAATTTAAATCTTGTTACATATGACAGCTGTTATGACATTTTTCACAAGGTATTAATAGTTTTACATTGTACATTTAGGTTAATAATTTGGAGGTTCTGACTGTGTACATTCTAGTTAATGATTTGGAGGTTTTTGTCATGTACATTCTAGTTAATGATTTGGAGAGTATAACTGCATTTGGTTTTATTTAGAAAAAAAAAGTAATATTTCCAGGATTTTTTTGCAGAAGACTGTTTTTATTGGACAGGGTAAACATTAGATTTGTTCTATTTGCAGAAAAATTTGGAAACCGTGATTATATTTTGACGATAGATTTTGCCTCAATGAATGATGATGCTGAATACACTGTTGTGGCCAAAAATATCGCAGGAGAAACTAAATCTGTGGCGCAACTGATAGTTGATACAGGTAAGGTTGCAGCATATTATGAAACTGTTTTTGTGGAGCCTTCGACTTTTGTTGAAAAAGCGAGACATAGCGATCCTACATTCCGGCGGCTGCGGCAGCGTCCACAAATATTCACTCTGTGGTTAAAGTTTTTGAAATTTTAATAATTTTCGTAAACTATCCTGGATTTCTACCAAACTTGGACAGAAGCTTGTTCATGATCATAAGATAGTATCCAGAAATAAATTTTGTAAAAAAAAAATTCCTGTTTTTCCGTATTTTACTTATAAATGGACTTAGTTTCTGCCAGGAAACATTACATTCACTCTGTGGTTAAAGTTTTTAAAATTTTAATAACTTTCTCAAACTATCCTGGATTTCTACCAAACTTGGACAGAAGCTTGTTTATGATCATAAGATATAGTATCCAGAATTAAATTTAAAAAAAAAAAAATCCTGTTTTTCCGTATTTTACTTATAAATGGACTTAGTTTTTCTGCCAGGAAACATTACATTCACTCTGTGGTAAAAGTTTTTAAAATTTTGATAACTTTCTTATACTATCCTGGATTTGTACCAAACATGGACAGAAGTTTGTTTATGATCAAAAGCTAGTATCTAGAAGGAAATTTTTATTAAAATTTTGTACTTGTTTATCCATATTTTACTTATAAATGGACTTAGTTTTTCTTCCAGTTACCATTACATACAGTCTGCAGTTAAATTTTTTAAAACTTTTATTAGATTCATAAACTATCCTGGATTTTTACCAAACTTGGACAGAAGCTTCTTACAATAAAAAAATTGTATCGAGAGGAATATTTTTATTTAATTTTTTCCTCATCTCATTTTTGTTGAGCCTGCGATTAACAGCAAAAGTAGGTGAGACACTAGGTTCCGCGGAACCCTTACGAATTTTTTTCTCCATTGATGTCAACAGATAGATGTCAATGTCTTGCTCTATTTGGTTATGACTGTAATGATATATAACGTAACAAAAAAATTTTCATCTTCTCACTGTGTTGACCCTAATGGCAAGAACATATTTATAACTGTAAATTAAGAAATTTTTGTATGCATTTATTATGCAAGATTGATTGTTACGATGTAAGAAAATGATGCATACAATTAATGGTATCAAAATGCGAGCTTTTATTTTTGCTCAACATATCCTGTTCCAATTTTCGAAATAATTTCTGAATTTAGTTCATATAAAAATAAGAAAATGTGGTATGATTGCCAATGAGACAACTGACCATCAGAGACCAAATGACGTGGAAGTTGTCATATTTGTTTCAAGTTCATTGTTTTGTCAAAATGCAGGCTGTCGTATATGAAACAATGCAATCCATGAAGCCAGCAAAGTAACAACACTTTTGTCAATATAATGGAATTTTACGTGACTGTCATACTAATGAGAGGTTTAGCTAGCTATAAAGCCAGGTTGAATCCACCATTTTCTACATAAGGAAATGCCTGTACCAAGTCAGGAATATGACAGTTGTTTTCCATTCGTTTAATATGTTTGAGCTTTTGATTTTGCCAATTGTTAAGGGACTTTCCGTTTTGAATTTTCCTTGGAGTTCGGTACTTTTGTTATTTTACTTTTTGGTAAGCTGATGTGCATGAAGCAAAATACCAATAATTCATCACATTTTGCATGTTAAATATTAAGAATTTTGCAACATTTGTCAATAATTACTGCATTCATCTTGAAATATGTTGACCTTTATGACAGATGTAGTCAAACCTAGCCAGCCTGTCAGATTACCAACATCATCCCAGCGTAAAGATGACCAACAACTGACCAATCTGAACAGGAAGTTATACGAGACAAAATCAGATGTCACTGATGCTGCAGAGGACTTACTCAACACCGCCAATGAAGTAAGATTTTAAAGAATTTTGGGTTTTAGGTTACATAGAATCTGTATCATATAATACAAAAAAAGGCTATCTTATTTCTAAATAAAAGTACATAATTTAGATTCAATCATTTTCATGGGTACCAATACCTGTATGTTCTATCCTTTACATAAAATTATAATTTATAAACTATATCATTATAAAATTGTTTTTCCTCTATATAGAACCACTGTATATATTCTATTATAAATTAGTATAACCAAGTAGACACATTCACTGCATGTTATAACTATAACCAGATAATTGGGCAAAGTCATTCAAATACTGGGTGGATTCAAGTTACTGTAAATTCAGAAATTATTGCGTGGTTTTTATTAATGCGAATATTGCAACTGGGTGAGTATCGCAAAAATAAGAACTCGCATTCTGAAATCTGATACATATATCTGTATGCAGATGTTTCTGAAATCGCAATAATTACTGCTGCATTTTGTCCATTCCTAAAAATCGCATTAATAAATGCATGCAATAATTTCTGAATTTACAGTAATAGGCATATCTTTTTTACACATTACTCCATTTTTAAAAAAGTCAATGCCTCAGTTTTACCCAGCATTTAACATTGCCATTGCTTCTGAATTTTAACATGCTGTATTATTTATTAATTTCTTTCATTTCCTTCATACATTTTGGTCCAAACCATAATTTTGACATTTGATTACTGAAAACAGCTGAATAAAAGAATGGAGAAAAACAACAAAAATGAATAATCTTACAGCATGCATCACTAAAGCAAACAGCAGAAAATATTTTGAATGATATTTATTGGACAGAATAGTTGTTCCTGAAATATTTTTTTATAACTTACATTGAACATTTTCAAAAATAAAATGTGCAAAGTTTTCTGCTGTTTTAAATGTATACTCACCTAACCGTTTAATTATACTAACAGTTGACTGACATCCACAAGAGCTTAGATGAAGTTGATCACATGCTTTCATCCTTTGAACATGACCTTGACCCAGCTTCTGATGTAACCAATAACAACTGGGCAGATACGGTTCTATCCCATAATTTAGGACATAGTACTTTATTGAATTATCAAAAGATGGTGAGTCGTGCAGTTTTTTGAGAATTCACTAGATGTTTCAACATTACCTTCTGTTAACCCTTTTATCCATAATAAAGCCTTTTGTAGCCTCCCTCTTTTCTCCATAATGATGCTTTTTGACACCTCTTGGTACATCAATGTTTTGCCCCACAAAAAAATCTGTATTAAAGTTTTTATTTTATTTAATGTGGTATGGGAGTATAAATTAAAAATGATAGAATTTGTTCATACTTTGCCAAAACGTAGTATATATTATGATATATTCAAAAATATAATAAAAATGATAGGTCACCGAGCATTTTCTCATGCTACAGGTTGTGACAAAATGAAACATTTTGTATGGATTATACAGGAAAAAAATCATTATGTGATTAGAAGCTAAGCTAAATGATAGAATTGTAAAATAAAATATGAGAAGATAGCTTTTAGAAAATGCTTTGAGAATATCAAAAGAAAGGATAGGGTCACCGTACATTTTTTACGGCTAAAATATAAAATAGCAAAATTTCATGTAGATTCCTTCAGAAAATGTACTATTTCAGAACTTCAGAGCTACCTCCCCTTAAAATGCCAATTTAAAAAACATTAAAAATCAAGCAAAAATAATCTAAGCTTGTAAAAATATTAATATTTATAAGTTAAAATCTTATAAATTTGTTCTTTTAAATGAAAATTCACATTAGTTATCTGCATTCCTGCATCAAATTTTGCTAACTTGATTGAAAATCTGGACCTTAGGTTCTCTGTTAATTACAATCCAAGATGGCGAAAGACACCCATACAACATTTTATTGAAATATCCTATGGTTATTTCCCTTTGCCCAATGGTCATATTATAGCAATAATTAATCACAAAACATTTCCCCATATGTTTAGATGTAATTATGAAACACCTTACAATGTGAGAAAATGCAATTGTGTGCACTTTTTTTGGTTAAAAAACGCAAGATTTGGTAAATCAGCAAAATTTTGTTTTCAATAACAATACTAAAGTTAAATTCCTAACCTTTTTTATTGCACAATTCTTATAGGCATATTATGTTGAGTAAACCCTTGCATGCATTAGGCTAATATTTAGAACTCCTCCAAAATTATTTATAGCCAAATATATTGTAGCGGGTAGGGGCTTTTCAATTTTTCTTTACAATATTATATCATGAACTCTTATGGATATAGATAAAAGTATCAATGTAAATTCCCTCCTGGAAGTGTTCAAGGAGAAATATTCCTTTGTAAATCTTTGTTGCTGGTGGTTTACATGAGATTTTAAAGGCACCAATCTGTTTAATTTCTATACTTAATTTTAACTTAACAGTTTTAGCTTGAAAACTGAAATTTACAACATTTTTTGAATTTTGGGATATTTTGTTCAAAAAGGATATTTTTACCTTCCTTGAAGAAATTTTTCTTTGGGAAAATTGTCATTAATGGAGACACTTCCCCTTACAAAACAATGTAAAATTTCACAGAGAGGTCTGTTACAATTTTTAGAAGAAACCATTTGAGAAAAATCATGAACAATTTGTTATAATGGAATAACGTTAAAAGATGCAAGACATTTTGTGGAAAGATGCATTGTTTATAATATGACAAAAACTAATTGACAATTCATCCAGTTTTAAGGTGATTTATTACAAATTATAAGATACTGTCAGTTATGTTTGTTGAACTTGTGTAGAAAGGTTACTGCCTAATTGAAGTTTATGGCACATCATCTTTTATCTAGAAATATAGTATAAACTTTTATCAATTGTAGAAAACAGCAGCTGAAAATGTAAGAAAAACAACTGGTAGGGCTATTGATCTTGTTGAATCTACAGACAGTTTAATTGACAACAATAAAATGGACTGCTTAGCAACTAGCACACCAAGGTCATCAGAAGAATCCATTCATACACCAAGGTCAAAGAAAGACATTCCAGAAAACAAACCAAAATGGTTACAATTTGTTAAAGAAGATGGTGACATTCCAACACATTCATTGCTATTATCAAAACAAAGTAATAAGACAAATGATTCATATTTCAATCAGCCAATCAAAACAACAGAAACTGGACATGTGCCTTTATCTGTTGACACTTCTCATCATGTGACTTCCAAGTTAGATGATTTTATTTCAAACACTTCTGTTAAACCAGAGACTGTTCATCATTCAAATGTTGATCAGATTCATTTGACCGTTTCCAAGGACGAAACTGATCATGTGACCCCAAATACTCAGCCATTAGATACATCTCTAGACTCATCAAATATTTCAAGTGATCTGAATGACAATGTCTTAGATTCTGAACCCCAAACTGTCAATTTTGGTGCAAAGCCAGTTCAAGCTGAATTCTACAGTAGAGACTACATTATAAATAATAAAAATACTCCCTCTAAACCTCCACGGAAAAAGTGGGAGGTGAAGACTGATCATTATTCACCTGGTGCTGAAATTGTAAATAAACAGAAAGATCTGGATAACGCTGAGGAAAAGGTAAGATATATTAGTAATTTGCAAATGCCTATGTAAAATATGACCTCTCTTTTCCAAAACAAATCAAACATCAAATAAGATAAATTTGTACTAATTCAGTTTAACGCTTCTTATTGAGACAAAACATTCTTAGATTTACCTTTTTTGTCGAGCCTGCGACTTTTGTCGCAGAAAGCTCGACATAGGGATAGTGATCCGGCGGCAGCGTTAGCTAACTTCTTAAAAGCTTTATATTTTTGAAGGTGGAAGATCCGGATGCTTCATACTTTGTATATGGATGCCTCATGTTACGAAGTTTCCGTCAGTCACATGTCCAAAGACCTTGACCTCATTTTCATGGTTCAGTGATTACTTGAAAAAAAAGTTAAGATTTTTCTTATGTTAAATTCTCTCTTATTATAAGTAATAGGATAACTATATTTGGTATGTGTGTACCTTGCGAGGTCCTCATGCCCGTCAGACCATTTTCACTTGACCTCGACCTCATTTCATGGATCAGTGAACAAGGTTAAGTTTTGGTGGTCAAGTCCATATCTCAGATACTATAAGCAATATGTCTAGTATATTCAGTGTATGGAAGGACTGTAAGGTGTACATGTCCAACTGGCAGGTGTCATCTGACCTTGACCTCATTTTCATGGTTCAGTGGTTATAGTTAAGTTTTTGTGTTTTGGTCTGTTTTTCTTATACTGTATGCAATAGGTCTACTATATTTGGTGTATGGAATGATTGTAAGGTGTACATGTCTAGCTGGCAGGTGTCATCTGACCTTGACCTCATTTTCATGGTTCAGTGGTCAAAGTTAAGTTTTTGAGTTTTGGTCTTTTTTTCTAATACTATATGCAATAGTTCAACTATATTTGGTGTATGGAAATATTTTATGATCTATATGTCAGTCACGCAGGTTTTATTTGACCTTGACGATATCAATGATCAGTAAAGAAGGCGAGACATTTCAGCGTGTGCACTCTTGTTCATCCATTAGAAGATGAATTATCATTCAATTTTAAATTTCATTATTTATAAGCAACATAATTTTTCAGATATACATGTCTGCAAGCAAGTTATCAAACCTTGAATCAAAACTTCATCATCTCCAACAGGAAGTTACCAGCACTCATTCTGGGAATAAAAGAAAGATTTCACACCTGGAAGAGGACATTGCTCAAACTGTTGCAGAGACTTGCCGTTCAGATCATGATGTAAGTCCTTAAGAGATGTGACATTCAAACTCATTAGTCCAAAATAAACTGACAATGCCATGGCAAAAAACAAAAAAGACTAAAAGACGGACAACGATATACAAAACACAAAATAAAAAACTAAAGAATGGGCAACACCAACTCCATCAAAAACTAGTAATTTTCAAAGAAATTATAACCTATAAAAGATTAAACTAATTGACCACATTGAAGTAATCTTTATGAAAACCTATAAACTAATTTTTGTAAGTTATATATATTGAAATTGTACTCATCTTATTTAAATGATGATTGGAATTTTTCAAATTAACTTTTATCTGTTTACAGATTGGTGCGATTGAAAGATCTGTTGAAGCTCTCCAGGTATCCTGTCCAGCTTCTCCTAGGTCTGCCGAGGATGACAATTCCAACATGTCCTCCCCAAGTTTGTCCATTGACTCCGGATTCTCATCAATAAGAGAGCGACCTCAGCCTACTGTCATTATTGGTACAACTGGAGAGGACGAGCTACCTGAAAGTAGGACAGAATTAAACGAGGAGACTGGGGTCGAGCTACCATCGGTAAACAGATTGAAGCAGTTGTTTGCACACACTCAAGAGGAGGAGGCTGCATTTAAGAGGGTTAGCATTGACTCACTTTTCCAGAAGTTGTTAGATTTTTGATCATTTGAAATATGGTGTTGGCCTTTTTCTCCCTTTGTTGACAGGATATTTATCATAAATACAAATAAATTCTAGTAGAATGCATGAACAAATATACATGGACATCTTTAACCTAACAAAAATTATCTGGAGTATTTTGATTGCTTGAAAAATGCATGAATGCTTCAATCAAGTTAATCTTTTCTTTTATCATTAATTTTACACTTAGTTGATAGTATCCATGAAAACTTCAGCACTTGTCAAGATTTTTCCAAACTAAAATCTTGAATTTTAAAATGTTGCCTTACAAGACCCTCAGTAGAATTAAGTTTTGCTTTTTACAAAAACTCTGTCTTATTTATCTATATACATCAACTGATAAAAAATATTTAAGTAAAAAGATTCTGAGGGTATCAAAAGTTAATTTGAATTTTGAATCTGTTTTATAGTAAGTTGCTGTCAGAATATTACAGTTCTGCAATATTGAGAGGGAAAATATAGTTACACTAATAGATAAATTGAGAAAAAGGGAAAATTAAAATCAAATGAAAGGTTAAAAACTAAATGAGTTATTAACAATTAGATTCTAAAAAAGTTTTTTAACCATTAAACTGATCAAGATGATTGATTCTGTAAGGATATCTGGACAGTTAATGTCAACTAAGTGTGAATATACCTTTAAGCTTTTGCTGAATATTGTCTGCTATAAAACTTATTGACAAGATATTTTTAAATATTTTTTGTATTTTTATTCCTGTAGAATCATGCACTCATGATTTTTTTCATGTTACATTTATGAACTCGATTTTATAAAGGAGAATTTTGAACATTTAAAGAAAATTCTATATCTTATTAAAATTCTATCAAATAAGGAAAATTATAGGGAAGTATAAGTGCATTTTAAGGACAACATACAAAATACTGTTCTGAATTTCACAAACGCACACCGGACTTTAACATGCACGGTAAGTCACTGAAACTAGTTGTCACATTATCAACGTGTTTAGTGTGAAGTCCATTTTGTTTTTAATTCTAGAGTGCAGTGAATTTGTCTATTCTTTTTAAACCTTATTGTTTATTCTAATTGTTATTAATTTTCTTCATATTGCTGCAATTCTTGGCATATGCTCTCTATACATTACTTTTCCATTTCAATATTAATATCTGAAGGCTGTTCCCATTTAATTATTACAGTAAAGAGGGTATTATTCCATTCATCTGCTACTATCAAGTGATTGATTGAATCTTCAGATGCCAAAAAGCATTTTTGCCATTTGTAACAGTTAAATTATTTTTTTGTGGGTAAATTATCAATGTTTTAATCATAATCCTGATGAATTTAACCCTCAGATATAAGACTGAATCAACATCATTTGATTAATAGTATAAGGTTGCAATATATTGATTTTTTTTGTTTTTTCAATTTTTTTCAATTGTAGCAGTATTTTTTTCAAATTGTTCCTCTGGGAAAAAATTAAATGACAAATTCATTTTGTTCCGCCTTATAGCTTAGTCTACAAATAAGTTTAAAGAACTAAGAATGATTTCCATTTGGTTTAATAATTAATTGACACATCTACAAGAACAAAATGAAAAGTACATCCCTGGAAAATATTAAAGAATACATTGTTTACGTTCATTCTCAAAATGTAATACTATGTCACTCAAAACTGTAGATGAGCATGCAAGGGAAACACCAGAACAAAATGTAGTAAAATTTCACTTGCTACCTTTAGTATAAATTGGAAATAGGGAACCCTTGACCAACCCTTGACCAACACTATTTCAATTCAGCCTAGCCCTTAGAAAACAATTTAACAAGCTAATTCCGCTACCTTTAGTATAAATTGGAAACAGGGGCATTAAATTAACCAATCCTAATTGAATTTGCCCAGCCATTATAGATACCTGAATACCTACCAACTTTCTGTAAAATGTTTCTCTAATAAGCCAGTCAGTATGTAGAAATCCTTACTACCTATCTCCTCGTTAAACATGAAAGTGGAACAGCCTTTGCATGTGTTGTGTGTACTGCATGTGATTGTATGTTTAAATTGTGTAATTTCCAGAAATCTAGTTTAGAAGGATCGGTAAGTAAAGAGTTATCACCCATTATAGACGTGACATATTATTACTGCTTACATATTAACTTTTATTTTGTTTATAGTTTAGAGCATAGCATTTTTTCAGCCATTAACAGAAGCCAAGTCATGTGACAGTTTTTATGACGGAAATTCATACTTGTTTTTGAATACTTGAATCAAAAAGAGGTTATAAGTTTGACCTTAAAGTAATTTCCACACTTTCTTTGGTAATTGGCAGTTTAAAAGTTCTGACAAGTATCTATTTTTTTTCTACTGAAGCCATGAGTTATCTATGATGAATATACTTTCCATTGTTATATATTCAAAGTATAAAAAAAAAAAAAAAAAAAAAATAATTGCCTAAAATTGTTTGGACAATCTGGAATCAATTTTGTTTACAGTAGGTATGACATTTGAATATAGCTTTTTGTCAGATATGGCTGGAAAAGTAGAGTTTATGCTCTTAGTTTAACAGGAAAATATTTCTACTCTTTCTCTCTCATATTTTATATTTTTAAGATGTAGATGCAACATTTATATGGAAAACATATGTTTTATTATTTGTTTGTTTATTTCCAATGAGAGATTTTAATTTAAATTCTTTTGTTCAGTTGAACAATCTAACAGAGGAAGGTTAAAATCAGGTTTACTGACTCGGAGGTGTTTGTAGTAGTGTGTGATTTTGGATAGGTTCATTAGAAATATTTTTCTGCTTCTTAACCAGTTTTTATGTTGTTAATTATAATTTAAGAGATTACATTTCACAAAAGTTATCATTTACTTATAGCATGATGTTTTGTAACATTTGTTAAGAATTGATTTAGAGATATCTTGTCATAATTATGAATCAAGATCAACAGATTTTTGCCATTTCTGTACATAAATGTGTCTTTGCTAGAGTAAAGAGCGAACTATTTCAGGGAAAAAAAGAGAAAATTACTCGTATGAATAAAAGATGATTTGAGGTAAATAAGGGAAATCACACTGACAATACAAAGTTTACCATAAATAGATACCTGTAAGGTTGCATACAGCCTTTTTATAGTATGAATAACTTTATTAATAAAAACTATATTAAACCTATAAGGGAAACATACCCCCCAAAAAATTAGATAATTGAAGGATGTAAGATTATCCTTATAAATTCTTTTCATTAACAATACCTCAGATTTATTATAAGTACACCCATTGTTCATGATAATATGTATGCTAGTGTCAAATATACAGTTTAATGTGGAAAAAAATCATCAGTTTACATACTTTATTTCTGCACTCTAACCTGTAGTAATTTGTATGTTCACTAGTTTGATAACAACAAGCTCACCAGACAGAACACAAAGAAAACTAATTCCACTGTTTTATACTAATTGAAATGCTTCTACACAACACCACTTACTAACTTGGAATACGACATTGCTAAGCATTTGATGACTACTGAAATCCTAAGGTTGTGAAAAGCATAATTTAAAATTTTGTACTCAATGAGAAAGGTTGATCCCTACCTCCCTAAGGTATTAGATCTAGAACAGTTGAGAATTCCAGTAATATATGGATACTTAAATAGTCCTTTGAAATTAGGTTTTGGATTCTAGGACTATTCAGAAGGCTTTATGTCTGTTAATAGTTTAGGAATGATAAAACATTTGGAAATGGGTGTATGGTAAAGAAATCAAATTAAAAGCTGCATCAAACCTTTTATACAATTCAGTATTTTCAACAGACTTTGCAAGCAAAAGATGATAAGCCAATTATTTTGTGAGAATGTCTGTACTTACATCTGGCTTTTCATATGACAAAGTTATTTAGTTCCCTATTTTGTCTAGAAATACCATTATTTTCAATTTAATATGTTCATCATTGGTGATTACCTATAATAAGCCTCAGCATAGTAGCCCTTATTTCATATATTATATTCCATATATTACAAAAACATTTTAATTATTACCTATCAGTATAAATAAATTAGTATATAAAGTCGCATGTCTGAATAACAAAAGTAGTAAAAGATATGGCAATTTTAAGCCATTGAAGATAAATCACCCTCTACTGACAATCTAATATGTACCATTTAAGTTTCCATTTGAACATTATTTTTGAAACTCTGTTTTAAAAAAAAAAGGATACAGGTAATTTGAATGTTTGGATGAAAAATAAACATATGGAGGGTTGCAAAAGTGAAATGTTCATGAAAAGTTGATCATTGTCACCTGTTTAGCTATGATATTATACTAAAGCTACTTGGAAGAAATTAAGTGAGTGTACGAAAAAGTAATTATATATGTAATTAATTTTTTTGTAAATCTTAAAAGACCAACATTATTCTAAAATATGGCTAGTTTTCAATGATTTATTCAAGCAAACTGTAACTCAATCATTTGGGAAAATTCCTCTCATATGGGATTTTGGGTACAACACAGAAACCATAGAAACCTAACATAAAACTTAAAAGTTTGTAAAATGAAAACTATTTCTTTTCACAGGTTCATAGTATCACAGCCAGAACATTGGGGAAAGATAAAGTAGAAAAGATCAGATCCATGGCAAGAACTGTCAATCATCCATCTCCATTGGCTGCTGAATCATCCAATCAGAGCAAAACTGGAAAAAGTCAAATAACTGTGACATTAGCTCCTGTTAGTCATACAATTAATTATCAACCTCAGGCCAATCAGATATTTCCAAAAGAGAAAGGAACATATTTCCCTCCTGATCAACCAATCAAAAGGGACATTGCAAACAAAATAGAATCTCAGCCAATTAGCAAAACTAATACAAGTTCAAAAAGTGTTAGAGCTCCTCCTCCACCATGTCAATCAAACCAAAGCCAAACTCCTTCAAAAAATGAAACCAGTGATGAAACTACATCAGAGAAAAAGAAAAATTCCAGAATACGGCCTGGATGCATAAATGCCAGAGCGAAATTTTGGGAGAAGAAGATACAGGGTGATTCTACTGAAGAGGAATATCCATCAATGTTGGAGCAAGTCCCAGACTGAGTAACATTGGAAAGGTATACACTTTTTACCCCGTTTACCTTTTTGAGTTATTTAGAAATTGTTTCTTTGTTCAAATTGGCAAAGTTTGAAAATGTATATTTTTGATTTGCAATCATTTTTGCGTAAATTTTAATACCTCAACGTGTCTGTTTTATTTGTTTTCACTTTTTGAAATGATCAGATTTGTTTATTTTAGGCATTAAAAAAAATGCAAATGTTGACAAAATTTCAGGAATTTGTTTTCTAAACTGAAGAATTGTATTGTTTTTACCCAAAAGTGTCAAACGTTTATCAGTAGGTAATGACAATGATTATGAAAATAAGGAGTTGTGGTATGAAAGCCAATGAGACAACTATCAACCAAAGTTCAAATGAAGTGGATGTAAGCAATTATAGGCAACTTTACGACCTTCAAAAATGAGAAAAACCCATACCGTATAGTCGGCTATAAAAGGCTTATATGAAACAATTTAATTGAGAAAACTAATGGCCTAATTTATAACAAAACAATTTACGCTAAACAAAAATAAAATTTAAATTATTTAAAGTTCAAATTACGATAAAATCAACAATTTTTTCACTATTTTCACGGGTTAACGAGCAAAAATTGAAATTCCTTTTTAAAGGTATGATATGATTAATGATGATTTTTGCTTTAATTGATTTAAATTCTTTATTTTTCAGAAACTAAAAGAGTCTGCCACAGAATGAATACACTGTATCAAAGATTTGTTACGACACCTGCCAAAGATAGTCTCATAAAACAAACTGCCTGATTATCTCTCTTTCACAAGATGGTCTCATTTCAGTTTCATGATTGTCTCCCTTTTATGTATTCTTTCAAACATTAACTGAATCTGTTTTTCTTGTTTAAGGAAACAGTCATGTACTTAATGAAAATTTCTTTTAAGAAATAGTACTAATATAATTTTCTGTTTTAATTTTAACCAAGAATTCTGTATTGACATACTGGATGAATGTTGTGCACTTTTGAGATAAAAATTACAAAAAACATAACATTTAAGATAAAAGTGAAACTAGACAAGACAGTTCAATAATGTTCTCTGCTATTTATGAAATGTAACCAGAACTGATAATTTCTTGATTGATATTTTATTCCTCGAAATCTGTTAATGCATAATTTTGTGTCGGATAATCTTATTATGAGCATTCTAAAATATATAAGTGTACATTATTTATTTTAGGTTTCTGTGTGTTGTTACCTCTTGTTTTGTTCCTTTTTATTGTCCATATGTAATACACTTGTGTTTCTTACCGCCTTGCAGATATATGAAAAAATCCTTGATTATGTCCCTTACTATAACTACAGTCAATGTCTTCCCTTTTCTTGATAAATACTTTGATAAAGAAAAAAAGAAGTCTGGAGCCCAAGCAATTTCTTAAATTTACAGAAAATATACTGATAAAAGCTTTTAAATTAATTTTTTTTAAAATTGACTTTGACAGCTCCATATCGAAATAACATTATACTACATTTTTATATCAGTATAGATTTTGGGTCTTATTAAAGCTGTTAAAATGAATTAATAATACATTGATCTTTAAACAAACTTGCATATATCAGGAATTTGATTCTAAGAGGAGAATTCCTTCATAGAACGACATTGTAAATTTTGTTCTTTGAAGATTTACTGGCACAAAATTTATGGGCACATTTTCAGGGGAGGTAACACATGTCTACTTACTTTTACATCATAACCAGCTATTTCCCTTAGATACATTTTCTTCTCTTTAAGAATTTCTAGCACAATTCATGTCCAAATGGGGAGATAACATGTCTTGTTACTTTGTACCATCCTCCCTAAAAAAGCAAATAGGGTATATAGATTTATATTTTATATAACTAGCATTGCTCTTTAAAGGAACTTGCATATATCAGGAATTTTATTTTTAGGAGAGTAGTTCCTTCAGGAAATGAAATATAAAATTCTATTCTTCAAAGATTTTCTCTCACAACATTCATTTCCATAGTGGAGATTACACCTGTCTAGTTCCTTTGTACTTCTTACCAGCTCTTTCCCTGAAAAGCACATAGAGTATACAGATTTAGATTTGATATAACTAGCATTTGTACATATATATATATAAATTGTTACAACTGGCTGAGCCAGATATGATATTAAAAATAATAATGCAATATATAATATGGGTAATAATTATCATTCTGTTGTAACATTGTTATTGTTGTCATTGTTTGATATTAATATTCATAATTATCTCGTGAATATTCATTGGATATCTTATCAAAACTTTCTATATGATATGATATATATAGAATGTGCAATATTTTATTTAAATAAAAAATAACTAAACAATTATACAACTGTTGCTTTGTCTTTATTCTTTAATTATGCATCAATTCATCTATAGATATATATATGTTCAGATTATTCTGTCCTTTTGGTGTCAATTAGAACGTGTAAACCAAAAAGTCACTCCTTTGTTTCTTGATTATGATAATGAGTCTAAATTGTCATGGTGTTTGAATCATGAATAGTAGGTGATGCTGACCCTGATGATACATCTAGTCTGGCTCATTTTACAGTTCCAAGTGATTCCTTTAGTTTTTATTCCACTGATTTGTATACTGTTTATTCAGAAATTATGGTGTATAAAAATAAGAAGATTTTGGTGTGCATTTATTATTCCAATTTTGAAGAATAGACAAAACTGCAAGATTAATTATAGTAATTGCAGGAAAATCTGCATATAAAAGAAATGTATCAGATATAAATTGTTTTCTACTCATTCTGTTGGTTGATTACGTGTGATTTTGTCATTTTTGATGGACTTCCCCTTTTTGAATTTACCTTGGAGTTTGGTATTTTTGTTATACTTTCTTATTAATTAGATGCTTCCCAAGTCATTACTATTCCCATTAACAAACACCTCGCAATAATTTCTGAATTAACAGTATTCAAAATGAATTTGTAAGATTTAAACATTTGAAAACTACTGTCGCCTCTTATTGAGCACACCTTTCACCTTGATGACCGTGTTTATACCCCTGCTGGTGAACTATCAGTCACCAAGGGTATCCTCATTCACTACGTCTAAAATTGTCTGTTTATAAATTTTGAAATTGTAAAGAAACTAGGGTTTCAACTCCCTCAGGCAAAGTTGACCTTAGATGGATTTGGAAATTTTGTATGTCCTTTTTGGTAACATAGCTATTCGACTGTTTCGGTTCTTCTACATCCTTGGCTTTGAAATATTCGACTTTAAGCGTTCATGATGTAAGTAAATCCAGACAAATGCTTTCTAGACATGAAATTTATAACGCGTTTGGATTTTTTTTTATCTCTCAAGAACATAATTGCAATTGAAACTATTTGGTAGACAGATATTAATTGATTGTTTCAAGTAATCAAATTTATTCTTCATCTTGTGAAAAGAATAGACAATGATGAGACCAAAGTTATAGTTCAAGTCATGACTTTACAAAGTTCATTAGAATTTTTGTTTTTGATATTAGCATTGCAGGTTTGATTTACTTGTTGATTTTAGAAAGATTGAAACTTGTTCCAATTCATTCCTAATGAATCACCTCACAAACCTGGATATAGCAATGTTTGACATAAAGTATATCTATATTCATTCATTTGACGCCCGACAAGCAAAAGCAGCCCTTATGGCAAAAATGATGTATTATTGGATTTTTTATTACCTAAACAGATACTAATGCCATCTTAATGTAAACAATTTGACAACGATCGGTGAAAAACTAGATGAGAAATTTTAATTTTAATTCCACATAAAATTTGTTCTAACGTAAAAATTCAATATAACGTTGGAATCGTATACTTTGACGTCGATTTAAGTTTGCTGCCACTCACAAGGTTACTCCTCTCCTGGTGCTTGACAAAATGCAGCCTGATATTCCTTCCTAGCATATGGACGGACTTTTGAATATAGATATTCATGCCTGGAACGTGAAAGTCCGGCTGCAGGAATAACTTCTATTACAATTTCCATGTTTTCGTGAAGCAATACCATTAGTGTTCATGTGTTTGAGCAAAGATTTTAAATAGAACTCGCAAATATCATTAGTAAGCAAAAATACATCTCGACAAACCTCTGTCGTCAAAAGTATATGCATATCTGGTTCGCTTTCGCTCTTTGTGTCTTGAACGGGATTTATCTACGCCTTTTGATTTTAAATTAGCCATTAAATACATGTCTTTGCCTTCTTTTGACAGTTCACGCATAGAGAGTATATGACTTATCATTTCATCGTGTTCAAATTGGTTGATACATTTGGCAAGACAACCACGATCTCCAGTTATTTTGGCCATATTCAAACCTTCATTATTTATACATGTAGTATCCTCATTTTGATGTTGAACGAAAGCTGCAGCTGCTTGTGCAATTTCATCAGTTTCAGATATATGTTCGACAGGTTCTGTGTCTTCAAGTTCATTGCTTTCATCCTCAGCAATAACATTATTGTCTTCATCTTTGAATGCATTTGAAGGTGGTACATGTAGATATTCGCGATAAATTTTATCTAAATCCTGCAATAAACATATACGCATTAAATGTTTTCTAAACAAACTAAAATATATAGTTTTCTATACTTCAAATGTCCATGTAACTAGATTATACACCAATTTTCAAAGCTGTTATACTTTAGGTATATCATTGGTTTGTCAATTTGCTTGCTAGATTGGTTATTGCTGTTAAGTACGTGAACTGAAATGACATCTGTTATGATCAACATTTAATTCGAAACTCTTTCAAAAAGTAAAATAACAAAAGCACCGAACTCCGAGGAAAATTCAAAATGGAAAGTCCACAATCAAATGGCAAAATCAAAAGCTCAAACACATCAAACGAATGGATAACAACTGTCATATTCCTGACTTGGTAAAGGCATTTTCTTATGTAGAAAATGGTGAATTAAACCTGGTTTTATAGCTAGCTAAACCTCTCACTTGTATGACAGTCGCATAAAATTCCATCATATTGACAATGTTTGAACAAAACAAACAGACATAATAGGTAAAAATGTCACAAATAGGGGTACAGCAGTCAACATTGTTTTATAATCCTAATCACTATAAAAACAAACAAATATATAAACAAAGAAAAAAAAAAAAACATATAGACAAAACACACCAGCAAAAACGAAAGACAAGAACACAAAAATTTACCATAGCACAATAACACGATGACGTGATGTATAAGTACCGAGCCACGTCTAATGGACCTCACCAAAAATAGACTAAACTGTAAAAGTAATAATTTACACAAACAAATAAAAGAAGACTATAACACGTAATTAAGATGATAAACAATGTCAGTATCTAGAATCTATACCTAAAGACCATCGTGTATTATTCGTGAAGTTGATACGGAATATTTATCAACAAGGTCTTGGTATCTTCCGATGAACTTTTTTAGAAAAAGGACGAGACGTTCTTTGACATAACCTTGGTTCATCAACTTTCTGCTCAGACACTAGTGACGTTTTACAAAGTCTGAGTAGCAGCTGCAGGCTCCTGAATACCGAATAAGTTGGGAAATGTATATCCCATATGCAGGTGAAGTTGGTATATTGCTACTAAGGAGGGAAAAATTGATAATTTCAAAGTTATATCGTCTCATTTGTCATAGATTCTGGTACTGAGATGACCGCTGATGTCAAATTCGAGATATAAGTCTAAAAATGAGACAGAGGAAGCCGTGTCTGTTGTTTCTTGAATTTCTAGTTCTGGAAGATATATTAATGGAACCCAATCAGAAAAAAATGGATTGTTAATGGAAAGAACATCATCTATATATCTGCATGTGAAATTAAATGATCTGGCTTCTTTGATCTTCTTGTTTTTGACAAGTGTCTGCAGGAACTCCGACTCATATGAAAATAAGAAGAGATCGGCAAGGAGAGGCGCACAGTTCGTTCCCATAGGAATGCCGACAATTTGTTGAAAAAGTCTTCCTCCAAATTCAACAAATATGTTGTTAATAAGAAACTCCAGCATACTGATCACTTCTTCCTCTGTGAAGCATGTTTTACCTTTTTGTTCACTATTAACAAAATATGCCGTATGGTATCCCAAAGTAATACATTTATAGCGTATGCTACCATTTTTATGTTGAAAAGCATTGTGGATTATTTCTTGTAGACGATTTTTCAATTTCACATGTTGAAATGTGGTATACAGGGTTGAAAAATCAAAAGTTTTGATAGAACTAAGTTAAAACAAAGATCGAGATTTAAAATGATCCAGAAGTTCTTTTATAATCCACATATGGTTAATACCACTACGCGAGTAAACAGTTTCACAGTATTTCTGAAGACCCTCTTTCACTACGGACAGAATTTTTGTCAATCTTATGGACAGTTCTTTCGTCGAACATGCAGATGAGCCAGCAATGTACCGTTGTTTGTACGGAATTTTGTGAAGCTTAGGTATCCAATACAAACAAGGTACGTCCTCCGATTTGCTGTTCAATGTATTGTTCATTGAAGCCATGAAAGACTTATGATTCGCCAAAATCTCATCCTTGTCAAATGATATGTTTTTGTATGTGGGAAGACACTCGTAGTTGTACGATTTACATACAAATACAATATAATTTGAAACTTTGTCCACAGGAACAACAACATACTTATCGTGAAGAGATGATAGACATTTCACAGCTCCTTTGTCTCTGAAAACGGACTTTGGTCGATCATTCACACAGTTTTTCAACTTATGAATTCGACGTTTTATCAGAGACCTGATTGTTTTGACCTATTATGACAAAGTGTCCAGTTCAACTTCTCGTTTAGCTCATGCTCTGGAGTAGTCCTCAATGGAATCAATAATTATTTTGAAGTTATGGTTCCAATTGATGTGTTTGGGGTTCTCTAAATTTAGGACCATGAGATATCACCTTTCGAAGATGTTCATGTTGAATTATGTTTAGATCCCCAGTAATAACATGGTCAGAGGGACTGTTAATAAAAGGCGAGTGGGAACAGTCACATGTCAGAGGGTTTTGAGGTATTCAAGTGTATGTCAACATTAATTTACCAAATGCCTGAATTCACAAACTGGCTGTAGCGGTTCTTTTCAAGTTATAGTGATATAATATTATATCTTTTCTATGTTAATTAACATATGCATATATTTTCCTCTTACAGTTAAGATAACCCAACATTTTGAACACTTATTGCACCGCCCTTGAACTCAAGTAAATGTTAGATAATTGATTTATTTGTTTTTCGTTTATTATTATGCCTCCCGGGCCGTAACTGGAGGGGGCATTAAGTGTTACGCTTGTCCGTCCGTACATATGTCCCATAATTGGTTTCTGTCCTCTAACTTTAGTTTGCCTCAAACAAATGTTATGAAACTTATACACAATTACCACAATATACAGATTAAGTTCGAATTTGGGTGACGTCACTTTTACCTTTCTCGAGTTATGTTGAAGGCCGAACGGTGACCTATATAGTTTCTTAATATATCCACGTCATTTGGTCTCGGGTAGATAGTTGTCTCATTGGTAACCACAGCACATCTATTATTTCTATAATGATAATTCTAAATGAACAAGAATATAAACGTTGTAGTGCTAAGCATGCCCCACGCGTAATTCAACGTATCTGAAAACAGGAAGGGGGTGATTGACTGATGTAAAGTACTTTCACACGTTACAATGCACCACTTCTAACCTGCTTTCTAAAGTCATTCTATTCAGTAGTAGTCGACAAATGTTCGACAAAATTAAAAGGTCATTCCAAACATTAAAAATTCAAAAATTGGCAAACAGTAGGTGTCTAATAGATATGAAAAGTACCCCCACTGTACAGGTACCACTGCCAAACTACTGATCATGTATGAACAAGCGAATTAGATTTGCCACCGGATTCAATCTACCATGAGCAACACGACGGGTACCACATGTGGAGCAGGATCTGTTTACCCTTACGAAGCTCTTGGGACACCCCCGGTTTTTGGTGGGGTTCGTGTTGCTCAGTATTCAGTTTTCTATGTTGTGTTTTGTATACTGTAATTTGCCATGGCGTTACCCTTTTAGCTCACCTTGCCCACTGGACCAAGTGAGCTTTTCTCATCACTTGGCGTCCGTCGTCCGTTAACTTTTACAAAAGTCTCCTCTGAAACTACATGGCCAAATTTAACCAAACTTGGCCACAATCATTATTGGGGTATGTAGTTTAAAAAAAATGTCCGAATACCCCGCCTGCCAATCACCATGACCGCCACGGCTAAACATAGAATATAGGGGCAAAATTCAAGTTTTGTCTTATATTTTGAAAACCGTTATGAATAGAGAAATCTGACTGGTGCAGAAATGTTCAGAATTTTGAACTCTTTCAATTGTCTATATACGTCAAAATTGTCAGACGTCTTCTTATAGGAGTTATTGCCCTTAAATGACAAGTTTTACCATTTTTTTCATTTTTGCCTATTATCTTGAAAACTAAAATAGATACAGAGAAACATTAAATTTCAAAAATTATCAGCAAGACAAGTTCTACAAATAAGTCTGATAGTTGAAATCGTCAGCCGACTTCTTATTACAGTTATTGCCCTTTGATGATGATTTTTAACATTTTTTGCGTTTTTGCCTTATATCTTAAAAATTATAATGGATAGATAGAAATTTGAATAAGCAAACCTGATCAGCAAGACAAGATCTGCAATTAAGACAATATAGAGGAAATCGTCCGACGTCTCATTGGAATTATTGCCAATTAATGACGATTTTTACCATTGTTTTGGGGGTTTTGCCTTACATGATTAAAATTATAATAGATAAATAGACACTTTAAATAAAAAAATGATCAGCAAGGCAAGATCTACTAACAAGTCAAATTTTGCTGATATAGGAAGTAGACTGTCACTCTTTATAGGAGTGATTGCCCTTAAATAAGCATTTTTTTTGCCCTGTTTTGAGTTTTGAGCCAAAACTAAAGATGATAGAGAGAAACTAAACAGAATATTTGATCAGCAATATAAGATCAACAAAACAGATATTTTTGTCATTATTTCTATTCTCGTCTACAATGTTGGAGAGTGTCCTTTGTTGAATATACACATAGACCAAGGCGAGCGACACAGGCTCTTTAGAGCCTCTAGTTTTTAGACTTATGAGTTTGAATGTTCCATTTGTATCTTTCGCCTCTCTTCTGCTACCGGGGAAAAGTGTGATGTAACTATTTATCGGAAGAACTGACGAACATCGGTTGAAGTGCAGTATAGACCTCACTCGTAAATGGATACCAGTAACATTGCTTTGACAACATAAAAAGGAAAAATGTGAATTTAGATCAATGAGAAAATGTAATTTGTCAGTAATTTAATTAAAGTATATTTGGTATTGGATTGTCACTAAAATTTAATGACGCTGAAACAATTAATTTTGAATTCCCATGTCAAAGAATAAGAAACCTATGTAACTGTAAAAATAAATCTATACTATTAAATGAGAAGACCTCATTTTGTGTGTCACTTCTCTTCCTTCCACAATAAATTAATCATCATGCCTCTGTGTCCTATAGGTACCATGCATAGTCTCATTTGTCATCATCGCTTATGATTATTCCGTTTGGGTTATTTTGGGAGGAAAACGAAAATAAAGGCGTCCGGATATTGTTTCCGTCATCGGACGGACTTTTAAGTCATAGACTGGCAAGACTTCCGTTTAGGACTGTTTATGTAACTATAATTCTGTGTAATTTTAAACCGTCCTAAACGGAAGTCTCGCAATATCCCAGGGGTGGAATTAAAAGGATTAAACTTCTGTTTTTTTTTAATTGGACTGTCTGCTCACAAACTGAATAAAAAAAAAGTTTAATCCTATATATAATATATGACTTTTTTTTATATACATGCATTACGCATACAGAAATGTGTGTTTTCAGTTACCGGACCAACTTTACCTTAGACCAACCGACTTAAATTTTTATTGCCAAAATTCCGTCCTCATGAACATTTCTCATAAACTAATCCGTTTGAATAAATGTATAGTTCTGTCATATAAAAAAAGAAGATGTGATTGCCAATGAGAAAAATCTTCACAAGGACCAAATGACACAGAAATTAACAACTATAGGTCACCGTACGGCCTTCAACAATGAGCAAAGCCCATACCGCATAGTCAGTTATAGAAGGCCCAAACATGACAAATGTAAAACAGTTCAAACGAGAAAACTCACGGCATAATTAATATACAAAAAATGAACGAAAAACAAACATGTAACACAGCAACAAACGGCAACCACTTAATTACAGGCTCCAGACTTTGGACAGGCACACACATACAGAATGTGGCAATGCCTGTTGCCAAAATTCAAGATACATATAACCAAAATCATGTTTATTGTTATGATTGTAGTTTACTTCCTTAAAAATATACAAGCTTTGGACAACTAACTTCCGATTGTGATTAAATCAGGAATTGTATCTAGAGACGGACAAAACAGTATGTTTCCCAGCAAATGCCCAGAAATTCTCCAGTCATAAAATCTTTTACAAAAATTAATCCTACAACAGTTTACATACTTTCAACCACGCTCTTAATTCCCGCGATTTCGTGGGTGTGTTCTAGTGTTCTTTAACTTTATACAGTGCTTATCCAGAAGGCTTTAGCCTATTACTATACCAGTCACTTAAAATGTTTTACCCAATAGCAGTATGTTTTCACCTGTACAACCTGTTCAACTAGTAAAACAGTTAAGATAATTGCTTTAGTAAAAGGTTGCTAGTGTGAAGTGAGTGCAGTGGAATACAAGTAATGTTTACCATCCAAGTCCAGTTATGCAATGTCTATGTCATCATGACATCATAGACATTGAAATAGAATAATCACCTACAATAATATAAGGCACTTGATTAAAAAGGTCTAACTTGGATATGAAAACTTCTATCTTAAAGACATTTTATACATAATTAGTTCTAAACATTGTTTGGATGGTCAACAATTTATTGCTTTGATTTTTAACAGGCAGCTACTGTGTGATTTTAATTTAGATATTTTTTCTAAACCAATTACTTATCTGCTGGCATTTAAGGGAAATAATTTAAGTTCAATCATTGTATATAAAAAAAAAAACAATCGAAGATACCAAGCTTACGGTTTAGTATGCCAGACACATATTTCGTCTGCAAAAGACTCATCAGTGATGCTCGAATAAAAAATGTTGAAATTCCGAATAAAGTACAAAGTTGAAGGGCATTGAGGAACCAACATTTTGAAAGGTTTGAGCTAATATAAATTATTCCTTCGGTAGAAAATCATTAGTATTATGAACTATTCAAATTTTGTAAACAGATAATTTATAATTCTGACCATATCAATGATAATTCATGTCTGGGCTGATGATACCCATGTAATTTACAGAGGAACCTAATAGATTTACACAACTTTGATTGTGTCCTTTGATATATTTTCAACCGTTTTTTCAAAATTTGACTCACCTTTAAAATAAATTTCAGTGTTTTTCTTCCAAACACATGGTAATTGTAGAATAATCATGAACATAATGTGTAAAAAACACCTGAAAAAAAGTCAGTATTTAGGAAGTTAATAGTTGACAGAAATTTGTTTTGCTTTTTATAATGTGAATGTTTTCCTTCTTATATTAACAACTTAGTAATTATCCAAATAACAATGACGCAATAACCTCCTGTTAGAAAACAAAGCAATAAATTATTATTTCATATCCTAGTCAGACCTTTATAAACCAGTGCCTCATATCATAGAAGTTGATTATTTTATTTCGATTTCATGACAGACATATTAAATAACTCGACTTAGATGATAAGCATTATTATTATTTCACTGCGCTCGCTTCACACTAACAACCTTTTACTGGAGCATATAGCTAAGCTGTTTAATGTGAGTTGCCGTTCGTGTCATTTGCGGGATATTCTATCACGTTAGTGAAAATAACGCGTTATTATACTAAACTATCGCATTACTTTAATAAACTAACGCGTTATTTCTTCATTTTATCGCGTTAGTATCAAAAACTAACGCGTTATTACACAAAACTATCGCGAGATCTCATTTTTGCTATTTATTTGAAATATTATCAAACGAACGCGTTAATTTTCGTAAATAACGCGATATTTATTATTAACGCGATAGTAAACATAGCGCGTTATTTTGTAAAACTATCGCGTTTCTTTGTTAAACTAACGCGTTATTTCTTCATTTTATCGCGTTAATGTCCATAACTATCGCGCTAGTTCTACTAATGTAATTTAACGGGATATTATATTGGAAATACACGATACGTTTTGTTATTTTTTTCAATGTCGTTATCCAATCACAAGTGCTGTTCCTCTGAACCGAATCTGAAGAGACAGGGGAGATAACACATGAATTGGCTACTTTATTCCAAATGTCTTTGGCGCAAATTCATGGATTGATCAACCGGGCAAGAGGGATGACTGCTCCAGATCCCGAACACAAAGATGAGGATTTCGGCTCAGGGTAATACCTATTTTTCCTTGTTCTGGCTAGGGGTTTGAAAGTGCGTGGTCCATATGGGTTGATGCAGACGATGATGTTGAAAAAACACAAATATATTGTGGTTTTGGGACGGGATCGACAATATTTTTTAGACTTCCCCATTGACAGACTGGGACAGTACATAAAGAGATGGCATGTTAAGCTGTCGTTTGGACGTTGTTAATGGCTCTATGTCATCTTATTCATTAACCGTGTACATACCCATACCCCCCCCCCCCCCCCCCCACACACACACACACACACACACACACACACACACACACACACACACACACACACACACACACACACACACACACACACACACACACACACACACACACACACACACACACACACACACACACACACACACACACACACACACACACACACACACACACACACACGAAGGGATACACCTCAAACTATTGTATTGTAGTTGAAATCAATTCAAATTATTCAATGTTTACCTAAGTAAACGTTTGTCAGATTTTCCGTCTCTAAAATATCTGATGTTTCTAATCTGAAGCAATGATCTACTGTCTCTTTTATTCTTTGCAAAAATCTATCTCGGTCTCCGTGGATTCCAGCCATTTTGCTTTTAATGCCAAAACATGGAAATATCACAGGCTCTCATTGGATGATACTTATTCGCGTATAATTGCGATAGTTTTCATAAAATGAAGAAATAACGCGTTAGTTTAACAAATTAACGCGATAGTTTTACAAAATAACGCATTATTACTTGAATAAATAATATCGCGTTAATTATGAAAACCAACGCGTTAGTTTGATAATATTTCAAATTAATAGTAAAAATGAAATATCGCGATAGTTTTGTATAATAACTCGTTAGTTTTGGAAACTAACGCGATAGAAGGGAGAAATAACGCCATAGTGTATTAAAGTAACGCGATTGTGTAGTAAAACGCGATGGAATATCACGAAAACGACACGAACGTACGGAAGCGTATTTGGGCCTTATTAATATTGCTTTATAATGCAACATTTGCCTTAATTTTCCATGTGTTGTGCATTAGTAAGGCAAAATACTGCAATAATAATGCGTAGTTTTCGTGATATAAGGGTTGACTGATCTCTTATTTTAATTGCTTTCTTTTCTTATTATTGTATCAAGGCATTATTAATATTCGCCTTAATATTAAAGAATTTAAATATGCATTACTTATGCTTGTCATTCTATTTGTAAGATGAAATGATATAAATTTTCAACAATGTTTTTCTTTAAAAAAGCAATTCATCAGGCTTATTAACACAATTTTGTGTATTGTGAAATTATAAGTCGACTAAATTTTGTCGAGTTTTGCATTGCCTCATCATAATTATTCCCAACTGTGCATTATTTTTCCAGGGTTATCTGTGAGTAAGAATTAACATTACTTTAAATTTCTCGCTTAATTGTTAAATATACACAAATTTTCATATTAATCATGATTAATTATTTCGTTTTAACACGTAAATCTACATGATTTACGTCATTCCTAGGATGCTTTTGCACGCAGACGGACATTCAAAAGGTTGATGAGAGATGATTTAGAGGAGAGTTATTTCATTATCGTTAAGGAATCGGTAAGTCTTTCAAAGTAAAACATGTGATTTCCTGATGTTGATGTAGCGGTAATTAAAAACGCAAGAGATCCGAACGTGGAATTTCAGGATTAAGATTTTCAAGCATTATATATGTAAATGCATCCAAAATCCAATTGATGCTTTTCATGCTAAAATGTTTATTGGATAAATTCCTAACTCAGATACAGCACCTAAATTTGTTTACCCCTAGCACATACTTTGCAAATTTATTTTTATTTCCGTTATTTCAGAAGATAGACATTTGGAATCAAGCTTTATATTATCTTTTACAATATTTAAAGCCAATATTTCACAACAGTGAAAGAGAATAGGATTAGAAAAATAACGCAACGGTTAGGAATAATTATAACGAGGCAATGCAAAACTCGACAAAATTAAGTCGACTTATAATTCCACAATACACAAACTCGTGTTAATTACCCTTATGAATTGCTTTTTTTTGAAGAAAAACATTGTAGAAACATAATAGAATCATGTGCAAAACAGTGTAGCCGAGACCATTGATTGGCGCGCTAAAATATCCCATTGACTGGGTCAGATTAGGTGAACGTTCGTCTCTAACGCCCATAACTCACGACGTATTTATTATAAACATTTAAACTGTGGGGTTGCCAAAGGGTCTCAGTATATATACGAACTACAGTGCACAGTATATTATATACATATTTTATTTGCGATCATAAAATGTACGAAGTCGTCCATTACTATGTAAATTGGGTCGGTTAAAAAAAAAGCTGAATATGTTTCTGTTGCCAAGGGTTTTTCACAAGTATAGTAGTTAGCAGAAAAGATCACCAAACTATACATTTTACCTATTCAAAAACGTAAATGCAAATTTCACAAGGCTTGATCCAAATAGCCTTTTTACTGTCTAATAACTTGCAAGTACGAAAAAGACAGGAAAGAAGTATATTTTGTCTATATGTTTTGTGTTTGCACACTTTTTAAAGTTGATCATGCATTCGTTCTAAAATAAAATTTTGACCAGATAAAAGTTTAAAGATGACATAATTGGACAACCGCAATTGTTAAATCGCTTTGACGTCCGAAAAAAAGATAATTATCAACATATCCATTGTAACTTTTAAAGCCAGTTTAATCCTTTTTTGCTGAAAGAACGTCCGATATCATAAACATTCATTATCAAAACATAACAAAAACGCAAGTAAAGAACGTTTAAGTATTCAACATAAATCAAAACACAAAGGTTATTCCTGATTAGTTTTTCGAATTATTTTATTTAGGCGTTGAGGCCCTTTGGTGACCCCACAGTTTAAATGTCTATAATAAATACGTCGTGAGTTGTGGGCGTTACAGACGAACGTTCACCTAATCTGACCCAGTCAATGGGATATTTTAGCGCGCCAATCAATGGTCTCGGCTACACTGTTTTGCACATGATTCTATAATTTCATCTTACAAATAGAATGACAAGCATAAGTAATGCATATTTAAATTCTCTAATATTAAGGCGAATATTAATAATGCCTTGATACATTAATAAGAAAATAAAGCAATTAAAATAAGAGATCATTCAACCCTTATATCACGAAAACTACGCATTATTATTGCAGTATTTTGCCTTACTAATGCACAACACATGGAAAATTAAGGCAAATGTTGCATTATAAAGCAATGTTAATAAGGCAAAGCGAGGCCGAAATACGCTTCCGTACGAACGGCCACTCATAGTTTTACCAGTTGATCAGTTTGTAGAGATGAATACATACTGCACTTGGATACAAAATAGTAGGCAATTGGTAGTCATGCCATCCCTAAACATAAAACCCAAAAGAAGCCTCGTTGTTAATTGCTAATAGAATATATCTTTAAACATGTTTTACTTATTTGTAGGCAAAACCTAGGTATTTTAAGTTTGGATATCCAGTAGACGGAAGTTATTCAAGTCATGTGATATTTGGTTGAACCAATAGACACAATCATGGGGGACAATAATATACACAATCCGTACAAATCAGTAAACCTGTATGTTTAAAAATAAAAATGACGTTCTATTTCCGTAAGTTATGCTGTACTTATTGCGTTGCATAAGAAAATATATTTAAAAACACGTAGCTAGAAATGAAAATAATAAACTTCGTCCGCGATTCACCCCAGGTAAGTACGCTTTTTTCTCAATGTTTTATTTAAGACAATGGAATGGACGGTTTCTATATGCCAAAAGAAAACTGTCAGGATGTAAATGTAAAACAGTGTTCATCGTTTGTTGGTAATTTTTACAATCCTAAAAAATTTATTTAAAAAAAAAAATCTCAGGATTTTTCTTAATATCGTAAATGTATCTTGATACTGAGCTGATTCAGTAAACGTCAATTTTTGAAAGTCTCAAGTGATTTCCTGTCGGTTTTTTCCAGAGATTCCTACTTTTGTATCATAAAGATATTTGTCGTCACTATCAACTTTAGTAACAACTTAATTCTGAAATGATTTATCAATGACTAATGTACACTTTGACTGTTTTCAACTCTATCTAGATGGAACTGTGAATCTTGCTATTATCAATGTTTGAGCTTTTGATTTTGCCATTTTATAAAGGACTTTCCGTTATGAATTTCCCTTGCAGTTCGGCATTTTTGTTATTTTACTTTTTATCAATGTTTCATGGAATTTCTACTATGTTACAACTATAGACTGCTATAAAACATCAGACTAAAATAAATGACCATTGGCACCATGTAGATTTAACATGATACATTATATTAAGACCTAGACTTTCTTTATAAGTGTATGTAACTGCTCATTGTATGAGCCTTGCTAATTTTAAAGAACATGTTGTGTCATTAAATATACTATGACTACTATGTTGCTTATAACCGGAGACGTAGCAATAAACTCTCGTCTTAAGGAAGCTAACTTCTTAACAAATACTTTATCACTTCTTGGCTACATACTTGTCAGTATCTAAAATAGTTAATAATCTTTTTAAAACGATGGACAGGAATAGTAAAAAAACAACCTGATTTATCTGTATAATGTTAATATTTAAAACAGTGGGTTTTTATAATTGTGTGTAAATGGCAAATCCTTTATAGCCATCTGATTACATCATCAACATGTACACAATGAACTCAATAAATAGTAATCTATTATCCCACGATTCTGCAGATTTTAATATGTTTTAAAATTGAGAATCGAAATGAGAAATGTGTCAAAGAGATACCAACCCAAGCAAAGAGCAGAAAATCTAAACAAAAATGTGTACTAGTTCAGTTAAAATGGACGTCACACTAAACTCCAAAACATATAAATGAACTTAAATTAAAAAAAAAATATACAAGACTAACAATTAAAGGCCAAAGGCTCCTGACTTGGGACAGGTTGAAAAATGTGGCGGTGTTAGTCTAGTTAATTTAGTAAATATATAACAAGCAGTACTGCGACCAAACATTGGATTTAAAATATGTTTGTCACTGTTAGAATTCATATGTCATCCGATATATTTTGTACGAGGCCAGACAATATCAACATAATGATACTAGTAAGCATACCATACGTCATACATATATGTTTGTGTAGTATTGTCAATTTTGATGATCCAATACCTATCAAGTTTACTGGTTGGTAGATTTGGTTACACTATTGTTTGTTACATCTCTCCGATCTTATTTCAGACGTCTTTAAAGTTTGACTGAATAAACTCAGTTAAAGGATTCACAACAAGGACAATGAATGACGTCTCTACATTTAAACCCTTAGTTATTAAATCAATAAAATTTGCATTCTTCACAGCTGACAAATTACTACACAAACAAACTTATATTTAAATCGATTAAAAGGTGACCGTTTCTAATGGTATAAATAACAAATTTAGGCGCACCGATTATCTATTCAAAATTGCTTGTTCTTTCTTATTTTTCCCTTTAATAAGATATCGGATTGTCATACTTCATATGCCAAATAATTATTAGTCAGATTGTTATCAATGTAATTGTCTGTTGATTAAAATAAAAACACTTAAACACATACGCATCTTTCAAATATTCACTGTACATTGGTTTGGATGGCTTATCTACTGCTGTTGATTTCTATACGGACAGCTAAACCTCAATTATAGCTAGGAACCACACGAGTAGAATTGCCCCTTCTGTATCAAGCGTTGAAGCATTGTTGGAGCGAAATGCCATAGAACAAAGACTGCTAATACACAGGGCTGTACTCTGTAACTGTCTTAATAGAGACTGATTTAAAGCCATAAACTAGGTACTATGGCCGTACGGTGGCCTATGATTGTTTACTACCATTTCATTTTAACCCTGGTGTCTCCTTGGCTATGATACCAAATCTTCTCATTTTTATACTAGACCCTTTATCATGCAAACACTTTGCTTTCTTTTCGTACGGGATCTTATACTATCAGCTCTGATAACGTTTGCTTCGTTTAAAAAGTCACTTGCAATATTATTCGCGTCGTATTGATTACCGGTGTCCCAACCTTCATCAGAGATGTCAGCTGTCCCATGAGTTTATTTCGATGCTTAATCTTATCTATATTTGATGATAAAAAATCTGGAACAAAGTCCACATTGCCACCTCTACCAATAGAGTGCAAACATTCTTTCTAAGTACAACATGAAGTTATGTAGCCATTACATAGAAAATTCAATTAAAAAAATCAAATAGCAAAGATTGTTAGAAACTAAGTTTAACGAAAACTGGAGAAATAAATGCCACCAAGACAAAATGGGAAAAACATCGTTTATATATATATAGATACATGATAAGCCCTAAATCAAGTCCATAACATTTGGAAAAGTGTGAAAACAACACAAGAGACGTCAAGATAGGCTGCTTAAACATATCTATTGCAAGCAAAGAGAGTCAAGTTTGATATCAAAACAAATCCGCTGTGTACAATATGTGGACAAGAAGAAGAAGATATGAAACATTTTATCCTATAATGTACGGAATTTGAACAAATCAGATCAAAATACTGCTATACGATCAAACAGATAATAAATGAGATGGACAAACCTATTTACGAGAACATTGTTAATAAAGACAATCTCCTTCAGCCTTTTATGGATTGTATTAGCAAACACATAGCTTGTCATACAAAAATGTGTGAGGATATTGAAGCGCACCTAGAAATATATGCTATAGAAAAAAGTTAAATAACAAAAATACCAAACTCCGAGGAAAATTCAAAACGGAAAGTCCCTAATCAAATGGCAAAATCAAAAGCTCAAACTCATCACACGAATGGATAACAACTGTCATATTCCTGACTTGGTACAGGCATTTGCTTATGGGATACACCAACATCGTGCTTAATGAATGCAATTATGACCATGAACACAATACAAGAGAATCAAAAGACAGGCAAAATATACCAAAGGGACATTCAAACTCATATGTCGAAAATAAACTGACAACGCCATGGCTAAAAAAGAATAAAAACTATAGTACACAAAACACAATATAGGAAACTAATGATTGAGCAACACGTACTCCACTAAAACTGGGGGTGATCTCAGAAGCTCCGGAAGGGTAACTGATCCTGTTCCACATTTGGCACCAATCGTGTTACTCATGTTAGTGAAAACCCGGTGATAAGTCTAATTCGGTAGGTCACATTCGGGGAAATGGGGACGGGATTGTAGTTACGACAATTGGGACATATCCGTTGTATATTCTATAACTGTCAACCAACTCGTGATGGTGTCCATAAAATTTACGAAGTGATGATTTCAGCTACACCATTTAACACTCTTGGTTTGATGGCTTATTTGCGAGCAACAACCCTCTTTCAAAGAAATCATGATAGAAAATACAAGCTCCGGAATATCGTATCAACTGGGAGATATATACTCAGTATGCAGGCGCTGCGAGAATGTTGCTACAAAGAAATGGAAAGTTCACAATTGAAAAGCTGAAATCATCTCTTTTGTCGTAAAGATTTGTTTTCAAGCGACGTCCATTGTCAATTTCTAGATTTAGTCTAGATATGAGGCAGACTTAACTGAAATATGTTGTATTTTTAATCTCAAGTTCGATGGAATATTCGCGTTAATCAAACGTACATCAAATTTCAAACATTAAATAGATAAAAAGTTCTACTATTCTAAACGATAGTAATGATTGTAGACTCTTTATACTAAGAACCCGTAAGTAAAAGACTGTTTCCTTAATTTGATATATATGTAGGACTCGGAGGTGCGATAAGGACACATAAGTGCGATGATCACGCTGAAGTGCGATGGTCAAGCTGAAGTGCGATGGTCTACGCCGAAGTGCGATGGTCAAGCTGAAGTGCGATGGTCTACGCCGAAGTGCGATGGTTTTGTTTGACGTTTGGACATTGTGACGTTTGCAAATACAACGTTATTAAACAAAATGATTTGCAGGCAGTAGAATAAGATTTCTAGATGAAGTTTTCATGCGTACAAAGGACAGGAAACAGAATGAAACGAATTTTTCAAGTCTAGAACAGTTTTGAGCATTGGAGGTGGAGGTTACAAAAATATGTAAAATTAAGTCAGGCAGCAAATCTTGGGGAAAAATGCGGCTAAAAGATGATCTTGGTCTGCAGATGGGCTAACCAGTGTTCGGAAGTACAAAATGTATGCCGGAAACGTTTTGTACGACAAATAAAATGTCTTGATCTTAATATTTATTTTGACTTCTTTTCAAGTATACTTCACATGATTGTGTGTAGACAATTTAATAATAAGATTAAAATAATTATTAGCAATATTTTTTGTTATATCAAGTAGTGATGATTTTGTAGTTCAATTCAAGTGGTGATAATTACCAACGATAATTTTGTTTTATTCTTGAGATGAATCCTGCTTTGTAAGAAAACCCGCAGTCTTAGTAATATCATTGTGCTGATAGTATTAATTTTCTGCAACGGGTTAGGCCAATATAAACCTGAATGATCCCAACTTGGTGTTGTTCTCAATTTCTGTTGCTCATCGGGGAAGCAGCTTATTTCCAAGCTTTTGACAGGAAACGCGTCAAGTCTCACTATGAGCCAAACGTTAATGTACTTGGTGGTTTTTATTTCTTAAAAACTGATATGATATCAGATAAATTGATGAATGAGTGTACATAATGTGAGCAATTTATTAGCTATGACATGACAAGAACAAGTTACACGTACCAGTAAATTTGATATAATTAGATGGATCCTGCTGTGTTAGTAATATAGACCGCCTCGCTGAACCCATTTTTTTTAATCGCACTTGAACACCCAATATAAAGACATATGTCCTCCAACTCGAATCCATTCTACTTAATCTGTGCCATCCAGTCTTTTTTCTGAATCCATACTGTTGTGTGCTAAGCGGATAATTAGCAAATCAGAAATTTTAAAAGTCTTTGGTTTGACCTGACCTGAAATAAAACCCGATCTTCCAAATGCGAGGCTATCACGCTAACCACTACACCTCCACATTAAATGGGGATTTAACTTCAGATCATCGGATTTAGCTAGTATACACAACGTCACAGTTAGACCATCGCACTTCAGCGTACCCCCCAACGCACTTCCGCGTGTTAACCAACGCACCTCAGCGTGGACAATGGCACTTCAGCGTGACCATCGCGGTTCGGAGTACCATCGCGGTTCAGAGTCCTATATATATATATTTTAAAAACTTGCGATGAATACATGCATAAAAATACGTTAATATCACCTATTTACTTCAAATTTCGAAGTTTCATGTAGCATTTGACAGGGCAAGCAATGTAACTTTGTTTATATGAAAACCTAGGTACTTTGTATATCCAGTGCAGAGTGAGTGAATTGGATTAAGTCATTATTGGTTGAAATCAACAGAAATAATTATTTAGGACTATCATTAGTATACACAATGCGGTATATAGTATATAACAACTGGAATTTTCTTATACTTGTTAATACAAAACGAAGAATATTAAATTTTGTTTTAATTACCTATTGAATTTTATGTTTTAATGTATTTCATTGAAAATGATACAAAAAGAGAGCCCTAATTTTGATATTTTGAAATGATTTTAAAATATTTTGATCACAACTTATTAAAAAAAAAAAATTTTTCCGAAATAAATGATTAAGAAAGCTTGACTTTTATTTTAAATATACTGTAGTTTTAATCACAATTAATTGATATAAAAATAATTCATGTACATAAGGGTATATTTATCTCTCTCTAATTGGCTTAATACCTGTTAACATGAAAACATAACTGTTGTAAAAACAGTCATTCTATGTATATGTAAGAGAATGATAATCCTTTCTTCATGAATAAGTACGAGCGTTAGCGAGTACTTATCATGAAGTAAGGGATTATCATTCTCTTACAAACTTAGAATATTGTAAAGTGCTCAAGGCTCAAATGATCTATTCAAGAATTAGTTTCATTGTCAGTGCAATGTTTATAATTGATGCATGACTTCCTTTTTCGGCATGTCATTTATGGATAAGTTTAAGTGATGTGAGGACTTTCTTATCATTTGGGAAATATTTAAAAAAAAAATGCGTTATAGATATTAGATGACACAACAGTAGAAAGAAAAAGGTATGAATTGTATGTTTCCTGATTGTGAGTATGAATGTAAATCATGTAATATTTTAGTGAGGAATTATCCTGTTTTATTTACAGTTTAAAATCAATTAATACATTAGAGTTACAACTAAATTTTATTTCACAACCAATAATTTGGTCCGGCTTTTTACATCAAATACTGTTTCATTATGTCAGGGAAATGCTCAAAAATAATGCCCTTAAAAGTTTTTAATATGTTTAAAATTTAATTCCTGTTTTTTATCGGAATAATTGTATTGGAAATAACTATTCTCCCAAACCGCTGATCAAGTAATTAAAGTTTTGGAAAGCTAAAGATTTAGGTTATTTTTTATCTGACAGATTTTTTTTCTTTTTTTTTTGCATTGCTTTGGTAATGTTTAATTTTATAGTAATTTGAAGTTATTAATATTTTCATAATAAAATTCACGGTACCAATTTTACTGCACCAGTAAACTTCAACTTATTTTGAGATTTTTGTTTGTTTCACAATTCAACTTTTAGTCAGTTTCAATCACTGTGTGATAAAACCTTTCAATCTGATAAATGTGCTTCGGGGCAGTTGTAACTCATTTATAGAAACTCTTTGTTTTGAACTGTGAATAGACACAAATAATAGGATAATCCCTTACTAAGAACATGATTTACATTCATTCTTCACAATTAAGAGGCATCCTATTCTACAATTTCATTGGTCGAAAGTACTTTGCTATATTCTAAGTATATGTAAGAGAATGATAATCCCTTTCTTCATGATTCAATACGAGCGTTAGCAAGTACTTATCATGAAGTAAGGGATTATCATTCTCTTACAAACTTAGAATATTGTAAAGTGCTCAAGGCTCAAATGATCTCTTGATTGGTTTTATTCAAGAATTAGTTTCATTGTCAGTGTAAATTAAATGTTTATAATGCATGCCTTCATTTTTCAGCATTTCATTTATTGGTTCGATTTAGTGATGTAAGGACTTTCTTATTTGGGAAATATTTAAAAAATGCGTTCTAGACATTAGGTGACACAACAGTACAAAGAAAAGGTAGGAATTGTATATGTTTCCTGATTGTGAGTATGAATGTAAATCATGTGATATTTTAGTGACGAATTATCTTTTTTTAATTAACAGTTTAAATCAATAAATACATTTGAGTTACAACTGATTTTATTTCACAGCCAATATTTTGGTCCGGCTTTTTAAATCAAATACTATTTCATTATGTCAGGGAATGTTCTAATAAAATGACTTTAAAAGTTTTAAATTGTTCAAAACTTAAATCAAATTCCTGTTTTTTATTTTTTTATTTTATCGGAATATTAGAAATAGCTATTCTTCCCAACCGCTGGTTCAGTAATCAGAGTTTTGGAAAGCTAAAGATTTAGGTTATTTATTATTTTAAAACTTTTTTTTTCTCTTTTTTTATGCATTGCTTTGATATTGTTTATTTTTTTAGTAATTTGAAGTTATCAATATTTTCATAATAACATTAAAGGTACAAATTTTACTGCACCAGTAAACTTCAACTTATTTTGATTTTCTTGTTTGTTTCACAATTCAACTTTTAGTTAGTTTCAATCACTGTGATAAATCCTTTCAATCTGATAAATGTGCTTCGGGGCAGTTGTAACTCATTTATAGAAAGTCTTTGTTTTGAACTGTAAATAGACCCAAATAATAGGATAATCCCTTACCAAGAACATGATTTACATTCATTCTTCACAATTAAGAGACATCAAATCCTACAATTTCATTGGTCGAGAGCACTTTGCTATATTCTAAAGTTTATAATAAAACAAATAGCCAGAGATTGTATTTATTGATTGACTTTAAAATTGATTATGTTAAATCAATGTCTAACAATATCTATCTGAATATACATGTAGGTAACAAGCTAATTAAGGTATAAGACAATGACTTACTAATAATTGCTTTTACACACAAATTATGGCATGTTTCTACAATCATTTTTTTTTCTTCTTTTTTATTTTTTGTTCCTTCAATACAAAATAAAGAATCTCCCATGGTTGTGTAATTACAGAAAGTGTAATGTTTAGGCTTTGCTTTGTCAGCTAACTACATTTACTAAGGTCAAAGCTTTTCATAATTTTTTGAGAAAACACAAGTTCAATATTTCTGAGCCAAAATGTCAAATGTTATTGAGTTGTAATTGAGAAGTAATTGTCAATTACAAACAATTTTGGCTATGTAGTTCTTTACTTACAATTACTAGTAATTGAAAAAATGCTCAATTACACATTACATTCAATTACTTGAGAAATTACGGTCAATTACAATTACACATTTCAATTACCCCATGTCTGGAATGAATATATAAAGAGGTCGTCGGCATACCGAGAATGCACTTAGAAATGTGCATTATCTTAAATTCTTATACATTAAATTTATCTTATACCCAACAGCTTGAAAATGTCAAACTAAAATTTGTTTATTTTTCGTTTGTACATATATATCCATTTTGGAAATGTATCAAAATATTTCAAGTTAATGGCTTTTCATATTCACAATCAATAAAATTGTTTACTCTGTTTGCAAGTTGAAATGTATATGGATTTTTTTTTTATGTAAATTAGATCGGTGACTTCGAAGCCAGAAAATAGCGTTTGACGTAGTTTAAGGAATGTTTGTTTTGCGTTTAAGGTTTAGCTAACTTAAAATACAATTGAAATTCATTTAACCACTACAACACCTTTGGTAATAATATATTGGTTTTAATGACAGTATGTACACTAATAACTTAAAATAATGCTTTTAACGTCACATTCACAAAATGAATGTGTATAGAACGTATGCTCCTAAACAAAGTTAAAACCCGTTTCATGACGTCATGAGTAGAAATGTCTTAAAAGGCGAAATAATCATGTTTAAGGGATTTATTAACATTATTTCATCAACAAATTTCTTACTTACCGCAAATTAATTTTGAAAACATAAGAACCGACAAGCTTTTTGATAGCTGACGAATAAATGCTAAATAGTTAGGATAAGTTCTAACATATCTTCAGTGCTCTCCAAATAATCTACCATAGAACTGTTCCTTATCAAGCTAGAACAGTTCTACCATAACGGTTCACATTGATGTAAATCAGATCAGTTCTCAAAATAGAGTTAGAACAGTTCTAGTTAATGAGGAAGTTAAAGGCAGTTAGTTGGATTTTGACTGTAAGTCACGTTTTAGATAAAAAAAAAGATGAAATAGTAAAAGTAATAATGTTATGTATGGATGTTATTTCTATCATTTATCTTTGTTTATAAATATTTTATTTTTGTGTACGAAAAAGCTTAAGCATTTAAAGAAATATACTATGAATATTGAGTAATTATATATTACAAATTAAATATTCAACATTTCGCGCACGTTGGGGGTGTTTATCACAAGTAACATATTTGGATTACAGTGACCATATCTTATCTTCGTGGACAGTTTTAATAACAGAGTTTGAACATTATGACATTATACTATCTAATTTAAAAAATACAACTGTGATGATCTGCTTAAGTCTGCAACAGTTTAAATCAGTTTTAGGGTAGAGCTGCCAGAATCATTTCTAGGGCAGAATGGCATACAAAAAATAAAAACAAAACTATATATTAATTTAAATGTTATAATCTGTCCAGCCGGTAACACAAATTTTATCCATTTTTTCATTACCGGTACTGATAGACTAACTCAAGATCTGTTTTCATCCTTCTTACGTTAGGACATTTAGGTTTAGCTCTTTTGAGTCTTGGTGCAAAGATATAAAGAAGGTCTTTGGAGAGGGAAAAAGGGGTCTGTATTTTTGTATCCTTATAAGTACAAGAATTATGCAAATAAAAGAAATTAAGGCTTATAAGATCATCATCAGTATAATCTACTAGTATACCAAAAGAAGATAGAATGATATGACACTATTTCAAGAGTCATAAACAGTGCACAAAGAACATGCAGAAACGCCGCAAAAAATTATAACCCTTAAAAATGTGGTCGCGCACTAAAACCCCCATGGGGATTTTCAAAAGTTGGCAGGTCTGCAGAGGTGTCATCAGAACTGTACTAGAGACTGTTTTAGTACAGTTCTCCTAACAGCTAATGACATATTTTATTTTGGAGAAGTAATAACTGATCTCAACTGTAGACAGCCATATCTTAGTATAAATAAAAAGAAGATGTGGTATCATTGCCAATGAAACAACTCTCCACAAGAGACCAAATGACACAGAAATTAACAACTAGATGTCACCGTAAAACCTTCGACAATGAGAAAAACCCGGACCGCATAGAAGTAGCTTCTGTTGATTTAATTTCTTACATTCAGTATCAAACATTTCAGCATCATTTAGGACAATAACATATTTTGCAGTTTATCGATTTGATATGTTCTATGCACGTGAGCACAGTGGACCAAAAGAGAAAAAAAAAAAAAAAAAACGAGGAAGTTTCTAGACACCATTTAAACGCATTATTGTGAATTTAATTAGCACAAAGGATTAATGTTACCATTCCGGTCGGACGTCACTGTGAATAAACATTCAAACAAGCACCCTCCCTGAATGGACTTCTCAGTAAGACTGAATAGCACAAGTGACCATAATTATATACTTATGTGACCCTAGCTTGTGTATACAGTATTTCCCAACGACCGTTGGTTAGCTTAATATCTTCCCTGTTTCTTTAAACTGCTCAACTTAGGTCTTTATTTTTCTTATAATGAGTGATATTTAATTGATGGACGATGTAACATGCAAATGACGAATTCCATTTTCTATATATCCTTTCATATTATTAACAGTTTACAATTTTTATTTTAACCTCTCTAACAGAAAGGCAATCAAGTATCTTGCAGTAATCCTTACATCAGAGAAAAAAAGTTATCGTGAAATTCAGCTATTAGTTTGTGCAAGCTTTAAGTTTAATGTTTGTCTGCTCAAAAGGAAATGCGTACATTCTGTGGATAGCATAACTTCGGATTCCCTCCAAGTCATTTTCGTAGGAAGGATATAGACAATAGAGACCAAACTAATCACCAGCAACCGACTGATCTCAGACAATAGACGTAAAGAAGAGCATCAACGAATATTTCACGGTTCACATTAGTACATTATAACCAGATACAATGTCTTCTACGAAGGCTATGTTCCTTTCAAATACTGGGACAGTTGACACATCTGTTGGTGACTGCATTTTGAACATACTTCCACCTGAGTTTTGGGATTATTTTATGAATAATATGCCAGGTAAGTCGAACGCATAAACTGTTTCAAAATATATGACTAGAAAAAAGCATTTTCGACTGGAAAAAGTAGTTATATTATATTAATATTAATCATAATAATGATATGGCCTGTGTGTCTCGTTGTGATGCAATCTCTTTAAAGTATACCCCATATTTCATTTCATTTATTCAATGCATCGAGTGCCATTAACATAATACCCCTATTTGTAGTACATAACTTACATTTGTACTATGTTGCAACTATGTCTGAAAGAAAAACGTTAGCTGTAAGAAAATTACCTTTTCTGATACTTAAGGTGGCTTGTGTGTCATCATCCATCTTGGATTTTGAAATAGCAGATAACAAACGGTCTACATCTTTAATGAAATATGCAAATTTCGAGAAAAGTATGTGATTCATGTGTTAGACTTTTCATGTTGATATAGAGAATTAAGTGTTTAATCATATTTTACGGCCGTATTTTACAACAAAAGAAAAACAGAATATTTTTGTTTTATTCAATTTTTTTTCAACTTTGCCACATCAGGGGAGATAACTCAGATAAAGTAACTTTTATTATTGAATGTGTTATGAATCTTCCTTTTTTATTATGTAGCAAGAAAAAGAGTCTGGTAACCCCATTTTTTCTTTTTCTTACCTGAAAGCATATTGTCAGAGCTATCTTCTCATATTTCATCTGAAAATTCTACGGTTTATTTTTCTTTTTATCACACAAAATTGTGTTTTCCATGCATAATATATACAAAATCTGCAATTTTGAAAAACCTGTAGCGTGAATAAAAAGCCCGGTGACCTATACCCCTTTATTATATTTATGTAAAAAGCATGATAAAAACTACTTTTTGACAAATTATTAAAAAATTCTATGGATTTTAATTTAGACCCCCATCTACCTTAAGGTTAAATTTATACATGAAATTCATTAATTGAAATAATAAATTATTTCGCTATATTTATTAATTATTTTTACCCTTTTCGACATTTAAACAAAATATAGACCTTTAGTGACAAATACTAGCACACGTTGATGGATTGAAATGAAACGACTGAATAAAACTAAAGAAGTCAAATTGTGTATTAGTTCATAACATAAAATCATCACACACCTTAAAGGCAAGGACATATCGCTTTTGATGGTTCCTCTGAAAGTCATAATGAGATGTTTAACATAAATTAAGCGTTCACATTTTCATAGCTGCAAGTACGAGTCACCTACATCGAAAGTAAGTTGCGAATCAATAAATGACAAACTTGAACCGGCAATGGAGACTATCAAAACTGTGTACTATGCCCTACAATTTCATGCACCGCTAAATACAGAAATGAACCAAGGCTATCACGGGGCTCATTAAGACACATGTTATATATTTTTTTCAGGAAATAACGTATGAATAGGAAAAATATTGCAGTTTGAATGCATTAATATTTCGATAAACAAACTGTCCAAAAGAGAAAATAAAGTTGTACTCATAAGATAAATTTTCTCAAGAATAAGAATAAAGACGGTATCAATGTAAAACGTGTAAAGGGCATACACAGAAGCACGGGGAAAGTTTTTATGGACCCTACACAGCATGAGAGACTTGCTTTATCAATATCATGGAAAATATATGTGTTGATATTTGTTTAATTTTCAATACTGAACATTACTTGAATAAGGATTGATACGGTTAAGTTTAATCCGTATAACAAAAGGTTTATGGAGCCAACAAAAATCTTCAAAATAACACTAGATGTCATATATCTTTTATATAAGGTAGAAAAATTTTGCTATCTCTTCCAAATCGGTCTGTCATCATCGTTCAGTCTAATAGAATAAAACAAGTCTGGAATTTGGTTCACAGAACAACGGGAATACTGGGCCCAAAAAATTAAGAATAGAGATAAATGGCACAACAAACTAAAGAATAGAGAATATTGGGGTGCTAAAACATACGAAAGAGAATAAATGACAGAAAAAAAGAATAGAGATACATTTCATAAAATCTAAAGAATAAAAAATAAGACCCCATCCATTCAAAAGTATGAATTATTCTAAATACTAAGGATTTTCTTATCCCAGACATATAACCTAAGCCGTATTTGGCACAACTTTTTGGAACTTTTGGTCCTCAATGCTCTTCAACTTTGTACTTGTTTTGGCTTTCGTACCTTTATGATCTGAGCGTGTCTGGTTAGTCTTGTGTGGACGATACGCGCGTCTTGCGTATTAAATTTTAAACCTGGTAACTTTTGTTAGCTATTATTCGTATGTTTGTCTGTCCTATATGTTCTCCCATTTATTTGTATTGTAGTCCTGTCATGTAATGTTGTCATTTTAATATTTATCACTATATATTTTTTATATTTAAAATTGCCATAAAAGCGGGAGGTTTGGCTATCCACAAAACCAGGTTCAACCCACCAATTTTTTTTCTAAAAAATGTCCTGTACCAAGTCAGGAAAAAGGCAATTGTTATCGTATAGTTTGTTTCTGTATCTGTTGCATTATCGTTTTGTGTTTTGTTCACTTCGTTTTTCTGTTGTTTCGTTGTCGAAATGTACTATATTGTATTGTTTATTTGCGTAATTCTCTGTCCCGAATGTTCTTGCATTTATTTGTACTGCTTTCATATCATGTAATAGTGTCATTTAAGTGTTATATTTAACATTGCCATAAAAGTGCGAGGTTTGGCTAGCCACAAAACCAGGTTCAATCCACCATTTTTTTCTTAAAATGTCCTGTACCAAGTCAGGAAAATGGCCATTGTTATATGATAGTTCGTTTCTGTGTGTGTTACATTTCAATGTTGTGTTTCTATTGTGTCGTAGTTCTCCTCTTATATTTGATGTGTTTCCCTCAGTTTTAGTTTGTAACCCGGATTTGTTTTTTTCTCAATCGATTTATGAATTTCGAACAGCGGTATACTACTGTTGCCTTTCTTTAATTATCGTTAGTCATCATTAAAAAACTTTTCATGTTTAAACTCGTCTCCTATGTAATACCTTGGGATACTATCTTTGTAATCGTGACCAAAAAATTGTCTCAGGCAAATAATCGACATTTAAAGTTTCCCACATAATTTTAATCTCTCCTGGGGGTTACCAGATATTGACTAACGAACATATCTCGACGAACGAACGTAATAGGAGCGGTAATTGTATATTTACAAAACGTACTTTGAACTTAAATATGTTATTATTTGGATGGCATGTAATCATGATAATAGATAAAAACGCATAAAATATACCGATTTTAAAAAGCTTTCATAATACAAAGGAAAGACTTTAAAAGTTTCCGCAAGTGTTACATATCTTACGATACAATGTGGTTATTATTGTTGAAAGCATGATGAAATATACATCACACATAGGATTATTCGAGTGCACTTACTTAATTAATGTTGTCGGATCGTATGTTTTCAAGTTTCAACCATTCCCCCCCTTCCCCCCCGGCCAAGGGTTACTGGGGAATAGAAATATAGTCACTACAGGTCTTCTTCCAATCCACAGTAAAAACCTTTGCCAAAGTGGGACATCCGATTGACAGTGCAGGATGTACAAGTACGCAGCCACTTCCTGTCAGAATGGGGACGTTTATAAATCCGATGCCTTGTGTAGAGAGATTGTCACGCTCTCTGCACGTTAAGAACCCTTGCAACAACTCTTTGAGGGGTCCGTATACATAGGTGGCATGTTGCAAGGATATAGTTCCTACCCAATTTACTCTCGTTTTCTAATGGCAATCTAAATTTACCCGACCTACGTTCTCTATTGCATTGCATTTATTGTTAATTTGTTCTCGTCACGCATGAACTATTTGCCACTGGACGTTAAGCAACCAACAAAAAATTAATCAATCAATCAAGTTTCAAACAAACAAATCTATCAGTTTACAAAAAAAAAAACAAAATATAGTATTTTGAACCAGTTATAAATAATATATTCGGTTTTTTTTTCAATCATATCTGTCAACCTCTGAGGATGACAAAACTTGTTGAGTGTAAAAAAAAACCCCACAAGTCATAAGAGTAAATAACATTTTTTAACTTTTTTTATAGGGGATTTAACTAGACACAAGGGTCCAATAATAACGCATACGAAGACAACTTTAAAGCCTTACGACTATATACACGTACGGAACTTTATAAATTTTAATCCTATCAGTATGCACATAATCATTGCATCTCCTCTGACATGTTTTTTTTTGCAATTGTTGAAATACGTTTCACCGATTAAAGTATTTCAAGTTTCATTGATTTCACAAAGTACCCAGAGGGCAAATAATATGATCGATAAGTACCGATTATCAGGTTGTCTGCATATTGATATTGTAAAATATCAGCTGCGAGCCACACTATGAAGCTTTTTGTCGAGTGAGCGCAGCGAACGAGTTCAAAAATGCTTCATATTGTGTCGAGCAGCTGATATATTTAACAATATCAATATGCAGACAACCAGATAATCGATTTATCGGGTTGTATTTGCGTATTTTGCATGATAGAAACAAGTGTTTTCTTTGTTTCACCAGCAAACCGGAAGATGACGTGATAAGTTCGGGTCAAACTTATCAACGTCGGTTCATACATTGTGACGTCGTTGATATGTCTGGGTCAACGTATTTGACGTCACAATGCCATGATATGCAATTTTGTCATATACTTATAGAAAATAATGGTATAATCGTACCCCTTGATAAAACTTATTTGTACATATATTTATTCATTAAATTTGATGAATTGTCTTAGCCGTGTGATATGACTTTCGTTATCAACTGCCTCCGGTATATATCAACTGCTTCCGGTTTATATCAACTGCTTCCGGTTAATATCGCATGCCTTTCTTTAACGTTATTGCAAAGCATTTCGACGTCATTCTGCAAATTCTGGAAAAAAAACTCAGAGGTACATTTTAGTGAAAAAACAACTAGGTAGAATGAAAGAACGAATATTAGGAAACAGAAAAATATATTATTAAAAAATGCAAAACAAATAATACAATAAATGAATTTTATAAAGTTTTTAAAAAAGTTTTCTTGTCTGTATGGTTTCTGCTGAAGTATATGATAAAAAGAACATAACATGTCATTTTTCATATCAGACCCCTTATCAGTCCATGGTCAATATTATTCCTTGAGCCTGTTGGCTCTCGGGCTGATATCATGACCTAGGACTGATAAGGGGTCTGATATGAAAAATGCCATGTTATAATCTATATGTATTAAGAGCTGAGCAGAGTGATACAGACAGTGGACGACCGATAATAAATATTATTGAGATGATGGTACATCAACCTTTGTTGACTGCCTTTCCGTTTTGCCCAGCTCACGTGGGAAAATAGGGTATGCCTGTGCCTCCGTATAATAAACCTGTTTGGTCATATAGGTCTTTTTTTATTAACTTTTGTAATGTAGAAACGATTTCGGCTAATTGTATACTTATTGATATAGTGTAGAAAATAGTAAACATGAAATCACTAGAAAATAAGTCAAAAACTTAAGCTTTTTCCCAAAATTGTCGATTACTACACGAGTACAGAACAAGCCATAGTAGTTGTAAACATGTCACAAAAAAATAGTTGCCGTAAGTATGTTTAAATCAAAATTTCAAAATGATATTCTCCTTATATTATCAGCTTTTACCATAAAAGAGGGACGAAAGATACAAAGGGACAGTCAAACTCATAGATTGATAACAAACTGACAGCGCCATGGCCAAAAATAAAAAGACAAACAGACAAATAATAGTACAGATGACACAACATAGAAAACCAAAGACTAAGCAACACGAACCCCATAAAAACTGGGGGTGATCTTAGGTGCTGCGGTAATGCGATACGCAGCAAGGTGAAACGTACTTTAGATCCATCTGTACGCGTGAGTAGGATGATCTGGTTCAACTTTTCTAGAGTTATATGCATTTGTACTCAGAAAGTTATACCCTAACCAGTATGTAACTCATCTGACGTAGCCTGTTGGATAAATTTAGCGTTACTGAAAAAACTGTATAATAATTAAATAAGACTACTTAAAATGAATCATGAATTTCGCGAAAATTTGGAACCATTACTTAAATGCATCAGTTTACTGTCCACAGCCCCAGATTTTTTTTTCTAATTGTGAGTCAGATTGCTGATTATAGTATCATTATTAGACTATTTTTAAAGCACTATTATCTGTCAAATCTGTTTTATCTAAGTTTGAGTACTTTAAATATTATATTTAGGGTAGAAAGGCGGAATTTTCAGGAATTTTTTAGATACATTCTTGATCTGCAGTTAACGCACTATAAAATGTTCTATCTCTATTTATTTTAAGTAGTCTCATATAATTATTATACATTAAACATGATGAGACAATCAGCATCGGACTCACGTTACATTCAAATCTTCTAGTCTTATTTGATTACTGTCTTTTGACACCAAAATAAGTTTTCAACATTATAAATCTTGCCAAAGTTGGAAACTAGTGTCTTAAGTCAGCATGATCACTACTATGAATGGGTGTTTAACAACATTGACTACCCATGAGGGTCTCGCTCGGTAGGCACCATGATCACAGGCACATAACACATTTATATATGATTTTTTCCTAGACAAGTACCTATGTCTTAAAGGGGCATTAGCAGCATGTTCACTAATTTGACTCTAATTCTCATATTTGATTTATAACATACTAAAACGTATATTAAAATAACAGAAAAGTCTGAAATATGTGTATTCGATAATTTATATCAGCATTCCTAACGCGAAAAGGCGAAAACGCGAAATCGCGAAAACGCGAAAACGCGTTATCGCAAAAACGCGAAAAGACGAAATCGCGAAATCGCGAAAACGCGTTATCGCAAAGTCGAAAACGCGAATTCAGAAAGAAAAAATATTTCGCGTTTTCGCGTTTTCGACTTCGCGATTTCGCGTTTTCGCAATTTCGCCCTATATTATATAATAGGCGACAAACGCGAAATGGCCTTAAACGGCCACCATATGAAACAAATAATTATAAGATACATTTTAAAACACGAGCATGACATCAATTACGTTTTGAGGACGTTGTGACAAAACGGCTATACTTTTTGATACGATCTAAAAATCTTGTTGCCTAACGAAAACGTTAAACACTATTTACTTAGATAGTAAGAAAAAGAAAAATCGAAGAACTTTTACAACCATTTTTTTATATTCCATGATCTTACAATATTTACTTAATATAGAGCCGATCAAAACACTTAAGTGTACAAAAATATAACGTTTTTTTCCGTTGTGATAAGATGGCTATACTTTTTTTGAAGTCATTGCGGTAGTGACTATACTCATGTTTCCTGCAAGAAAATATCATGAACCAGGAATAAAATAATTGAACTTTTTAAAGTATAAATATTTTTCCTTTCCAATCCACGGTGTAAATGCACGAACTCGATATATGCTTACCTTGCATATGCTTGGACATTTTTCAGACCGTTTTCACATGACATTAGCCGGTTTACGGTTTGAGTGATATTGATTTTGCTTTAACATGCAAATAACTATAACAAAAGCAACATTTTTGTCATGGTTTACGATAATCGGAGAAAAATTACGATATCAAAGACACAGAACTCTGAACTTTTGCACACAAAATGTAACGTTGGACATTACGTTTTTGCGCATAATTGGAATTATTTTAAAATTGTTATAACTTTTGGTATTTTAAATTTCGGTTCTTATTTTTCTTTATTTTCAAGCCTATTAAACTCAATTCAACCAAAATCACTATATTTTTATTGAGCTTTTCAGTCTACGCCTTTATTTTTATGATAATCTATAACAAAATCAAAATTCGTACCAACATCGTGCGCAACGTCTATGCTATCACCCTTGTATTACCTCCGTAAATCATTTTACACCCTTTTGGGACCCCAACTTGCAAAGCAGAATCTTGTATACCGAATGCACCTTTTGCTATTGTAGAAAACATTGCATTATTAATTATCAATTCAACGTGAGTAGTTAGCTACAGAGACAGGAACTATTTCATGTAAACTTAATGCAGACGATGCGAACTACTTTACTTATAAACAGCAGTTTCCATTTCGTACGATTCGTCAAGTTACGCTTTCGTTCGTCAATATCCTGGCTATCTCTATTACAATGAAGCATGACGGAAGGGAGCATAGACTAGAAAGTGTCTTCATGTGTACACTAATTGCATTGTTCTCGTGTTCAAAACATACATGCATGGAAATTTCATTGCAGTGTATAATTTTGTTAAAAAGACCGTTTTAGTTTTATACTCAACGTATGGGAGTTTGATATTTTTTGGTCCGTCCATCCGTCCGTTCCGTTCTAGTTAAACAACTTTTAAGGTTCATGTGGACTCTGGCTAAAATGGCTGCATTTTTATCTCAAAATGTGTTCTGAGTACAGACAAACCTGTGTAACTAGAAAAATTTCAAGGCATAGCATGCTCTAGATGAATAAAATTCAAATACATTGTATGTTTTAGAAAATTAAAACCTAAGCAAGATTTTGCAGTGCACTTTTTTTCATTCCTCCAGAAGGTGCCAAAATAAACAAAGTTGTAAAAGAGGTTTGAGAACTTCCCCACACTGACAGGTAATAATTGAAGTGAACTGTTTTGATTTACATGGACAATAGAGGGACAATAGATACCTGACAATAATTGGTGATTTAAACTGTGTACCTGAGTGGACCATATCAAGTGAAACTCAACTGTTTGTTAATTTTATCATCGTCTGCAGGGACGAAAAAAAGTGCACAGAAAAATCAAGTTAAGTTTTATTTTTTTTATAACATAAAGTGTATTTGAATTTTATTTATCTAGGGCATGCTATGTCTTAAAACTATTTCAGATGCACAGGTTAATCTGTACTCAGAGTAAATTTTGAGGTGAAAACACAGCCATTTTAGCCATAGGGTCCACATGAACCTTAAATAAAAAATATACTGAATTAGGATTTGACCAGGATATTGCGGTTCATTGAACTTGAAAATGTGATACTGTGAAAAGGGGTGGGGTGGGTCACGGTATCTCACGGACACATAATGTTGTTTCATTTGTTTTAAAACTACTTGTTTGTGCATTTTCAATATTCATAATCTACCCCCTTTTTTGTATTTTATATATTTTGCTTTCAAATGGTGCATATTATACATTCAAACAACATATGTAATGAAAACGTATGATCATACTAGTCGAGACTTATATTTTGACGTTGCACAAGGTCGTGATCTTCTGCTCTGCATGGCAAAAAAAAAAAAAACCAAAACAACGAAAGTGCATTAATTAGCGTGCTGTCATGAGACTGCATTGTCAAAGAAACTTTCTATCGTGTTTTGCATTGTTTCTTACTAGACATCTTCGCCATAACCCAAAACAACGAAACCGACACAAAGGATAGTTCAGTGGGTTAAAGTTCGCCTCTGTAATTGTCAGTGTGAACTCAGTCAATTTAATTATTTACAATGTTAACGTTTTAATTCTGAAAGTATTATATCGATGATAATTTGACACATTTATTCACTTGATTTAAAAAAAAAATATATATATATATAGACGTGAAGGTTAATTCAAACTGTACTGAATACACTGGTACAACTAATTCACAGATTCAGATGTGGAAATGACTTTAAATATTATATACATTTATAATAAAGCATGTTGCGTCGAAGGGACTATGTTGCATATAGTTTTAGAACTTTTCAGTTTGCAAATGAGGTGTTCTATATGTCCGCGTAAAATTCTAGCTCGAATGTTGTTGTTGACGTTGTTAAATTTAGATTGATCGCAGATTAACCAAGTTTGATAGTTTAACCGTACCAATGGTTTATGGTGTAATAATCGAGTGTTCGGAAAGATAAGTGATGTTAAAGTGACAACGACTAGGAAACGGTGATTCGTCTTCTCGATCTATATTTTCCTTGTATATATTCAAATTATGGGCCGTGTAGAACGGAGGAACATGCAGAATTGTCAACTGTAAAAGATTATTTTTCTAGGGAATTTGTCTGTTTATAAATTTTATCATAAATGCAAAATACCTTTTTTTCCGTTAGCTTACATTTTCAAGAAAAGTGTATTTGTTCTCGTTCCGTGTATATTTGCGTCCATTCGTTTTTTGTTATGAAATATCAGAAACAAAAAACAAAAATTTATGAAGATACAAAATGTAACATACAACGGTCAATCCCTCTGGTAAATATAAAAAAGGTCCAAAAAGTAGTCAGTATTTTCATTTTGATAATTATAAATGTGTAATTGTTTGCGGATTTGTTCTTTTCCCGATTTGTTCATTATTTCTTATAGAATCAACGTGTAGTTCGATTGGTCTCAGTTCAAAATTCAACAAGGACATATTTTTTCATTATTTTCTGAATTTCCTACTTTGACGTCGCATTGAAAGAACATTATATTATCATTGTTTGCAGGAGGTTGTGATACTGGTTTGAAGATATATACAATGCTTACCAATAAAGGTGAAATTCTGAAGATGTTAGGTGAACCTACTCAGAAGTGTGAGTATACAATACAATAAAAAGCAAGACAAGACAAGACAAGACAATAATTGTATTTTTAATTACAGACGTTTAGAAGGGCAGAGTAATTACAAGTTTGCATCAGAAACATGTATAAGTTGTCTCATTGGCACTCATACTACATCTTCCTATATTTATATAATGGGCAAAACTATTATATTTACAATTCATAAGTTATCAAAGTAAAAAAAGTTATTACAGACAATATTAATTTAAATACTCTTTAATAATAGTATATCTTAAAGCTATCTGTTAAATCGTGCTATATAAAACTTCATTATCTTTTATTTCATATAGAATAAGATGGATGAATCAAGCTTGTTGCATGCATTTTTAAAAAGTTTATTTTCCGAATGTTGACGAGTATCTCAATCGTAGAGCTTTTCTTTTTATAATAATTACATTACATTTATGTTTCATAAGAATCCGTAATTTATATCGGTAGACAGCAATCCCAAGACATTCCAATACTATATTTTATTTCCCAATAAAATGCAACATTCACTACTGCACTTGCCTCCCATGACAACATCACCAGGTCAAAACAAGGAAAAAAAACTAAAAGATCGACATAACTCGCAGTTTCAAGGATTTCCCATAAAATGTAATTAAAAGAATTGAATACTTATTTTTGTAATTTTATAGCGTTGTATGTTTTAGGCCTCATACAAAATGTGTTTCGACGAACGCTTTTACACCCCAATTAAGTCGTTTCTTGTCAGGTGATTAAGATATGTTTTCCTCGATAATTGTTTATTGTAAATATATACATATACAAGACATTGACGTATTCATGGGACTTGTACTGTCGGGGGATAAATGCAACGCGGTAAAGGCGTGGATCTAGATTTGAAGCAAGGGGATTATAACTTAGAGGACCTTTGAAATACTTTGACGCAAATTGGCTGTAAATTTACCATTTTTACATATTTCATTTTTATTTTTAGAGTAGGACGGGATGCACCTGCGATAGAAACTTATTCCAATATAAACATATCGACACAAACTACTAAAACTTGTTATTATTTCACAGAATATAACTGCCAGACAGTTCAATCCGGGCGTTCTGAATCTACAATAAATTATGTACAAATATATGGCTTAGGCACGTAAACATTTCATATACAGCAATGTATCGTACAGTGTTGGCATGTTAAGTCATCAATATAAAACACAAAATTTAATGTTTAACTCAGGCTGTACTGACTTTTTTAAACGCACGATTGTTTACGAACCAAAGGCACACAACTGTCGGAAAATTAATTAATATGTATACAAATAATTTCAATTAACAACTGGTACATGTATTGTTAGCGCATGTACCTCGAAACTTTATTTCATATAACCATTTTATTTAATAGCTATCTTTATAATTTGTTTACTGTACCGTTCGTCAATTTTAATCTGTAGTTTGGTTGCGTGTTTTGATCATGATACTGTATCATTCGTCTACACAATACAAAATAAGCATCCATACCAAAATAAACTGCATTGAAATACTTTTTATTTTAGTTTATTAACCTCGCATGTAGTGAAAGTTAGAGATCAATTTAAAATTAATATTTGCTGGTTTAGATATTTACGTTCTTAACGATGGTTAATAAAAACGCTGCGGAAGCACGCAATTGATAAAGAGTTATATTCATCAGCGCAGAAGACCGTAAATCGATACTGACATGATCAAAAGACTAATCTCATAAGAAAAAAATATATAGAAACTATATATAACTCCCTCGCGTAGGTGTTGCCATTTGATCATATAACCCTCAAGTATTTTGAGCGTTCTCGATGCATGCAAAAAATTCAGGAATTTACCTGATTTATTTTTATTACACTAGTACAAATATTGTTGCTATCATGACACAAGCATCAGATAATAGTTTCAAACAATAATTAAAGCTTATTTTATTTTATCTAAGTGTGAAAGGTCTCAAATTAAAGTCACAACCACTACATTTCTATTACAATCGTTATGTCATGATATTAATAGCCTAGTGAACAGGCATTTAATTGTATGTTTTTTTTAACTCAATATTACCATGTTTGTTATTGTCTAAATAGGTTCCATCAGTAATTCAAATATTTCAAAAGTACAAAATACTGAATACAAATTACCTTTCTGCAATCAGTATGGTTAAGTTTTGTCAAACGGCTCAACAATTGCTGATTCGTCATTGACTCGCAAGACCGTATTGACCGAGTTGTTCCGTCACAAAGATCAATGAAATAGGTATAAAACGTTGATTTACGCTATTCCTATCATTTTTCGTAAAGCCTGAAATCAAACAAGCCGAGGAAGATGTTGCACATGCTATATTTGTCTGTTTTATTCCTATATTACCGGGGCCATAGGCCCATCGGCTATCTTCGGAGGTCGCGGCAATGGCTAATTGAGACAGTCTCGCAAAACGCAAGATTTTTTTATTTTACTTTTAAACGATTCCATACATTGTTTATTGTTTTCTAATGACCTTTTGTAATTCTGATGTAGGTTTAAGCATATTGTTAATCATATTTGTTATTTTGCGTCAATTTGTTGTGCATGAATTTGGCAGATAAAGCCGTTTTGAGATATGAAGGATATAACTTAGCCTCTTATAAATAAGATATACTATCTGACAATAACAGTAACGGTACCAGATGCTCATTTCGATATATAATGTCTCTTCACAGAAATGCACGAGTTCAAAATATTTGGAAATCCAACACCTGTTTTACGTGCAAACAAACCTCCCGCTTTACCTTTATAGATCATACGTCGTATACTATAAAATACATTTAAAAACCTGCAAACTAAATATACGGATAGGATGACCTTTGAAGAAAGTAATGAAAAGGCACATAATTTTGAAAGCAGGGCCAAATGATCTATTGGAAGCTAGTTAGACAAGCTAAATCTGTTGGTTAGATTCTGCCTCCAAAGGAAAAACTAAATTGACAGAATCAACACTTCTTACAGGTCTTATTAAGTTTCATTTTGAAATTTGATTGCATCGACTGTACTTATGAGAGGCCAGTCGGTATTTAAATTGACAGATCATCAGAAGAGAGGACGATGTTTACTACATTAGGGAGTAGACCATGCCTTTACCCTACAGTATCTTTTACCCTGAACCTTACATTCCTTAAATTCAACTTCATTAGAATATATCCGAGCAAATCGTACAAATTAAGTTGTAAAACGTCCACTCCAGTAGATGTGGCAAGAGGAACATCGACGTCATTAAGAGGAACGTAAGTGATGGCACAGTGTCTCTTTCGTCATATATTTTATTTTCAAATGTTCATTTTTGTATAAATATAGTTATGTCTTGAAATTGATAGTTTTGACTGTTATTATAAGCTTTGGTATGATGAAGTTCTTTGGGATAAATGAATTTAAAAGGTTTCTTATATCGGGATTATCAACAGTAAACAAATCATCAAGGTATCTAGTATTATTGTTGACAATATGATAATTAGTTTGTCAAAATTTGTAATCTTCATATTTTCATAAACGAAGATTCGTGCAGTGAAGGAAAAGATCTACAACTAGTGGTGTGCTGTAAGTTCTAAAGGGAATTCTTATAATTTGACAATAATAATTAAGTTCAGAAGGACGGACATGTTGTTCTCCATCGGATAAGTTAGGATAATACTGGCTGATGTCTCACATCAAATTCGTATACGTCGACGAAATTTTACTCAACACTGTTAGATTTGCCAATTTGTGGTATCTTTAATCATTTCCTTTGAAATGTGTCCAGTTATAAAGACCACTAAGCCAACTATTCTTCATAAACTACTTGCTTTCATTAGTCCAATAAAGTAAAAATGTAATTTCAGATGCATATGATTACGTGAAACGTCTGCACTTTCTTCTTTCAAATTTGAATGACATATCAATTGAGGAAACACCTGGTATTTGGAACTGTTATGCTGACAGACTGAAAAAAAAGTTACGCAACTATTGTTCAGTATGTACATTTATAAAATCGTAGTTATCCATTGCTGTTAAACATAACAATGGATTTTCTATTTTAGAAAAAATATCAAAGATACCGGGCTAAGAAAGATGTATACACAACACTATTTTCGTCTACATCAGATTCATCAGTGGCGCTCCTACTAAAACAACTTAAAAAACCGAATCAATTAAAAAATTAATGTGATTCATGAACAACGACGACAACATAACGAAATATCAAAAAGTTCTGTCAAATCTAGCTCAGACATTTCGTACCTGGGGGTAAACATGTATTATCATCACATATAAAACATAATCCGAATTTACAAAATAAGTTGTTAATTTGTTTTATTAAAACTGTGTTCAAATTTAATAGCAAAAGGGTGTCTATTGTTACAAGCTGTATTGCTTGTTTTTTGTTCTACCATAAGACGGGCCAGTCAACTATTTATGTGCCAAAATCAGTAGATTCTACGAAGAGTACTTTGAAATACAAGATATTATTTAATGCATGTGGAATACACGATATTATTTAATGCATGTAAATTTTTCATAATGCAATGATTGAAATGTTTCTTCTCAAAGGGGAAGAGTTGTTTAACTCACTTGAACCCATCAGTGAAATTATCTAGTTGGGGTCAGTAATTATTATTATCTTTTAGTACCAATATAGCATAGACTGTGGATGACTTCACAATCTGATTTCATTCAACCTTATAAGTCGAAAACAAACTGACAATGTAATTGCAAAAACATAAAAACGATCAAAAGACAAACAGCATCATACAAAACACAACATAGAAAACTCAAGACTGAGAAACACAAAGCCCACTAAAAACCGTGAGTGACCAGGCACTCTGGAAGGTTTAGTACATCCTTAACCACATGTGGCATCCTTCATGTTGCTCATGTAAGTACAAACCCAGTGATAAGTCTAAGGAAGAGGAATTTAACAGATGTATGTGGTGTGTGGAATTGCAAGAACAGTAGTTTTTAAAAGTTTGCTTTATTTTCCCTCTTCCTACTCCACTTTCACATTTGGGCAATATTAAAATGTTGAAACAGTTACAATTAATGACTTAGGAGTGGATAAGAAACATTCCCTTATCCACTTATTTGTAATGCATAATCACTGGATATGATTCATCAAAATATTTTAACAGGAGTAAAACGATGCACATGATTTCTCCCCAGGTTTTTGGTTAAGCTTCTGTTGCTCACATTTTAGTATTTGTTGCGTTGGTTTTCTATAGCTATTTGTTTGTTCATCGTATAAAGTTTTGATCATGATGTCATCTTTTTATTTTTGAATTATAAGTTTTTTACCCTTGATATTTTCCGTCTCTTTTTACACAGACAATACAAAATTTAGAATAAACAATATAAAGTAGGTTCAATACTGAATAATCTCTTTGCTTAGGATACTATGAAAATAATCAAAATTAATGAAATAAATAATCTATATCACATCGACATTTATAACAGTAAAACTATATGGAAGAAATATTACATATATGCAGTATAATTATAAATCATCTCAATGCTGTAATAAATTTGGTTGAGAGGAATAATTACTATTAAAGATATTGACTTCAAAAATTATTTCAGGTGACACAATTGTATCACATGTTTTGCTGCTGGATTTACGACAAAACAAAATTCCAAAGGTTTCTTCGATGGGCATGTGATGCCGAGATTAGCAATGCTGGTTTTTCGCACATCAGGAGAGCTGTTACAGCATTTCGTCAAAAGTATTGCTTGTTAAACAAACTCCCATAGTATGTATAAAAAAATAATTTGATCATTTTATTTGTTAACATGGCTAAAGTTTGAATAATGAAAAAATCACATATTTTCTCATAGCAATCAAATTGTAATATGAATGTATTTAATTCATAGTGATACTATTATCTATCCACGTCTTTTTCTTATATATATGTTCTATTTACGCCAAAGCGTTAATTATGTAAACTCCGATCTTGGTATTTCTGTTATACATTTTTAGATCTTAAAAATAGAAACGTATTCCTGATACTCATCAAAAATACCTGGTTTAAGGCTTGGTATAAATAAGACTCATCAGTGGCATTCGAATCAAAACAGCTAGATGTGTAAAAAAATCGAAGTTTAAGAACATTGAAAACTAATCATTTCAAAATATTGTATCAAAATATCGGTCAACCTAGTCGTAATGGTGACCGTAAAACGTGTATTGTTCAATTTAGTCTTCCTACATCATAACGCTTTTGAAGCAGTTTTTGTGCTGCTCCACAATCCTGTTAATAAAGTCAGAGTAGTGCCAGCATGCAGGAACGTAACTTATTAACTTAGATATGCGAACACCATACGATGGAGCAGAAGCTTTGTTACTGCTAAGAAATGGGAAGTTGACAATTAGAAAATTGAAATTACACGTTTGTCATAGATTCTAGTTTAAAGTCGTTCATTTGTGTCCATATCGAGGTATTTTCCGGATATCAAGCAGCTCTTTTGTCATCGGTAGAATCCTTAATCTCAAGTTCATTGGAATATGTGAGATTTAAGCACTCATTTACAATCTGGCTTATTGAGTGACAGAACATCTGCAATATATATGAAAGAGAAATTATAGAACTTAATTAAAGATGCTGTTTCTTTTAGTCTATCAGAAGGATTTGTATGAATTTTCTTTCATATAAGAAAGAAAAACAAGTTGGCCAGTAGTGGTGCACAACTAGTGCCCATTGAAATATCGAATAGATATAAGAAGATGTGTATGAGTGCCAATGAGACAACTCTCCATCCAAGTCACAATTTATAAAAGTAAACCATTAAAGGTGAAAGTACGGTCTTCAACACGGAGCCTTGGCTCACACCGCACAGCAAGCTATAAAGGGCCCTAAAAATTACTAGTGTAAAACCATTCAAACGGGAAAACCAACGGTCTAATCTATATAAAAAAAACGAGAAACGAGAAACACTTATGAACCACATCAACTAACGACAACTACTGAACATCATATTCCTGACTTAGGATAGGTGCAAACAATTGCAGCGGGTTTAAACGTTTTAATGGTACCAAACCTCCACCCTTATCTGCAAAATAGTGTAACATCACAACATAAAAAGACACACTATAAAATATCAATTGAAATGGCTTAACTCAATCAAAAGACATATTAAAACAAGTGAACATACACCGAACAAATAAATTTGATCTATGATACAATGTAAATACAAAATCAATAAAATAAGGGATGAATAATTAAAGTAACAGTATTATACCGCTGTGAAATGTTAAACAATTTCAGAAAAGCAACAATAACCTTAAATAAAAGTCCGCCATTTACAATTTATACACAGTTAAATGAAAATAATTTTGTTGTTAGGTATACAGTTTAAAAAGAGAAAGGAAATATTTTTACAAAATAAATAATTTTAATGTTCATAGTTCGAAGAAGTGAAAATTTATAGTAATACCAAACACTTATTAAACTGGTATATAGACCAGATATAACCCTGAATAAGTAAACATTAAATAACAAAAAAGCATTACAAATAGTATCAACAGGTCAAATTAACAAGAAAGTACGATTTGAGAGTACTCGCAGTTACTGACAGCTAGTTAAAAGCCAAAAACAACTAATAATAAAAAATCATGCATCAGAGACTAAAATCAACTAAAACACATCCCAGGGATTTAGTATTTTAACGTCATGGACAGTCAAAGAAGACATGACTGGTGCAATGCCAAACATAAATGTATCGACAGGCAGTAGGATAGTTAGGAGTTAACCTCTTAATTGATAAAAATAAACGTGGGTGTGTCTTTATACATCCCGTTTGAAAAGAATACAAATTTAGTTATGTATTAACCTGCCGACGACAAAATCGATATTAGTGCCAATGTAAACTATATTCAAAGATCTAATTACAACATTGGTAAGATAACCTTTACTAATAAGTTTGTTTAAAGGTTCGATCAGTTTACACGGGTCACATAGTGATTTCCGCGCTTTTAGTACAATATTACCGTAAAATTTAGGATGTGAAATACCGTTTTTGATAAGTTTTCTACAGGTACAGCCAAATTTACTAATCAAATCTGTGTATCTATGAAAGAATTTAGTAAAAGTTTTAAGTAATTTATGGTAACGAAATCCCTGACTTAATAATTTACCAGTGATGCATTGATTACGTTCGTTAAAATCTATGATATCACTACACACACGGGCATAACGAACGAGTTGGGATATATAAACACCGTATGATGGAGCCAAAGGAACATCGCCGTCTAAAAAAGGAAAATAAACAATAGGGAATGAAAAATCGTCCCTTTTTCGTAAATTTTAGTATGGAGTTTCCCTTTAGAAATTGAAATGTCTAAATCTACAAAAGGACAACTACTGCTGTTTATGTTAGATTTAGTTAAAGTAAGTTCTGTTGGGTAAATTTCGGTGCTATATTTAGAGAACTCTGGATTATTTAACTAAAAAATATCATCCAGATAACGGTAGGTATTGTTGAATGTATCAACCAAATGTAACAATGACGTGTCTTTACTGAGTTTGGTCATAAACTGAGATTCATAGCAATACAGGAATAAATCTGCTATTAAAGGGGCACAGTTAGTGCCCATAGGAATACCTACTACTTGTCGATACACTTTATCGCCGAAACGTACATATATGTTGTCCAGGAGAAAATTTAAAGCTTCAATCATATCTTCACATTTCCAATAAGGTATCTATAGTTATAAGAATATGTGGTATGAGTGCCAATGGGACAACTCTCCATCCAAGTCAAAATTTAGCAAACTTTCCTTTTTCATGACAGAAAAAGGCTTAAAACGAGTTACAGCAAATAAATTTGCAACGATATTTCTCAAAAGACCATTCAATTAAATATGAAAGCTTTTTCTTGATAAGATTGTGTGAAAGTGTAGTGTAGAGAGTAGAAAAGTCATAACCGTCAACAGAATTAAAAGGGCCATCAAAAGCACGTATTTTATCCAAAACCTCTAAAGAATTTTTAACACTCCAAAAGTAATTAATACCATTATTTTCATAAGCTTTTTTACAAAAGCTAATAACAAGTTCTTTGATAGTAGTAAGGGAGGTAGTTAGAAGAACTGATAGATTAGAAGTAGAACACTTAATAGATGCGGAGATAAAACGAAATTTAAATGGTTTTTTATGCAATTCAGGTAACCAGTACATAGTAGGGACTTTCAAATGTAAGCTGGGTAGTGGCAGTGATATGTTTGTTTACAATTTGCTTCTCTGTGCAGCGTACGGACCTGAATGTAGAAGAATTGATAATTTCGTATTGGAGAACTTCCGTGTAGCATATGCGTTACATCACCACTACATTATTGGCTGCTTAGTCTGCCGGTACGAACACAAACCGCTTTGCGAGTGCTTGGAGTTTATTTTTTTATTCTAGAAATGGGAATATCATGGACCCTATTATTAATTTCATAATTGTTTTCAAAATGAGTTATACGAATATTAACAGTAATTTTATTCAAATAACTGTCTAGAGATTTTTTATCAAATGTCAGCTGAAATATCAATCTTTCAATCTCAACAAATATGGTGTCGATAAAAAATCCAACATTTTGATGGTATCATTTTTTGTTTATTTGTTGTTGGAATCAGTGTGGTTCTTCACAAAGTAAGATTTTTTATGGCCTCAAACAACATGGACAAGGATTTTGTATCTATGTTTCTCATTTTTTTTGTGGCTAACTTTCTGTTTGATGAGATGATGTAGTAGATTTTAAAATTGAGCATGGGGAGTACTAGTGTAGAGTAGAAAAATCGAAGGTTTTGATATTCCTGAAAAATTGTAAAGATAGTGATTTTGAGTAGATCTTTTGAATTTTAAAGTATCCACATCTGATTGACACCGCTGGTTGAATACACCTCTTCACAATATTACTGAAGGTCATCTTATGCAGCAGAAAGAATGGGTATAGATACTGTAGAAACTTTCTTCAGGATGTTTAGTCAAATATTATAAGTTAAGTTATCTAGTAAAAAGATGAGAGATTTTAATCTTAAATGTTTATATTAAAAGGGGAGAGGAATAGATTTTCTTATATCTCGCGTTTCGTGAATGTTGTAAGGGTATATAAAAGCAACAGTAGTATACCGCTGTTCAAACTTAATAAATCGATTAAGAAAAAAACAAATCCGGATTACAAACTAAAACCGAGGGAAACACATCAACTATAAGAGGAAATCAACGGAACAACATAAACACTGTACTGCAACAAAAAAAAAAAAAAAAAAAAAAAAAAACGCCAACATACATAGAAACTGCCATATTCCTGACTTGGTACAGGACATTTTAAGAAAAAACGTATATGTGGTATTCCCAGTTTTGCTGTGGATTGTTAGTTCTTTCATTGAGAACACTAATGATTTTTGCATATATATACAAATGTGTTTAAAGTTTTGTTAGCTGGAATAAACAAATATTTGCCGTGAAGGATGGATAAAGCATTCACAACCTGAGGTTTCTCAAAAAGGTCAGAAACCCGTTTGCTTATTGCACATCGTAGATTTTGAATATGATTCTTAATTCTGAGATTGGTGTAGGTATCTGCTGAACAGCTTTTAATATTTGGTACGTCAGAATCGCTTTTTGGGGTGAACCTTCATCCAGAACGTTCAAGACTTCGAAAATTGAAAGCGAAAGAAATTCCTATGCGAATGAACGAGCAACTTCATGACGAAAGTGGACCTTAAAATACGATATCAAGTTTTTCCTCAGGGTACTTGAGGGACTAAAGAATCTTAGTTTCTTTATTATTTCTTTATTAGTCGACGGAGACTTTAAAAGAAAGTTAGTATTATAATGTCTGTACCGAGGCGTTTATATTATCGGGGACAAGCAGCAAACAAGCAGCGGTATAAACCAAGAAATGACACAAAATGAAAACGAGTCCTAGAAATTAAAATAAAATTGAGAATAGAAATTGGGAATGTGTCAAAGAGACAACAACCCTAAACAAAAATGTGTACTAGTTCAGTGAAAATAAACACTAAACTACGAAAGATAAAATTGAACTAAAATTTAAAACAAACACAAAAAAAAAAACAAAAAAAAAAACACAAGACTAACAAAGGACAGAGACTCCTGACTTGGGACAAGCTCAAAAATACCGCGGGATTAAACATGTTTTGTGAGATCTCAACCCTCCCCTATACTTCTAGCCAATGTAGAATAAACAAACACACAGCAATACGCAAAAAACTCAGTTTACAAGAAGTCCGAGTCCGATGTCAGAATAGGTAACAGAAGAAACTAAGCAAAATGACAATGATACATTAATTAACAAAGGACTACTAGCAGTTAATGACATGCTAGCTTCCGATCTCAATTAAACTGATTGAAAGATTATGTCTTCATCATATGAAAATCAAGTACAATCCCTCCCGTTAAAGAACACTTTTCGAGTTTGGTGTATCCTAAGCTCTTTTAAAGATTTGCTTCATCAGGCATGCTCATCCTCTAAGAATACGAAAGCCAAGGTTGTTTACTTATTTGAATACACGATAACCTATATAACCAAAAGGGGCACAAAAAGAATAGCAAAGTCCAAATAAAACCAACTTTGCCTGACATTGTTCGAACCTCAGATTGAAAACAAATTGAAATAAAATAACAAAAAGTGCATGTTACACACATGATAAAAATAACATTGCTCTACTTGTGCAGTCCCTAATTTATGAGTATTTGCTGTAAAAATTCATGCCTATTGCGTTTTTTTTTTGCTTGAAGAATCAGATTTTGGTTTTATACTTTAATATTTAGTTTCATTTAACATAAAATCACAAATGAAATTTCAGTGTACCAGAATTAGATGACCTAGAGTAATGACACAAATATTTCTCAGAATGTCACGACAACGATTTCCAAGAGGAATATGAGAATATTTTATGGTTTTTAGATTTTTATTTAGTTTTGTGGTAAGAAGACAAAAGCGACAATTGTGAGAATATAGAGTTTGCGTTTTGGAATCATTTCCATGTAATGCAACACTGTTTTGACTTCTGGTTTAATGTTCCTGTGATGTTAGCTACTAATTTGAAATAAGCTCTGATTTTCAAATGCTAGCAAGCAGTGTGCACTGCTCATACTTATCGTTATTTTGAAACTAGATTTACTCAATATATGTCATTACTATAAATTTTACACATACATATATATCCAGGTAAATAATCCTTTATAGTAGGACACATTGTAGAACAAATATTTTTGATGTTTTGTATTGTATTGCTCTTCAAACAAATAAACATGCTACTTACTTTTATTAGATGGATTATTTATATAAGTTATATTATGTTAATTTTGAAAAAGTTGATCTTAACCTTTCAAAAAATTGATCTTAACCTATGTGAATGAAACAAAACATAGGCAATCGGAAAAAATCTACAAAACTTGCCAAGGAAAATTAAGAAATATACTACACTTTTAACGTGTCAGTGCATGCGAAGTATGTTCTGATAACATTGTTAAATGTTCAAAATTTGTGCAAACTATCAAATTGCATTAACTGTATGTAAGAATGTTTGGAACGCTTTAACATGTATTTTTGCTCCTAATTGATATTCATGTCATTTATATTTTTAAATATTGTTTTGCAGGTCTTTATTGTTGTTTTTGTAAAAATATAATAATGTATTATCCCATTTGAGCATATAATGCGGCTGTAAGTTTAAAAATCACGGGAAATAACATTCATTCGTACAACATTCAAACATCAAGTGTACCATTCCATTGCCGGTGAATTGGATTTAAGTGTACAATTTTGTTGCTCATTTCCTGTTTTACATAATGTATCGTAATCAGCATAAACATTTGCACATAAACATAGTTGGAAACAAAACACATCAAGTTTTCAAAAGGAGGTATTATACAGATGATTTGTTTTTGTTTTTTTGTTTTTTGATTTTTTGTAAACATGTTTTATTATTATTACAGCTGATTCCTTCAAAACACAATCGCCGTGATATAGCCTCGTTGTGCTGATGCGGTGTAAAGCAATCACCAATCAATCAATTAATCAATCAAAACTCAAGTCGCTTAGCTAGGGTTCATGATAGTGAGTACAATATTGTTTAATCTTTATGCACATTTTTTGTTTAGTTTCCAAATACTTTTTATGCATATCATTTACAATGATAAATTTAGAGGACTGCCATACCATTATAAGGGTAATACACATAAATATTAACATTACATTCAATGGTAATATACGTTTTGACAGATATTTGTGCTTTTGATTGTTATTCATGTCATCTATATTTTTAAATATTGTATTGTTGTTTCTGTACAAATATAATCATCTAGTTTTCCATTTGAGCATTTTATGCGGCTGTGAGTTTTAAAATCACGATAAACACTGTGAGTAATAAATCCGATATTTAAGACAATAAAAAGCCAAGTATTTACTTCTTTATGGGAAATAACATTCAAACATCAATTGTACCTTTCCATTGACAGTGAACTTGATTAAAGTGTACCATGTCCTTGCTCATTTCTTGTTTTACATAATGTATTGTAATGTAATATAATCATCAAAAACGTTTACACAAAAACATAGTTGCAACTACAAAATTCAAGTCATCAAAAGGAAGTTCTATACAGATGAAGTTTTGTTTTATGTTATTAAAACATGCATAATTTTTGTAATAGTTGATTCCTTCAAACTCAAGTTGCCTAGCTAGGATTCAGGATATTTATTACTAGTACACTATTGTTTTATCTTTATGTTTATTTTTTATTTAGTTTTGAAATAATCGTTACAATTTATTGACAAGGATAAATCTAGAGGACTTTCATAGTATGTATTATAAGGGTTTTACTGTAAATGGTTTTATACAAGATATTGCACTTCAAAAATATGATTAAGTTATAAATATAGCAGTACAAGTATTTTGTCAAATCATCAAATCATCAAATAATATTAAAATTTGCTTTCCATGTTATACTAAGGTTTTTAGTTTAAAAATATGGATATATAAAGTAAATATTGAAAGCGTTCAGAACAGGGAAAATTGCTCTCTAGCAAAACTATGTGCTTATAAAAATGAGTAGATGTGGTATGATTGGCAACGAGTCAACTATCCACCAGAGAATACATGACGTATATGTTAGAAACTATAGGTCATTGTTCGGCCTTCAACAATGAGGAAAAACCATACCGAATAGGAAGCCATAAAAGGACCCGAAATACACGAAATACAAATATGATATACATGAACAGCAACAAACGACAGCCACCGAATTACAGGCACATACATAATATAGAAAGGAGGACATGTTTGCGGGCGCCTAACTCTCTCCTATCCTTGGACAATGACGTAACAGCACACAAAATAATAGACTATAAACTGTATATACTGGTATATTCAACAGTGCAACTAGATACAACAGATTACAAATTTTACACACGTAACGAAAATCACAAGGTTTAATAACGGATTTTTATGCAACCGTATTTAAACATAGAACTCATTTTGAATTATCAAGCATTCAATTCAAATGATGTTCGCATGTAATTAAATCATACATAAACAGAGGCACTGATTTTACCAGTTTATCTAGTATATTTAATGACTACTACTAAAAAAATATACCTCCCTGTTTTGCTTACATAGAACCACTTATTATATCGAATCCATACAAAAAAAAAAAAAACAACAGTAAAAGTATATTTTTTAATTCAACGTCAGTATAGAAAAAAAGATCTTTTAACTTAAGATTGTAAAAAATCCAATATTATATTTGACCCCTATTAACATGTTACTACACGGGATCTGAACATCGTTCATGACCGTGAGGTAGGAAAATTTCTGAAAAAAGGGAGTAAAAAAGATTGGAAACACGATTGTCATGTCATTTAAGACGATCTTTCACCCTATTGTAAAAATTGGTGTTAACGGAAAAATTCTTATGTATGAACATATCTTTATTCTTATTTTGATAAATGTATGAATATTGTGAATATATGAATATCACATTTTGAAAATAGTTTAAAAATAAATAAAAGGATAAATAAAAAGCCTTTTTCTAGAATAAGTAAAGCGGTTTTTGCTCGTACCAGCTGACAAAACAGCAAACAAAGTCCAAAATCAACTGTTTTGGAAGTTTATTTATATCGGCCTGTGCCGTGTAAATATCTCCTTTTGAGAACACCTGCCTAATAATGTTTCGTAGGGTTTAATACAGTTCAGATTTTGTGTCGTGAATTCAAATGTTCTTTACCTTAAAAATTGCCATAGTTTATGCCTCTTTAGACAACATCACTTATTAAACTATTTGCTGGCTTCTTGTATGTTTTCGATATTTTCCACTCACTTTGTGACGAAAATACGAACTACGTAATATTTCGGCCTTCAAATCTAAATGAAATTTCATAAATTTTAAACTATGACAAAATTTACTGCATGTATGAGCATTTCTACAAATAATGTCTCGTCACGGAGATGCATTCATTGATTTCAATGATTTCTAAAACATATTGTTATAAGGCAATTTCGCGAAGTAATGATGACAATCTATAAAGTATTTCGCTAGTTTTCATATCTGTAGCGTACATTGCTTTGTTAGTAACACATGACACATTTTGTCTGAAGGTTTCCAATGATTTATCGGAAATTTATTGAATATTTCAAGATATGTTACTTTATTGACATGTGCAACCGTATCAAGGATCTTACATTAGTTGACTTTGGAGGTTATTTATTTTTTATTATTTATCATGGACCTCATAGTTAAAAGTAGAATAACAAAAATACCGAACTCCAAGGAAAATTTAAACTGTAGGTATCTTAACAAATGTCAAAATCAAAAGCTCAAACACATCAAACGAATGGAAACACCTGTTTTATTCCTGACTTGGTGGACAAATGGTAGATTAAACCTGGTTTTATAGCTAGCTAAACCTCTCACTTGTATGGCAGTCGCATAAAATTCCATTATATTGACAACAATTTGTGAGCAAATCAAATAGACAAATGTTAAACATTGGGGTACAGTAGTCAACATTATGTTTTAATCTTAATCACTATAAAAACAAACAACTATGTCAACAACGAAAAACAAAATGACAAGTACACTCTCTATAGACAAAGTACATCAGCAAAAATGAAAGCCAAGAATACATAAAATGACCATAACACAATAACACAATGGCGGGGTGTATAAATACCGAGCCAAGCCAAAAGGATATTACAAAAAAAAAAAAAAAAAACAACGTCAGTACCTAAAATCTATACTTCAAGACCATCATGTATTATTTGTAAAGCTGATACGGAATATTTATCACCAAAGTCTTGGTTTCTTCAGATGAACTTTTTTTTAGAAAAAGGAAAAGACATTCTTTGACTTAAGTTATTGAACAACAGCTCGACGAATAACGCAAATAAAAGCTTTCGTCGTATGATATATTTAGCAATGTTTCGACCTTTCAATCCCTATATATCGAAAAGGCTGAATATAGATTTTTGTTTTGTTTTCATTATGTTAAAACATATATGTATGTATGATATGGATTGCAATGCGTATGAAAAGAATTTCTGCAATACCCACCTTCACAGAAGTCGACAATTAAACGTTTGAAATTAAATATAATAATATAGACAACGTTTTGAAATCGATATGTAAAAGTGACATAAATATAACAAATGCAACCATCGGAGGTCACACTTCCAAAAAGAGATGTAATAACGTTAAACAGTATCAATTTTACTGTACCATATAAGCATTTCAGCAATTTATATTTCTTCAATGATGCTAGATACCAAAATACTGCAAAATATAAATTATAAAACCAACATTCAAAAGCAGAAATAATAGAAAAAGACCAAAGTATAGCCGAACCCGCACTATAACTTAGAGATGTGCATGAGAGAGATACTGTCCTTAACTTCAAATGGTTCCCCTAGTTTTAACAATATCCTTATGGTCATTTAAAAATCGAAGTATTGAGCTACTGGACTTAGTATATCAACGGGGATTTACGCTCAACTGGTAGACGTATCGACTAAATGATAATACTGGCATTAAACGGTATCAAGTTTATTGCTTAAAATGTCAACAATTAATATATCTTCTGGGAGAAACAGGGCATAATAATTGAAAATCCAAGACATAATTCACGTATTCAAGAGAAGATAGAACCAAATAGAATCTAAAGCCGAACCCTGACAAGAATCAGAGCTTTGCATGCATTTCTTAACTTAATTTCCCATATTTTATAATAGTAAAAGAGAAGGTTCTTCTGTTGGGGTATCATAAACTTTGGTTCTGACATATAAATAAGGATATTAATTATTGGGGGACAGGTTGCAATAAGGGCCTTATTTGGCTTAATTTTAACTGAAATTAAACTTTTAATTTTAACATTCTCCTTTACTGTTATACAACTTTGCTTGAAAACCTTCAAACTTTATTTTCGTTATAATGTTTAGTAGAAATAAGAGGATGTGGTATGAGTGCCATGACACAACTTCCCATCCAAGTCACAATGTGTAAAAAATATACAATTATAGGTCAAAGTACGGCCCTCAACACGAAGCATTGGCTCATACCGAACAGCAAGCTATAAAGGGCCCCAAAATGACTAGTGTAAAAACAATTCAAACAGGAAAATTAACGGTCTAATCTATATAAAAAACGAGAAACGGGAGACACTTATAAACCACATCAACAAACGACAACCACTGAACAACAGGCTCCTGACTTAGGACAGGTGCAAACAAATGCAGCGGCTTTAAACGTTTTAACAGGCGCCAACCTTCACTCTACCTGAAACAGTAGTGTAGCATTTCAACATAGAAAGACACACGATAAAATATCAATTGAAATTGCTTAACTCGATCAAAAAGACATAGATTTATAAACAGACAATTTTAGAAAAAGGCTTGTTATAAATTATATCAGTACCATAGTAGTGAAATGTATATAAAAACTTATATTTGGTTATCAATTTTTATTTTCTTGTCGTTACCACATTTTTTGTACCCAAATGTGACCTACTGAATTAGACGTATCACCGGTTGTGTACTTACATGATCAAACACATCGGGTGCCACATTTGGAGCTGGATCTGCTTACCCATGTGGAGCACCTAACATCACCCCCGGTTTTTAATGCTGTTCGTGTTGCTCAGTCTTTAGTTTTCTGTGTTCTGTTCTATATACTGTTGTTTGTCTTTTGGTCTTTTTTTCGTTTTTTGCCATGACGTTGTCAATTTATTTTCGACTTATAAGTTTGAAAGTCCCTTTGGTATCTTTTGCCTCTTTTTTTTGTAATGTAAACATGCACACTTATTACATATATATATGCTATTCACGTGTATGTTTATAATCCTGGTACCTTTGATAACTATTAACGACTTGTGATAAGGCAGAGGGTATATACATACCTCAAATGAAGAATCTACATTGGAAACAAGTTTGGTTTCGTCTTAAGTGTTTGAATACTAGTATCCCTTTTGTATCTTTCGGCTCTTGTTTTTATTGGTTTGGTAGCTTGGCTTTCTTTTTCCATTGTGTTGTAAGTGTTTCTATATCAAATATAAACTGCCTTTCAAAAAATATGGGCAACACTACTCTATTGTCATAAATCGATTTAGATGATGACAATTTAGATAACTAATGTTAGAGTTGCAACTGCACAAGGAACAAATAAGTTGTATGACAGGGTAAGCGTCTCCTGCAATGCACCCATCACCGACCATGTGAATCCAAATTTTTCAAAATGTCACACATGGGAATAAAACACAATCGGTAAAATTATAGATCAGACGACTATTCTTGTATCTTTATAATTTTAACCGTTAAAATATTTCGCTAGTGAGTTGAGACAAAAACATATCGTATCTGCCAACTTATTCGTAATGATGACCGTAAAGCAGGTGTAGTGTCAAGACGTATTAATTGAGATATATACACGCCATACATTGGTTCAGAAGATATGTTAATGCTGATCAATGTAAAGTTGACAATTGAACTTTTTCACGTTTTCAATAGATTTTAGTTTGAAGTCGTCCATCTGTGTCAATATATAATATATAATATGAGCAAAAATACAAGTCGGCCAGTAGGGGACACAATTAGTTCCCATTGGAATATCAACTGTCTGTTGAAATAACAGTGTATCAAGCTGAATATAAATGTTATCGGTGTCTCACTTCACTAGTTCAGTGTTTTTTTTTGTAATGTGTTTATTGGCCATACTACATACTGTGGATTCATTAGTATTCGTTGGGAACCAATTTTCGTGGAATTCGTGGGTTCAGGTAAACCACGAATATAAATGTTCAACGAATTACACATTTTCTATAAGGTTGTATGCAGACTTTGGCAAACCCACGAAATCAAATATCCACGAAAAAGCAAGTTTTTCTCAATCCACGAAAATTGGTACCCACGAAAATAAATGAATCCACAGTAAATAAATATTCATAGTATATAGTATAATTATGGTAGTAAGTCCATAGTACACCAGCAAAATCAAGAAAAAATGCATATAGTTGGTTTTTTGAATGATTTGACAAACTTATAAATAAGTTAAGTTCTTCCCATACATCAAATACTTTTGGACATGTCCAGAATATGTGTTCTATGGTTTCTGTTGGTATCAATATTATATTTTTTTGTTCTGTTCAATAAATGTCCATCATTATCAATTAAATCATTAATTAACCAGACTCCTTTTCCAGTCCATTTTTTGTACAAAGGGATTTGATTACCAATCTAAATCTTAATTTGTTTTTATTCCAAATATTAGATGTGATAAAATCATAACCGTTCTTAACAGCTACTTTAGTTTTGAGGTCAGTCCAAGCATTAAAAACCTCCTGCCAAAAGGGATTTTTTACATGTATTCTTGGACCTACATATAGCAGTTCATTTAAATTAATTTTTTCCGAATAAGTCAGTAACTTAGAATACATATTAGTCTGTTTAAAGAATTTTCTGATCCAAGTTAATTTTAATCCTTTTATATATTGTTTTAAGTTTAAAATGTTAAGTCCACCCAATTCATATATTTGAGAAATTGTTTCTCTTTTAATTTTGTCAGGTTTTACCATCCCAAATAAAAGAAAAAACAATTAATAAATTTGTTAAGTAACCCCTTGTTAAAATTTGATAATATTAAAAATAAGTGATTAAGCTTTGAGATTATAAAACTTTTAATTATAGTAATTTTTCCAATTGGGGAAAAGTATTTGTTTGACCAACTTTTATTGTTCTCTCTATTACTTTAAGTTTGAGTCTACAATTTAGTGTTTCATTTTTTGTAAATCAACCGAATATTTAATACCCAGGAGCGTAAATCTCTTGGAACAATCCCACTCCAATCCACACTTTACACACGTTGTATCTTGGCTATGTTTCCTTCTGCCAGTCCATACTACCTTTGTTTTTTTTCTAAATTCATCTCGAGACCAGACTAGTCACCATTGAGCATATAGTTCTAAAACACAAAGAGATGCATCTAAGGATTCTGGTGAACCATCTAAAATAAGTGTGGTATCATCAGCATATTGCGATATCAAAAATTCTGAGTCTTCAATAGTAATACCTTTAATATTTTCGTTTTTAAAGTATTCCTAAAATTTCAGCACATAACAAAAAAAATGTAAGAGATCAAAAGAATCGTAAAAAAATCGGAAAGGAAATTATTCTGTGTTACTGCTGATTTGGTATTTGTAAAAAAAGTTTTCACCCAGTGTTTTATGGAATTTCCAAAGTTGAAAAAATCATGAACCTGTTCTATGAAAATCCAGGAGATAGAATCGAAGACTTTTTCAAAATCAATGAGAAGGAGAATGCCTGGGATATCATTTTCTTCAGTGTAGTGTAGTAAATCATATATCAATCTGGTATTTTCACCAATAAATCTACCAGGTTTAAATACTGTCTGATCATTATTAATTAATATTTGATAAAACAGGTTTATTCTTTCTGCAATGCAACTTGATGCTAATTTATAAATAGTATTTAAAAGACTTATTGGACCCCAATTTGTCACGTATTGCTTTGGTTTGTCACCTTTTGGGATGCAAGTAATAATACCTTGTTTTGGTTAATAGACATTTGACTTTGATTATAACCATATTTAATTGATCAATGAACAAATTTACCTACATCTATCCAAAAATTGTTTAGAAATTCATTTGTGTATCCATCAGATCCAGGGCTTTTCATATTGTTCATTCTTTAAATTGCATCAGTCAACTCTATAAATGTTATTTCCCCTTCTAAGGACTCTCTCATACTTTCAGATAGTTTTGGCATATTTTTATGGGGTATAATAGCATTATTCAAATTAATAGATTTTATTGTATCGTTTTTAGAATATAGATTTTTGTAATAATTTTTGGCCTCGGTTAGAATTTGTTTTTGGTTTTCAATTATATTTCCTGATTTATCAATTAATGTAGGAATTTTTTTATTTACATAATTTTTTGTCTCTAAATTCATGAAATATTTCGATGATTTCTCTCCTTCTTCTACCCATTGTGTTTTTGACCTTATATACTGACCCCTATTTGTTCCAGTTTGTTTATATCTTCAGCTAGTAAATGATCTAATTTATTTGTTTTTTTCTTTTTAAATGAAGCATATGATATTGTTTTCCATTTTATTTCAGTTAATAATGTTTCTAAAAATAATTGATCACTAATTGTGAACTCGATATCACTAGAATCTACTAAATTTAGGTTTTCTTTGTTATATACAAGAGAAGCATATTGCTTTTTAATTTTATTTATAACTTCTTTCACATATTCTAGATCATATAGAAGAGAGTTGTTGAATTTCAACAAACCCCTCCAAATATTGAAGTTATTCAGCTTTAGTTTTAAAATGATAGGCGAGTGATCTGATCCATAACTATTTTGTATCTTTATGTCATGTATATTTCGGTAAAAGCTATGTGAAACTAAAAAAAAAGTCTAGTCTGGCCTGTTTTATAGGGTTTGGTTTCCTCCAAGTATACCTTTTACTTTCTGGATATAATTCTTTAAAGGGATCAATTGAATTATAAATTTCCTTTATTATGTTTATATCTAGGTTTTAGGATTGTTAATATTTCGGTAATTAAAAGTTTTGCACTAAATATAATCCTCTGTTACAATTACATTAGGATTATCAAATTCCTCAATTATTGCTTATTTGGTCATACAAATTCAGGGGTATCACTATTTGGACCATATAACGTAATTAAAGTAACATTGTTATCTTCAACTTTAATACTCAATCCTTAGAAATTACCATTTTGATCAGTGTTTTGGTCTTAGATTTTTCGATACCAGTATAGTATTGTTCTAACGATTTTGTCCTTTTCCCAATTGTTATATTTTGACTGCGTGTGAATTCGTATAGCTGGTAATGCATACACTACAGTAGACGCTTGTCTGTCGACGCACCTGTAACTCCTCTTGCTTGGAGTTTGTTGGATTCCCTCAGTTTCGTTTGTTACCTTGAATTGTTTCTTCCGAATCGTTTTGCGAGATTTATACATCGGTAAACAACTGTCACCTTAATTAAGATGCCTGAAATTCAGTGATTGCGGTTGGTTTATGTTTATCAAATTTATTTTTCGTAAATTGTATTATTTCACATTAGTCTCGTATACATTGTTTCACATTTAGCATGTCATAGTCATTTATAGCCGACTATACGGTATGGGCTTTTGTTATTGTTGCAGGTTGTACTGTGACATATATTTGCTTAAATCAACGACATTTGAACTTTAGTGAATAGTTGTCTCATTGGCAAACATACCATATTTTCTTAATTTTATACAAAGGACAAGTAAAATAAGGTCCAGCATTTTAACATTATCGGTGTATGTGATGTTGTAATCAGTTTGGTTCTTCACAAAGTAATATATTTCATGACATAAAAAAGATGTCTGTTTCTGCGTTTCCCAATCAGAAAGTTGATAGATTTTTTGTTTGACTATTTATAATTAAAATAATTGACATTTTCGCAAAACCATCGTCTTTTAAAGATTTTGTGAGATTTTTTTTTGTTAGAATAGGAAAAAAGTAACAATAAATATTGCCACAGACGATTTCCCGATATGTATTTATATAAATAATGGTATATTATTTGGAACTGCTCTTCAACTCAGAACTTTATTTGGCTATTTTATTTTTGTGGATTCAAGCGTCTCTGATTAGTCTTTCGTAGATGAAACGTGCGTTTGACGTACAAAATTATAAGCCTGGTATCTTTGATGAGCTTTTTTGCATACATATTACCAAATATATTCCTTTGTTCCACATGCAACACCCGTCGTGTTACTCATATGAAATACGTTAATAAGTTTTACCAACTGATTATGCATCGCAAAATAGCGGTTGGTAATTGACTACTATCTAACCATAAGACATCACATCACAATGTTTTGTTTGTTAATAATTTTATACATATATAGGCCTTTTGACATCCAAAATTATGTCCATAAATCCCAAATTGTATTCGGCCAACCAATCAAAACTGACTGAAAAATAAGCATTTCTGTAAATGCCATATTGACGAAGAATTCTAAGTTATTTAATCCACATACTTACACACAAGAATTATATTAACACATGTGATATACAAATTTTATTACATTTATTATTCGTTCTGGTTTAGGTCAAAGAGGAAGTGCTAATTCCTCCTGTATGTGTTTCAGTCATAGGGTCAAGACCTAAAAGTTGTCAAATTCTTTAAACATTGTTTTGGCAATTTAACATATTTACATGATGTATACTGAAAATGTTTTCAGCGCTACATGTTGCTGTTAAATTTGTTTTCATAAAACTAAATAATAGCAAATTTATATGTTTTTTGTTATAAATTTTGTATCGGCGGATGCTGCTAACCAAAATAATTCAATTTGAATCCGATGGCTAGAATAAAGATTTTTGTACTAGCATAATTTATTTTTTTGTTAATGTTTACCTTCTTTTACACATAAAAGAGAACAGAGACTGTTAATTGAGGAATGACGATTGATTACATAAGTTCTGCTATTGATTTGTGTACTAGTATTGTCTATTTTTCATCTGTATATAGAATAACCTTACATTGTCTCGAAATATAAATTTTATTTGTACAAGGCTTAGAAACAGGTAGAAAGCGAGGCTTTGCCGAGCATTTCTATCCTGTTTTGAGCCGAGTACAAATACAATTTATATTTCGAGACATTGTATGGGTATTCTTTATATACTGCAACTCATACAACTGTTCCAAAAGAAATATTTAAGGTAAAAACCATCATTTTTTTAATTTGGAGCGAACGACGTAAAAATTGGCCGAACCTGTACCTTTTAATGACGTCCTAAATAAAACTCTACGGAAACGCATTGTCAGCATCATAAACAAGGCTATATACGGTCAGTGACTGTATATCACAAATGATTATACGGTCAATGCAATTTGACTGCTCAAATAGCACAGCTGCAGTATATAAGAAGTTAGCACGCAAAAAAGTCATAGCCATTCTTGCTGAACAGATAAGACAAACAATCCTCATAATGAGTTTTAAATGTCTCATTTTTAATGCAATTATAATTAATTTTTTTTATCTAAGGGAAATGGATAAAATGGTTTTCAGAATCTGCTACTAATTGACTTTTTATATTCACTGATTGGTTACAAGATAATATGGCATAATTGTCATTTAGACAACAATCAATTAAGGTGACAGTAGTCATAGCAGTTTTAGCGCTGTTAGAATCTCGTTAATCGATTAGGAAGAGACAAATCAAGGACACGAACAGAAACTGAGTAAATAGCATGAACTCCAGCAGGTATAGAACCACTGATTGGGGCCCGGTCAGAAAGAACAAACAAGAAATTATTTTTTTTTATTTATAACTAACGCATTTAGCTGTTACTTTGTCAATACGTAAATATCTGTTTTGTACTACCACACTTCTGGGAACCAGTGCGATCATTTATGCAACTAAAAGATTATCAGCACAAGTCAGAATAAGGTATCACAGGATTAAATGACTGTAACTTCATTTGAACTTCAAATATCTGTAAAATAGATTTCTATATTTAATTTGTTGATGTTGATATTTTTTTGCGGAAAATGTTTTCATTATAAGCTGTCAAAAGCTGCATTTTATGGAGCCAAAAAATGAAAAAAATACAATCCCATAATGAAGCCAACAAAGTATTTTTCATTTACAGGAGCCGTTTTAATGTAATAACGTCAATTTATATGTATAGCTGATAATCGTTTAAATGTTCAGATGTTTAACATTTTCATAAGAATATTAATAGATCTTGGTTATAAAAATTCAAGCAAATAATGAATTTATGGTCAAGTAGTTTAATTCTAGAAGACGAAATAGCTATGAATGCTTGTAATTGCAGAATTTAACATAAAAAGTAATGGGCTATGAGTTAATGGTTTTATTGCAAAAGGAACGAGACCGGGTGCGTCAGCATGCAAATAGTCGTCGAATATCAGAATATATTATCATACATATATAATACTTTTTCGTATATTTTGATTTAAACAAGAACGGTAACCCCCCCCCCCCCCCCCAAAAAAAAAAAAGGAAAAGCTTTATATTTGACGGAGTTATTCAAATATCTGTAAAATAGATTTCTATATTTAATTTGTTGATGTTGATATTTTTTTGCGGAAAATGTTTTCATTATAAAAATTTTGTTAAAAAAGAAGCTGTCAAAAGCTGCATTTGATGGAGCAAAAAAATGAAAAAATTCTATCCCATAATGAAGCAAATAAAGTCTTTTCATTAACAGGAGCCGTTTTAATGTAATAACGTCAATTTATATTTAAAGCTCATAGTCGTACAAATGTTCAGATGTTTTACATTTTTATTAGAATATTAATTGATCTTATTGGTTATAAAAATGCAAGCAAATAATGAATTTATGGTCAAGTAGTTTAATTCTTTGTAGTTAATACGCTGAATAATTAACACTCTCTCATTTTGCTTAATTGATGTTCATTATAATTTTTGAATATGCAGTTAAAAATTTAAAGGATAATTAAGTAATGCGTCACAAGTATATACCTAAAACTCATCAGTTGCGTTCGAATAAAAGCGGATGAAAGTTGAGGAGCATTGAAATCTTAACCAGCAATCGAAACCGCAATATTTGAATTTATGTGTAGTGATTTGGTTTGTTTTTCAGTTTGTTTTATACTTTTTTATCAAGGTTTTGTAATTGTTTTTGTAACTATGAGTTTGATATAGCTGCTTGTTTTATTAGATCATTTTACCTTGTCATGTCATATTTATTCTGAAAAAGATTCCGATTTTATATATCAGCATTCGCATGTTTGAAAGTTACCTCATGATTGCAAGAATGTTGAGCGAAGGACGAATACACCTTTGGATATAACTTCCTTCTTTTTATTAATGAACATGATGAAAGCATACTCATTTGTCAGTATTTCGTAAACAAAGTTATTTCTACAATTTCTGTTGCCAAGATGCAAATCTTTCAAGTAAAATACCAGCCAGTCAGATTAATAAGTTTTCTAAAATTTTGATATAATGTGCCATAAAAGTAGTAAACCACACTGTAAGAAATGCTATTAAAAAGAGCAGATGCGATCTTTGGAATTTGCATTTATTGTTATAAAAAATGCACTTTAAGTAGTTGTCTAATCAGCCATATATAAAAACAAGCGGTAAAAATCAGTTGAAAAGGTCAACAGTTCGATACTCAGGACAAAGCCATCTAACAAATTAACAACGAAACTACCAGCAATTAAAAGCTACTTTAAAGTTCAATTTCGATACAACTATGTTTGCCCAGTCTGCAATATGAATCAGTATCAAGGGATTTGATATTGGGGTTTCATTCACATACATGATCGTTGGTTTGTAATTGATATATAGTTGTGTATATTTCTGGCTATCCAACACGTTTGGTAGAATGAAATTCAATAAACCTCAGTATCGGAACTGAACAAGTGTGGAAAAGATATAAGGCCAATTACCCCTATAATTTTTTTAATTAACAGGGTCAAAATATCAAAGTTATCATATCCTACTGGAATTTTATTTATCATTAAATATGATACAGCTTAAAATATTTTCAGAAAATTACTAATACTCCCCCAAAATTTAAATGTTATTCATGTTGCTACGGAACTATAAAAAAGTGGGATGTTTAGCTAGCTATAACACCAGGTTTAACCCAAAATCTTTGGCAGGTGCCTGTACCAAGTCAAAAATATGACAGTTGTTTTACACTCATTCCGTTGGTTGATAACGTCTGATTTTGTAAGTTTTCATGGAATTCCCATTTTTGAATTTGCCCTGAAGTTTGTTATACTATTTTGTTGTTACAGAAATATCAAAAGTAAAAAAAGGCCGTCTCTATTAGAAAATTACGTAAAATATTTGTTCGAAAGACAATATATATTTAATTTCAATCAGTAGTTTGATTTTGGTTAAGGAGGATCTTTATAAAGATTTTTGACATTAGAATCTGTCAAAATGTTGGTCAAATATTCTCGGGCGTAAATGATTTGATGCGATATTTCAAAATTAGCCATATATACACATTAATTTGTGATACAGTGACTTTAGACAAACATTGAAATACTTAAATTAAGGCGAAATCGGCCCTCGCTTCCTATTGTTGACTACAGATGCTGATCCTGTATTCAATATGAATTGAATTGTTTTCAAGCATGGTGTATCAAAATTTCACTTGGTTCATTATGGATAATTTGTTTAATATAACAACAGGTAGTTTGTAAAATGCACTACCAATGTAACAATTGGAAAGCTTAGAATGAAACTGAGAAGGTAGATCTTGTGCCGTGACGTAATGTGAGTGAAATAATGAAATAAATTTTTTGCACTCGCAAAGTTTTAATTGTATCTATTCAAAAGCGTAGACGGCTTAATTGTACAATAGTTGAAAGAATACAATGTTATGTTTTTCTTCCAATCAATAATTCAGTTCTTAAAATGTTAAAATTTATAGCGCTTCATAACATATTATTACCTTTGATATAAAATGCAAGCAATTTTCTATTTTGAAAATATCGCCTTTCATGTGGGGACTATTAATATACAAATAAGCAATATCAACACGTTTGTGGTTGGATGTGCTACATGGTTTTTCCAAATGATGTACTCATATCATTACCATGGGAAAATGTAAGTCGATGCACATATTGATATTGATCATTAATAATTAAGTAACTAGTCATGACGATAAACAAACTTTAAGTGGAATAGAAGTAATGCAATTGCGTATTAACAAATATTAGCTTATTAAGCTCAACAAAAATATTCAGGTTTTTTGCTTTTCCGGAAGAGATACCCCCCTCCCCCCCAAAAAAAGATAGAAATTTAATACATATAAAAACATTCCTCTCCTTGACCAAACATTGTATTCCCAATGCAAAAATATATACCCCTTTTAAAGTTGCCTCCTAGTTTCTTGTGATTGATGTTGTGTCTGCGAAAAGAAAAATATATCTTTCTAAATAGAACACATCCATTGAATTTGGTCCTTTTAACTGAATTCTTGCTTCCAATAATATATAATTAAGTGGTTATGCATAACGATAAATAAACTTTTAAAGTGATGTAAACAATTCAAATGCATTCAAACGCTATCCTGTGCTTTTTGAAAAATCTTTAAAACCATGCATGATCGTTTTGTTAAATAAAGGAAAAACCATTCCGTAGGAGAATTATCTGTCATGAAATATGTAATGAAAATATTGAAGAAAGGCTTGGCTTTCGTAATTTTATTAATTTTCTTCCAGCAATAGATGTCTATTGGAGGAATTTTGTGAACAAGATGACATCGAATGCCAGCATCCTAACCGTATAGATGGTATTGGGTATCCGCAGCACGACAGAAGTCAGCAATCTAATATACTCCTACGATTGCAACAGCTCAGTATGTTAGAATGTGTAAGGGAATGCTTTTATACATCACGGTGCGTCGCTGTGATTTACACGAAAAATTGGAAACGGAGCAATGAATTACCTGCCATAGAAAATCTGAAAGTGGAAGCTGGGAGCATCTATACTAAACGATCAATCTGGTCTAAGGTATTCATTTTATAATCCGGGAAATGCTCTTTTTTTACAAAATGTTAACTTTCACGTATGTTTACTAGGATTTTTTTATTATGTTCAATTTTATATTTATTCAGTTCTGCAAATGTTTATTTTCGCCAATCCCGAATATAAGTTCCGATTGTTGCAATTCTAAAAATAAAATCAAAGATAACTGTACAATATATGAATTGCCAAAAAAATGAAAATAAATGTAAATGTATGATATATAGATACATAAACAAATTTCGTGGTTGAAAATAATCAAAATCGCCTGAACTTTAAACGATGTACAATCAGGTGCGTCGACATGATAGTTTAAGAACCATCTCCAGCAATGATACATACCTGTACCATCCATCTTGATACATCCAGATACAAACTTTCAGGTTACAAATATGAAATCACTTTCCACAATCCATTTGGTTATGAAAAAGGATACTAGTCTTTTCATTGAGCAATTTCTATACTCATGTTTATCTGTGTACAGTCTTTAGTGGGATCATGCGCAGACCACACTTGCTTTGTCGGAGAAAAATGTGCAAAAACTTAAAACTGGTGGGAATAACTGTTCATCCGTTTGTAAGTTATTTTAGATATATTAACCCTGATAGTTTTATATTTAACTCTAGAACATGTTTTCTTCAAGAATACACAATTTTAAAAGAGTTCATAAATTATTTTCAAATTTGTCTATTTATTTTCAAAATTTTCATGCTCTATTCCTTTCAAAATTTCAGTTAAATGTTTACATGTAAAATTCTTGTTCTGCAGAATAGAAAAATAACTTGTTTCTATATCAATATGAATTTTTCTTACATAATATATAGGATTACTTTATTGGAACACTTTTATACTTTTGGATATAAGGGAAAAAAAACGGTTTACACAAATACTGAACTCCAAGATAACTTTAAAAGGGGAAAAGATTGTGATACTCATGCTCCTGTTTACTTATTTATAATGACAGTTTCTTTAACATTTTTTCAATATCCCATTTCATCATTATCATTTTCAAATTATAAGGATTCTGTCCCAATCGCAGATAATGCTACTTGTATTGAAACGTTTGGCCTATACAGGAATCTTAAAGCTGGAAATAAATTTAAATGTAAAGCAGGGTTTTTGATGATAGGACGTCCCTTCATAGTATGTAATGAACATGGAAAATGGAATAAGATGTTCTCATGCAAAGACAAAGGTGAGTTGGTAGCTCTTATTTGAAAATATCAAATATTTATATTTAACAGGTTGGGTCCTTTACCTTATACCAGTATGCATAATTAAGCCAATACATTTGTTTGCTAACATAATACTCTATTTGTTTTACCTGGGTCACTGACCAATCCAGCGAATGAGTTGCGATGCATGATTCACTACTACGTGTTTACAATTTACCAAGAACAAAAATTAAATGAATTAAAGTCAGTAATTTGATTTAATTCTTTACAAAAATAAATGGGATGTCATATATATATTTACGACGTTCTAAACTCTAGCTAGGAATTAGGGGAAGTGTGGCGTATATGTCAATGTGCAACAACCAAACGAAAAATAAAGGTCAGCATTAAGTCTTTGATATGACCGGTCTCCAAGTATATTTATATAATAACAAATAAATGAGAATACTGAAAACTGTCAATTCAGATATAAATGCGATGTTTTTATTTATGCGAACAATGCGACAGTATCAGTATTACAATCATTAAAACTTGCATTAAGAATTTAAGTACTAATTTCCGTATGTATATGTATATTTCATACAATGTCGAGGATCAATTATTTATTTTCCAATTTTTTTACTTCGAAAAAAACCTTAAACAATGTTTTAATTTCTACAGAGAAGATTGATAGGTCATTAACGAAAAAAATGACATTTTGTTCATATTTTACAGGATTTCTTCCAAATGACTGCAGTGACATTTCACAGGGAGGTGTTTCAGGGGTTTATACAATTGATCCAAATGATCAAAAGTTAGAAGTTTATTGTGACATGGAAACAGCAGGATTTGGATGGACAGTAAGTGAAGTGAATATGTAACATTTAAGGTAACTATTGTTACAGATACACATAACACATATGCAAAAATGTCCGTGCACAAACACGCGTTACTGGAGTAACCTGTATCTGATGTGCTCTTTTCCAAGTATTGAGATGTAGAATGTAATAACGATAAACTATGACACGTAAACGTCTCATTTTATTGGTACGGAATTTATTGGTTTTATAATATTGTGATTATCTGTTGCTTTTGCTTTACGTGCAACCACAATCATATACTACATATACTATTTGCAATTCTAAAATAATTTATTTCAGACTTTAACCTTCACAGATTGACTTGGAATTTAAATATTTTGTTTTATGATTTTATAGGAATGTATGCATCATATCTTGATCTTTTTCTTGAAATTTATGTTTACCCTTGCGGAGCACCTGAGATCACCCCCCCCCCCTTTTTGTTAACACTATGGCCGCTGTCGTTATATTTACGATATTCATAAACTGATTCTCATTCTGAAAAGCTTACTAGAAGAAGTCTACTCTTGATTCGAATGCAATCTCTTTGAGCCAATACATTTCAATTGATATATCTTGAACCGCCATATTGAATTATTAGAATCAACAAATGTTTAATTTATATAATGTACATTTTCACGTTTAGTCATGCATTGAAAATGTCATACGATCTTTTGTTTCGTTTTTTACCGTTTATGAGTTTGATTCGCTTGTTTGCTGATAAAATTAAATACACTATATTTAACATTTTATCAGCAGTGAATGTAATTAACAATTCGTTTGAAAAAGGCGATAGGATAGTTTTCCTTGATTTTAACATACTATGTTTTTGTATTTATAATTTTCTTATACTTATAGGTTTTCCAAAGGAGAATAAATGGCACTATCGATTTTTTCAGAAGATGGTCTGATTACAGGATTGGATTCGGAAATTTGAAATCTGAGTTTTGGTTGGGTACTTATCTTATAATCCATTTAATTATGTAATTATTTATGTGGTCACCTTTTTTAGGTTTGTGTATCCGGTTTTGAAATTAATATTTCAAAATACTTTCCAAAGTAAAAATAACAACGAGGAAACCTTTATGGTATAGTAAGTTGTTATGAAATGTCCCCGGATGACAAAAGAGGACAACCAACTGCATTGTCACTGTCGTATTTATGTGTATAATTAAATGTTGGTTTGTCATTCATCAGTTCATTTATTTCATTCATTCAATTTTCTGTTTCATCATACTCATTATGACGTTTGACTGAGACTGACGTCATTTCTAATACACGTCACTGCACATTTTCATATACACGTCACTAAACACCTGAACGATTTAAATAGAATAAAATATAATTGCGCGCACGCGGGAAAATAAATGTACGCCTTATATATATAGATATTTAGTATTTCATTAACTGAATAACTGCCTTTCTGTGTGGATGCTAAGAATAAAGAATAAACAAACAAACAAACAAACAAAGAAAGAAGACAACAATGCTATTAACGACAACCACTGAATTACAGGCTCCAAATTCAAGATACTTAGAATTCAGCTGTACAACCCAATTAAAATTTACCCAAAACAGTTAATTTTGCATAAAAAATTAAACTTTCATATAATCTCAGCAGACAATATTGATGACACTGAAACAAAGCAGACACTTCTTTAACACATGGTATTACATTCATTTTGAAAAACAATGTGATAATGTGGAAACGCTTTCTGTTCAGTTGAAATTCACGTCTGTAGCTTTTGGCTTTTTATCATGAACGGTTGTTGCAAACAGGTAACATTAACAAGCATTATATTCTTCTGATAACATATCGCATAGATTTGCGAACTTAAAAATAACACTCTACATTCTGATTTCTTGGTGTATTTACAATTGCTGATAATTTAAATCAACCAATATAGACTATTTCGTTAATTAAATTTGTTTAGGCTCCAAAGTTTCGCAATTTGGACTTCATCATGTCGTTGAGAGATGTACCTGATAAGGATGTTTTAATAAATGGAGTTGCTTTCAGAAATAAAGAAAAAAAAATTGACCAGACATGTTCACATTTTGACAGCGTGCTTTACAATTTATAGGATTCGGCAAAATATACTGAGCTGCTTGATTTCTCTTTATTTTTTATGCAATTTCATTTCAATTTCGAATAGGAAATAAATTCATAAACCTTATTACATCTACTGCAAAGTACAGGCTGTACATTCACCTTGAAGATTTTGAAGGGAATTCGAGATACGCACAGTACAGCAACTTCAGTGTAGGAGATGAAGCAACAAATTACGTTTTGAATGTGAGTGGATATAGTGGGGATGCAGGTAAACTTTAAATATTTATTTCGGTACGATACTGCTATTTATTGGCAATTTGTACATTTTTCCTTTGATCTAACTGCCTAATATTTTTCTAGATCACGAACAGGACCTGATACTCGCAAATATCAGGCAATGATGTCGCACATCAGTGCAACAACGTCACGCCTTCATCTCCATCCGCTTAAATTTATCAGTGAAGTTCACTTGGCTCCGTTCATACAACCAAACAAGTATCACAACGTTTTTAACGCTTAAAATTAGTTTTACTTACTATTCCATACTATTTCTTATTTTGCCGAAAAAAAAAGAATAATGACATTTTTGTTTTTGATACAGACTTCATAAGCCCGAATATTAGCTCGCCCTAATGGGATTGCTTGATATTCTTGATGATAAAGTCAGTACCAAGAACAAACATGCTTCTTTATTCTTGAAACAAACAGCAGAACTGTATCTTCAACTCTGTACTTTATTTAGCCTTTTAACTTTTGGTTATTCGAACGTTACTAACGAGTCTATTGTAGACGAAACATGCGTCTGGTGATTACAACTATAAGACAGATATTTATTGTGAGTTTTATCTATAAGATAACGTAACACTGAGTTCATTTTTGTCGAGCCTGCGAAATTTATTTCGCGAAAGCGAGACATAGCGATCCTAGATTCCGTCGTCGTCGGCGGCGTCGATGTCGGCGGCGTCAACATTTAGGTTCAGTCTGTGGTTAAAGTTTTTTTGGACATCAATAACTTTGTCAAACCTACATGGAATTAGATGAAATTTGGACAGTAGCTTTGTTTATGACCAAAATACAGTATCCAGAGCAAAATTTTGAAAATATTTATTTTGTTTTTTCCGTATTTTAATGATAAATGGACTTCTTTTTTTACATTTAACAAATAGATGCAGTCTGTGGTTAAATTGTGTTACACATTAAATACTTTCTCACACCTTCATAGAATTTTATGAAACTTTGTGATTAAGAGATAATGTCTGAAGCACACTTTTGAAAATATATTTTCATTTTTAGTATTTTTCTGATAGATGGACTTCTTTTTACAGTTTACATTTACTGACAGTCTGGGATTAAATTTTTTTGACATGATAAGTTCGTTAACCTTCATGGATTGTTATGAAACTTGGACAGAAGCTAATCTTCAAGACCAAGAAATAGCATCTAAAGAGAAAACTTGAATCTTTTTTAACATTCTGTATTTTACTGATAAATGGACTCACTTTTTAAGTCAACATTACACTTTTACACTGACAGCAGCAATTGTAGGCAAGACACAGGTTTCTGCTCCTTTACAAATTTTTATCCCGTTATGATAAGGATTCCAGACAATAACTCATAATGGAGCACCTCCAATAATTTGTCTAGTACTACCAACCTTAATCCATTCTACAATTCAGCATTTACGAATTTAAATGTACGGTAATGAATTGGTTGATTAAAATATATTAATATTTTGGGTAGCTGGTGAAGAGAAACATAAGAAATCATGAAACTCAGTTTTAAGTGTTATTCAAGAATTTAAAAGGAGACGTGCTTCATTTTAATTAAAACGATGAAAGAATGAAAGAAATGTTTCTGAAGGTGAAGATAGAAGAAATTAATTATATATAACCAATCCTTTTGATTCATTGAAATTAAAAAAAAAAACATTTAGGTATAAATAATGAAATTCCATTTGTACCATTGTGAGATGGGACTGCGACACATTTCACAAAATATCTTACGAGAAAAATATCAATATAACTTACAATTAACTCTTATCGTAAAATTTTTCTGTGAAAGGAGCATCTGGATTGTAGTCGATGTAATCATAACTTCAGACAAAAGCAGAAGTAGAGTTTGTTCTGTATTTGGTTTTTGAAACGAGTAGTTACCTGAAAATCAGTGTTCATATGAGTGATGTTAGGTTTTGTAATTTATTCGCTTTATGATTATTCATTCATTTGAGAGATTTAAAAAAAAAACGGTGGGGATATTGATATTGTATTTACATATAACATGCATAATGGTCCTTATTAAGGCCTCTGTTAAACAGTAGAATGACCAATAATCAAGTTATAAAAATTGTTTAAAATTGCATTAACTTTATTTCAAACTTTAACATTTGTAAGCTGATTACAGAAATTACCTGTACCTTATCCCGACCTCGTTAAACATTAGTACGTTATGAAAGATACACTTAGTTAATACCTGTAATTTGTCCAAATTCTAAATTATACATTACTGTATTTTTATATCCATTTTTTTTTCTGTATAACATTTCAATAAAGAATGATGTATATTATACTGGAATGTAATATCCTGGTTAATCCTCTAATTTGATTAGGTACCAAAACAGGTTATATGATCCCAAATCCCATGTGAAGGAAAACAAAGATAAAACTGGTAATAAGTGGAAATCATGGACAATCCAGTTTAATATAATTATCATTTGAGCCTCACAGGAGATATAAAGCACTGACAGGAAATATGAGCCCATATCCCCTGTGAAGATCTAGAATAACATATAACATTTAAGAGAAAGTGAATGATGATTATAGATAGTGTTTAATGTTAAGCGACAAATTAAATGCATATTTAGGACGAGAACATGTCCAAAATATAAACCCTGCTTTGTACTAGACCGACACGCTGAGCCAGATATTTAACGTGCTAGTTCAAAAGGTAAGAGTCCACAGGACATTAAATCCTATTCGGACACATTATTCCTATTCTGAGCCGATAAGTCTTTGTTCTTATTCAGTAATGCCGCGTACTTAGCAGAAAAGCAGAAACTACCAATTCTAAAGTCGTTGGTTTGAACCCACGACCTTCCGCACTCGAGGCGGCGAACGTGCTAACATGAGACCACCGAGACGTTTTGACGAGTGACATTAAACGTTTTTCATGAACCAACCTAAAATATGGCTCAATACTATTCGAAAGTATATCATCTGTACTATCTTTTTCGTCAGGTGGTCTTCAAATATTCGTACGGTGCAATTACCGTCAAATGAAAGGTCACGGTCGGACAATTCCTTATTTTACAAGAAGTCAGCATTTTTGCATACTCATAAAACTAACTTATGTATGGAAATATGAATAACTTTTACAACACGGTTAATCGTCACTGATCAAACGCACTTCAAAATATTAATAGCGCGTTTTAGCGCTCTTGGCCCACAGTGCCAAGTGATCTTTTCTCATCACTTGGCATCTGTCGTCCGACGTCGTCGTCGTCAGTCGTCGTCTGTTAACTTTTACAAAAATCTTCTCCTCTGAAACTACTGGACCAAATTTAACCAAACTTGACCACGATCATCATTTGGGTATTTAGTTTAACAAATATGTCTGATGACCCCGCTAGCCTACCAAGATGGCCAACATGGCTAAAAATAGAATATAGGTGGTAAAATGCAAGTTTTGTCTATTATTTTGAAAACCGTTATAAATAGAGAAAATCTGACTAGCAAAACTGTTCAGAATGTTGATCTCTACCAATTGTCTATATACGTCAAAACTGTCAGACGACTTCTTAAAGGGGTATTTGATAAGTTAAATCGTCGAAATCGTCAGTCTATCCCTTATTAGAGTTATTGCATTTTGATGACGATTTTTACCAATTTTTTGCGTTTTTGCCTTATATCTTTAAAATTATAATAGATATATAGTAACTTAATTAAGCAAAACTAATAAGCAAGAGAAGACCTAGAATTAAGACAACTTAAAGAAAATCGTCCGACGATTCTTTTTTGGAGTTATTGCCCTTTAATGACGATTTTTACCATTTTTTTTGGCGTTTTGCCTTATATGATAAAACTTATAATAAATGAATATACACTTTAAATCACAAAAATGATCATTCAGGCAAGCTCTACTAACAAGTCAAATGTTGCCGATATAGTTAGTAGACTGTCACTCGTTAAAGGAGTGATTGCCCGACCAAAAAATATGCGATAAATAGTAATTTTAATTCAAATACGTAAATTTCGAATTGTTTATGATGTCATAGTGACATACAAAGTGACCTTTCTGTACTAAAATGTCCAGATTATAGGTGCCTGCTAATTTATTAATAAAATTTACCTACATTTAGAAAGGCTTGTATACATTTACTTTTTTATTGCATTTTCATTAGCAATATAACGGGTCATATCATACCTTTTTTGTTTTGTGTAACTTCAGCTATGTTCAAAAACTTGCTGCTGCCACCTTGAATACGGTGATAATACAAGTGTCTACATTTTAACTCCCATGTTCAATTTTAACTCCTACATACATCCTTGATAATGTTTACTATGTCAAACTGACGTTATCAAATATATTGTAATGTCCCATGCATCGGCACTCGGTACACATGCTAAAGACTATAGAACGTGACTTTTCAATCCTGTTACTGGTGATCCATGAACAGCAGGCGATGCTTCTGGTGTGGAAGCAGTTAGGGTTGGAATTAATTCAGTTTTGATTTTGTCAGTATAATGTGTGTCTTATTTATACCTAACTTATATATACTGCGTCCTTTATTTGGTTTTTTAACTTTTTTTTATTCGAGCGTCACTGATGAGTCTTTTGTAGACGAAATGCGCGTCTGGCGTACACCATTATAAGCCTGGCATCTTTGGTGAGATTTTTTAGAAGATATTGAATAACGGAATACTACTTTAAATGTAATATATTATTTGTGTAAACAATTTCGAAGCTATTTGCCAAACGTAAATTACACCTATCTGTTCATAAACACACGATTTTTCCGTTGTTTGATTTTGAAAAGAAATCTTTCCGTCCATATGTGTCAGTTGAAAACTTGGATATCGAGTTAAAATATTAAACTAATGTATTATTACCAAATAAGTGTGCTGCCAATTTGCTACCTTGCTGCGATATATTACCTAAAATATATAAATTATTCTACTAATAGTAGGCACCGATAAAAGCAGCATACATTTTACTTAATAATTAGTAACGGATATACCAATCATAATTAATTATGTTAACTGATGAAACGGGAACGATAGAAAAGTAACTTTTCTTTTAATAAAGTTAACAACACCAATAGTCTGTTTACCTTGGTAACAAAACTTAAGAAAAGTTATTTGTTTCTGAATGTTATTTGAAACATGCGTGCACATGATTCTTGTTTCATTGTTCATTGAAATAATTGCGTTTATAGCTTGTTATACTGACATTCTAACAAATGTTAATCTTTGCTGCAAAGATCTACCTATACACACATTTTCAGAGTGTCCAACGAAGTCCTTAGTATGGTACAATTGTTCCAAATCTACCACGCAGAAAGAATACTCTATCTAAATCAATGGAGGCTGTGAGGTTTTTGATACAAATTAGAATTAAAGAAACGGAGGGTTATATATCTACACCTATTACATTGATTTTTAAAGACCCAAATGTTGGTAAGAACCTGACCTACCTCAATGATAGATATTTACTTGTCTCCGCAGATAAAGTATCAAACACTTCCATTTGTGTGTGAAAATCACATTAAACAACTACTTGATAAAGGAATTAAGTATTAACAATTCATTTGAAAACTCAAAATATACCACAACGACACTTAACAAAGAGAAAATCCTGAATTATCATAGGCCTGTTCTATATTTATTTGGAATTTCAACCATAGACGAAGAACTGGATCTTCCATTACTGTATGAGCTTCCTAAATTACACAAGTATCATTGCACACAACGTTATATTGCATTCTTTCTTTTGGATTTAAGTCAAAAGATATCTCCTTCTCATACAGACAGATATAATGGATTAGCTCTGTCCGTCTGTTCACCATTATATTTGGTCAGCTACATCAAAGGGCCAATGTAAACTATTGTTATCACTTGGCGTCTAGTGCTGTCCGTCGGTTCATAAACTTTAAAAGTCTTAATTCTTCTCTAAAACAACTGAGGGGAATAGAAACAAAATTGCCAACAAGCATTCTTAGGGCATCTGCTTTAAAAATTATATCATACAACTTTAAGTTTATTTTGCTTACAACTTGAAAACGATAACAACTGAAGAGTAAGAGTCAAATAAAAAATGAACAACCAAATAAGATCTACAATATGATTCGATAACGAGTATTGTTTATTAACTCCCTTTAGGAATTTTTGCCCTCGATTGACATGCACTAGATAATGAATTTTAGTCGCAAACGGTCAGACTTATACACAACGACCAATTCAGTACTCTTCCAACAATTCGCGTAAAGTCAATTCATACAATTAGGTATAATGTTGATATTTACAGATAAAAAACAACTACCGATAAATCTTATCATATACTTAAGGTAGATTCACTGTATACCGCCTTCTTGGATTGTACGAACGAAAAACAAATATGTAACACAGCAACAAATAACAACCACTGAATTACAGGCTCCTGACTTGGGACAGGCACATCCATACAGAATGTGGCGGGGTTAAACATGTTAGCGGGATCCAAACCTTCCCCCTTACCTGGGACAGTGGTGTAACAGTACAACATAAGAACGAACTATACAAATCAGTTGAAAAAGGGTTAACTCATCAGATACAAATAGAAATACATCTAACAAAAACACAGAGTGGAGGTGGCCAGGTACTTGTACATCCCAACAACAAAAAGGCACTAAGTACAGATCTGAGAGTTCTCGCAGTTACTGAAGCTAGTTCAAAGCCAATAACAACTAATAAAAAAAAATCATGCATCTAAGACTAAATTCTCAATCAGTACACATCCAACATCCAATGGATTTAGTGTAAAGACGTCATAAACAGACGAGAAAACATGACCTTGTGTAATGCCATAATACAGGTATCGACAGATTGTAGACTATGAAAGTGCATATGTATATAACAATAATATTTAGATTGCTTTTAATTTACTGATAACAAAATCAGTATTTATACCAATAAAAACAATATGCAAAGATCTAATTACAGTGTTGAATTGGTAACCTTTTAGAATAAGTGTATTTAAAGGATCGATAAGTTTTCCAGGATCGTTTCTAAATTTGCGGGCACAAATCTCCGTAAAAATGAGGATGTGCTATCCCGTTTGAAATAAGTATTCTACAGGTACAATCAAACATCAAAACCAAATCTGTATATCTATGGAAGTATTTAGTAAAGGTTTTAAGTAATTTGTGGTAACGAAATCCCTGACTTAATAATTTAGTAATACATAGATTACGTTCATTAAAATCTAAAACGTCACAACAGACACGTGCATAGCAAACGAGTTGTGAAATATAAACACCGTTCGATGGTGCCAAAGGAACATCACCATCCAAAAAAGGAAAATTAACAATAGGGAACGAAAAATCGTCCCTTTTGTCGTTAATTTTAGTGTGGAGTTTCCCGTGTACAACTGAAATATCTAAATCTAGGAAAGGACAGTTATTACCGTTTACATTTATTTTATTTAAATAAGTTCCTTTGTGTACATTTCGGCAGTATATTAAGAAAATATTCTTGATTATTTAACGAAAAAATATCATCAAGATAACGGTAAGTGTTGTTGAATTTATCAATTAAATGCAATTTAGACGGGTCTTAACTGAGTTTGGTCATACACTGTGATTCATAACAGTACAAAAACAATTCTGCTATTAAAGGGGCGCAATCAGTGCCCATAGGAATACCTACAACCTGTCGATAAACTTTGTTGCCGAAACGTACAGAAATATTATCAAGGAGAAAATTAACAGCTTCAATCATCTCATCACACCTACAGTAAGTATATCTAGCATATTTACCTTTCTCATTAGAGAAGAAGGCTTTAATTGAGTTGCAGCAAATATATTTGCATTCAGAATTACCAAACGACCATTTAATTAAATAGGAAAACTTTTGATTGCTAAGATTGAGTGGAAGTGTAAAGAGTTGAAAAGTCAAAATTGTCAACAGAATCAAACGGACCATCAAAAGCACGTAATTTATCTAAAAAATTCTAAGAATTTTTTACACTCCAAAAATAGTTAATTCCACTATTTTCAAATATTTTATTATAAAAGTTTATGATAAGTTCTTTGAAAGTAGTTGAGAAACTAGTTAAAGCACATTAAAAACCCTATCTTCTTATATTTTATTTCAAAATTCTATCTCATAGATTTCTTTTTATTCACAAAATGTGTTTTTTCATGAACAATCTATGCAAGTTTGGGCAAAACATTTATTTTGGCAAAGTTTTAAGAAAATTCTATCTGAGTTAATATATACCGATAATTCACCTCAACAGACTGCAGGTGAATGGTTTAAACAGTACTGAATTTTACGCTATAGATAAGCTCGGAAATTGACTGAAAGACTTAATGACTTAAATTTATTGGACTATTGTTGCAATTCTTTGGACCAAAGTAAAGCACAAATCATACCCTTTTGTTGATATTATTTTCATTTCTTTTGATTTAGTGTGCTTGTTTTTGATTTTGTATTTGTAATTTTATTTGTCAAATATTTTGCCTCCGCATTGTTGAACTTTCATTATGAAATGATAGCTAGAGTTTATACTTACAATGAACATGAGTTCCACCTACGGATATTCCTTCACTGCTGGCAAAACTTACTGAATACACTAAAACACATTTGAAATACATAAGCAATGATAATTATTTCAAAATGAAAAACAAAATTCAAGATTAAAATTTAGTTTAAAACACAAGTTTTATTGGATGTAACTGACTACAATGCATTTTAATAGCCTCTCTGATAAAATCGGTTAGCTTCAATTTGAACTGGACCTGCGATTTTAATCATTCGAAACATTGTAAAAAAAATATTTTAATATACTAAAACAATATAAGTAGATACTGAGTAGGGAGAGAACAAAGCCATAGATATCAAGTAAAATAACAAAAATACTCCAAACTCCAATGAAATTCAAAACGGAAAAGTCCCTTATCAAATGGCAAAATCAAAAGCTCATACACATCAAACAAATGGAAAAAAACTGTCATATTCCTGACTTGGTGACGATTAAAGTTATACACTATGATTATAATTAATATCTATTGCAGGCGTAAAAACTTGACGTCATGTCTTTTAGTCATCTTGAATGTGCATCAATTATTTTATTTCAGCAATACATATCCTGTATGCTGCCAGATTATATACCAAACGTAATAATTAAGTTGATAAACATAACAACTCTAAATTATGATTTATCTGACATGAATCCCAGATGAACAGCCACATAGTAATACCAATCGAATAAATAGGCTTATTAATCTGACTTATCAGATAGCAAAAGGTTAACCTATAATTTTTTTTAATATTTACTTGTCAGTAAAAAGTAGGTTTTTCAAAAAGGATGAAATATCAAATGTAATGCTTATTTTAGATAACCCTCCTTATCAAACTGTTCATAATAAGTTGTCATTTTATCTTAAAAGTACTTGTAAAAACTTTTAAGAACGCAATACTGTCAAACTAATTCAATTTTTGAAAACATTATCTTTTGACTGTACCTGAATGCTGGCCTCAACCACTCCCAACCGCTAAAAAAACCCAAAGCAATCTAACAAACAAACACTAACAACAAAGAAATCATATAAAGTTTACCAGTTTAAATGATAAAAATAAAAAAAAAAATTGTTTTCCTTTTATTTCAGAATATTTTTCTTAATCAAGAATCTGAAGAAAAGGTTGCCATATAATGTCATGATCTTCAAACACTTGTGAGTGCAAATCACAATAAATTCTGTAAAATATATCTATTTCGCGATTAAAAACGGACCCCGTCCCCCCGAAAAAATTACAAAAATGAAAATGTTTGCACTGGATGCTATCTTTTCATCAATAAAGTATTTCTGTTCCAGTTTCGTATAATTCAAGACGCATTTGGCTAAGTTATTGACATTTATAGATTTGAACATTTAAAACGCAGATTAAATCTTTATGTTCACGACTCAGAGGACGTATATGACAATGCACTCTAGGATTTCATCGGATCGCCATTGTGGGTTTTGTCAGAGGCGACACAAAAAGATCATCACTTACATGTACTATTGTTGAGTTTTCGAAATATTTGGATTTAGTTCTTTTCTTTTTAAATAGTTGTCTGATTTTCAAATTAGAAAAAAATTCAAAAAAAAAAAAAGAATACAGTAGACGATGATGATGAGTTATTGGTGTTAAATATCACATGTATATCAGGACGAGAACACACTTTTGCTTTTGTGTTATGAATACAAGCTTTGTTCTCTGCATGACCGACACAATGAACCAATTTATGTAGCCAATTAGTTTGTATGGTAATAGTCATCATTCAATATGTCACTCTGAATCCGAGCCGATCAGTCGATGTTTTTCAAATCATTTTTAGGTCTTTGCATTGACCAGCTTATAGTTCGAACGTTCGACCTATCGTATTCGACAATGCACGAGATATATGTTGGTTAGTATGTTGAAGCTAAAGCTTAAAGCAACTATAAAATGCACCAAAAATATATATTCTAGACAATATTTTTTTAGTGACCTTTCACATCTTTGGGGGATGATATGTTTTCGGTTGAAAAATGGACCTATATATTTTGAAGGAATTGGGTCAAAAATCAAGGTCACAGTAGCAAGTGATAAGTTCAAATTTGAGCATTTCTCGTTATGTACAACCTTAACTAAGCCAGCATTGAAATCCTCCATAGAAAAAACAAAACCCTTCGTGGCTCAAGGGTCCATAGTCCAATGATCAAAATCCCAGAATATATGAGATTTAGAGACACATTTGTTCGGGAACAAACTTAAACGACATGAATAATGAGATGCATGAAATAGACTCCTATTGATTTTCAGGTTAATAAGTCAAAATTCAGGTTAAGAATAATCAGAACTTATGTGTTGACATGACATATACTTAATTCGTTTTTGTACACTTCATCTATGTCACAAAACAAAACGAAATCGGAAGCACAACTATCTTATTTGTGAAACAATAAGATCAATAGATTGATCGATGTTTGATGTTCAAAATCCTGGTGCAAATACTTTATGTATATTCCACAAGGGAACCAATTTATAAGGGCTTCTAAACATTTACTTCTTCGGGAGAAGGGGAATGATTTGAAGATAGCGAAAATTCAGACTACTGGTTCTAATCCTCTCATTTTCGATATTTACAGAAGGTTTTTTTTATGTAAGATGTACCAATATCGCAATAAATGTTTTATTGACAATAATGAATGCACATTTATATACAAAAATCTACCTCTCATATTCATTGCATATCTGCTATTTCGTAACTAGCCAACACATTTCAAATAGACCATCGCACATCTGCGAAAGGACCATTGCACCTCGGTGTCCCCATCGCACCTCAGAGTCCTACATATATGTAAATGTTTTCTATCTTTTAATTGTATCAGTAAATATCAAAAATGAGAGGATTAGAACCGGTAAACTGAATCTTCAAATCATTCCCCTTCTCCCAAAGTTGTAAAAGTTTAGAAGCCCTTATAAATTGGTTGCCTTGTGGAACATACATGAAGTATTTGCACTAGGAATTTGAACATCAAACATCGATTAATCTATTGATCTTATTGTTTCACAAATAAGATAGTTGTGCTTCCGATTTCTTTTTGTTTTGTGACATAAATGTAGTGTTGTAATGGTGATCCGCGATTGGACCATAATAGCTAGAGCGGCTATAGACGGATAATATTCGTATACTTACCAAACATTCCATATTTTCTCAAGTTGCAGTAAAAACTGTTTATGGTGATCGTTCTTATTCATTGCTCTTATTTACAGCAGTCGAATAGTTGTGTGGCTCATTTTGTTTCGTTCTGACTAGCCAAGTTGTAATTGCATTTCAAACAACTACTACGATTTTCAGTCATTGAAATAAGTGCTGATTTTAATGGAAAAAAACCTTTGCATGTATCGTCTATAGGGGTCAATTTTTTGAATCATTATATGAACATTGGCTTTTTTTTTACAAGCCTATTGTCAAAGTCAACTACAACGTTCCAGCTATGACCCAAAATGCAATTACTATTCACCATGACTGTTTTTAGTTAAATGGCGTGTACTCTCTTTGATTTGCTTAAAAACCTGGAAAGCTGCTTCTGTATATTCCGATTTTTAAGTACTATTGTTTAACAAATGAAATTAAGTTTAGGTCAAAACATGAAACACTTTTGTTAACCTACTTCTTATTTTCATATTAGCCATGCTATATGATTCAACTGTATTTTTGATTTCTTATTTAAACACTTTCAATATGTGATGTTGTTTGGCCTTATTGTTAGATATATAATGTGTTTTGTATACTGTAAAAACATTAAACTCAGCAAGTGATTAATTCCAAAATAAAAATCATCATGAATATTGTATCTTATTACCACAGAATGGAGGCTTATTATATGTTCGTCAAAAATAGTTTTTGAAATACATATTTCATTTATTTCCAAAAGGTTGTATTACTTCACAAATAATACATGATTGTCTTGAAGTATAGATTCTAGGTACTGACGTTGTTTATCATCTTAATTACGTGTTGTAGTGTTCTTTTATTTGTCTTTGTAAATTATTTAAATTTTCAGTTAAGTCCATTAGTGGTAATATCCTTTTGGCGTGGCTCGGTTCTTATGCATCCAGCCAATGTGTTGTTGTGTCATTTTTTGTATTCTTGTCTTTCATTTTTGCTTATGTGCTTTGTCTAAATGCCATTTTTTTTTGATATATTTGTTTGTTTTTATAGTGATTAAGATTATAACACGATGTTGACTGTTGTACCCCTATTTTTTTTTTTATATTTTTACCTATTATGTCTGTTTGTTTTGTTCACACATTGTTGTCAATATAATGGAATTTTATGCGACTGTCATACAAGTGAGAAGTTTAGCTAGCTATACAACCAGGTTTAATCCACCATTTTCTAAATAAGGAAATGCAGGTACCAAGTCAGGAATATGACAGTTGTTTTCGTCTGATGTGTTTGAGCTTTTGATTTTGCCATTTGATAAGGGACTTTCCGATTTGAATTTTCTATTGTATTTTTGTTATTTTACTTTTTTTATATGAACATGTGATTAACAAAGTATTGTAGTTATCATGTCCATTACAAAATGAACGAAGGTTGCTTTTAGAAATTATCCATTGAAATAACAACTTTTTATTTGGCAAGATAAAGAGCATTGATTTTTTAGACTTCCCGTTTAAAACACTCTTTTACATTTTCAAAAACCAATAGGTATTTCTATTTTATTTCCGACTTTGACTATCTTTTAAATGTCTTTATTATTATAGCCAAGTATATTATCATTTTCTTCAAGTTAAATTTTAGTTCGGTTAATATAACCTTTAGTTTTGAAAGATTCGTCAGATTTAAACTTTTAGTCTCTATTGCATGATTTTCTATTGTTAATTGTTTTTGGCTTTTAACTAGCTTTCAGTAACTGCGAGTACTCTCGTGTTAATTTGACCTGTTGACACAATTTGTAATGCATTTCTGTAATTCAATGTTTACTTATTCTGTGTTATATCTCGTCTCACTATTTTTGATATGTACCACCTTTGATTTAGTATGACGATAAATTTCTACTTCTGTACTCGTTCTCTGAACAACAAATTTATTAATTTTGTAAAAAATGTTTACTTCCGTTCTCCTAACAACTAAATCATTATATTTATATTTACATGTGTACGTTGTTTTATTTAACGCCATTTTGTCCAAGGTAAGAGTTGTCTTATTGACACTCTTCCGACATCTTTTTTATTACTGCCTGTAACGTCTATGTTATATAGGCACCTACGTTTTAATATTGTGTCATAAATCAAACTTATTCGTTCAGTGTATGTTTACTTGTTTTAGTTTAAATGTCTTTTTGATCGAGTTAAGCCATTTCAATTGATATTTTATAGTGTGTCTTTTTATATTGTAATGGTACACTACTGTCTCATGTAAGGTTGAAGGTTGGCGCCTGTTAAAACGTTTAAACCCGCTGCATTTTTATGCACCTGTCCTAAGTCAGGAGCCTGTTGTTCAGTGGTTGTCGTGTGTTGGTGTGGCTCATAGGTGTTTCTCGTTTCTCGTTTTTTATATAGATTAGACCGTTGGTTTTCCTGTTTTAATTGTTTTACACTTGTCATTGTGGGGCCCTTTATAGCTTGCTGTTCGTGGTGAGCCAAGGCTCCGTGTTAAAGGCAATACTATGACCTATAATTGTTAACTGTTTATACATTGTGACTTGGATGGAAAGTTGTCTCATTGGCACTCATACCACATCTTAATTATATTCTCGACACAGTGATTTCGTATGGATATTTATTCTGAATCCATTTATCAAAATACAGTCACTATTTTTTTAAATGTTACAAATCTATAGCACCAAATTATTTGTTTTCTGATATTTAGAAAGTTACCTATTTGATTACCTTTAAAATCATTCAAATCTACCCATGATTTTATCAGTTCTTGATGGAAAAGTGGTGTATTGTCCTATGCTTTTTTTTTATCAATTAATTTTGTTTCGCTAAAATTTATCCTGAAACGTAGCAAATTTTTGCCATACTTACTAACGTACAATTCATATTATGCAACACAGACCAGTTAGCATTTCCTGATTGTATTATTTGTTTACTCCATTTTATATGTATTGACCTTATAGCTCTAGATCAAACATTTAAGGCCTCCTTCAGCCAAATATTTATTCAATATTGACCTCTTTAGTTTTTTTTTTTTTTTATTCCAATACAGTGTCAGATCTGATAGATTCCAAATGTCTTAATTAAACTGAGAGCAAGACTTATATCTTTACGATATTGAAAAACTAATGTTGTGTCATCAGCCATATCTTTAACTTACAAGATTGTCCATCTAATTTTTTTTATTCTATTTAGCCCTTTATCATTTATCAGCTTCATTGTCGTTAATATCACTGTTATAACAAAATAGGAGAGCAAAAATCGGACACCCTTTTATATATTTTTTAAGAAATTGAGACCCATCCATTATTTAAAATACATCTTTGAATATCATTTTTCATACTTTCAAACCATCTGATAAATCATCATTTATTTGAATAATGTAAAAGCCTACATATATTATTTTAAATATCAAGTGTGATCTAGACTAACAGGAAGTGTTTTTTGCAATAATAAAATGATAAATGAACCCCCCCCCCCCACCCCCGGTTAAAAAAAAGTTATTTCATTTTGTTTATGTTGAAAAAGTACATATTTTATGCCCTTTTCTAGAAAATATTTAATTATCAATTGAATTAAAATACTCCTTACAACTTTTGAAACTTCAACTTGATTGTTAAAAAAAAAACCAATAAGCAATTCTTAGAGGAGAAAAATAGTATACCGATGTTTCAAATTACAATGCTCTCAAAACAACGTTTTTAGAATAAATTTTGGAGTCAATAAAGTCCCTCAAGTCTCTCTGTCTGTTCTCATCTAAACTTTATATGAAGAAAATTTATTTGGTAATCTCTTACTTTTTGGAAGATAAAACGTTAAATATGTAACAAGGAAATTATTTCATTAAGATATAAAATTGCAATTTTAAACGAAATTATTATGCAAATTGAGGGACCCTCTATCATTGATTCACAATATAAAAATAAGAAGATGTGGTATGATTGCCAATGAGACAACTCTCCACAAGAGACCAAAGGACACAGAATTAACAACTATAGGTCACCGTACGGCCTTCAACAATGAGCAAAACCCATACTACATAGTCAGCTATAAAAGGCCCCGAAATGACAAATGTAAAACAATTCAAACGAGAAAACTAACGGCCTGATTTATGTACAAAATAATGAACGAAAAACAAATATGATATACAGCAACAAACAAGCTCATTTTATATGCTTGAAAAGTGTTTATCCATCTAAAGACCTCCAGTCAATGTAAATGTCTGCAAAAGTGCTATATTGATGTTCTTTTTGGTCGACATCATACCTAAACGTGCTAAATATGATTTGATATTATTCAAACTACTCTTCCAATCTTTCCACGAATGATTTCAATCACTTTAATTTACCCTTTTATGTGTTTCGGGCAAAAACTATAAAATAAAAAGAGAAACTGTACACAAAATATTTCATCAGTAATACAAGATAAAGAAAGGAAAAGATATTGTGGTCATTAATTATATTCTAGTCTACAAGGTTGGAGAGTGGCCACTGTTGAAGATGCACATAGACATAGGTGAGCGACATCCGCTCTTTAGGGCCTCTAGTTTTAATATTGATAGGAAGAAATTTGATATGTTAAAGTGTAGCGGTTCAATTTAGTCTTTTTCTTGTTTAGCATCACAAATATAACATGATCTCATATAAAAAAGTGATTCGACTAAACATGTATAGAAGCAGAAGGTAAATATAGTGGCGACAACCGTCTTTATTTGTTTTAATCTTAATGGTTCAGAAATTTGAAGACCTCAGTGTTTCATAACGTGTATACAGATGCCTTGTTAACCAAGTTCCTTCTGGCACATGTACAATGTCCTTGATCTCATTTTCATGTTTCAGGGACTATAGGTATTTTCACATGAATTATTCATTTATAATGAGCAATGTATTTATAAATGTTATAATGAACACGTGTATTTGTTTTCACATTTATTTTGTGACTAAGGTCTACTCAGTAATTGAGAATTTTACGATCTAAAATAAGCGGGAAGAATTGTAACGGTAAATCTATGTTTAATCATGTGCAATTTGACACTTGCCTTCGGAGAGTTCAGTCTGGTCAATTCCGACCCATCAACCTACCCACTCATTTATACTTTATCAAAGTTGAAGTTGATTTGATATATTCATACTTGGAACTCTGATAAAAGAGGACTTTTGTTGAATAATTTAAGGTTTTACATGTATAACAAAAAATATTTCTTTCGTAGATTGTGTATTGTTTAATCATATGTTGAGGCAGCGGCTCTGGACATGCAGATAAATATGAACATTAGTACATTGTAAAAGAAATAATAAGAATGCTTAACTGCACTTTATACGTTTTATATGGTATGTGGGATACGTGCAAGGTCTCCTTGTTCATTAGGCATGATTCACTAGATATTCGCCTCAATTCGTGGATCACTGATCAAGTTTATGTCTTCTATTGAATTCTATGCGACTGTCATAAAAGTGAGAGGTTTAGCTAGTTATAAAAAATATGGCTGTTTTGCATTCGTTTGATGTGTTTGAGCTTTTGATTTTGGCACTTGATAGATAAGGGAATTTCCATTTTAAATTTTCCTTGGAGTTCGGTATTTTTGTTATTTTACTTTTCTCTTGGTCAAAACGTCTTTAACAGGGGTGTGCTAATTATACGAAAACTGCTCCAAGAGAGTTATGAGGAAGAATGTTGTAATCAACACAAGTTTTCATTCACCATCATGAATTCGTTGACCAATATGATGTGTCGGTGTCTCAACTCACTAGTGGTATGTCTCGACGGTCTTATATCTATAGATGTCTGATCTGTTATTTATCCGCAACTGGCCTCTTTTCTCTTGAAGATTATGCGATTCTCTTAGTGTTTGCTTGTTACCTTAAGTTGTCGCTTTTTTCGAATGATTTTGAGATTTGAACATCGGTTAACTACAATCGCCTTGATTTAAGTAATTTATGTTTACGAAATACCTGACAAAATAATTAGCATTTATGAAATTATATAACTTACGCCAACACTTCTTTACAGAAACAAGGAAAGCGAACGATTTAAAAATAAGATATGCACGCTGTTAGCGTTAGCCAAATGTAAATTACTCTAAAAACGAAAATTAATAATAGGGGACGAAAATTATCTATTTTGTTGTAAATCTTTGTACAGAGCTTCCCGTGAGAACTGCAATATTCAAATATTCAAAAGGACAACTTCTAAGCTCTTTTAAAGAAAAAAAAAAAACAAAAAAAAACAAGACAAAACGCATCAAAACCACTTTCTTTTTAGAGAGAAACAAATATATTGCATGTTTTAATTACCTTTTTTCTTTAGAAATCTTAATTTTTCTTTTAACAATTAAGATCATTGACTAGGAATCAGTATGTTCAAGAACATGCAAAGACAAACAGTACATGAAAATCACTTACTCTTATATAACGAAACCTGGAAATACCAACACAATTATAATAACGAATATTATTCCGTATCAAAGAATAGTGCGACATACTAAAAGCAACTTTCAAGTAACTAACCGAGAATATAAGAAAAGCATGTAATAACTGAAACTGGATAATATGCTATGTGATATACAGTCCCTTTAAAATGTCTATAATCAATCGGTTGTAAAGAGGGATCTTCATTTCTGTATTCTTTCATTTTCTGTGCCATTTGTCTCTCATCTTTATAAAAGTTACATATCATTCTCTATTCTTTATATGTAAGCACCTCATTATTCTCTATCATCATATGTAAGCACCTCATTATTCTCTATCATTGTATACGCCTATGTTTCTCTATTCTTTATTTGTTTGTCCATTATTCCGTAGTATTTGCTCAGTATTCTCTATTCTGTAAACTCCATCCAGACCCTCATTTTCATAACGTTACGGGGTAAAATTACAATTGCATAATAATGTCACTTTAACAATATAATAAATGTTATACAAATATCAAACTTTATAATAGTTCACATCATATGTCACTAGACAATGTTGAAGGCTTCTTTGTGACTTTAGATGAAGAACAACAATAAAAGCCCATAAGGTGTTTTCTGTACACATTGTTGTTTTGTATCAAGAATTGATACACCATAATTTGTGAGAAATAGTTTTAGGTGAAATTGGCCCTTCTTCTTTTTGACCAAAACTGCTGATCTTGTATTCAATATATTTTTTTTTGTCTTTATATTTATAATCAAAGTTTATCAAACTTTCACTTGTTCCATTATGATTAATTTGTTTAAAATAATAACAGATAGTTTACATAATGCACTACAATTTAAGAATTTTAAAGCTTAGATTGAAATTGAAGATTAAGTCATCATAGATAACACTTGAAGAACGTGAGTTACGTGCCTTAACGTAATGTCTGTAAAATAATGAAATTGCAACCATTTTACTCACTCACAGTTTTGTATCCGAAAGTGTAGACATCTTTATTGTCTAATATTTGAAAAATGAAATATTAATATATTCTTCCAATCTATAATTCAGTTAAAGTTTATAACGCTTTATTACATACTATTTGATATATAATGCAAGCAATTATTTATTTTGAAAACATCGCCTTTCATGTGGCAAATAAGCAATATTGACAGGTTTGTGGTTGGATGTGCTACATGGTTTTTCCAATTGCTGTAATAATATCATTACCATGGGAAAATTGTTTCTGATAATTAATAATTAAGTAACTAGTCATGACGATAAACAAACTTTAAGTGGAATCGTAGTAATGCAAATGCGTATAAACAAATATTAGCTTATTAAGCTCAACAAAAATATTCAGGTTTTGGCATTTCCGGAAGAGTTGGATACGAAACCCCACCTCCAAAAAAACCCTTAAAAGATACAAACTCAATGCATCTAAAAACATATTTTCTACTTGACCAAACATAGTGTTCCCAATGCAAAAGTATATACCCCTTTTAAAGTTGCCTCCTAGTTACTTGTGATTGATTGAAGTAAGCAAACTTTTAAAGTGATGTAAATAATTCAAATGCATTTAATTTGGTCCTTTTGACTGAATTCTTGTTTCCAATAATGTATAATTAAGTGGTTATGCATGACGATAAGCAAACTTTTTTAAAGTGATGTAAATAATTCAAATGCATTCAAAAGCTTTAAAACCATGCATGCTCGTTTTGTTAAATAAAGGAAAGACCATTCATTAAGAGAATTGTCTGTCATGAAATATGTGATGAAACAATTGAAGAAAGGCTTGGCTTTCATAATTTTATCAATTTTATTCCAGCAATACAGATGTCTATTGGAGGAATTTTGTGAACAAGATGACACCGAATGCCAGCATCCTAACAGTATAGATGGTATTGGGTATCTGCAGCATGACAGAAGTCAGCAATCTAATATACTCCGTCGATTGCAACAGCTCAGTATGTTAGAATGTGTAAGGGAATGCTTTTATACATCACGGTGCGTCGCTGTGAACTACAGGAAGAATTGGAAACTGTGCGATGTACTTGATGAATTACCTGCTATAGAAAATCTGAAAGTAGAAGCTGGGAACATCTATACTAAACGATCAACCTGGTCTAAGGTATTCATTTTATAATCCGGGAAATGCTCTTTTTTACAAAATGTTAATTTTCACATACGTTTACAAGGATTTTTATATTATATTCATTTTCACATTTATTCAGTTCTGCAAATGTTTATTGTCGCTAATCTTACATTAGTTCGGATTGTTGCAATTCTAAAAAGTGAAAAAAAAACATAACTGTACAATATACGAATTGACAAAAACAAAATGGAAATAAATGTAAATGTATGATATATAGATACATGTACAAATTTCGTGGTTGAAAATAATCGAAATCGCCTGAACTTTAAACGATGTACAATCAGGTACGTCGACATGATAGTTGAAGAACCATCTCCAGCAATGATTCATACCTGTACCATCCATCTTGATACATCCATATACAAAATTTCAGGTTACAAATATGAAATTACTTTCCACAATCCATTTTGTTATGAAAAAGAATACTAGCCTGTTCATTGAACAATTTCTATACTCATGTTTATCTTTGTACAGTCTTTAGCGGGATCATGTGCAGACCACACTTGCTTTGTCGGAGAAAAATGTGTAAAACTTAGAACTGGTGGTAATAACTGTTCATCCGTTTGTAAGTTATTTTAGATATATGACCCCGGATAGTTTTATATAACTCTAGAATATGTTTTCTTCAAGAATACACAACTTTAAAAGAGTCTATAAAGTATTTTCAAATTTGTCCGTTTATTTTCAAAATTTTCATGCTCTATTCCTTTTAAAATTTTCAGTTCAATTTTTTGCATGCAAAATTCTTGTTCTGCAGAATAGAAAAATAACTTGTTTCTATATCAATATGAATTTCTCTTAAACAATATATAGGATTACTTTATGGGAACACTTTTATACCTTTGTATATAAGCGAAGAAAAAAAAAGTAAACACAAATACTGAACTCCAAGATAAATTTAAAAGTGGAAAAGATTGTGATACTCATGCTTCTGTTTACTTATTTATAATGACAGTTTTTTTAACATTTTTTCAATATCCCACTTCATCATTATCATTTTCAGATTGTAAGGATTCTGTCCCAATCGCAGATAATGCTACTTGTATTGAAACGTTTGGATTATATAGAAATTTGAAAGCTGGAAATAAATTTAAATGTAAAGCAGGGTTTTTGATGATAGGACGTCCCTTCATAGTATGTAATGAACCTGGAAAATGGAATAAGATGTTCTCATGCAAAGACAAAGGTGAGTTGGTAGCTCTTATTTGAAAATATCAAATATTTATATTTAACAGGTTGGGTCCTTTACCTTATACCAGTATGCATAATTAAGCCAATACATTTGTTTGCTAACATAATACTCTATTTGTTTTACCTGGGTCACTGACCAATCCAGCGAATGAGTTGCGATGCATGATTCACTATTACGTGTTTACAATTTACCAAGAACAAAAATTAAATGAAATAATGATAGTAATTTGATATAATTCTTTACAAAAACAAATGGGACAACTCCTATAGACACGTACACGACTATATGATGCCATATATATATTTACGACGTTCTAAACTCTAGCTAGGAATTAGGGGAAGTGTGGCGTATATGTCAATGTGCAACAACCAAACGAAAAATAAAGCTCAGCATTAAGTCTTTGATATGACCGGTCTCCAATAAAATTGAGAATGGAAATGGGGAATGTGTCAAAGAGACAACAACCCGACCATAGAACAGACAACAGCAGAAGGTCACCAACAGGTCTTCAATGCAGCGAGAAATTCCCGCACCCGGAGGCGTCCTTCAGCTGGCCCATAAACAAATATATATACTAGTTCAGTGATAATGAACGCCATACTAAACTCCAAATTGTACACAAGAAACTAAAATTAAAAATAATACAAGACTGACAAAGGCTAGAGGCTCCTGACTTGGGACAGGTGCAAAAATGCGGCGGGGTTCAACATGTTTATGAGATCTCAACCCTCCCCCTATACCTCTAGCCAATGTAGAAAAGTAAACGCATAACAATACGCACATTAAAATTCAGTTCAAGAGAAGTCCGAGTCTGATGTCAGAATATGTAACCAAAGAAAATAAACAAAATGACAATAATACGTAAATAACAACAGACTACTAGCAGTTAACTGACATGCCAGCTCCAGACTTCAATTAAACTGATTGAAAGATTATGTCTTCATCATATGAATATCAGGCACAATCCTTCCCGTTAGGGGTTTAGTATCATACCATCATAACATATATGAGAAGAACATAACCCGTGTCATGCCAACAATTGGTTTTTAAATAAATGTGTTTAGTGCCGATGCAAAGACCCTATAAGTGAATCAATATTAACGCCAAAATATGCAATCTTTAATGACCTGACAACAGTATCGTAACTATATCCCTTCTTAATAAGTCTATTTAAAGGTTTTGTTAGCTTCAGAGGTGAATACTGACATTTTTGTGCTTTATAAAGAATATTTCCATAAAAAATTGGATGTGAAATACCTGAACGTATAAGAAGTCTGCATGTTGAGCTATATTTACGAATGATGTCCTTATACCGATGATAAAATTTAGTAAATGTTTTGACAAGTATATTTATATAATAACAAATAAATGAGAATACTGAATACTGTCAATTCAGATATAAATGCGATGTTTTTATTTATGCGAACAATGTGACAGTATCAGTATTACAATCATTAAAACTTGCATTAAGAATTTAAGTACTAATTTTCCGTATGTATATGTATATTTCATACAATGTCGAGGATAAATTATTTATTTTCCAATTTTTTTTACTTCGAAAAAAACCTTAAACAATGTTTTAATTTCTAAAGAGAAGATTGATAGGTTCTTAACGAAAAAAATGACATTTTGTTCATATTTTACAGGATTTCTTCCAAATGACTGCAGTGACATTTCACAGGGAGGTGTATCAGGGGTTTATACAATTTATCCAAATGATCAAAAGTTAGAAGTATATTGTGACATGGAAACAGCAGGATTTGGATGGACTGTAAGTGAAGTGAATTTGTAACATTTAAGGTACCTACTGTTACAGGTACACATAACATATATGCAAAAATGTCCTTGCACAAACACGGGTTACTGGAGTAACCTGTATCTGATGTGCTCTTTTCCAAGTATTGAGATGTAGAATGTAATAACGATAAACTATGACACGTAAACGTCTCATTTTATTGGTACGGAATTTATTGTTTTTATAATATTGGGATTATCTTTTGTTTTTGCTTTACGTGCAACCACAATCATATACTATTTGAAATTCTAAAATAATTTATTTCAGACTTTAACCTTCACAGATTGACTTGGAATTTGAATATTTTGTTTTATGATTTTATAGGAATGTTTTCATCATATCTTGATCTTTTTCTTGAAATTTATGTTTACCCTTGCGGAGCACCTGAGATCACCCCCCCCCCCCCGCCCCCCCCCCAGTTTTTGATGGGATTCGGGTTGCTCAGTCTTTAGTTTTCTATTAGTTTGAATGTCCCTTTGCCCTTTGGTATCTTTCGCCTCTCTTTTATGCTGAAGATGGTAGAAAACTGGGACATTTGTTAACGCTATGGCCGCTGTCGTGTTATTTACGATATTCATAAACTGATTATCATTCTGAAAAGCTTACTAGAAGAAATCTACTCTTGATTCGAATGCAATCTCTTTGAGCCAATACATTTCAATTGACATATCTTGAACCGCCATATTGAATTATTAGAATCAACAAATGTTTAATTTATATAATGTACATTTTCACTTTTAGTCATGCATTGAAAATGTCATACGACCTTTTGTTTCGTTTTTTACCGTTTATGATTTTGATTCACATGTTAGCTGATAAAACTGAATACACTATATTTAACATTTTATCAGCATTGAATGTAATTAACAATTCGTTTGAAAAAGGCAATAGGATAGTTTTCCTTGATTTTAACATACTATGTTTTTGTATCTATAATTTTTCTATACTTATAGGTTTTCCAAAGGAGAATAAATGGCACTATCGATTTTTTCAGAAGATGGTCTGATTACAGGATTGGATTCGGAAATTTGAAATCTGAGTTTTGGTTGGGTACTTATCTTATAATCCATTTATTTATGTAATTATTTATGTGGTCACCTTTTTTAGGTTTGTGTATCCGGTTTTGACATTATTATTTCAAAATACTTTCCAAAGTAAAAATAACAACGAGGAAACCTTTATGGTATAGTAAGTTATGAAATGTCCCCGGATGACAAAAGAGGACAACCAACTGCATGATTCACTCTTAAAGAATAAACAAACAAACAAACAAACAAATAAAGAAGACACCAATGCTATTAACGACAACCACTGAATTACAGGCTCCAAATTCAAGATACTAAGACTTCAGCTGTGCAACCCAATTGAAATTTACCCAAAACAGTTAATTTTGCATAAAAAATTAAACATTCATATAATCTCAGCAGACAATATTGATGACACTGAAACAAAGCAGACACTTCTTTAACACATGGTATTACATTCATTTTGGAAAAAAATGTGATAATTGGAAACGCTTTCTGTTCAGTTGAAATTCACGTCTGTAGCTTTTGGCTTTTTATCATGAACGGTTGTTGCAAACAGGTAACATTAACAAGCATTATATTCTTCTGATAACATATTGCATGGATTTGCGAACTTAAAAATAGCACTCTACATTTTGATTTCTTGGTGTATTTACAATTGTTGAAAATTTAAATCAACCAATATAGATAATTTCGTTAACTAAATTTGTTTAGGCTCCGAAGTTTCGCAATTTGGACTTCATCATGTCGTTGAGAGATGTAACTGATAAGGATGTTTAAATAAATGGAGTAGCTTTCAGAAATAAAAAAAAAATTAACCAGACATGCTCACATTTTGACAGCGTGCTTTACAATTTATAGGATTCGGCAAAATATGCTAAGCTGCTTGATTTCGCTTTATTTTTTATGCAATTTCATTTCATTTTCGAATAGGAAATAAATTCATAAACCTTATTACATCTACTGCAAAGTACAGGCTGTACATTCACCTTGAAGATTTTGAAGGGAATTCGAGATACGCAGAGTACAGCAACTTCAGTGTAGGAGATGAAGCAAAACATTACGTTTTGAATGTGAGTGGATATAGTGGGGATGCAGGTAAACTTTAAATATTTATTCCGGTACGATACTGCTATTTATCGGCAATTTGTACATTTTTCCTTTGATCTGACTTCCTAATATTTTTCTAGATCACGAACAGGACCTGATACTCGCAAATATCAGGCAATGATGTCGCACATCGGTGCAACAACGTCACGCCTTCATATCCATCCGCTTAAATTTATCAGTGAAGTTCACTTGACTCCGTTCATACAACCAAACAAGTATCACAACGTTTTTAACGCTTAAAATTAGTTTTACTTACTATTCAATTTTATTTCTTATTTTCAAACAAAAAACATTTTGTAAAGACAATTACCGAAAAAAAAGAATAATGGCATTTTTTTTTTATACAGACTTCATAAGCCCGAATATCAGCTCGCCCTAATGGGATTGCTTGATATTCTTGATGATAAAGTCAGTACCAAGAACAAACATGCTTCTTTATCCTTGAAACAAACAGCAGAACTGTATCTTCAACTTCGTACTTTATTTAGCCTTTTAACTTTTTGTTATTCGAATTTTACTAACGAGTCTATTGTAGACGAAACATGCGTCTGGTGATTACAACTATAAGCCAGATATTTATTGTGAGTTTTATCTATACGATAACGTAACACTGAGTTCATTTTGTCGAGCCTGCGAAATTTATTTCGCGAAAGCGAGACATAGCGATCCTAGATTCCGTCGTCGTCGGCGGCGTCGATGTCGGCGGCGTCAACATTTAGGTTCAGTCTGTGGTTAAAGTTTTTTTGGACATCAATAACTTTGTCAAACCTACATGGAATTAGATGAAATTTGGACAGTAGCTTTGTTTATGACCAAAATACAGTATCCAGAGCAAAACTTTGAAAATATTTATTTTGTTTTTTCCGTATTTTAATGATAGATGGACTTATTTTTTTATATTTAACAAATAGATGCAGTCTGTGGTTAAATTGTGTTACACATCAAATACTTTGTCTCACCTTCATAGAATTTTATGAAACTTTGATTATGATTAAGAGATAATGTCTGAAGCACACTTTTGAAAATATATTTTCATTTTCAGTATTTTTCTGATAGATGGACTTCTTTTTACAGTTAACATTTACTGACAGTCTGGGATTAAATTTTTTTGACATGATAAGTTCGTTAACCTTCATGGATTGTTATGAAACTTGGACAGAAGCTAATCTTCAAGACCAAGAAATAGCATATAAAAAGAAAATTTGAATCTTTTTTAACATTCTGTATCTTACTGATAAATGGACTCACTTTTTAAGTCAACATTACACTTTTACACTGACAGCAGCAATTGTAGGCAAGACACAGGTTTCCGCGAAACCCCTTACAAATTTTTATCCCGTTATGATTAGAATTCCAGACAATAACTCATAATGGAGCACCTCCTATAATTTGTCTAGTATTACCAACCTTGATCCATTCTACAATTCAGCATTAACGAATTTAAATGTACAGTAATAAATTGGTTGATTGAAACATATTGATATTTTTGGTAGCTGGTGAAGAGAAACATAAGAAATCATGAAACTCAGTTTTAAGTGTTATTCAAGAATTTAAAAGGAGACGTGCTTCATTTAAATTAAAACGATGAAAGAAATGTTTCTGAAGGTGAAGATAGAAGAAATTAATTATAAATAACCAATCCTTTTGATTCATTGAAATTAAAAAAAAAACATTTAGGTATAAATAATGAAATTCCATTTGTACCATTGTGAGATGGGACTGCGACACATTTCACAAAATATCTTACGAGAAAAAAATCGATAGTTATGAACATTTCAATATAACTTGCAATTAACTCTTATCGTAAAATTTTTTTTTACCATTTTTTTTGGCGTTTTGCCTTATATGATAAAAATTATAATAGATGAACATACACTTTAAATCACAAAAATGATCATTAAGGCAAGCTCTACTTACAAGTCAAATTTTGCCGATATAGTTAGTAGACTGTCACTCTTTATAGGAGTGATTGCCCGTTAAATGAGAATTTGTTTACCCTCCTTTGTATTTTGAGCAAAAACTAAAGAAGATAGAGTGAAACTAAACAGACTAAATTATCAGCAATACAAGATCAACAAAACAGATTTTTGTCATAAATTCTATTCTCGTTTACAATATTGGAGAGTGTCCTTTGTTTAATATGCACATAGATCAAGGTGATCGACACAGGCTCTTTAGATCCTCTAGTTAATAAGTAACGTCTTTCCCTAGAAATTTCAATGAAAATGATAAAAATGAGAGAAAACCAAAATATTTGTCTGTGATTCAAGTATGAATCACAATGAAACCAAATAATATTTAATTTAGTGCTAAAGATTTTTTTTACATCCTAAAATTACTGCTATCACGCTTCTTGCTTATGAGATATCCAATCATAACAACTCATACAGTTGCCCAAAAATACCACACCTGCAAAAAAGATAGCTATTTAGCTGTTCTTCGTTAAATCCTTTTCTTGCTTTCGGCATTATCTTTGATAAGCCTATATTTAACGCATCCTTACCACAAAATATACTTTGTTAAAAATAACACCTTCGTACCAGAATATTTTGACAAAAACATCTTTTCTTTCTTTCTTCTTTTTCTAAGTAACTTTGAATAAGAAGATAAAAAAAAAACTTATTGAACAAATGCATGAAAATTGAAAAGCTTTCACATGTTTTAACATTTATACTTTTAACCCACAGACATTTTTCCTCTCAAAAATGCATTATACGTTCGGGTTTCGAACTTACGCTTTTTTGTCAATAACCACAATAGTCTTCGGTCCGCGCATGATACCACTCGACTTCGATTGCTGATATTCAATTACTATCAACTTATACTCTTAAAACAATTTATTGAGAACTCTTGTCAATTGAAATGCACACAAATTATTTATCTGTCTTTTTAACAATGAATTAATTTTATTTATATCCAATACATATATATGTAGAATGGCTAGTTTTTTCGTTTTGCTGTTTTAGTTTTGAGCATTATTTCATTTATAGTTTTGCTAACCCATTGAATATAACGTTTATTCTGAACGTCAGGTTTGAACATGAATTGATGTTCGATTTTGTTTTGTGGTGTGTTGCAATGAACTGTTAAACAATTCCATGTGATAAAATTGTAAAATTAACATTCATTGCATTCATTACACTCGTCACGTATTAAAGTCTTCACAACCAAAACCGTAAAACTACTTCTTTACAGTAAAAAAGGGGGAAAAATTACCATTTTTTAATTGAGATTTATAAAACTATCTGTGATTTAAAAAGAATTTTGCTGAACAGAGAATATTACAGTAAACACATTTCATTCCAGGTACAAGGTTCCAACTCCAATCATTAATATCTTCCGTTATGAATTTGGTAATCATCGACTATACGATCACAGCTATCGGCGGGATGGTTATGTATTGAAAATGTAACAAAATTGTTATCCAAACCTGAAGCACAATTGATTCCTCACGTTCAAATAAATAGTTGTAGTTGTTTAAAAGCTAATAATTGCCTTTAAATTTGTTATACACAATGTCTAACAGTTATAGTTAAATATACTCTCTGATAAATTGCAGAATCAACCTGTACCATACGAATGAAGTTTTCATTTATGTTTAATTTTCGTTTACTTTTTAGATGTCTACATATAGATGTGAACCGTATGTAAACAACCGTATGGAAACTAACTATTAAAGAACAATGTAGACTTGACATACACTTTATGTAATTCCCTTGATCTATTGTAAAAACGTTAAATTAACAGTCGTTTTACCAGAACTTACGTCGGGCGTTGATTATAGTTTACGAATCTACAACTTCATTTAAATTATCTAACACATAATGAGCAAATTTAATAAAAATGGTCAACATAATTAACAAAAACATCAATGAAGACACCCTCCAATTCAGACCCTCTATTTTATCTTCTACTTTGGCCACCTGGATACCCTTCTCAGAACTGCCCACTGTATTTACATTTATTAATATTATTATTCTCTATTTATTGGCCTGATCAGGAGATAGCCTGTCGTATCCTGGTGACCAAATCCACAACAGCATGATGTTTTCCACCACAGACAGGGATAATGACAGATATACAGGCAACTGTGCAACATCGTATAAGGGAGCATGGTGGTACAATGCATGTCATAAGGCTAATTTGAATGGAGCATATTTAGGTGGATTTCACAACTCATTCGCCGATGGTATCGAATGGTATACTTGGAGAAGATATAACTATTCACTGAAGTCTACTAAAATGATGATTAAACGACACTAAGACACGTTTTCTGATACTCAAATTGACATTTTTAAACGAGCAAAACTACGTTTTGTAAAATTGGTTCAAAGATGTAACCGATATCTTTTCTTACTACCTGAAATTTCTGTCATAAAAACAGTCACATGAAAAAATAGTGTTTTTAATTGTCAACCTATACCCATTACGGAAAAAATATAGAACATATGCCATAGTTTAGAGGCGGTCTTGAACAAATTATATGTTTATTTACTTCAGATTTTTATTTTCCGTATTTTCAACATCCGAATTCGAAACTGTCAAAGCCATCAAATCAAAAGCCCCGGATGTGTAAGAACTTAAATACGAAAGGAGCTATATAACCAAGGAAAAAGAATAGACACAATTCATCCTTTAGAACACACTCTTTCCTTTAGAACACAATCCATCCTTTAGAACACAATCCATCCTTTAGAACACACTCCATCTTTTAGAACACAATCCATCCTTTAGAACACAATCCATCCTTTAGAACACACTCCATCCTTTAGAACACACTCCATCCTTTAGAACACACTCCATCCTTAAGAACACACTACATCCTCTAGAACACACTCCATCCTTTAGAACACAATCCATCCTTTAGAACACACTCCATCCTTTAGAACACACTCCATTCTTTAGAACACACTCCATTCTTTAGAACACAATCAATCCTTTAGATCACAATTCATCCTTTAGAACACAATCCATCCTTTAGAACATTACTTTTCTTAAACAATTCTAAATAAATCAACAGTACTTTTAAAATTATAATCTTTATTTTCATTTTTGATAACTGATAGAATAGTGGACGAACAAAAGAGATACCAATAACATTAACTATACCAATTTAACTGCACCAAATAAGCAGTTCGACAATATATCAGTGATGCTCCACGCCAAACATTTGAAAGTTAAAAACGTTGAATAGCTGAGAAATGAGAAACCAATGCAAGCTAGGACAAGGAGCTATGGCTATGCATGATGAAGATTCAACTGTTTATTCAAAATGATTGCGAAATTTCATATCGGTGTATTTGAATAAAATAATATCCATATTAGACACCGTAAAAATCCTAGGTAAAAAAAAAAACAGAAAATATCATCCCCCCCCCCCCCCCCCCTAACAAAAATAAATACAAAAAAGACAAAAAGACAAGTCTACATGATACAGAAATCAAAGTTTGAGCAACATGAACCCATCACAAATTGGAGATGAGACCAGGTGATGAGGTGTGGTAACACCTTTCTGCTCCCTAATCGACATTCGTCATGTTCAGGGTTTCCCCTGTGTCAATTCTTTTTTCGACACCTCTTTTGCCAAAACGATATTTTTATCGCAACACTCATTTGTTTTCGTATACACGCATTAACATATTTTTAATTTCGAATTGTTTTCATTGAGAGGTTGTCATCCCGAATTCCCGAAAAAATAAAACATTCTTTCCCAGAATCCAGAAAAAGAAACATTTATTCCCGAGTCCCGATAAGTGTAAATCCAGGATTCTCATAAAAATAAAGGCCCAATCCCGACATCTAGATAAAGGAACTTCCTCCCCTTTTCCGTCTTTCTATAAAAAAAATCGGGTTGCAGCATTGTTGTCTCATTTATCATATTCTACATATCTTTTTTATATCCTACATTGTTATAAATGTACACTCAATCGGGGAAAACAATCTTGCACTTTATTAAAGATACTGTAAAATGTGACTTCTGGGAACACGGGATCATCTTGAATCAGTTTATTGGACACTTCCTGTCTAATTTAAGGACATAGAATAAAATCAAAGTTTTGTGTTACTTTTAAACATCTTCTTTAAAACAATAGTTTTGTTTTCCGAACCATTGTTAAAAGTAAAAGTTGAGACGTAAAACTATGCTTAAAAAAGGTGCGCCGCTAAAACGACTGTAAAGTACCCACTTCAAAACAATTATTGTTATCAAAGTTGTAAAAAAAAATCCTTCAGGTGACATGTGACGCCAATTTACCACACATTTTCATTAAACAATATAATTAACACCTTTATTAATTAGTCCATCGTATCTGATTGATATCAATTTCAATGAGCTGATTATTGATTTTCTGACAAAATTGATACGAGTTCAAGGTGAAATCCGAGTATCGTCTAATCAGGGAAAAAGTCCGAGAAACCTGAAACAAAATTGAAAAGATTGACAAAGTCGGACATTATATTTCTTTCGCTAATCATGATGTTTAATCGCCACAATTATAATATTTGCTAGCAGAAACCCTGGTCATGTTGTTTCCTGTCCCTCCCAAAAAAAACCAGCTGTTTCCGCAAATTCATGCTTAGGTTACCTAGTTTACAAAATATAACCGATGATCCTGTCTGCCAACCAAAGTAGCTGCCAAGGCTAAAAAAGAACACGGGATAAAGTTTAAGTATTGTTTTATTATCTTGTAAACACGCATGAAAGATACCAGGCTTATAATTCGAAACACATCAGTGGCGCTTGAATCAAAACAAATTGAATGGCCAAAAAAAAAAAACATAAATGGAGAGCATTAAAAACTGACCATGCGGAAAAAACAGGCAAATTATAGCAGGTGTTAAAAAACCAAGTGGTTCGAATATATACACAGTTTATACAGTAAATTTACAGACAATGAACATATCAATAATAAGTCAACACAAAAGTGCCGGGTTCTTGGCTGTAAACCGCTATAGAATAGTTAGACTTGTGTTTATATTAGAAACAATCTTCAATTAGATATTACATTTCATATATCCTTGAAATTAAAGGAATTACCGAAAGTAGGTCTGCTTGATATCTTGATATTTTCCTCAATTTTGATACAGATTGACGACTAAAATCTTTGGCAAACGAGATGATTTCAAAAGAGAGACGGAAGATACCAAAGGGATAGTCAAAATCATAAGTTGACGAACTGACAATGCCAAGGCAGAAAATGAAATATGACCCAAAGGCAAAAACAGTCAACAAAACAGAACACGGCTTTCCAATTGTCAAAGTCCCTTTTTTGAGTTGTTACATAGCCTCTGCTTACTCCATGGTATGGGGTTTTATATATTCTATAATCGACACTAAATATGTTTTATGGTCGCCTTCACGAATAGGTTGTCTAATACGATGTGTCTGTGTCTTGAGAAAAATTACTCGTAATTCATGAACATTTCAGTACAACATACGATCAATTTATGTCGTACGTTGTTTTGTGAAAAGAGCCTGAAAATACAGTTTAGTCTGCCTCATCTCAAATTCGCATTGAAGGTTGGCTGAGAACAAACTTTACGACAGAAGGGCTGATTTCAGCTATCCAACTATGAAATACATTTATATATAGCAACATTACAGCAACAGCTGAATATTGAATTTTTACGACCAGAAATCACCTTTAAATTGTAGCCAACAAAAGACACAAATCAATAATAAAATTTAACAAGATTTATTATACACAAGTTTACAAGAATATTATACAAATTTTAAAAAATGTCAACTTAACTGTTGAAATATATGTTCGATCCTTTTGTCTTTTCTTTATCCGGAATTCTTCTCTTCACTGTTAGGGGAATCCAAATAGAATAGTATGTCCAATAAGTCAAAATCTAGTATGGTGTAGTTAACGTAAATAAAAGTGTCAATGTAACAACTCCAGAGAACTTATGAGAATCCAAGTATAATAATGTCTAATGTGAAAGTCTAACTTTAGTGTCTGTATACATATAGTTTCTCACGGAAATCTCTAGAACACTGTAGAAGGGAAACTCCTTGAAAACTTTAGAACGGAAACTTCGAGAATACGGTAGAAGTTTAAATTACACATCGTAGATTATGATCATTTCAGAATTATTATGTAAGTCAAATAGAAAGTTCTAATCATTCCATCAGTATCTATGATTGTTCCAATGATTTCTAACCTGCACAGTTATAACAGTATTTCGTAAACAACTATAAATATTATGTAAACATATTATACATGTTATAAGGCCACACAAAACAAATTAGGCCATTTTGAATAAACATAATAATTACAATATCATAACAGAATATCTATCTTCCAGTTGATACGATATTCCAGAGTTTGCACTTCCTATCATGATTTGCTTAATAGAGAGTTGCTGCTGCTTCCAAGAAAATTATTGAACCAAGGGTTCCAGTGATAAACGTTCAGTTATACCTTGAAAGTTTTACGAAAGCCATCGAATGTCTGTTGACCGTAATGGCATACCTGTGTCACACCATACCATGGATTTGTTCTTATTGTCGAAACCAAAATCGCATCTATTTTTTCATCGTGTTTGACATCCCCAAAGAAGACTTTACCGAAATTTTACTTAGCATGGGTAATAAAACGGATGCTATGTTAGGAGCAGGATCTGTTTAACATTTCAGAAGACATTAGATCACTCTCAATTTTTCTAGTTGCTAAATTGTTTATTGTCAATGTAATGGTTTGTGAACTTTTTTTGTCTTTTCGCTGCTTTTTTTCAATGCCCTAATGTTGTCAATGTCCAATTTGTATTGTCCGCCTCTTTTTTCCAATTAAGGCAAACATTGTTTTTGATTTACAAAAACACGAGATGAAAAACTCTTCTGAATTAAGAGCCAGTCTACCAGAAAACCATACAAAATCCAAAATAATGTCCAAATGGCATGTCGGAACCTTTTGAAATCTTATTTATAAAGGAAAAGTAAATATATATCTTAGACTTTGTCGCATTGTATCAATATTTAGAAACAGCCTCATTTGCAGAAAAGCCTGAAAATCACTAAAGTGTTAGCGAAAAATGTGTATAGTTTTAACTCAATAAAGTCTGATTTGTAACAGTGTTACTGGCCATGTAACTTAAAATGACCTGGATAGACAGAAATAAACCATGTCAGGAAAGATTTATCTCGAATGATTATGCGGTTTGGGGTGGGGGTTGATAACATGAGATAACATTAAGTATAACATGGCAACAAAAGATAATAGGCCACAATGAATTTTGAAGGATGTTTGAGTCCATCAATCTCCTAATGTGGCACGTATGTTTCATGAAATAAGCATCAGTGAATATTCCAATGAATATTGTCAAAAATATCAAAAATCCAATTTTGGCAAATTAATGCAAGATGTTGAAATTTGTACTAACTTTCCTATATTTTGATAAATTTCTAAATTATTTAAATTCTAATTAAAACCCATTAACCCTAAGCTATGAATTGACTTAAGACTTGAATAACATAAAATTACTGCATGACACATTTTACATACAGGATTTTACTATGTTTATGTTCAAAAGATCTCTCAACTAAGGAAGAAAAAACCAGTCACAGATGTTCTATGAATTATCTCTCCTTATTGACACTCTCCGTTGTGAAAACACAATGTTTCCATAAGTTGTCTGTCTGTCATTTGTTTTAGATACGTAAGCTTAACAAAATTCCGTACAAAAATTCTGTCCGCAGTGAAAGAAGATCTTCAGAAATACTGTGAAACTGTTTACTCGCGTAGTGGTATTAACCATATGTGCATTCCTAAAATATCAAAAAAACTTCTGGATAATTTTGAATCTTGATCTGTCTCTGAAATCAATTCTATCAAAACCTTTGATTTTTCAACTCTTTATACCAACATTCCCAATGTGAAATTGAAAAATCATCTGAAAGAAATAACCAATAATGCTTTTCAATATAAACGTAGTAGCATACGCTATAAATGCATTGCTTTGGGATACCAGACAGCATATTTTATTAATAGTAAACAAAAAAGTGAAACTTGCTACATCGGGGACCAAGCTTAAGTGATCAGTATGCTGGATTTTCTTATTGACAACATATTTATTGAATTTGGAGGTAGACGTTTTCAATAAATTGTCGGTAATCTAATGGGAAAGAACTGTGCGCCTCTCCTTGTCGACCTCTTCTTGTTTTCATATGACTCGTGGTTCCTTCTGACACTTGTCAAAAACAAGAAGATAAATAAAAGAAGCCAGCTAATTTAAATTTCACATTCAGATATATTAGTGATGTGTTTTCCATTAGCAATCCAAACTTTTCTAATTGAGTTCCATTAAGATATTCTCCTGAACTAGAAATAAAAAAAAAAACAACAGACACGGCTTCCTCCACATCATTTATACCTCGAATTTGACATAAGCGGTCATCTCAGTACCAAAATCTGTGACAAAACGAGGCGATTTTAGTTTTAAAGTTATAAATTTCCCCCAACCTTAGCAGCAATATACCAACTTCATCTGCTGATTTGATATACATTTCCCACCTCATTCATTATGCAAGAGCTTGTAGCTGATACTCAGTCTTTATAAAACGTCACCAGTGTCTGAACAGAAAGTTGATGAACCAAGGTTATGTCTTTCATTTTTGCTTATGTGCTTTGTCTATAGAGTGTCTATATGCCATTTTGTTTTTCTTTGTTGGCATAGTTGTTTGTGTTTAGATAAGGAAATGTATGTGCCACGTCAAAAATATTACAGTTGTTTTCCCTTTGTTTGATGTGCTTGAGCTTTTGATTTTGCCATCTGATAAGGTATTTTCCGTTTTGAATTTTCCTTGGAGTTCGGTATTTTTGTTATTTTCCTTTTTTGTTAATGAGTGTTCAAATTTCGTAAATCGATGATGAAGATAATAAATAAAGGTTACAAACAAAAACTGTGTGAATCGGATGAACCCGAAAAAGAACGAGACCGGGGCCCTTGGTCATAAAACTTTACTCAGTACTCGGAGTACAAATTATGTGCTCGAAACATCAAATCCAGTATTTCGATTGGTTGATTTCTGAGTCTGAGTACAATTATCTTGCCCGAAAGTTTTATGACCGCAAGGCCAGGTGTGTCAACAAGATAAGAGTCTCTGTTTTGCAAGCATCACCCGTCAGGCGAATTCGGACTTAGTCTAAATGTACAAATAGTGTAGACTTAGTTTACTATCGCAGAGTTTCCATAGTAAGATATTGATTAAAACGTGCATTTGGTTTGATTGTACAGTTTTTTAAACAACAAAATGAAATTAAACTTTACCCATCAATTATTCAGGTTTTCAAAATGTTAGTTATAACGCTTTATTGCATATTGTATAATTAACCTTTGATGTATAATGTAATCAATTATCTATATTGGTGACTATTAAATTACAAAACAGCAATTGCAACATGTTTGTGGTTAAAGATGCATGCTAAATGGTTTTCAAATTGTTATAATACGCCTTGTACTCATATATCATCATTACCATGGGAATATTTAACTCGATGCACATAGTGTATCTAATAATTTATGATTCAGTAGTTAGGCATGACGATTAACAAATGTTTAAAGGGATCTGAATGATTATAATGCGCAGCGTGTAATTACAAAACGCTGTGCATTATACATTGTCGTTTTGTTCAATAAAGGAGAGACTATTTCATAGGAGAATTGTCTTTCATAAAAGATGTGATGGAAATTTTAAAGAAAGGCTTGGCTTTCATAATTTTCCTAACTTTGTACAGGCAATATAGATGTTTATTGGAAGAATTTTGTGAACAAGATGACTTCGAATGCCAGCATTCTAACAATATAGATGGTATCGGGTATCTGCAGCATGACAGAAGTCAGCAATCTAATATACTTCGTCGATTGCAACAGCTCAGTATGTTGGAATGTGTAAGAGAATGCTTTTTGACATCATGGTGCGTCGCTGTGAATTATAGAAAGAATTGGAAAATATGCGATGTACTTGGTGATCTTACTGCTGGGGAAAATCTGCAGATCGAAGTAGGAAGTATCTATACTAAACGATCAACCTGGTCTAAGGTATTCATTTCATGATCCGGGAAATGCTCATTTTTTTTAACATATGTTAATTTTTACATTTATTCAGTTCTGCAAATGTTTATTTTCGCCAATCTGAAATTAGTTCCGATTGGTGCAATGCTAAAATTAAAAACAATCATAACTGTATAATATACAAATTGATAAAAAAAATTTATGGTACATAAATACATGTAAATATATAATGGTTGAAAACAATCGAAATCACCTTAACTTTAAACGATATACAATCAGGTACGTCGACATGATAATTAAAAAACAATCTCCCGCAATGAGTCGAACCTGTGCCATCAATCTTGATACATCAAGATAGAAAAGTTTTGGCCTAAATAAATGAACTCGCTTTTCAATATCTATTTGTAATGTAAACGAATACTAGCTTTTTGCATTGAGAAAATTCTATAAACTTGCATATCTTTGTACAGTCTTTATCCGGATCATGTGCAGACCACACTTGTTTTGCCGGAGAGAAATGTGTACAACTAAGAACTGGCGGAAATAACTGTTCATCCGTTTGTAAGTTAATACAGATATATGACTCCAAGACTTTTTTTATATTTAACTCTAAAATACGCGTACTTCAAAAATACACAATTTTAATACAATTGATAAAATATTTTCAAACTTTCATTAATTTTCAAAATTTTAATGCTCTATCGAATTTATTATGCACAATTCTTGTTCTGCAGAATGATAAATAACTTGCTACTATATCAATATGAATTTCCCACAAGGTGGAATACCACCAAATTATAGTACGTCACATCATATATCTTGGGTGTTTCAAAGGACCATTCTTTGTATTATTGCTGTTCCCATAAAATATTTTGGGAACTTCAGGTGACATTGTTACTAAAGCAGGAAAAAAGAGGTGAAAATTTGATTGGTTTCGTCCGGTGATGGTTATTATCTTATATGCTCTGAAATGTTATGTAAAATTTTCACTGTAGTACTAGACAAGATAAAACTTTACCCATGCCAAGTATTTCTATATTTGAAACAAGGATAATTTCATAATTTTTTGAAAATTGTCAATTGAACAAAGACTAATAGGTGAAAATCAATTGTAGTATTGCTCCTTAAACACATATAGGATTACTGTTATTGGAATATTTGTATTCATTTTGATATAAGCAAAAAATGTGATACCAAACATACTGAATTCAAAGATAAATTCATTTAGGAGAAAAGATTTGGATACTCATGCTCATATTCACTGATTTAGAATGACAGTTACTTAAACATTTTTTGAATATACTACTTCACAATTTTCAGATTGTAAGGATTCTGTCCCAATCGCAGATAATGCTACTTATATTGAAACGTTTGGATTATATAGAAATTTGAAAGCTGGAAATAAATTCAAATGTAAAGCAGGTTTTTTGATGATAGGACGTCCCTTTATAGTATGTAATGAGAATGGAAACTGGAATAAGATGTTTTCATGCAACGAAAGTAAGTTGGTAGCTCTCAAATATTTATATTTTACAGGTCGGGTACACTACCTTATACTGTATGCATACTTTAGCTTAATAATGTTCCCGCCAATGTGAGTGTTACTTACATACGACTCAATTCTTTTTGCCTGGGTCAACGACCGATCCAGTTGAAATGCATGATGGACTACTACGTGTTTACAATTTACCGAGAACAAGTATATTCTACAGACTGTCAGACAAATATCTCATTTCTATTTTCTTCTTTTGTGATTACATTTGCAGACCATGATATAAAGTATTATTAACGAATAATTGTTTCTGACCTATGAAAATAGCGTTTGAAATACTCGAATAAAAACCACTAATATAATGGCTAAATAAACAAAAAAATCAGACATTTCAGACAAGAAGCAACAAAATGACATCACTCAAAAACGATTAGTTGTACAAGTTTGCATCCAGATTTCGAAGACGGGAGTATCCTGAACTATCTCGTTAAATCTTTTCTTTTTGGCACAGAATACATTTAGATTTAAGGATATTCAACCTAAATTTTGTACTTTCTCTCAATACAAACGTCAAAAAAAGTCCATAACAATTGAACTAAATGATGCACTTTCTCAAAGATTACCGGAAAGGATTTTCTAGTGTTACCACAAGCACCGATCATATCGCTATATTTGTTTTTATTGTAAATACTTTCTGTCTCTGCAATTGTGTTATTAGGTTATGAGATTATAATTTCATTCATTCATCTTCAATTTTTGCTTTTTCTACATCTTTATTCATAACATGATTACAAAGTGTTATTTTGAGATGAATAACAACAACAAAAGCGCAAACAAGCATACAAAATAGATAAACTAACAACTGTTTACCATTCTCCGGAAGTAAGCGGGAAAATAGACACAAAGTTGTCTGTGAAAAGGGACATGATAAAAGGGGAGTAACTCTATTTTGTTAACATTATGATCAAAAGCAGGTTGGATGCACGATAATGGAAGGACAGTAATAAAGTGAACCCAACAATATTATGTAACAACATTCATGTGAAGAGGTCATCGTCAACATTTAATTTCCTCTAGATATCTCCCCTATTATGCATTAGCTTGATTGATTTGTGACTCAACTAACACTCCTAATTATACTTGTTTATTCTTCTCTCTCATGTGTAGTGTCATAAAAACTGTACATCTTCGGATCAAAAATGAAATAAAGGCAGTAATTTGATATTATTCTCTACAAAAAAAGTTAATTGAACAAAACGAGTTATAGGTTGAACAATTTATCTATGGTTAATGTGTAAATGAATGATGGTTGACCATCTGAACTTTCTACTTATAAGGAAAGCAAATTATATATATCATGAGGTGCTTTTACATATTTTATCTAACGACAATATATTCTTAAACTGAATGTGGAATAGGCAAAGCTGGTATAGCTGTTTATCTGATATAGTATTGTATAAATGAATGAAGAGTTATATATAATAACACATAGATGAAAATACTGAATAACTAGTAGACTAGTTTTAATGTGATTACTTTAATAGCAGGTATAGACAAAATGTCAAAGCAACCAGTGCAAACGTATACATTAAGTTCATGGTGCTTTACAGCACAAGAATTGCAAGTAGTGCTTCCGTATTCTATATGAAAGAGCATTATTTATGGAAAGACATAAGAATATGAAAATTCTTAGAGTATACAGTATCATGTAATCCATTGTTTGAAATATTTTACTATTTTAATAGAGCTCAAAGGAGTTTTACTCGACAATTGACACTTCGTTATTAATTGCACGTCTAATATTATGCTCAGATACAGTGCATAACATTAGACGAAACCTCATCCTTACTGCTTTGACAAGACAGAAAATAAAATCAAATGCTGAAGCATGTGAAAAATATTTTTTTAAATCTGAGCATGCAAATTGAAGATTATATTATACACATTACATGTATTACATTAGATAAACCAAATTATCAACCAAGTTTCACAAGTATCACAGGTGATATTGAACTCGTAGTAGCCCGTAATGCATTGTGGTTTATTGTTTCGATTATTTAATTACTCAGGGACATGTTTACATTTTGTATTTAAGAAATACTATGCAAATGTATTCCGACGTCAGAAATCTAGTACTCTCGAACTGTTTAATTTGAAATTCGCTCGGTTCTCCTGTTTACTACCTTAAAATACCTTAGCTGTATTTGTCAAATCCTTTGGATTTTTGCGTCCGTACACGCGCTTCAAATTCGTTCTTTAATATGCTTTTTTAATTTAGTTGATATGAGTCTCCTGATGAGTCTGTTGTAAACGAAACGTGCGTCTGGCGTACACAATTGTATCTCTTATATCTATGATGAGTTTATTTGTGGTCAGACTAAAAAAGAATTAAAACAGGGGAAAGCTGAAATCGTTTGATTTTGAAATGGTGTTAAGTACAATACAAATGATATGTCTTAATAAAACTGCATTTAACTTATTATATCACTACTAGTATAAAAAGCTTAATTGAAATGTATATATCATTTGATTTCGAGGATAAAATACCATATGTCAAAATTATTATTTAGAAAAATTGATTGCATGTCTAAAGAAAAGACGCAGTAATAAATTATTTATTTACCTATCTTTACTGTAAAAAACCTCTAAACACTATTTTTATTTTCTGCAGAGAAGATTGATAAGTTATTAACAAAAATGATGGCATTTTGTTCATGTTTTACAGAAAGTCTCCTACGTGACTGTAGCGACTTTCCACAAGGAAGTGCATCAGGAGTATACACAATTTATCCAAAAGATACAAAATTCGATGTTTACTGTGACATGGAAACAGCAGGGTTTGGATGGACTGTAAGTATTGTGAAGAAGGTGTACGATTAAACTTACTATTGTTTTAGGTAAAACAACAGCATATGATATAATTTCCTCGCACAAACACGTGCTAATAGAGTAGCCTGTATACGACGTGTTCTTCTCCAAGTATTAAGATGTATAATGTAAGTACGATAGACTATGTCACGTTACCGTCTCATTTGTTTGGTACGGAATTAATTGTTACGTAGTTTTATAACTAACTGTTGTTTTTGCTGTACGTGCAATGATAAATTGTGCATCCACAATCATATATTATAGTACTGTATTAAATAATTTATTCCAGACACCTTGTACCTTAATAGATACTCTTGAATCAATAATTTGCATAATGTTTTATGATTTTATGATAATGTATGATTCATATCTGGATCTTTTTCTTGAAATTGATGCTGACGACTGTAGAAAACTGAGACACTTACCAACAAGATGACTTCTGTCTTCCTAGCATCAACAGTATTTTTGGCTATGTAATATATACCATACAAGCTGCTTTCGTTTACATATCTTTTATTGACGATATTCATTAACTTCTGACAATCTCACGAGAAGAGGTATACTCTTGATTCAAATGCAATCTTTATGTAACAAGTTTTTTTATTGGCTTGCATTTTCCGTCAAATTCATAATTTACATGTCTTGAAACGTCATAATGAATTGTTGGAATCAACACATGTTCAATTAATATAATAAAAACGAAAATAAAACAACATTTACCTCAAAAACGCCGTTTGAGTGATATATAATCTGAATTGTACAAGTAACGAAATTACCTTCGGTTTAAGCGTTTTCATTTGTATGACGTCATGTTTTGCCATGACTTTTATGCACCAAAATAATTCATGGAATTCACGGAATTTTATTTTTATCTTAAGTTATACTTTTCTACAAGCTGTAATGTACCATTTCGTTTTGTGATGCATTAGAATAGGAATAACAAAAATGTTGTTGAAGAGTTTCCGCCGTCAATCTGGATTTGATGGTCGCTAATATCCGTTTTACTGGCTATTCTACGCGTCGCCAGTAAAACTGCAATTGCGACCGTCAAGTCGCCAATTACAAAACTTTTATTCCTTAACTCAAATTACTTTGTATGTTTATAAATTTATAAATTATTACAAATAACATAAACGGTACCAATTTTAATGCACCAGATATCAATGTCTCCCCAGTGAAGCTCGAGCTAAACAAATATTATCCAAAATCTTCTACAAATACGGCTTTCATCTTTTCTGATGGAGGTAAACACTGAAAAGCGCAACGGACGCATACAATTTATAAAGTGTAGTTTTCACTTAAGAGATAACTGTATTGTATTTGAAGCTTTGCGGACGTCCATCGGTAGTTTTACTGTCGCAAATTGAGTTTAACTGGCGACGCGTAGTGGAGACAGGTAAACAGATATTTGCGACAGTAAAACTATCGATGGACGTCCGCAAAACTTCAAATACAATACAGTTATCTCTATTCTAATGCAAAACTAACAAATCGTTAAATTTTAGTCATTATTACAGTGTAAGTATTTCATTAAACAAAAATTCCGCGAAATGATGTTATCTTCTTTGGCGCCTAAACTATGTGACGTCATATGTAAGCTTCTGGCATCCAACGTAAACACCGGGCGTCTTCTGTTTCTGGCTTTTTGTCCGCTTCAGAATGGAATAAAATTTGAAAAAGAAAATGCGTAGGTGCAAAATGTAAGTTTTTTTGCTTATTATTGGAGAAATTACATGTCAATACATTCCGGAATTCAAAATGTCGGCTTCCTTAGTTACAGACAAGAAGATAGAGAATTTTACGCTTTCTGTCATCCAATCAGAACCACTGATACAAAATAATTGCATTAGAATTTGTTATAGCACTGGTACGATACTGCTGCTGGAGAAATATCAATCCCGAGGGTATTATCCGCTCAGTAGTGAGTACTTCTGTACTGACATGATTGATAACACACCTTTCTGAAATTGTTTGCTTATCAATTCAGAAATGATTACGAAAGTAAGGTTTCAACTCCCACAGAAAAAGTTGACCTTGGATCGATTTGGCTATTTTCTTTTTGGTTATATAGTTCTTCAACTGTGTCGATTCTTTAACTTTCTTGGCTTTTAAGTATTCGGCGTTGAGTGTTCCTGATGAAAATAAATCCAGAAGAACGCTTCGGACGCATGAAATCTATTTAGTGTTTTTTTTTTACGGTACTGTAATTCCTTAATTCAAATTTCTTTAGAAAGGTTATGGTGAAGATCGAAGGAAAAAAGTAAAATAACAAAAAACCGAACTCCAAGGAATCTTTCAAAACGGAAAGTCTTTTATCAAATGGAAAAATAAAAGCTCAAACACATCAAACGAATCGAAAACAACTGTCATATTCCTGACTTGGTACAGGCATTTCCTTATGTAGAAAATGGTGGATTAAACCTGGTTTTACTGCTAGCTAAATCTCTAACTGGTATGACAGTCGCATAAAGTGTGTGAATAAAACAAAAAGACATAATAGGTACAAATGTCAAAAATAGGGGTACAGCAGTCAATATTGTGTTACCCTTTGATACTGCAATACTACTACTACTACTACTACTACTATTTCGTCTCCTATTATCATATATTTTTTGATTTTATTATTATTATGATTAATATCATTATTGTTATCATAATTATTATTTATTATTATTTTTAATATTTTTATTATTATTACTGTTATAATTATTATAATTATTTTTATTATTATTATTATTATAGTTATTATTATTATTATTATTATTATTATTATTATTATTATATTTATTGAAAACATAACAGGATAAACACTTCAATAGAAGCATGATAGAATTAAGGAATGTACATAATGACTTTTTTACATATTAGTTCGTGCAAATACAATAAATAGATTAACGTTGCAAATGTACATTTTGACTTTTAGTCATGCATTGAAAATTTCATGAGATTTCTTGTTTCATTTTTTTCCAATTTTTGTTTATTTGTTTTCTGAATACAAATTGAATACACTTTACTTAAAATTTGATCAGCATTGAATGTAATTGACAGTTCGTTTGAAAAAGGCAATAGGGTATTTCTCCTTCATTTTGACATACTATGTTTTTGTATTTATAATTTTTCTATACTTATAGGTTTTCCAAAGGAGAATAAATGGCGCTATAAATTTTTACAGAGGATGGTCTAAATACAGGGTTGGTTTCGGAAATTTGAAATCTGAGTTTTGGTTGGGTACTTATCTTTTTATAATCCATTCAATTATATTTGTGGTCACTGTTTATGGGTTTGTGTTTCTGGTCTTGACATTAATGTTTTTAATCTTTCAAAATACTTTCAAACATAAAAATAACAACGGGGAAACCCTTACGATATAGTAAGTTATAAAATGCTTCGGGATGACAAAATGCAAAATAGTTCAAAGGAGGAATTCAACGGCATGATTCAGATCAAACTTATTCGTTCAGTGTATGTTTACTTGTTTTTGTTTAAATATCTTTTTGAGCGAGTTAAGCCATTGCAATTGATATTCTATAGTGTGTCTTTTTATGTAGTAATGTTACACTACTGTTTAGGTTAGGGTGAAGGTTGGCGCCTGTTAAAACGTTTAAACCCGCTGCATGTTTATGCACCTGTCCTAGGTTGTCGTTTGTTGGTGTGGTTCATAGGTGTTTCTCGTTTCGTGTTTTTATGTAGATTAGACTGTTGGTTTTCCTGTTGAAATTGTTTTACACTTGTCATTTTAGGGTCCTTGATAGCTTGCTCTTCAGTGTGAATCAAGGCTCCGTGTTGAGGGCCGTACTTTGACCTATAATTATTATATTTTTATACATTGTGACTTGGATGGAAAGTTGTCTAATTGGCACTCATACCACATGTTCTTATTTATATTAAGCAATACACAAAAACAAATATGAAATACATCAATGCAATCAACGACAACCACTGAATTACAGGCTCTAAAATTAACGATACAAATAATTCAGCTGTACAATCCAATTAAAAGTAGCCCAAAACAGTTAATTTTGCATGAAAACTGAAACTTTCATGTAATCTCAGCAGACAATATTGGTGACAATGAAACAAAGTAGACACTTTTTAACACATGGTATTGCATTCACATTGGAACAAAATGTGATAATGTGGAAACGCTATCTGTTCAGTTAGAAGTTACGTCAGTAGCTTTTGGCATTGTATCATGAACGATTGTTGCAAAAAGGTAACATTGACAAACATTATATTCTTCTAATAACAAATTGCATGGATTTGCGAACTTAAAAAGTAACACTCTACACTCTGATTTCATGGTGTATTTACAATTGCTGAAAATTTAAATCAACCAATATAGACTATTTCGTTAATTAAATTTGTTTAGGCTTCGAAGTTTCGCAATTGGGCTGATAATGCTATGTTGATAAGTGGAGTTGCTTTCTTAAATTACATTATATTTTAACCAGACATGTACACATTTTGACAGCGTGCTTTACAATTTATAGGATTCGGCAAAATATGCTAAGCTGCTTGATTTCTCTTTATTTTTTATGCAATTTTATTTCACTTTCGAACAGGTAATAAATTCATAAACTTGATTACATCTACTGCAAAGTACAGGCTGTACATTCACCTTGAAGATTTTGAAGGGAATTCGAGATACGCAGAGTACAGCAACTTCAGTGTAGGAGATGAAGCAACTAATTACGTTTTGAATGTGAGTGGATATAGTGGGGATGCAGGTAAACTTTAAATACTTATTCCGGTACGATTCTAGTATTTATCGGCAATATGTACATTTTTCCTTTGATCTTACTGCCTAATATTTTTCTAGATCACGCACTGGAACTGATACTCGCAAATATAAAAATATAACCAATTTTTGATTGAGATGAATAAATCTATCTGCGATTAAAAAAGTATTTTGCTCGCGAGAGAAAATTACAAATCATTCATTCCGGTTACAGGATTCGAACTCCGTATCATTGATATCTACTGTTATGAATTTGGTAATCAGCGACTACAAGATCACAGCTATCGACAGGTTGCTTATGTATTGAAAATGTAACATAAAAGGAACAATTGATTCCTTACATTGAAAAAATTAATAGCAAATACATGTAATTAAATTAAAATTGGTTGAACTTATTTAACGTGTTGTTTTCATTTTTTTTTTTAACTTTTGTTAACCTATCAATGTATAAATATAGATTGGAACTGTATAAAAAACAATCATTTGCAATTACAGAATAAAGTAAACATGACATTATCTTTATGTTATTCCCATGATTTATTGTCAAAACGTAAAATAGCCAGTCGTTTTATCAGAAATGGACTAAACTTACGTCGGGCGTTGATTATCGTTTACGAATCTACTACTTCATTTTAAAAATTGGACTACATGATTAAAAAATACAGCTATGAAGACACCTTCCATCTAGACCCTCTATTGTATGGGGAAGAAGTCCCAAATAACAGTAGAAAAATCAATAAAAAAAAAAAATCAATCTACTAATGAACTCAAAATCGTTAAATTTTTTTTTCGTACTTTTTTATTTTCCTGCAATTGCGCTGACATCTCTTTCTTTCTTCCGGTCTCGTTTGTCACGAGACTTGTAAAATATTTGAAAGAGCAGATATCATATTGTTTCCCGTTATTTTGTTGTTTTTGATAATATGTTGATATGGAAGAAAAAAAAACGTTACCTGATGATAGCGTTTCTTTGTTACATTAAAAATCCCTAAAAACAGGACCAACGTCGGAAACGTTTCCGTATTTACGTTTCTTATTAACGGATTCTGAAGTTTAAATATGCTTAAATTAAAAAAATGATGTATACAGACTTCGTCCCCTTTCACAGGTAACGCCTGCCTGATATTATCTTCAACTTTGGCCACTGGATACACTTTTCAGCACTGCACACTGTATTTACATTTATTGATATTTCTCTTTTTATTTACCTGAGCAGGAAATAGCCTGTCGTACCCTAGCTACAAAAACCACAACGGCATGATGTTTTCTACCATAGACAGGGATAACGACAGAACTGACGTCAGCTGTGCAACAACGTTTAAAGGAGGGTGGTGGTACAATGCATGTCATAGGGCTAATTTGAATGGAGAATATTTAGGTGGATTGCACAACTCGTACGCCGATGGTATTGAATGGATTGATTGGAGAGGATATTACTATTCCCTGAAATCTACTAAAATGATGATTAAACGACACTAAAACACGTTTTTCTGGGACTCAAATTTTCATTTTTAAAAGAAAAAAAGAACGTTTTGTGAAAGTGGTTCAGTGATGTAACTACTATCTTTTCTTAAAACAAGTACATAGTGTTAACTAGATCTTGGTGATTCTATTGATAATTTGTTTTATCATATATTTAGTACTAAATACAGACATTTTATATATCTAATAAAGGTTTTTTTCTCAAGTCTGTATCATCTATCCTGTATCGCATAAACCCGTATCGCACCCCTTTCGGAACATCTCGAGACTGTTTTCCGAACTTCTCAGTTGTTAACTGCTTGAAATTTCAGAAGACGACAACGTCAGACATGTTTACCCTCTTGCCACCGGAGGGACACATTTGCCCATATATTTAATTTATGCAAGCACTTGTTCATTACTGCATTTCGTTAAAAAAACACTGAAGAATATAGAGTAAAATCATTCTCTTCCATAGTTCTCCAATGTAACGTAATCAGGGCGCGACGTCATCTAACGAATGACGTCAAAGTTGGACATATGACGTCCAGTTTCTGTATCTCCTAGTATGATATGAATGTAACCACGTCTAATCAGCGACAACAAGAGGTTTAATCCGCAGTCTTCGAACAGTGGAAATGGGAAAAAAAAATTACCTCAGACATACTTGAAATTTGTTCATATCGCCATTATCGGACTTCGTTTTTCTGATTGTGTTTGTATAATTTAAAACAAAGAAAAAAGAGTAATCATCTCATAGTGAGAAAAATGGGGGTTTTCTATCTCATTTTCTCTGTCCATGGACTGCTGCATAACATGGACGAATTCTAGACACTTTGGCACTGAGACAAATCGGCGCCAGGACAATTCGGCATCCGTGAAAACATTTCGGCACTCAAGAAAGACAGTTTGTTAACAAGGCATATCAGCACCTAGACAAATCGGCACCTCATAAAGCTACTTTTTTTATATTCCACTGTTAAGCTTTCAGACCTTATTATAAACAACTAATTGTGTGGCTACAATGTCCTGATACTGATATCGATGTAAAATTTGCTAGAATTAAATACATGTTTTCGATTTGGAAATTTTGCATATTTTTGGAGGTCATTCAAAGCAATTATTTTTTAATATGATATCATTTATGGAGTACATTATAAATTCGTAATCTATGGTTTTTAATTGTAATTTGGAGAAGTAGGTGTTGATGGCCGATCCTTTTATCAGATATGTTTCACTATGCATGCACCTGTTGGTGACCTTCTGCTGTTGTCTGTTCTATGGTCGGGTTGTTGTCTCTTTGACACATTCCCCATTTCCATTCTCAATTTTATGCAACAATTTGCATGGTAATGTATACTGATAAAGGACGATATATGCTAAATGCAGTATTTGGCCCCTTATTTTGTAAAAAAAAAAATGAATAACAATATCTGGGAAAAAACTTACCTTAATAACTTATTGAAGTTTTGTATTTTATGAAAATAAAATAATTATTCAAGTTTTTTCAGGAAATCGATTATAAATAATGCTACGGTTATATGCATGGATCTTTAGTTAATTAACAAAATACATGTAGCACATTTATTCTATTTATTTATACTATCAATTCAATCAAAATAAAAACAGTAAATAGACATAAACAGCACTATATGAACCGTAATTGTTTAGAAGAAGCACACATGAAATGTTAAAATGAAGAACTGAGAACTCATACTGTTTAATACAACAAGTTTTACTTGTATACATTGTAATTTTGCTGGTGGACCATACACACTGGCACATTCTTTGAGGAACATGAATGCAAATGTGGTGATGTTGCAGTACTGGTCCCAGAGTGCAACTTAAAAAGTCGGCCCTGGGTCTGCCTACTGTGTGATGTCAAATCTATATTGGATGTTATATCAATCCTCAACCAATATATTTTTTGAAAGCAGATTTAAATTCGAAAAAAAAAACTAAAGTCCTCTGTTTGAATATAATACAAAGTGATTAATGCATAGTAAAATCCGTATCACATGCTTTATCACCCTCAACCAATATCAGCCCTCGGGCCTTCGGCCTTCTGGCTGATATTGGCTACTCGGGCTGATGCAGCATGTCAGTCGGATTTAACTATGTATCATTCTTTATTTATTTGTAACTACCTGAAATTTCAGTCACATAAACAAATATAGGAGGTAGCTATTTTTTTTAACTGTCAACCAATTCCCATTACCAAAATAAATCAAAGAACATATAGCATAGTTTAGACGCGGTCTAAAGCAACACACACAAAAATTCATATATATATCGTTGGATTATAAATCATTTACATTATTCCTATTGTTATGGCCAGAAATCACCTTTAAGTGGTAGCCAACAAAAGACAAAATTCAATGATAAATTTAACAAGATTAGTTATACAATTTTACAAGAAATATTATACAATTGAAATGTCAACTTAACTGTTAAATATATGTCCGATCCTTTGTCTTTTCTTTATCCGGAATTCTTCTCCTAACTTTTGCAGATTCCAAATGTTAGTATATCCAATAAGTTCACAAACTAGTACGATGTCGTTCGTAAATAAAAGTGTCAATCCAACAACTCAAGAAATCTTCTGAGAATACAAGTATATTGATGTCTGTCTGAAAACCTAACTTTGTTGTCTCTATATATATAGTTGTCACGGAAACTTCTAGAACACTGTAGAATGGAAATCCTAGAAAATTGTAGACCGGAAACTTCTAGAATACTATAAAAGTTTAAATTAAACATCGTAGATTATGATAATTCCGGAATTATTATGCAAGTCAAATAGAAAGTTTTAATCATTCCATCAGTATCCATGATTGTTCCAGTGATTTCTAAACTGCACAGTTATAACATTATTTTGTAAACAACTATAAGGCCACACAAATTGAATTAGGCCAAGATAAATAAACATGATAATTACAATATCATAACACTATACCGGTTTCTCTTCTCACTTAAGATATTCATGGTAAACATCCATAAAACAACATAACAATATAAACGTTGTCATTGGTAACGTCACGTTACATACACACCACACAACAAGGGGAGTAACGTTAAGGGCATACGATGCAGTTTTGATCCCATGGTGAATTTATGACGAAAATTTGCATACAAGCTATTTTTCACCTAATCAATTGAAATATGTAATAATTAATATGCCTTCATGTGCTACTTTTAGAGATAAATGGGGTCCAAATTTTAGATATTTACTCAAAATTTCGATTTCTTAAAAATTTCTATCCTTTGGAGAGGCATACCCAATTTTTTTGTTTCAAAAGATAAACACAAGCGGATTTTTGTGAAAGCAAATGAGGTATCTTTCTGACATAAGTATGCTCTAAATTTGTATAACAATTCTTTAGAAATAATTCAATTTTATTAAATTATCATGATTTTAGAAAAAAACCGGCATTTTTTCTGTATATTTATCCAATTTAAAAAAAAATCATCGGTGATTTTTTCATAAACATTGGTACAAATAATCTTCATATATAATCAAGCCAAATATCGTTTTTAAAAAGAGGGGTCCATACACTCGTTTTCAAGCTAATGGTTATAATTATTAAAAAAAAATGCATCTTTTTCCGATATGTCAGTTTGACGTCGCGAAAATAACATTTTACGTTAGCAACGTCATTATCTCCCCCCTACAACTGTATCGTATGCCCTTAAAATAAAAATGTAACGCATTCGTAATGTAGAATATCAAAATACGTCCGCTATTTAAAAAAACAACAAACAAACAAAAATTATCTGTTTCAATTTGGTTATATTTATGACTATAAAATGTCTATTTGTTAATTCTCTCTAGTTCTGTTGTTACTTCAGAACACTGATATCATGGAACTAGTTTGTATTTAATTGTTGTCCTGCTAGAACAATCGTCTAAGTGTTCACTTAGTGATATCTGTCTATAAATCAGTTTGTCAGTGAACTGTCTTTGTTTATTGAAGTGACATTCATGATTGTCCATTGTAATCTTATCCACAATCATTACATTTCATGAAGTTCAAACGATTTCAGAAGCGCACTTAAAAAAAGATTTTATTTTAGATATTTGGCCTGGTTTAAAATGGAAGTCGAAGCCTTAAGGTCGGTTTTGACATATTCCCATATTTTGCAATCTGCATTTTTTAACGGAAGGCTTACTTTTGTCACTTGGCAAACGAGCATTTTTTAACAATGTTTTCAAAGATTTCTGTTTTATATAGTATCAAAATAATGGAATATGATTGCAATTGGGGAAACTACTCACCAGAAATGTCGAGAGGTAGATGCATGTTAATGTAGGTATTCAAGAATGAGCGATACAGTACAACCTGAGACATTATCTTAATTATGTCCACCCTATTGTATGGTCAACATCTAATGGTGGCCATTTATTGGGGTATTCAATCTTGAGATGTTGGACATTTATTGGGGTCATAAACATAGGTTGATGTTTTATCTAATTATGTTACCTGTTGAAATCAATCAGGGTTGAAGTTTTAGCTTGTATGTTTCATTAAAATTTATCTGTACAGGTGACTCAGGTGTCTTATAAAATTGAAATTTCACCTTTTTTTTTAATTGTAGAATAACATGTTGTTTTAGTCTTTGTTAATCTATATATTTGTTGATTTGTCTGTCTTTAAATTTACTTACTTTTATTTTATTTAAATGTTTTCATTTTATTTTTTGTCATTTGTTTTTTTTGTTTCTCATTCTTTTAAATTCTTTTTGGTAATAATCCTGAGTAGAATTGAAAAAAAAAATCAAAATAAAGTTATTACATTGTATTCAATTGTTCATTTGAATTATGAAATGAATTATTATTAATTATAAATAATAATCATGCACATGATATGTTTAAAGGAACCATTTAGCCAGTAATTTAAAAAGTTTATTAACTTAACAAAATAAAAAGATCAATATCAATCCTTTTACAATAACTTTTTATAACAAAGTTGTAAAATCTATTATTATCCAAGAAAACTACAAATATCTTTATATGGTTTAGGAAAAAACTGTTTTTGTTCATCATTATTTTTTTCTGGGACTTGTATAAATGTCTCCAGAAAAAAAGTTCCTTCTATAGATTGTGACATTTTTACGGTCTATTAATTAACTCCCTTTTTGTTCTGTGTATTATATTGTCTAAAACTGCTGGACTTGCATGATACATATTCTTGGTATACATTTGTCAGGAATATTTCACTCAACCCAGGCCTTTTAGACGTGTTAGATAAAGTTGATAATTGCAGGGACTTGAATGAATTAGACTATTTAAAGCCCTTGATTGAAAATGAATTTACAGAAAAATATAAAGATATTTTTGAAAATACAATACAAACTTATGATGAAAACTTAACCATAAACTCAATTGCTTAAATGTGGTAAAGAATTAGTGGTCATAATTTAGAAATAGAAAAAAGTGGATAATATAAAATTCCTAGAAAGAATATAATATGTAAACTGTGCCACTTGTTGGACGATGAGAACACTTCCTTCTTGATTTTAAAATTAACAAAACAACTTAGAGATAGTCTATTTGAAAATTGTTTACCTTCTCATAATAATGTCTCTTACACATGTTACCCAAGAACATGAAGAACAAAAAGTAAAAGAAATGCTAAACCTCTATAACATGGAACATGTTTTAAAATATTGGCTCCTTTATAAAATAGTCATTAGAACTGAGAACAGAAACCTAATAATTTTTTCCATGTGTTTAGAATTGTTATTTCTTTCATTATAATGTTTGTTCTTGTTATTTTTTGTCACAAACTAATTATAATATGTTTATATGACAATAAAAATATCATCAAATTTTGATGTAATGAATATATTTTGAATATATTTATTCAATAGAGAAATAATGAATTGCCTAAATTTTATTTAGAATAATGTCCTAAAAATAATCTTAAACATTTGTTAAACAATGTTGAATGCAAATCAGTCTCTCTAAGTATAAACAATTTTGATTTTAGAAAAAATAATTTGAGAAACACCTTTTAAATAGAAAAAAGCAGGCATTGTAAAGTTAGCATTATATAAGAAGATGATATTCATTTATTCTATACTTGTAAAAAAATACATGGTAAAAAATAACTTAAATTGATAGAATTGTTTAAAAGTTATAACATCAAAACAAACAGTCATGAAACAATTTTTTCCAAAAAAAATGTTATTTATCTATATGTTCAACTAGTTTATTATTTCATTTTATTTTTTGATATTTCTTGTCATAATTACAGTAAATAAATTTGACAAACACATATATTTTACCTGAGACAGTGTACCTGTAAGTTATATAATTTTAACACTTCAATGCAGTCATGATAACCCTTTATCCTTGACTAGTTTTTGAATAATACCTTGTGTATTAATTAAGCAAAAGGGGGTATAATGATGGACATATAGGACCATCATGGTGGACATAGTTTTTATGGCCACCATTAATAAGAGAAAGTCATAGGTAGTACTGTACCTACATTAAATTAAGCTATCAAAGGCTCCGACAAAATGATAAAATTTCAAAAAAGGTCTGATTAATGCTAATTAAGGACAACATTATTTTACCGATGTTCCAATTTCGTAAATCGATGATTAAGAAGTGATAAGTGAAGATTACAAACAAAAACTGTATGAATCGCATGTACCCCAAGAGACCGGGTGTATCAATAGGGCAAGATGTCCCTGTTTGCAAGCTTGACCCTCCATGCGAATTTAACTGTACAAATAGTGTAGCACTAATTTACTCCCGCAGAATTTCCAAAGTAAGATATTCATTTAAACGTGCAATTGGTTCTACTGTACAATATGAGAAACAACAAAACAAAGTTATACTTTTCTCATCAATAATTCTCTATTATTTATATTTTTGTCCACTATTCTCAATTCCATAATCCCCCATCAACGCCTTCTAGTTAAGGTCACCATATAGCCTTCACAGATAAGCAAAACTAATACCGAATAGGCTCCGAATGGCAAAATAATTGAATGCTTTTCCCGGTTTGAATTGTGAAATTGCGGAAATTTGTTTTTTAATCAAATGATCAAGCAAAACAATTATCGTCTTCGATGTTCGTAAAATACTGGCAGATGGACCTTGGTCATCAATTCTAATAATCTAAGATCGACCTTTCTTAACTTAAAAGAAAAGTTCACGCACCCTTATTGTTCAGATTGTTGAAGACTTTTTCATTCGTCGACATTATCTTCGATTAAAGTAGTATTGATCTGACAACCGCTGTGCATGTATACTTTAACAACCGGGCTAGTTTTCTTGTCAGTTTTAAAAGTAGTTACCTCCCTTGTTAGTGTGATGTTGTCATCAATCTATTTTTTTGTACCATCTTTATATAATATTATATTGTACAATTTAAATTTGTGATTCGTTTAATATTTAAATATAAGAATTTATTCTTTATCAAAGATATAAACAAGGTAATTTGAAAGTCTTTGCTTACTTTATCACCGTAGTTCAATTCAGAAGTCATGCCGTCTATTTTGTCTACATTATGTTGAAAGCACACCGGGGTGTTTACATTGACAATCTTTACTATGAATGACTGTGAAACAAGAAACATAAATCGAAAAATAATTAAAATTAGATACAAAACTCTTCTTTAGTAAAATCAAAAACGAAAAACGGAAACACTTTTGATATTAATTTTGGTTTTGGAGAAATCAAAAACAAAAAATGAAAACACTTTTGTTTTTCATTTTGGTTTTCGAGAAATCAAAAACGAAAAATGAAAAAAACTTTTATTTTCATTTTGGTTTTCGAGAAATCAAAAACGAAAAATAAAAACACTCTTGTTTTTTTTTTTTGTTTTTTGTTTTTGATATTTCAAAATAAAAAACGAATGGACGCAAATATACACGGACCAACGTTATGGGAACATTTTTATGCAAATGGATATTAGCGAAAACAAATGTGATAAAAAAATCAATGAATTCCAAGATATATTTAAAAAGGGAAAAATATTGGAAAACCCATGCTCCTGTTTACTGATTTAGAATGACAGTTACCTAAATTTTTTAAAATGCCCCCTTCATCATTTCATTTTCAGATTGTAAGGATCCTATTCCTGAAGCGGATAATGCTACTTGTATCGACACATTTGGCTTGTACAGAAATCTGAAAGCTGGTAATCAATTCAAATGTAAAGCAGGGTTTTTGATGATAGGACGTCCCTTCATAGTATGTAATGAGAACGGCCAATGGAATAAGAAGTTCTCATGCAGAGACAGTAGTAAGTTGGTAGCTCTTATTTGAAAATACAAAAGTTTTTATATTTGATTAGACATAAGCTCGGTGCCGCTATGTATTACATTAGATAACCTTAGTGTATTTGGTAAACCCTTTCAGAATTTTGGATCCTCAGTGCAGATCAACTTCGTAATTTGTTGGACATTTATTATTTTTTTGATACGAGCTTCACTGGTGAGTCTTTTGTATACGAAACGCTCGTCTGGCGTACAAAATCTTAAGCCGAATATCTATGATGAGTTTATTGATCGTCAGTTTAAAATAGAATTAATAAAGGTGAAAACTGATATCGTTTGCAATTGGAATAGAGTTAAGAACAATGTAACTAATATGTTTTAAGAAAAATGCATTTTACTACTAGTATAAAAGGTATATTTCATATGAATTTAACGATAAAATAACATATGTCAAAGTTTTTACTTAGAAATATTATTTGCAAGTCTACAAAAAAGAGGGGTCTCGTTGGTCAAGTGGTCTAAGTAATTCAACTACTGTATCACTATCCTGTAATCACTGATGTTGTGAACTCCACACGTGGCAGATGCGGCGCTCGACTCTAATCTTAATAGACTATGATTGTCAGTTTTCCTGCCGACGGTCGGTTGTTCTATCCGGGAACTCAACCTTCTTCCATCAATAAATAAAGGCAACAGTAGTATACCACTGTTCGAAATTCATAAATCGATTGAGAAAAAAACAAATCCGGTTTACAAACTAAAACTGAGGGAAACACATCAAATATAAGAGGAGAACTACGACACAACAGAAACACAACATTAAAATGTAACACACACATAAACGAACTATAATATAACAATGGCCATTTTCCTGACTTGGTACAGGACATTTTAAGAAAAAAATGGTGAGTTGAACCTAGTTTTGTGGCTTGCCAATCCTCCAGCTTTTATGGCAATGTTAAATATAACATTAAAATGACAACATTACATGACAGGACTACAATACAAATAAATGGGAGAACATATAGGACAGAGAAACATACGAATAATAGCTACTGAAAGGTACCAGGTTTAAAATTTAAGACGCGCGTTAAAAACTTACCACCATGAACAAGCCAATAGAGCTGAAAGTGGCGTTAAACACAAATCAGCAAACTAATCAATCTGCAAAATAACACTGTAGTCAATTATTTTTTTCCCTATTTTTTTACTTTAAAAAACCCCCTAAAATCAGTTTATTTCCATAAAGAAAATTGATAAGTTATTAACGAAACAATTGACATATTGTTTACATTTTTACAGAAATTCTACCAAGTGACTGTAGTGACATTTCACAGGGAAGTGTATCAGGAGTATACACAATTTCTCCAACAGATACGAAGTTTGATGTTTACTGTGACATGGAAACATCAGGATTTGGATGGACTGTAAGTGTAGTGAATATGAAGCATTTAAGCTTATTTAGGAATAATTCCTTTATGTCATGCTCTATGCAAATTTTAACATGGGTAGGCATTATATTTGTCGATATTGTACACTGAGGTTTAGTAAGGTGTGAAATATGGTCAGATATAATGCATACCCATGTTAAAATGAGCATAGATTCTAATAGGACAAATGCGTTATTTTTATAGGTCAAAGCGTACGAAAATACCTTAGAAATGTTTTGCTGTCCCGTTTCTTCTCCACCGAGTATGTTCATTATATTTTCATATTTAATAAGTTTAAAAACTAATAGCAGGGAAAATATATGTTGTTTCAATAACAATATATAATGTAATCGTATGTATGCAGCTTAAACATATATATTTTATTAGGATAAAGATGAAAATAACGAGAATGTAAACAGTTATTTCGTGCGCATGTGTCAAAGATATTTTGTGTCAATTAGAACACGGCTTTGTTTACAAAGCTCAATAAGGATGTAATATTAGAATATTGTTTCAGGTAAAACAAAAACATATGATACAATTCCTTCTCACTAACACGTGCTACTAGACTCGAATAGGTAGGCGAGGCCAAGGTTGACAATATTCTTGTCGAGGGGTAACAATCTGTTCTATCACCCTCTCGGATATGTGTTATTTAATTCATTATACTCAGTGTTCGGTTATCATTGTCTTTTAAATTGAAAGAAACCATCTGTGTTAAAAGAAGCGCACAAATGATCAAGCGTCACAGTGAAGGATAATATGATATTTACCATGTGATATAATAACCTATCACCCTCGTATTAACCAAAATATGCCTTTTGACATGACGTATAATACAAGTATATGAATAGCAATATTACAATTATTTTCATTACAGATTTCCAAACTCTTTTCACCTTCACAGGTACATTTGATTCATCATATTAAATCATTGTTAATGATTTGAGAAGAAAGCATGATTAATATCATTATCATTTTTCTTTACTTGCTGATAAACAATAGAAAACAATGATACTTCCGTAAATGACCTGTACCAAGTCAGGATTAAGACAGTTGTTTTTTCATTTGGTCCGTTGAATGATGTAGTGGAGCATTTGGTTATGTCAAGTTTTATTGACTTACGCTTTTTAAAATATACCCTGGAGGTCGGTATTTATATGTATACTTTTTTTTACCAACAAAATGATTTCTTTTGTCATAGCATTAGTAGTATTTTTGTTTTTCAAAGTAATATGCCATCTCTTTCAATCCGCTGTTTCTAATCTAGTTTTACACATTTTTTTTCGGACGCCATCTAGAGTTGGTTTATTCTTGCATAATTTCTGTTTCCTAATCTCTAGTGACAATTCACTCTATCTTGGATCCTACATATCCACCAGTGCTCAACTGTCATTATATCCGACTCAACATGTTTACTTTCTGTGTACTTATCTATTGATTTGACCTTTGAACCCTGTTACGGTACTGCATGCATAACAGGGAATTCTTGAACACATGCGATCGATCATATTCTGCCATAAGTTCATTTGATTCAGGAGATCTCAAATCGTCACCGATTTCATTTATCTATTTATTATTATTATTATTATATAAGTTAAATGGTTTGCTACTGACCCCCTACGGATTCAACCAATCACAACGTCATTATTTATCCGAGGTGCGATAATAATAATTAGTATTTCATTATTATTATTATTATTATTATTATTTCATTATTATTATTATTATTATTATTATTTCATTATTATTATTATTATTATTATTTCATTATTATTATTATTATTAATTCATTATTATTATTATTATTATTATTTCATTATTATTATTATTATTATTATTATTATTATTATTATTATTATTATTATTAATTTTTTTTTTTTTATTGAAATGAAAACATTACACTGCGTTTTTGTACTTTTAACTCGCTAAGGAGAAACACTGAACACCACAACAAATTTACATTATGAATATGTTACTCTTGCCCAACAAAAAATAGATATTAATGCGAAAGTTAATAGTAACCTTTAGTATGCATTTTGCTTACAGTGGAAAGATTCATGAGAGTTATTGTTTGTTTTCTTCGAGTTTAACGGTTTGGTTTGGTTACGTTTCAGATTGCAAAATGAATACACTATACATGGAATCGGAAATTTAAAATCAGAGTTTTGGTTAGGTAGGTTTTATTTTTTATGACATATTAAATAATACAAATAGACACGTTTTTAAAACTTATATTTTAAGTTTTTCATAATTTGTTTTCGAATTTTTTTAAATTACCTTGAAAAAATAAGTAGATGTAGAACACTAGCCAATAAGATAATTACTAATCAAAGGCCTCAATTCAGTCTTCAATAATTCGGAAAACACGTACCGTTTAGTTATTTATAAAATATTCAGGAAAAACAAGATGTAAAACTATTTAAACATTGTTAAAAGGGGACATTAACGGCATGGTTCATACTAGATAAATAGACAAAAATATATATGGCAGCCAGGAACTAAGGACAGCCACTGAATAACAAATAAACATCTCTACTTCCTAATGGAATATTTTATTTTCCCAATTTATGAAATTTTATATTAAACAACAAAACGCCATTCGTTATTGTGCGCCAATGTTTCAATGTGAATGATAAATGTTACTGATAATATTTCATTAATAAAACAGAGTAACAAATTGGAAAATAAAGGCAACAGTAGTATAACGCTGTTAAATAGTTATAATTCGATTAAGCAAAAAACAAATCCGGGTAACAAACTAAAACCGAGGGAAACACACCAACTATAAGAGGAAAACAACGGAACTACATAAACACTGAACTACAACAAAAGCAAACGCCAACATACATAGAAACGAATTGTATGATGACAACGGCCATATTCCTGACTTGGTACAGGACATTGTAAGAACAAATGATGAATTGAACCTGGTTGTATGGCTAGCCAAACCTCCCGCTTAGATGGCAATGTTAAAAATACCGCTAAAATGACAAAACTACGTGTCAGGAATACAGTACAATACTCAACACAAAGACATACATAAATAAATAATATAATAGTACAATACAACATGTATACCACAGAATAACAACGGAAACCTCCCAACGGAAAGCTATAAACAACTTCACTCATTTACAAACTATATGAATCGGCAAGAATGTGCATATCTGTTTGATCTTGTAGTATTTCTTAAAATAGACTTTTTCTTTTGCACAGGGAATAAGTTTATTCACCTCCTTACATCTACTGCAAAGTACAAGCTTTACATTCACCTTGAAGATTTTGATGGGAATTCGAGATACGCAGAGTACAGCGAGTTCAATATAGGAAATGCTGCAACAAAATTTGTTTTGAAAGTCGATGGATATAGTGGGAATGCAGGTATAATTTAAAAAATCACCTGATCATTTCTGCAATAATACTAGTACGCACTAATATTATCATTGCAACAAACAACGGGACTGTAGGTTGATCAAATAACGTTTCAACTTATTATCTATTAAGATACTTAGGTAAAACTTGAGCATGAATTTTAGAATAGATATTAAGAGAACTGAGTTCCGCAGAAATTATCTGCATTGGAGCACATTCAAGGAAGTGCATAGTCTAGTTAGATTTTATACATTTAAAGATTCAACAGAAACAAATTTAAATTACTGTACAATAATAAATTATATTGATGTTTTTAAATCTGGTAAAACAAAAATATAAGAATGCAGGAAATGTGACATTCCTAGTCAATTAAGATTGGAGTCAAGCGCACCTGCCACGTGCGGGATTCGAACTCATAACATTTCATAACCAATTTGGAATGGTACCTTTTTAACGTGAAAGAGAGGCGAAAGAAACCAAAGGGACATTCAAACTCTTAAGTCGAAAAATAAACTGACAACACTATGGCTAAAAAACAAACGATAAACAGACATACAAGAGTGCCAATTTCTAACCTTTTTTTCTCATAACCCTGTTGGACCAGTTTATGCGTTATGAGCACATCCATGTAAATTAACTTTATATGATGTAAACATGCATGCTTGGTACGTAGAGATTGATATTCACGTGTATGTAAACGAATTGCGATAAGGCAGAGGGTATGTAAATACCGCAAATCAAGAATCTACATTGTGAAAAAATGAAATTGTTACGTTTAACACAGATTCAAATATGAAATCGTCCTTCTTTGCCAATTTTAAGGAAAAATAGATGAGAGGTAGCCCTTTAGCAGGTTGTAGTGTCGATTATATTCGAAATATAAAGTTCACTGGAATATATGAGATGCAAGCGATCGCAGAAATGTGTGAACGTCAATCTTAGAACATCGTCAATATAAATTTGAACGTGCATTTTGTCCTTTTTACAATGTTTTAACTGTAGATCAACCTGTCACTCGCAAAATTATGTTACAAATTTATAATTAGTCATTAAAAAATATGTAAGGTTTGGTAGTATGGTATTGATAACGATACTGAAATTATAAAACCATTATACTTATTGATTTAAATTTTCTTAAAGAATAGGATGGAATGATGTAAGATTAGCAGGTCAAATATTTTGATCTAACTTTGAGTTATTCGAGGATTCATCTATAATGTATGATAATAATACTTTTTTGTATTTGTATTTTTGCTATATTTTTTGTCGTAATCTGAAGAAGGTGTATTTCTTGTAGCTATTGTTTACAAATAAAAGGACATTTGGAGATACATATGTGAAATAAAGTTTAATCCACCATTTTCGACAAAAGGAAATTCCTGTACCAAGTCAGGAACATGACAGATGTTTTAAATTCGTTTGATGTGTTTGAGAGTTTGATTTATCCATTTGATAAGAGACTTTCCGTTTTGAATTTTCATTGGAGTTCGGTATTTTTGATATTTTACTTTTAATACCTTAATGGGAAATCAATCAAACGACACAATTAACTGAAATATATCTAAAGAGCAACATATAATTTACAACAAATAGTAAAATAACAAAAATACTGAACTTAAAGGAAAATTCAAATCGGAAAGTCCCTTATAAAATTGCAAAATCAAAAGCTCAAACACATAAAACGAATGGAAAAGACAGATGTCTGGTCTGATATTATAAAAAAATTCGCCAATTTAAAAGAAGAATAGAGATGAAAATTGTTTTCTATATCCTTCTGCTCGTCAGCTGATACAGATTAACGAAAGATGGGGAAGGATTGCAAACAAATAAGACGTTTTTGACATTAAACACTTTTTTTGTTAAAGTTTCAGTCATAATCTTTTGTTAGGTTTTATGTTAAAGTTTCAGTCATAATCTTTCTAGTTAATAAACCCTTAACTAAAATGTTTCCAACTTCATAAACAATTAATAACACCTACATATAAAAAGTATTAGGGAAAAAAAGACATTTTACGGATACGCTGCTACTCATATGTACCTTTGAATAAAAAGCAATGGATACTTTGGCTGTTATTGGTCTTATTATGAAATTCTAGTTGGAAAGCCTAAAGCAAATATCAAAGCCCAATGTTAATATGTTATTACTGACATCCGACCTAAAATGTCTTGTGATGATGCTTTAAAAATTTAAAAGTTTTGTGATTTTAAATTTCGAATGATCAAACACGTGGCCTTCATATTCTTTTTATGTTGTCCGCATTAATACACCACAGCACTACACACTGTATGAAATTTTCCTCTTTAAAGGAGATAGCCTGATGTTTCCTGGCGACCAAAATCACAACGGCATGATGTTTTCTACCAAAGACAGGGATAACGACAGAACGTTTCGAAACTGTGCAACAATGTATAAGGCAGCGTGGTGGTACAATGCATGTCATAAGTCTAATTTGAATGGAGAATATTTAAGAGGACCACACTCCTCTGTTGGCAATGGGATTGTATGGTGGACATGGAAAGGATATTATTATTCACTGAAGTCTACAAAAATGTTGATTAAACGACACTGACACGTTTTTGAAACTTAGATTGAGTTTCTATTATAACACTCAATTATCATATCGACATATCATTCAAACCTGCATTCATTCGCAACATGCATTAATCACACATAGATCTAGTTATTAACTATATATAACTAATGTGTTAGTACAGTACAACCTGTAACTTCCTCTTAATTATGTCCACCCTCTTGTATGGTCACCATCCAATGGTGGCCATTTATTGGGGTATTCAATCTTGAGATGTTGGCCATTTATTGGGGTCATAAAACATAGGTTGATGTTTTATCTAATTATATTGTAAACCTGTTGAAATCAATCAGCATTGAAGTTTTCAGCTTGTATGTTTCATTAAAATTTACCTGTACAGGTAGCTCAGGTTTCTTCTCAAATTGACATTTCACCTTTTCTTGAAAATGTAGAATGGAATGTTGCTTTAGTCTTTGTTAATTAAACTTAATTCATATCATTTGTTGATTTTTCTGTTTAAATTTACATTTTTTCTTTTTTTTTCTACTGTTTTTCTTTTTTAATTTTTTCATATTATTTTTTATCTTTTATTTGTTTTTTTGCTTCTGATCCTTTTAATTTCTTCTTGCAAAGAATCTTGAGTAAAAATGACAAAAATTTCAAAGATAAGTTATTGACTAGCATTTGAAAACAAAACAGAGAATCCTTTAAATAATTATTTTTTTTCAGTAAAAAAAAGTTATTGTACATGATGTGCATGGAATTCTATTGTTTGTTTGCATTATAATATGAATTATTATTAATTATAACTTATAATCATGAAAATGATATGTTTAAAGGAACCATGAAGCAAGTAATTTAACAAGCCTGTTTCTTAACAAATTAAAATTATCAATATCATGAATATCAATCCTTTTACAATAAATTTTGTTAACAAAGTTGTATAATCTAATATCATGATTATTATTCAGGAAAACTACAGATATCATTATATGGTATAGGGATAAACTATTTTTGTTTTTTTTATATTTTTCAAATCTCAAAACTGGAGTTGTGCATGAAGAACCACTAAATAGACTTAAATTTCCCAAAATGGCTACCTAGTTATTATCAAATTTTGATAAATGCTAATCATAATGAAAAATGTTCTTATCTCTGAATAAAGTAAATCTTTGAAAAGAAATTGTATTTCAAGAAAAAATTGTCTTGCTTTTTGAAACCAGAGACATATATACACATATCATACATATATGTCTCTGTTGAAACAATTGTAAACTTATCAAGTATGTTATCTTCAGTTTGGCTAATTTTGTCAGTTAACAGGCAAAATTTGTCTCCAGAAAAAAATAAAGTACTCTTCCATATAGATTGTGACATTTTTATGGTTCATTAATTAAATTACGTTTTGTTCTGTGTATTATATTGTCGGAAAGTGCAGGACTGGCATATGCATGATACTTATTCTTGGTATACATTTGCAAAAAATATTTCACTCAACTCAGGCCTTTTAGATAAAGTTAATAATTGCAGGGACTTAAAGCCCTTGATTAAAAATGAAATTTAAGAAAAAAAAAAAAAAATATTTTTGAAAATCAAATAAAAACTTATGATGAAAACAGTAAACTCAAATGCTTCACCAAGTAAAAAAATTAGAGGTCATAATTTAGAAATAGGAGATGGTGGGTAAAAATTCCTATAAAGGATAGAATTGTTTGTAAAATAAACACAACACCTTAGAAATAATCAATTTGAAAATTGTTTACCTTCTCATTATAATGTCTCTGACCAGTTTATGAATAAAATCTTGAATCTTAATCTTATGAATGAAATTTTAACCAAGAACAAAAAGTAAAAGAAATGCTAAACCTCTATAACATGGAACATGTTTAAAATATTGGCTCCTTTATAAAAAAAAGTCATAAGAACTGAGGGCAGAAACCATAATTTTTTTCCATGTGTTTTGATTTCTTATAGAATTGTTATTTCTTTGCATTATAATGTTTGTTTTTGTTTTTTTTTGTCAGAAACTTGATTAAATTGTAAAATGTTTATATGACAATAAAATATTATCAAATTTTTCTGTAATGAATATTTTGAAAATATACATGTATTTATTCAATAGAGAAATAATGAATTGCCTAAATTTTATTTAAAATAAGTCCTAAAGATAATCTTAAACATTTGTTAAACAATGTTGAATGCAGTAAGTATAAACAATTTTGATTTTAGAAAATTAATTTGAGAAACACATTTTCAATAGAAAAAGGCAGGCGATGTGAAAGTTTGCATTATATTAGAAGATGATATTCATTTATTATTCACTTGCCAAAAAATACATGTAACAAATAACTTAAATTGAGAGAATTATTTAAAAGGTATACATGGTATAATTTCAAAACAAACAGTCATGAGAAAATATTTACAAAAAAAGTTAGGAAGCTATATGGGCAACTAGTTTTATTATTTCATTTCATTTTAGAATTTTCTTGTCATTATCACAGTTATTAAATTTGACAAACACATATATTTTACCTGAGACACTTTACCTGTAAGTTATATAATTTTAACACTTCAATGCAGTCATGATTTCCCTTTATCCTTGACTAGTTTTTGATTAATACCTTGAATTAAGCAACAGGAGGTACAATGATGGACATTTAGGGCCATCATGGTGACCATAATTTTTATGGCCACCATTAGTAAGATAATGTCACAGGTAGTACTGTATAAAGAGAATAACTGAGCTTTGGAACTTTAAAACCAAATTCAAAAGCAGAATATACTATTAGAAAAGAGTGGCGTGATATACCAAAGACTCATTAAGCGAAAACACACTGACACCGCCATGGCTAAAGGTGTAATACCACCAAATCATAGTACGTCACATACGGTTGCATACGAAAATATGTCGAAAAAAAATATTCCCTTGAATTTGACAGTTGTAGGTAATGGATCCTACATTTCATTGCAGTTAAACATTGCTGGGTCATAAACATATATCTTGGGTATTTCAAAGCACCATTATTTTTTTATTTGGGGTTTCTATAGAATATTTTGAAACTTAAGGTTACATGGTTACTAAAGCTTGTACACAGGTTAAAAAAGGGGGAAATTTGATTGGTTAACTTTCAGGGATGGTTATTTTCTTATATGCAATGAAATGTTATGTGAAATTTTTTCTATAGTACTGGACAGGATAAAACTTTACTCATCCTAAGTATTTCTTTATTTGAAACAAAGATAAATTCTGCACAATTTTTTTAAAAGTGCAATTTAACAAAGACTAATAGGGGAAAATCAATGGTGGTATTACACCTAATATGGGAAGCTGTACATGCACCTATGACCTTGTGAGTACTCTCATGTGTTAAAAATTCTTGCTATTTAAGTGAAATATTATAAATAATGAAATATTCTGAGTGGATTGAGTCTCCAAAACACATTTTATGAGAAAGTGTCCTTGAAATAGGACGTTACCATGAATCTTAGTTGACAGAACAAGCCATACTTAGAGTTTGGGGGAGCTTATTCTCCTTATTTCTTATATTCTGTTATACTCGAAAATGTTTCCTAAGAAATACTTTAATAAAAATATAGTTTTAAGTAAATGGAATTATTTTTAAAGCAATAACAACAAATTATTCGCCAAAAGAGAAGCTTATTATGTCCCTCTCTGGAACGCTGCGTAAATTTAAGTTTTACGAAAGGACTTATTGAAACCTCCTTGGAGACAGTAAAATTTTATACGGATAGTTCATTCAGCTTGAATACTCCAATTAATCATTTATTATAACATTTCTATCATAAATGAGTGAAAGTTACCCCAAAATTTTTATTTATTGGCCTAAAAAGTAGAAATTTTGAGGAAAGAGAGGTATAGATGGACCAAAAGAGACCTTATAAGGAAGACAAAGAGGTCCATTAGTAGTATTTATCATCCTACAGTCATCTTTTGTATCATATTCAACTGTTTGTAGGCAGATGAGATAAATATTTGATCAATTATTGGTCCACACTATATTCTATCATGATGCGGCTTGGTTTTGGATTTTTCGAAGAAATTTTGCTCGAATCGCTGTAGATGTCGTCTTACATTATACTAGATTTTGCTCAAACTATTGAACTGATTATGACAAAACTTGACAGGAAGGCTTGAAATAATCAGTATTACAAAAGAAAAAAGTCACACTCAGTTTATTTAACAAAAAAATCTTCTTTAGGTGTAATACCATCAAATCATAGTACGTCACATCCGGTTGCATACGAAAATAGGTCGAAAAAAATATTCCCTTGAATTTGACAGTGGTAGGTAATTGATCCTACATTTCATTGCAGTAAAAAATTTCTAGGTCATAAACATATATCTTGGGTATTTCAAAGCACCATTATTTTTTTTAATTTGGGGTTTCTATAGAATATTTTGGAAACTTGAGGTTACATGGTTACTAAAGCTTGTACACAGGTTGAAAAAGGGGGAAAATTTGATTGGTTAACTTCCAGTGATGGTTATTTTCTTATATGCAATGAAATGTTATGTTAAAAGTTTTCTATAGTACTGGACAGGATAAAACTTTACTCATGCCAAGTATTTCTTTGTTTGAAATAAAGATAAATTCTGCTAAAGTTTTTGAAAAGTGCAAAATTAACAAAGACTAATAGGGGAAAATCAATGATGGTATTACACCTAAAAAAGACAAAGACCAACAGACAAACAACAGTACACAAAACACATCATAGAAAACTAAGGACTGAGCAACACGAACCACACCAAAACAGGGAGTGATTGCATGTTCTCCGGAAGGGTAAGCAAATCCTGCTCCACATGTGTCACAGAATTGTTGCTAATGAAAGTACAAACACGGTGTAAGTCTTATTCGGTAGGTCACATTCGATGAAAAGAGGACGGGATTGTGGTTATAACAGATGGAACATATTCGTCGTCATCTGATCAACAGACATTTCATAACGATCAACTGGTTTGTGATGGCGTCCGTAAAATTTTCGAAGGGATGATTCCAACTTCACCACTTGAAACTCTTGGCTCATTAGCTTCCTTGTAAGCAGCAACTCTACATCAAGGAAATTATGATAGGAAATATAAGGTCTGAAATATTGTATCAACTGGGATATATATAATCAATATGCAGGTGCTATACTATATAAAGATGAAAGGTTCACTATTTGGAAGCTGAAATTGTCTTTTTTGTCGTAAAGTTTTGTTCTCAATCGTTCATCTTTTAACGAAGACTAAGAAATGGTGTCCATCATAACAAAGTGACCATCTAGAACATATATTTCCTGTAAAGGAATTGAGAACATAACAATACCAATGCAATCGTATTGAAACACCTGATAAAGGAACACCTGAGTGAACCTGAAGTTGACACTCTGTATAGCTTAACCATGGAATAATCATAAGGTAATGCATATAATACTACAGTAGTAATAACTATTTCTTCTGACATATTAAAGTAAAATTTGATTTGTTTAAGGAATCAATAAACATTAAGATGAATATTACGATAAATATAATGTGCACAATGTCATTAAATAGTTAAGATTCATAGAAATTTTAGTAAATTCAAATAAGGTATTAGGGGAGAAGTGGAGACAACTATTTAATTTACGGTGAAGATACGAATACTAATTCTTTATTAAATCCAAGAAAAGATATGACAAAGTGTGTATCATTTCAAATGAACCAACTATCATTTGAAGAATGAAATGGACAATGATGAAAGAGCAAGTTTCAAAAATACACCACTTAAGCAAGATTTTATTAAGATATTCACAATATTTTCACTAGTGGTTTGGGAGCAGAAGAGGAGACAAATGTACGACAGAAAGACGGATTTATGTACGAACTAACAGATGAACAATTATATTTTAATTTAAGATCATCCTCTGCATGATAGATATCTAAATATATAAGTGATTGAAAAATCGGCAATCCGAAGTCCAAACAAATAACTAAGAATAAGAATTTGTAAATAATTTGTAGAATTAGAATTCATTTCATCCGGTATGAAAAACAAATTACAAGATTCATTTCATGTCATAAATACTGTCGTGTCTGGACCGAACGTTCAGAATTTATAATGAATAACAGTAACAAACAACTACGGGAGTATATATTTACTAAAATATAATAATATTTTACATGTATTAAGGAAACATTGATAAATGGTCTTTTTTCTTTAAAGGCTTAATATCTTCAAAGCGCAGAACTAAATGGTAACAAAAACTTTGACAGATATTAAACAAATTACCTAAAAGTCATTACAATTGAAGTTATCATTATGATCACAAGTGTGGCTGATAATTAGGTTTGAATATTTTTAATCTTCAATTGTCGAAATCGGAATGTTTGTTTATACTTCAACTGCTTTATTCTTTCATAAAACATATTTTAAACTATTTACTAACATGAAATTGTGAGTTAACATTTGAACAGCTTTGGGCTATTTGAGATTTGAAAGTCTTTTGTATTTATTTTTTATTGATCTATTTGGTGTTCAAACTACAGTGCATACATACATTGTTACAAGACATAAGTGAATACAATTATTGTCATTGTTATAATTGTATAATTGTTATTATGTGACAAAGTAATAGTAAAAATTTACAAGTCTACGATGTGAATACACAGTATATTATATCATCTTGAGAATACTTTGGAGTTCATTAAATAAACAATTATATTCTAAATGAATTAAATAAATTGCATAATTCCCCCATCCCCACACCCCTCCCCCCACCCCCATCAGTCGACAAATGACTCGTGTCTGTCTTTAGAAAGATATGAATATTATAAAATTTCCAAACGTCTTTTAAAAAATTTAAGGAAAGCTTGCACAGTTGCACAGATATCAACAGTCTGTCTAATTGTGTGATCCTCACATAATTAATGTAATACTTTGCCTGTAGAATACAATAATTAAAAATTAAGTTATCAGAATTCCAAACACCAAAAATTACACTGTCTTTATTCAAAAATATTCTTACTCAAAAAATCAAAATACCACCAATTATAAAATTCTCTCCAAAACTGTTTTAGTTTTGTACATTCAAAGAATTTATGCTCTATAGTTTCTATCTCTTTACAACTGGCACATTCATTAGTGTCAGAAAGTTTATATTTTTCAAGAAGATAATCATGAGAGACTATTCTGTGTAAAATTTTATATTGGAAAGCTTGTAGTTTGCTTTCTATAATACATTTAAAAGCCAGTGAATAAATATTTTTCCATTTTTCATCACTAATTTCTGTATTTAAACTTTTTTCCCATCTTTGTCGTGAAATAGGAAAAACATTTCCCTGATCGATAAAAAGTGAATAAACATCCTTAGCAAATAATTTACTGATAGGCATTTTTTATATTCTCATGCTCAAAAACGTATCCAAATGAGTTGCTGTTAGGTTACATGTGTTGCTGTATTAACAAATCTTTCCAGTCACGTGGTATAACAAGTTTTATAAACAGAATATCTACAAAAGTAACATTTAGGTTATATTTTTGGACAAAAATCGCCATTATCATCTACAATATCATTGATGAGCCTTATGCCTTTCATGTACCAAGATCTGTAGAAAAAAAAATGTACTGTCAACTTTGATAAAAAGGATTAAACCAAATAAATTCTTTTCTCACATGAAATGCATCTAACGGACTGAAAATCCTCTTGAAACGTTTCCAAGCAGATAACACTTCTTTATAAAAAAAAGAGGTGCTTTTAAATTTAAAACTCAAATTCACATCTGCTCATAAATAAATCCTGTAAATCAATAAAGAGGGAAGAATGCTTTGGAAACATGTTTTCATTTGGAGTCATGTTCTGACAGAAATCTTTCCCCCCAAATAATACGCAAAGATAAAAGCTGTAATTTAAAATTTGGGGCTTTCAGTCCCCCTCGCTTGGAGATATTTGAATAGCTTCCAATTTAATCTTCAGAGTACCACCATTCCATAGAAAACTGTTCATATCACGTTGTATTTTAATTACATAAGATTTTGGTACATGAGTAGATGAAATGACATAAATTCGATATTGCAGGAGCCTGCAGTTCCGCGGCCAAAATAAATAAAAATAGGAGAAAAAGGACACCCTTGTCGAACACCTCTCTCAATTTTGAATGGAATAGAACTAAATCCATTATTAACGACAAGACTAGATATATTTGAGTATTAAGTTAAGACCCATTTCCTGAACTTGTTACTAAAATTAAAACAAACGAATGCTTTTTGAATAAATTTCCTTTCTAGCGTATCAAACGCCTTTTCAAAATCGACTAGTAATATAAGACCTGGATATTTTTTTAACGTAGTAAACAATATAATATCAGCAATGAGACGTAGATTTTCAACAATGTATCTTCAAGCCACATATTCCGTTTGATCCGGATCTACAAGTTTTGGAAGAAATAATTTCATTCTTTCCGCAATAACTTTGGCTAATAATTTGTAGTCAAAATTCAAGAGAGAAAGAGGACGCCATTTCTACAAGAGTGTTCTGTCTTATCTTTCTTTGGGATAAGAGCCGATATACCCCGTCTTTAGTCTATTGAGAGGGTGCCGGTCTCGAAGAAATATTCTTAGCTTTCTAAAACATATTTTTTTTTGTGTCAATCCTGAAAAAACTATAAAACTCAGCAGTTAGCCCGTCTGTACCAGGGCCTTTGTTAATTTAAAATGTTTTCAAAGCTTTAACGCACTCAGAATCTGAAATATCTGCATCGCATATATCGTTTTCCACATATATAGGCTTAGGAATAAAATCCAAATTAAAAAATCACCCGAATATTTATCAGGGTCTTCTTTTGATGAGTATAATTTTTCATAGACATTTTTCTCTTCGTCTAGGATTTTTTCTTGTGACATAATTTCAATGTCGTTTACAACTAATTTGTTGATACATCTATTTTTATAATTGCGTTTTTCTAATGACAAGGAATATTTTGAATTTCTGATTTTTTAGATTAAAACTTTTTGAGTTATGGGACTAAAACAGGTGTGTGTTTTTTTTACATGTCGCGCTGTATCTCAAAAACAATTAATGATTATTGCTTAAAATTTTACACACTTCTTAGTTATAATAATCTAAAGATTATTATACTTTTTGGTTTTGATTCAAAATTTTATTTTAGAGATATTGAGTTTTTTGTAAAAAAAAAGGGGGTTTTCGCATGTCTCGCCGTATGTCAGAAACTATTTAGGATTATTGCATAAAAATTCAAACACAAGACGACCGGCGTATCATGCGCTCATGGCACAGCTGTTTATTTTAAATTGGACTCTCTTTCCCGTAATTTCATGTTATTATACTTGGAATATTTGACGGTTGCGCCTCTTATTTCACTTTTTATGGTATCCCATTTCAAATTTTTATTTTTTAACTATTTCCACATAATCTTTATCTGTCAGTAAACCTGAGTTGAATTTTCAGAAAACGGGACCTCTCTCACTACAGTGTAAATTTAATAAGACTTTGATCAGTTTTTATAGCTGGGACAATGGATGTTTTGTTTACACTGCTTGACAAGAAATTCGAGATCAACCAAAAAGTCTTAGCGACATTGTATAAGAGGGTTTCTTTAAAGCCAAGTGTATAATTTAGAATCAACATTTTTTGTCCTCCAAATATCACATAACTCAAATTCTTCTATAAACTCTTCTAATTTACTCGTATATATTTGACAGGTGTATTTTATTTTGAACCACCCATTTGGTCTAAAGATGTATTTAGTATCGTATTGAAATCTCCGCCCAAAACAAGATTTTGATCGAACCTTTCGTTTTATAAAGTCTTGATTTTTTCAATATAATCAATTTGTTCATTTCTTAAAATTGTAGGTGGGCGCATAATAATTTCCATAAACAAAATCTGTGTTATCAATTTCAACAGTTAGAATGAGATACCTTCCGTTTTCACCTGCTATTTTCTCCTTTAATTTATAGTCTGTTGAGCTGTTAAACAAAATAGCAACACCTCTAGTTTAGTTTCCCCGTGTGAAAAAAAAATATATCTACCCCATTCCTGTTTCCATATAGTTTCATAGGTTTCAATACTGTGCGTTTCTTGTAAGAAAATTATGTCGCTTTGAAATTTTTTCAACCAAAGAAACATGAATTTACGTTTAAAATCGTTCCCAAAGCCAATTACATTGAGAGAAGTTAAATTGATACAATAATTAGCCATTATCTAGTTTTGGCTTTACAGTCTTGTTAATTCCATATTTAATATATGTAGTTGGACATTATATAACTAAATAAAAAAAAAACACAGAAAAAAATACATAAAGAGAGGATTCTCTCTGTTCGGTCTGCCTGACGAAAACATATATATTTAATGTCAATGTTTAATCTTCATTGTACATTCTCAACAAAACACATGTAACTTTCATTCATCAGTAACAACAATACAATTTACAACCTTTACTATACATGACCCAATTACGGGTTAAAGTACGCGTGTACAGTTACGCAGACAATCTTTTCGTAAAATTTGTTTACCTTTTCTTGTCGACGTACAAATATGGGACACAGTTGTGTAATGGAAATATGATTTTTTATAGAAGTGTGGATTACATTTGTTATTACTGGATTTATAAGTAGATAGTTTAATTTTGCATATACGGTTGGATTTTTATAGATGTGCAAAACGTACAAAATTGCACTTATTATTGTCAATGAATTGATATATACATATTTGTTTATCAATATTTGCTGGGAAATAGTAGTTGTACTTTTCAAAAATGAAATTAAGGAGGATTCATTTTATAGAATACCAGTTGTATACATGTTTATTCTCACCTTTGTATATGCAATTGAAGTAAATATAGTGTCGAAAAAGAAAACTATGGGATTTCCCCCCCGGGATTATAGTAATACACAAAGAAGATGGTTATAATCATGAGGTCTGCGCACCGGTACTACCGTTAGCAATTTATGTTATATTTAAGTAAAATCACAATATTCGCTGCATGTATTTTATTGACTTTTTTAAATTCATGGTGACATTATTCAAAATATAGTAACGAATATAGTTCTATGTTAATTTAGAATTCATATTAAATAAATGTAGTTTTATCTGCAAATGACAAAAATAATTTTCATTTGAAGTTACTGGATTTATAAATCGCTAGAACTTGGTAGATAGTAAATAATGTTTTTCTTGAACTTATCTTTGATGTGCCAGGTGGCGGTGTACGTGAGAAGATTAAAGCAATGTTGGGTGCATCTATTTCTTTTAGATAGTCAAGCATACTTGATCTAATTCCGTAGTCTCTGTTGTCATCGTACCCATCGTGTGCACGTGTATGTCCGTCTTTGTCCGTAAATCTATATACCAATGTGTTGTATGTGCATGCTGATACTGGGCCCTGCATTATTTGTCGGGCTGCTTCACGAACTTCCGCATATGTTGTGGTGACAGCAGCTGTTACACAATATGTGCGATCATTGGCATTAACTTCACTGGAACTAGTTTGTTCAAATAGACCAAACTTAGACTGGTTAGCATCAAAAATTTCAATTGCTTTTGGTGTTTACACTTTTTCAACATATTAAGATCCACTTTTACTAAAGAATAGACTGTTTCTTTTAATGTTTGTGTCTACGTCTATTTCCTTATACTCCTTTTGTTTTTGTACCAGCTTTTTTCTATTTTCACGCATATCATCTGGAAATTGTGGAGTTATATATATGCCTTTAAGCGTGTCCTTATTTTGTTTGCTTATTGTTCCTGCAGTGTTTATGACATGCTCCCGGTCATTGTAGTCGTGGAATTTAATAGCTTTAGGACGGGTGCTATTTGGGTTTGTCTGGGTCCCAATTCTGTTGGCTCGGGCTTTATTTTAATCTTTTTATTTATTTTCAAAACATTTTTAAAAATCAATATTAATTCCGCTTTTACATTTTCGCCTTTTCGTTCTTGAACCCCTATTACAATAGCATTTTCCCTCATGCTACGTTCAACCGGGTTTGCTATTTGACTTTGTTGAAAATCAAGTTAAGTTTCTAAATGTACCACGTATGATTTCATTAAATTATTTAATAGTTAGTTTTGTGTTTTTATTTCTGACTTCGGCTATCATTGTTGTTTGATCTTCAATTTCTGTAAAAACGGCTTGAAGTCTGTCTTCAATGCCATCTTTGGCGTGTATATAATTTTTTATACTATTTATTTCTTCATTTTGGGTTTTAAATTTTATTACAAGACTATTAAGTGTTTGTTGTTTCCTCATTATACCACTGAGAAGTTTGTTATTGAATGTTTGGTCCTCAGAGTATTCACGTAGGTTTTGTTCGAGTGAGCACTCGGTCTCCGTCATGTTAGTATCCGCCATTTACATTTTACTTGTGTTTTGTTTACAATTTAAAGTTTCTATTTCCATTTCTCTTCCACGTTTACGAGTTTTTGGGTTTTCATTCATTACATTCATTCATTACTATCAAAGTAAGTTTGTCGTGTGTTGATTCCGGAACATTTCACTGTTTCACCATATTTAAATTGAAATTATCAGTCAGGTCGAGTAGAGAAATAAAAATCAACCATTCATTTCCAAGGGCAGGTAACCAGAAGATTTGAAAGTCGAAAGCGTCCTATATAATCGCTGTTATTTCTATCGTTTTAGTAAAATAGTAACTATCAAAGAACTTTCATGTTTGCGATATATATATATATATATATATATATATATATATATATACAAGTCTAAATTGAAAACAACGTTCAAACGTTGAATAAAAACCGCAATTTTAATACGTGTGCATGCAAAACAAATTTCTTGGAAGAGGGGTCTAAATACAGCACAAACAACATTTTCTAAAAGACAAAATGAGTGCAAAAGTATATTTTAACAAAACGCATTTGACTAGCAGGTCGAACAACTGATGTTCTTAAACCCTGCTGACTGCCATTGGCGATTGCCAAATAAACGGACCACATGATGTAACAAAATAGATCTTATTATTAATTTATTACCAAACAGAAAACAATAAACTTGCGGAAAAGATGGTATACCGCAAACATGAGATGCAAAGATTTGTACACCATATCCGGATTTCGACAATTAATGTCTCTTCAGTGATGTAAGGAATCGAAACGGTATTTGGAAGGCCATATAATTTACCTCAAGTTAGGATAGACTCTTGAATTTTGAAAGAGTCAAAAAAGGATGAATGGATTATATAAACCCGACTGCAAATATAAAACAAGCCCAAACGAAAAAATATAAACAAGTCTTAATTGAAAACGACGTTCAAACCTATGATTGCGTTGGATAAAAACCGCAATTTTTATACGTGTGCATGCAAAAAAAATTCTTTGAAGAGGGGTCTAAATACAGCACAAACAGCATTTTCCAAAAGACCAAATGAGTACAAAAGTATATTTTAACAAAACGCATTTGACTAGCAGGTCGAACATCTGATGTTCTTAAACCCTGCTGACTGCCATTGGCGATTGCCAAATAAACGGATCACAGGATGTAACAAAATAGATCTTATTATTAATTTATTACCAAACAGGAAACAATAAACTTGCGGAAAAGATGGTATACCGCAAACATGAGGTGCAAAGATTTGTACACCAAATCCGGATTTCGACAATTAATGTCTCTTCAGTGATGTTAGGAATCGAAACGGTATTTGGAAGGCCATATAATTTACCTCAATTTAGGATAGACTCTTGAATTTTGAAAGAGTCAAAAAAGGATGAACGGATCATATAAACCCGACTGCAAATATAATACAAGCCCAAACGAAAAAATATAAACAAGTCTTAATTGAATACGACGTTCAAACCTATGATTGCGCTGGATAAAAACCGCAATTTTTATACGTGTGCATGCAAAACAACTTTTTTGGTAGAGGGGTCTAAATACAGCACAAACAACATTTTCCAAAAGAGCAAATGAGTGAAAAAGTATATTTTAACAAAACGCATTTGACTAGCAGGTCGAACAACTGATGTTCTTAAACCCTGCTGACTGCCATTGGCGATTGCCAAATGAACCGATCACAAGATGTAACACAATAGATCTTATTTTTAATTTATTACCGAACAGAAAACAATAAACTTGCGGAAAAGATGGTATACCGCAAGCATGAGGTGCAAAGATTTGTACACCATATCCGGATTTCGACAATTAATGTCTCTTCAGTGATGTTAGAAATCGAAACGGTATTTGGAAGGCCATATAATTTACCTCAATTTAGGATAGACTCTTGAATTTTGAAAGAGTCAAAATAGGATGAACAGATCATATAAACCCGAAGGCAAATATAATACAAGCCAAAACGAAAAAATATAAACAAGTCTTAATTGAAAACAACGTTCGAACCTATGATTGCGTTGGATAAAAACCGCAATTTTTATACATGTGCATGCAAAACAAATTTCTTGGTAGAGGGGTCTAAATACAGCACAAACAACATTTTCCAAAAGACCAAATGAGTGAAAAAGTATACTTTTACAATACGCATTTGACTAGCAGGTCGAACAACTGATGTTCTTAAAACCTGCTGACTGCCATTGGCGATTGCCAAATAAACGTATCACAAGATGTAACAAAATAGATCTTATGATTAATTTATTACCGAACAGAAAACAATAAACTTGCGGAAAAGATGGTATACCGCAAACATGAGATGCAAAGATTTGAACACCGTATCCGGATTTCGACAACTAATGTCTTTTCAGTGATGTAAGGAATCGAAACGGTATTTGGAAAGCCATATATTTTACCTCAATTAAAGATAAACTCTTGAATTATATATGCAGTGCTAATATCAGTATACATTACGTAAATTGTAGATTTGAAATGACAATTTTTAGAAATTGATAACCCTTATATATATTGACCTACTTTAGAAACACAACGCTAGATTATTTTTTTAATTCCTCTTTTCAAATATGCAATTTTTGCTAAACAAATGTATAAACATAGATTTCATTCATTACTTCATTATCTAAACAAAGTTTGCTGTTCGATTTGATTACGTCAGTTTAATGTTCAAACTTTGTGGTATACACTAAAACCCTGGTTTCTCCCTTATTAATGGATGTGTCACCGACGAAGACAATGACTGCCTATAATCAACGGCAAAATGATTGCCAGAAGGGTCACCCAAATATGCTGGGCATGTCCTGAGCTCTGTGTTGTACCTTCTGATTTTGTCTTTGTCCCACCCATTACAATGTGTTTTGGCAATTATGCGGTTTATACTTTGAGGCTTTAAATGATTTTTCGCAGTCGATTCTTTTGTATCTCAGTATATAGGAGACATTTACGGCATGAATCTGTCTAACATGGCACTCGGCGATTTCATTAGCTGTTGACGTTGCGGCAGTAAACATTTCTCGCAAAAGAATTGCGTAATCAAATTCTATTGACGTGGCGTTGTCACTACATATTGATCTGGTCATTGGTTGTCATCAACAAATCCCGTCTGCCTATATCGTTGTTGGAAGGACAGTAAGACGAGTTTCTGAAGTGAAATTGTCTTGTTACAGCACGTTCACGCTTTCCAGTCTGCAATATTCCTATGAGCTGATTCAGTTCCATGTCAGGAGCCTCTGGCTATTGTTAGTCTTGTTTGTTTTTTTTAAATTTTAGTTCATTTATATGTTTTGGTGTTTAGCGTGACGTCCATTTTCACTGAACTAGTTCACATTTTGTTTAGGGGCCAGCTGAAGCCCGCCTCCGGGTGCAGGATTTTTTCGCTGTGTTGAAGACCCATTGGTGGCCTTGGGCTGTTTTCTGCCCTTTAGTCGGGTTGTTGTCTCTTTGACACATTCCCCATTTACATTCTCAATTTTATTTCATTGCTCAGTCTCGGCAATATGAAGATGCAATATTTTTAACTGATTTAAGTGTGGGTATGGACTATAAGAATTGTTTCACGAAGACCTTAACAAAATCATTGATGGGCTTCAAATTTCGCTTTAAGAAATTCGTGCGACTTCAATAATCCGGTATGTTCAATAACCTCAGGTAAGTCAGATATTGAATTTTTCTAAACAGAAGGAAAAGCATGAATAGTAGTTATATGGGGATCAAGCATAATTTGGTTAAAAAAATCAACAAAATTTGTGTTGCGTTTTTAAAGTCAGTCGGTATAATAACGACGATATTCTTGGGGGTATAACTTTAAAAATATTGGATATGACTTTTTAATATGAAAAAACATTTAAATAATTTGTATTCGCGTGAGGTGGTGGAATTCATACCACAGATTTTGGAGGTGAGCCTTGACATGCAGTACTTGTTATACAGATAACAGATAGATACACTGTCCGAATTGAATTCTTATCTTTAGCATTTATAGTGTGTAAAAATCATTTAAATAATGTGTATTCGCGTGTGGTGGTGGACATCTTAACCCAGATTTTGGAGGTGTGCATTGACTGGTAGTTTTTGTTATACAGATTACAGATAGATACACTATTTCGAATTTTTCAAAATTTAATTCTTATATTTTACATTTGGACATATTTATCGATGAAATACTTTTAGAAGAACGGAGATGAAAACAACTGTATGAATAGGTTAATAAACAGCCTTATAAATCATGATGAAAATCGTGAAAAAGTTGTTTTCAACAAATGTGTAGTTATTGTGTTCCTGAAATCATGTTAATTAACGGTTACACTGCGGGAAGGGCATTTAAAATCGGTGACACCATTTTATCATAAATTCAGTAAACTATTAACCTTTCTATACTTATATTTGTCGAAATCTGCGTGTGTTAATTAAATTGTTATCACATTTAAACTCGAGAAATAGGAGTTACATATTTTCATAAAATGTAGTTTTTTGATTTTTCTTTCATAAAAAAATATGCAAAACTACTTTGATTAGTGCGATGAATGACTTGATTTTAGATGACAATTGCTATCGATGGTTTTTACAGGTATAAAACAATCATGGATTCTGCTTTCAGGGTCGGTTAAGCTAAAAGTAAGACTATTGGTGGTATCAGCTGAAAAAAGTAAAACGGTATCGACTAAATGATTGTGAAATATTAAGCCAACATGGTTCTCAGTTACATCATCAAATCAGTAAGTTAGTCTAAATAGTTCTACAATGTTTCTTTGATATCAGAAATAATTGTTTTCAGATGTTTATACTTTCGAAGCATCAATCATCTTTTTTACAAGGTTTAACAAAAAAAGTATAATAGAAATACCGAACTCCAAGGTTAATTAAAAAATGGAGGAAGTTCATAAAAAACTGACAAAATAAAACGTGAGACTTTATCAACCAACCAAACGAATGTTAAATTGTCACATTCCAGAATTAGTACAAGTATTTTCTGAAGAAAAGGGTGGGTTAACCTGGTTTTATATGAAGCTAAACATCCCTCGTGTATGATAGTTGTTTATAGTTCTGTTAAACAAAAAATAAAAATTGAGAGACCAACCCAAACAGACATAGTTTAACTAGACAATAATTTGGATCTAGCAGCCATAACTGTGTAAACATACATCGCAGACATGCAACACAACCGACTATAAAATTAGAACAAACAAGCTTTGTATCGATCTGATGAGTTAAGCCCTTTTCATCTGATTTTTATAGGAGCCTATAGTTCAGTGTTTGACCTCTGTTCATGTCTGGTATATTTGTTTTTCGTAAATTATTTTATTATATATTAGGTAGTTAGTTTTTCAATTGAATTGTTTCATATTTTTCATGTAGGGGCCAATTAAAAGCACACTACACGGTCAGGGATTTTCTCATTGGTGAAGGCCGTACATTTTTCTTGTATTGCTTACATTCACTTCATTTGAACTTTTGTGGATAGTTGTCGCATTGGCAATCATACTACATCTTCTTATTTTTATGAACAAATTTTACCAAGACGCCAAAAAACAGTTTTGTAGAAGATAGTTCTTGACTTTACAAAGACGCCAACACAAAAAATTTTATAGTTGATAGTACATACATTATATAAAATACACTTCACAATACAGAAAAAAATAAGTAAAAGTTAAAAACAAGGGTTAACTTATTGAAGACGACACGGCAAAACCTCTTGCGTCCAAATCGGACATTTGAACCTGTCTACATCAAGAACGGCCAAATCCAAAAACCCAATGCCTAAATTCTTAAATACCGAGTCAAAAGTCAAACGACCAAAAGGAACATAGCACAGAGATAGATGATAAGAAAACTGTAAATTAAACTAGAAGATACACAACTTCAGCAGCTAGAATCTATAACTCGAGACCATCTTGTATTATTTTTGAAGCAAGCACTGAATATTTATCTATTAGGTCTTGAACTCTCTGACGAATTAGAGATAGCCTTTGCTAAAACCCTTGCTTATCAATCTTTTGCCAAGACACCGATGATGTTCTATAAAGTTTGAGTAGCATATATTAGCTCTTGAGTATCGTATGGGTTGAAAAATGTATACTCCATATGTGAGTGAAGATGTTTATTGCTGCTAAGGTGGAGGAAAATTAATAATTTCAAAATTGAAATGTTTTTTTAGTGTCATAGATTCTGGTACTGAGATGACATCTGTAGATAAATTCTAGGTTCTAGTATATGTATAGAAATAAGGCAGGGGAAGCTGTATCTGTGGTTTCTCTATTTTCATCTCTATTACAGGGGATATATCAATTGGGTGTTATCAGAAAAGTTTGAATATTTATGGAAAGAACATCATCAATATATCTGTATGTGATACAGAAGTCGGTTGTTCGTAGTTAGAAAATGTCCTGTCTATATTTGTTTAATAAGCGATCAGCCATTTTAAAATTCTAAGTGCGTCTACTATCGTATATACGATTTTTTTATGTCGAGTTTCATTCGGAAAATGTCTATACCAAGTCAAAAATATGACTGTTGTTTCCAACTCGTTCCGTTGCATGTTTATAACGTCTGATTTTATCAGATCGAGTTTTAATTTTATCTAATTGAATTTACGTTGGAATTCGGTATATTTGTTACACCTTTTTCGTTCAAGATGTTAACTGCAAATGCATATTTAAATCTTTGCTCTCTTTTTGTTTTCGTCTACAGTCCTTAATAATGCATTGGAATGACCGACGGAAGGTTTGCATAGGATACATTTCGCGGTAAAATACTTAACGCAAATAAAGCGAAATTTAGGAACACGCAAATATTTACAGTAAATATGTAACACACAGAAAAGTGTCCATCCCCCTCAACGTGAACAGTTCCCAAAACGTGTCTATATGACGTAACTGAACTCCAAAACATGTCTACTTGCTATAATACGCCAAAACGTGTCCTTTTCATGGACCCCAATCATGTCTAATTTCTATCTGTGTTGAATACCTTTTGGTGGCCTTGGGCTGTTTTCTGCTCTTTTGTCGGGTTGTTGTCTCCTAGACACGTTCCTTATTTCCATTCTCAATTCTATATTTAACATGCGACCAAAATGTTTCTTACTCTATACAAAAGTGAAATAAAAAGTTGTCACAAAAGTTTTTGGTAAAAATCATTAAAAGGTATATGTTATTTAAATATATTAAATTCAATACAAAACTAATAAAAAAATATGTTCCTTCAGTGAATCTTATTATTTTAAAGACAATGACAAATTTCATATTGAAAATTCAATCATTATGAAACATTTTAACACTTATTCGGACTTGAAACATCAAATGTACCAATTATAATACACTTTGTGCCAAACCGTTCGACTTCGGTGATCTAGTTCGTGTGTATAAATATTTTTGTTTTGTCTGTGTAGAACATCAAACACCACCTATTACTACGTATTTTACAGAAAATAAAATATAAGGGGATTATAAAGAATAGACAAAAATGATATAAAAATTCACAGAATTCAAGGACCCCCGATCCTAACCTTCTGTACAGGTAATACCTGATGTACAATATTTTATCTATTTATAAATTATATATTCCTTCTCAATATGGATGTTATATTTAAAACTGTGACCAACATTAAGATTTTCCCGGAATTCTTGTAAAAATACAGCTTGTAATTTGTTTTATCATTCTTTAGACTATGACACTTCTGACTATTTCTGGAATCTAACGAAGTCACCATTCTTAAATTTTCTACTTACAAATCAGTAACTTTTTTAATTTCCGTTGAAGTGTGTCCAAAATACCTCTGTACGATGTAATTGAATAGTGATTCTTTTCCTTTTGTCTTTGGATCCCAGCAAAAAACCGACTTTATCATTGAATTAAGTACAGACGTAATAGTCGTCACAGAGGACATATTAGCGCGAAAAGATTTGAGACGTTTAAGCGTCTTAGAGTGGACATGTTTTGTTGATTGCAATTATTTGACTCAGCAAATAACATAATTTTTTAATGTGTAACGTTGATAAACTCTGAAATTATTTGGAAACTAAGGTTATAAACTCACAAGGACAAAATTGACCCTAGACGTATTCTGTTATGGTCATTTGGTGATATAACTCCTATCGTTTTACCTGGCTTTCAAATATTTGGCTTTGATCGTACCTGATAAAATTGCATCAAAAACGGCGCTTAAAACGAACACTTTTAGAAAATGTCATTGTCTTTTAATAATAAGTTATTTTATTGTATTCATAGAAGTAGTCAAAAGGGTCAGAAAGATTATTTCTCGAACATAAATTTAAAACCGAGATATTTGACGGATTTGTGTGTGTAGTTCAAGTAGCCAATACATTAGGAAGTCGATAAAATTTGAACGTACACGTCCCTAACATGTCAACTAATATAAGTAAACGCGATAATATATGGTAGATAATATTGATTGGTTGATTGATAAATTGAATGATAATTTCGCGCGCGGGTGTAGTGCAAAAAAACACATAAAGTGCATAGATAAACATGTTAAAGGAACTACTGAGTAATTGGAAGCTGACAATCATCATTATTTGAACATTAATGATTTAACTTGGGGATATACTATTTAACCTTGAAGCTATTTTGAATAACTCTGCTCACATGAATGCCAACCGGAGACGTTAAATAGTATGAATAGGGATGCCCATTGGAATACCTACTCGTTAACCATAAATCTTTCATACTTAACAGTTAAAATATGTCGTTGAACAAAATGATTAGCATCCTATGTTGTCGGTCTGCTAAGTACCGAACGTGGCCTATTCCCAAATATGACTGGTTTGTCGAGTGTGACTTTGCATTGCTATACCACGTGTCTCGGTATTTATACATCCAACATTCATGTATTTAGTTATGTTTCTTTGGTGGATTTGGTTGATTATTGTGTTATGTCTTATCTTTTGTGGTTTAAATTTTGTATTTTTGGTAAATTTCACATATGTCTTATTTGTCGGTTTAGTCGAGTTAATTTCCATTTTCCGTGGATAAAGTATTGTGTTAGTCAAAATAATTATGACGTCGTCACAGCATTAATTTAAAATAGCCTTCCAAGAACATCATAATCATGATAATTATTTGGACTAGTATTGTGAAAATAATTGTAAATTTTTGGATCTCGTTTTATATAATTGTATGACTTTCAAGATTATATATACGTCACAAAAATACGTCACTGTTTGTGTGTGTTGTGCTGTTGTTAAAGGTAAATGTCCGTTGATATTCTACGGTTGACATGCTGAAATGTATTATTATATTATTTATTTATGCGTTTCTCTGTGCTGAGTGTTCCTGCGTATGTGTGTACTGTATTCCTGTCACGTAGTGTTGTCATTTTAGCGATATGTTTTAACGTTGCCATACGAACGAGATGTTTGGCTAGCCATAAAACCAGGTTCAACCCAACATTTTTTTCTTAAAATGTCCTGTACCAAGTCCGGAATATGACAGTTGTTATTATATAGTCCGTTTTTTATGTATGTTGGCGTTTGTTTTTGTTGCACTTCGGTGTTTCTTTTGTTTCGTTGTTTTCATCTTATAGTTGATGTGTTTCCCTCGGTTTTAGTTTGTAACCTGGATTTGTTTTCTCTCAATCGAATTACGACTATTGAACAGCGGTAGACTACTGTTGCCTGAGAAAATCCCGCACCCGGAGGCGGGCTTCAGCTGGCCCCTAAACAAAAATGTGTACTAGTTCAGTGAAAATGGACGCCATACTAAACTTCAAAACATATACATAAACTAAAATTAAAAATCATACCAGACTAGCAAAGGCCAGAGGCTCCTGACTTGGGACAGGCGCAAAACTGCGGCGGGGTTAAACATGTTTAGTGGGATCTCAACCCTTCCCTATACAACTAACCAATGTAGAAAAAACAAACACACAACAATACACACAGTAAAACTAAGTTTAAAAGAAGTCCGAGTCCGATGTCAAAATAGGTAACAAAAGAAACTAAGCAAAATGACAATGATACATAAATGAACAACAGACTACTAGCAGTTACTGACATTCCAGCTCCAGACCTCAATTAAACTGATTGAAAGATTGTGTCTTCATCATATGAAAATCAAGCACAATCCCTCCCGTTAGGGGTTTAGTATCATACCATCATAAAATATTTGAGAAGAACATTACCCGTATCATGCCAACAACTGGTTTTAGAATAAATGTGTTCATTTCCGATGAAAAGACCCTATGAGTGAATCAATATTAATACAAAAATATGCCATCTTTAATGACCTGACAACAGATTCGTAACTATATCCCTTCTGAATAAGTCTGTTTAAAGGTTTGGTTAGGTTTTGAGGTGAATGCCGACATTTTTGTGCTTTGTAAAGAATATTACCATAAAAGATTGGATGTGAAATACCTGAACGTATAATATGTCTGCATGTTGACTTATATTTACGAATGATGTCCTTAAATATACATCTAAGCTACACCACTTGTTGTCTGACGTGCTAAATCCGATGCCTGGTATCTTTGAAGAGATCTTACATTTGTTTTGAAATAAAAGATATCTGTTGTATTAGAAAGTAAATTTAACTTTAATCATTTGCCCATAATATTAGCAGTATGCGTTTAATGCTTACGTTAATAATAAATAATACAGAAGAAAAGAGACGGAACATATTAAATTAAGAATCACAACTTGTGAGTAAATAAAGTCCGGCTAAATCATGATAAAACAGATGTGTTTTCTAAAGACGTCTCTATAAATAAAAGTCGTCTCTTCCGTTGTAAAAAAAATATTGGATCAACATACTACTTTGACAACAATGCTTCATATAGATACAGGGATAAGTGAACATCTGTTTACTTATCATCACATTACAGTAATACACCAACATGTTGTGTATTATGATTTAAGTGTTGAAGTTGATTTTATTACGTTTTGACTGTTTTATTTTATTTTTAAAGATGGAAAATTGAGTATATAACGAGATGCCCAAGAGATATTCAAAATTCATAAATAATTTTCCGTCAGGACAATATTTTCAAATTTGCGTTTTCTATCAGCATTGTAAAACTTAAGGTTTGCTGATTACACAGAAAGTATTAAATCAAGGGATCCTAATGAAAACTAAGAGTAATTCCGTCAACAGTGTTACGGACACCACTATGATTTGGTTGACCGTTAATGAATATTTTTTAACACTTGGCCTTGGATCAGTTTGAAATGTAGTCACACTCCAACCGTTTTTCCTCGATTCTAACATCCCTGTATGCGACGTATCTCCGCATTGTTACTTGAAATGAATAACAAGATAGAAGTCAAGTAGAACACCTACAACTTACCGTGAATTCGGCGTGGTTCTTGATGCTGAGTCTTAAGTTTTAGTATAATACGATGTTAACTGTAATTTGTCATTGCTTGATCCCAATTATTGTCAAATTGACCTGTTATGTCTGTTCGGACTACGGATCCAATTGTGTTAATAAAACGGAACTATAATCAACTGTCATACAACGGGAGGTTTAGCTAGCTTTAAAACCAAGTTTAAAACGCCATTTTCTTAGAAAATGACTGTACCAAGTCAGGAATATGGCAGTTATTTTTTACTATTTCCGTTGATTGATAGCGTTTGATTTCATCAGTTTGTATGGGCGTCTCCTTTTGAGCTCGGTATTTTTGTTATACTTTTGTGTTACATTTTTTTTTCGTTGTTGGAATGTTGTTGTTTTTTTCGTTGATTTTAATTTGTATCCTTGTTATCTCTTTATTGTTATAAAACTCAAAATGAATGGCCTATAATTTAATTTTATGAATTTCACTTCCAATAAATGACAGTGTTCTCTATCGTTAACTATCCTTTTTTTTTATTATATTGGTGTGATAATTCATTAGATAAGAACAAATAAAAGTGTACAGGGTACTCTAAGGGACTTTAAATGATAATTTAGACCATAAAGGCAAACATCAGTTTAATGACAAGACAAACACTATTCGTATTCATCTAACAAAGATAGATAAGCCGTTTTACTTCATACAGTGGCCCGAGGTGCATCGTGATTAAACGGGAATATATCATTAAAAACGACCAAGAAGACACAACAATATGGTATAATTCCAGCAAATGTAAAAATACATAATTGAGCTGAAATATCCGTCTTATATGAAAAAAGTAAAACAACAAAGATACTAAACTCCGAGGAAAATTCAAAAACGAAAAGTCTCTAATCAATATTATTTATGATTACTAAAATGAAAATAGCGAATGCAGATGAAATACTATCAACCATATAAATAAACAGCCTCGGTTAATAATCATTGAACAAGGAACAATGACACATTTTTACGGCATATATATTAATCAAAGCTGTATAAGCTAGGAGTGAAATTCTATCGTCGAAGGATTATGTAATAATCATTAGAAAAATAAGAATAATTTTATTGATTGATAAAAATTAAAGTATATACAATAATTATCAAAAGTCCTCAAGTTTTTCTTCTGTACACCGAACTACCAATATGTTCAATCGTTAAATATGACACTTGTATGTTCTAATGTTAGTACTGATTGAACATTATTTCATTTGTATAAAATATTCAATGCAGTGACACACTCTCCAGCTTGAATTGATTACCACTTGATAACGTTTTAACGTTACTCTTGTTTGTTAAAAGTGTTTCTAGAGCTTACATGCAACATCTTATCTTTGTTACAGCGTCTTGCATTTTTACATTTCATTGTTCTGTTTTTCTTATTTGATCTGTAGTCTTCTAGCAGGTCGATGATTTTACGACTTTCACGCATGTATGCATAGTGAAATACAGTCAAGCCACGGTCATCTCTGGATTTTAAATCTGCTCCGTTGTCGAGTAAAAGTTTAACAATCTCTCTTTTTGATGCAAAACAAGCTTCCATTAGAGGTGTTAGTCCTGATGAAAATTTGAAATTCACAGACACTCCACCATCAATTAACAATTTTAATAATTTTGTTTTGTTTGATAACAATGCTTCATACAATTTCAGTCGGACTTCACTTGATCCTACTCCTAACGGCTTTTTCATTATGATAAAGATATTCACAGTGCTGTCGGCAGAATGTAAAATATGCTCAGATAATTGAGTTATAAGTATACCTAGAGATTGAGGTGTTAATTTAGGTTTGTTAAATCATCTTTCATTGAATGATTCAAAAATAATTTAGCCAATCGTTTTTATGGAGAATAAATACTAGTTTTTAAAAGGGTGTTCCAAATCCACTGAAATATCAAAAGGTGCATGGCCTTCGTAGGCTTTGATATTAATTATCGCTTCAAATGAAAAGTCCAGCGATTCTTCAGACAGAAATATGCTTAAGATGTAAAATAGAGAGCATAATCTCTCAAATCACTATTGCCTGATACCAATTTCAGTTTGAGAGAAAGAGATAAAATTAAGTCATTGCATCTCTATACAACCTAATTGAAAACACAACAGATAAACACGATTGACATATTAAGAGTAATTCCTACATATATTTAGCGTTTGTAGGTTTGAAGATATTAAAACAGAGCTTTATTTTAACACAATATAATAAATAATGTTGTTAGAAATTGTTGAGACGAACACATTGATATATAGAAACTTTAGAAAATCAAGTTTGATCTTAATCCTTTTCAGGCTTCTAAACTTGTGCTTAAACCGTATTTAGCTGCACCTCCGGATGTACATACAGTTGCCTGATGTGCATCGCAATTAAACGGGAGATCGTCTTAAAAATGTTCGTTAAAAATAAGCAACAGTAGTATACCGCTGTTCGAAATTCATAAATCGATTGAGAAAAAAACAAATCATGGTTACAAACTAAAACTGAGGGAAACACATTAAATATAAGAGGAGAACTACGACACATCAGAAACACAACATTAAAACGTAACACACACAGAAACGAACTATAATATAACAATGGCCATTTTCCTGACTTGGTACAGGACATTTTAAGACAAAAATGGTGGGTTGAACCTGTTGGATGCCAAACTTCCCGCTTTTATGGCAATGTTAAATATAACTTTAAAATGACAACATCACATGACAAGACTACAATACAAATAAATGGGAGAACATATAGGACAGAGAAACATACGAATAATAGCTAACAAAAGGTACAAAATGTACCAGGTTTAAAATTTAATACGCAAGACGCGCGTTTCGTCCACACAAGACTTACCAGTGACGCTCAGATAAAAAAAGTTCGAAAGCCAGTTAAAACGGTCAACAAGTTGCCATTACGCTGTAAAATTCAAGCAAATGTCAAATATATAACTGCTCCAAAATGTTAGTCTTATATGATATATAAATGTTTAAACGAAAATAGCAAATGAAAATGAAATATTACTAAACAAATAAATTAGCAACCTGGAAAAATTTGCAAAACAAAACGAAAAACACATACTTACTGCATATACAATAACCAAAACTATAAAAGCTAGGAGTGAAATATTACCAACTAGTAAAAGAACTTATACAATAAGTTATTTCATTTCACACGACTAATATGGTATCAAAAGATCTGCGAATTCGAAGATATATATGTCCTCTGAGTTTAGGCACATGAACATCGTAAACGTCAATTTATGATGGTGAATGTAAATAAGTTTTGTTTAACTTTCTTGTCCATTATTCGTTATATTCTCGTGACGTGGCTAAGTATTTAAACATCCCGCCATTGTGTTATAGTGCTTTGGTTATTTTTAGTATTCCTGTCTATAAGTTTTGCTTATGAGCTTTGTCTATAGAGTGTTTATATGTCATTTTGATTTTTTTAAAGACGTAGTTGCTTCTTTTTATAGTGAATAAGATTATAAAATTATAGCACTATGTTGATTGTTGTACCCCAACTTTTGACATTTTTATCTATTTTATATTTTTGTCTTGCTCGCATATTGTTGTCATTGTAATGAAATTTTATGCGGCTGTCATACCATGGAGAGGTTTAGCTAACTATAAAACCAGGTTTAATCCACCATTTTCTATATCAGGAATGCCTATACCAAGTCAGGAATATGCCAGTTGTTTTCCATTCCCTTTAATGTGTTTGAACCTTTGATTTTGCCATTGGATAAGGAAATTTCCGTTCTGAAATTTCAAGTTCGGTAATTTTGTTTTTGCACTTTTTAATATATTTCAGTTGTTAATCCTTTTAACCGTAATTGAGCAGTTTTTGAGTGAGGACCACTGCGCTGTTAATGAAGTCCGTAAAATATGAACACGATCGTACGTAGCATCTCAATTACGATACATGAGCGACAAATGGCGGTGCAGATGGTATGTTAATGTTGCGAAAAAGAAAGTTGACAGTAGTCCAAAATTAAATCGTCATGTTTGACATTGAGATATGGATAGCAGTTTGAAAACAAAATTGACCTTTATATATGGTTTTGAAAATACTTTTTAGATGTTATTCGAGAATTTTGCTCCTAAATAAAGGCAACAGTAGTATACCGCTGTTCGAAACTCATAAATCGATAGAGATAAAAACAAATCCGAGTTACAAATTAAACTGAGGGCAACGCATCAAATATAAGAGGAGAACAACGACACAACAAAAACACATCATTAAAATGTAACACACACAGAAACGAACTATAATATAACATGACAGGATTACAATACAAATAAATGGGAGAACATATAGGACAAAGAAACACACAAATACTAGCTAACAAAAAGGACCCAGGTTTAACATCCAATACGCCAGACGTGCGTCTCGTCCACACAAGACAAACCAGTGACGCTCAGATGAAAAAAGTTTGAAAGCCAAAACAAGTACAAAGCTGAAGAGCACCAAGGACCAAAACTTCCTAAAAGTTGCGCCCAATACGGCCAGGGTTTTCTGCCTGGGACAAGAACATCATTATTATTTAGAATAATTTATAATTTTGCAAACAGTAAATTTTATAAAATGACTATATAATAGATACACATGGTAAAACCGAAGTAGGGACTAACTACAGAATAAAAAGGGATACATTACATAAAAATTATTAATAAATCCTTAGCTATTATTTTTTTAAGTTTGAGTGTTCTTAGTGCAACTGCACAAAAGCACTTGGAACTGACCATATTGATAACGTGTTGTTCTTTGTTTTTCAGTTTGTAAGTAAGCAGACCGGTGAAAAATATTTTTAATCTATAACATATATTCTACATGTAATGAAGCTCATTTGTTGAATATAGTAACTGTGATATCCAAATGCCGTCAGATCTCAGTTATCTCTAAAATATGAATGAACTATAACGATTATTTGTTGTTGTTTTATATCACAGGGTTGGTGTACGTTTAAGTAAGACCACGCTAACTTAAATCTTTCATATACATTAAAGATTGGTACCCTCGAATATATTTTCAATTGGCGTTGTTCATATGATCGAATATCAGGAATATAAATAGGATAACACACGGGAATAAATGAAATCATTTGCTCTTTTTTAATGCTTGTCGTACTTTTATCGGGTTTTCTTCCTTGATAATTTTGTAACGTTTGATAATTTCAATACTTCGAGAAGACGAAATAATGGTCTTTTGCATTGTTAAACTAAGAAAATGAAATAATTAGTTTCGTCGATACTTGTAAAAACAAATGCAATAATATTCATTGCTTTCTTGCCTGTGTTATGCAATCAGAAAACGTTTCCAACTACAAGCCTGTTGTTGAAACCGTTGTATTGTTATATTTTTGTTTGCAAAGCACTATGGAATCTTCCAGAATTAAACATGACATATCGTTATTTTGAAAGTAAGTGCAATGGATATCAAATGATCTATTGCTACATGTGTCTAGTCATTGTATATAACATATATTCTTAGATTTTATGTCGGGGTCTTTTATTGCCGACCATGTTGTTTGGGTTTTTCTCATTGCTGAAGGTGGTACGGTTGCCTATAACTGCTTACATCCACTTCATTTGAACTTAGGTGGTTAGTTGTCTCATTGGCAATCAAACCACATCTCCTTATTTTTGTAAAGGCAGGAACCTGTAATTCAGTGGTTGCGGTTTCTTGTTGTATATCATATTTCTTTTTATTGGCTGTTGTGTACATAAATCAGGCCGGTAGTTTTCTCGTTTAAATGGTTTTACATTTGTCCTCGTGAGGTCTTAAAGCTTTCTATGTGTTACGGATTTGTCATGGTTGAAGGCCGTATGGTGACCTATTCTTACCTGCACAGGATCCATTACTTACCAGTTTGTTTATTTATCTCTAGGAATGATACCAAAGGCTCCATACATAGTATGAAAAAAAAATTTATCACACTTAGAAATTGGTTATAATAGAAGTGCAATAAATAGATATCTTGTTTTGGATAATAAAACAAGACGGTTGGACCCTACTGCAATTTAAAAACATTACATGTATGTTTTACCATAATCTGCAATTGTGATTGGCTGACAAAAATCGTTTGCAATCCGTTATTGGGGAATGACATTTTTTAAAAAGACGCGTAGTTAACGACTTTAATGCACCTACCTAACATACGGCTGTATTATATATCATTGGAAAGGTTATTATCTGTACTTTCTGTTTTGCCCGGTCGTCAATAACTCGTACAGTACAGTTGTTGTGAAATCAAGGTCAATGGTTAAGAACGAACATTCCTATATTGCGCAAAAATTAAACAAAATGGTCTTTGTTGGTTTTTGTATGATATTTTTAGCTCACCTGACCTAAAAGGTCAAGTGAGCTTTTCTCATCACTTGGCGTCCGTCGTCCGTCGTCCTGCGTCCGTCGTCCGTCGTCCGTAAACTTTTACAAAAATCTTCTCCTCTGAAACTACTGGGCCAAATTTGACCAAACTTGGCCACAATCATCATTGGGGTATCTAGTTTAAAAAATGTGTCCGGTGACCCCGCCAACCAACCAAGATGGCCGCCATGGCTAAAAATAGAACATAGGGGTAAAATGTAGATTTTGGCTTATATCTCTGAAACCAAAGCATTTAGAGCAAATCTGACGGAGTAAAATTGTTTATCAGGTCAAGATCTATCTGCCCTGAAATTTTCAGATGAATCGGACAACCCTTTGTTGGGTTGCTGCCCCTGAATTGGTAATTTTAAGGAAATTTTGCCGTTTTTGGTTATTATCTTGAACATTATTATAGATAGAGATAAACTGTAACCAGCAATAATGTTCAGCAAAGTAAGATCTACAAATAAGTCAACTTGACCAAAATGGTCATTTGACCCCTTAAGGAGTTATTGCCCTTTATAATCAATTTTTAACCATTTTTCGTACATTTTTGTAATCTTTTACAAAAATCTTCTCCTCTGAAACTACTAAGACAAATTTAACCAAACTTGTCCACAATCATCATTAGGGTATCTAGTTTAAAAAATGTGTCCGATGACCCCGCCCGCGAACCAAGATGGCCGACATGGCTAAAAAATAGTACATAGGGTAAAATGCAGTTTTTGGCTCATATCTCTGAAACCAAAGCATTAAGAGCAAATCTGAGGAGGATAAAATTGTTCATTAGGTCAAGATCTATCTGCCCTGAAATTTTCAGACCAATCAGGCAACCCGTTGTTGGGTTGCTGCCCCTGAATTGGTAATTTTAAGAAAATTTTGCAGCTTTTGGTTATTATCTTGAATATTGTTATAGATAGAGATAGACAGTTAACAGCAATAATGTACAGCAAAGTTAGATCTACAAATAAGGCAACATGACCAAAATTGTCAATTGACCCCTTAAGGAGTTATTGCCCTTTATAGTCAATTTTTTACAATTTTCATAAATTTTGTAAATTTTTGTACATTTTTACAAAGTATTTTCCACTGTAACTACCGGGCCAAGTTCATTATAGATAGAGATAATAGTAAGGAGCAAGAATGTTCAGTAAAGTAAGATCTACAAACACATCACCATCACCAAAACACAATTTTGTCATGAATCCATCTGTGTCCTTTGTTTAATATGCACATAGACCAAGGTGAGCCACACAGGCTCTTTAGAGCCTCTAGTTTTTCTAAAAATCACATGAAAATAATATAGAAAATAACAATTTTTAGAAACTCCTTCAAAAATGATAAAATTGCACTCACAGTAAAATATTTCTTTTTGTATCAATGTTTATATGCCAAAAATAAATTAAATTTATCGTTCATAGGTGACGTCATTTAAAACTGCAATTGATATATTTTTGGGGAGGAATTAGCATTTTCATGAAGCTTTTGCAGTTGCCCTTAAAACCACTATCTGCATTACTTGATCATTTTGCATTTCATTGTTTAGATACCAGATCGATTCTTGTCACTATCAGGAGAAAATAATATACCAAATCTAAAAAGAGAGGTAATAAGGTGAGTTAAGAATATAATAGAAATATGTTTTTCGATGTTGGAAGTGGAAGACATATTAGTAATAGCAAAAGCTCAATGATAAGTTAATATTGATATGAAAAGACCTTCGAACAAAAGGGATGTTGACATCCCCGAGCCCAAAAGGCGAGGGGATTTGAACAGGCCTTTTTGTGAGGAGGTCTTTTAATATCATTATTAGTATAATCATTGAACTTTTATTGACTTACAAACCGTCAAACACATAAGAAAAGTACACAAAACACCACTTGCAGAAGCTTAATTCCCCTAAATTGGACGAGTCTAAAAACAATGAACTCAAATTTTAGTTAAACAGTTCTTAGACTGATATAGAGAAATAACAGTTACCTAATTGCATTGAAAACGGACCGATTAAAAAAGCATTGCATCATTTAATTATTTATATATTTATTATACATTTTTAGCATTAAAATAACATCATAGGATAGTTTTATAAAATCAAAGGGTAAATTCACATTTTTGAAATCCAGCTCTTCAATATAACGTTTTTATATTTTATAAATTAGGATATCAAAACCCTATACAGACCTAATTTACAACAGACCAATGAATATTCTGCATAAAAACTTCTTGTTATATAAGTTTGATGTGTTTAATCTGTCAGTAATCATGCAATAGATTCGTACAGACCAGATCAAATGAAAATAGTAAGTTAACTTTTCCAACAGCTATTTAAACAGCTTGTTTCATAACTTCTAATCGAACAGATCTATACTAGTTAGATACACAAGGTCCTTCACACTATTCAGGTAAATGTTCATTTTGGTTTTGATTCTGTAAATTTCCTACACTACGTTAAATGCAAATGCAAAATAATAAGTGTTGTCTGTTCAGTCCAATAAATTAATAAATCGTGTTTTGTTTGGTTTGTTTTTTATTTAGATAAAAACTATGCATGTAAACTCCAATGAATGAAATCGTATTAAATAACCTAAATGTAACATCTTTAGCATCAGGTTATGTAGGTTTGAGTGGCTCGATCAAAACGTGTATATATGAAATATTATCGCAAGTTTGATCATCATTCTTAAATTGAAATAGATTGTATTATATGATAACAAACACTTTTATTTTAGTCGTCCGTCATTCCCCCTTTGCACGTCTAAATGAAAAGCATAACCAATTACCTTGAAAAAAAAACACTTTTACCTTTCTTAGTTTTATAATCGCCTGACAAAATCATATGTACTATAAATCGTAATAAAACAGCTGATAAAAACCATAATAAATTTTTTTTTTTTTTATAAGTGTTCAGTTATGAAGTAAATTGCAAAACCATAACATTTCATGCATGTTCATGACATAAATTTTAAATGTAATAGGTAGATCTTGCAATACGAGGTCGACAGTTTGGTTAGACATGTAACTTGGAATACTACTGGGACTTGAGAGTATATTGAATAAAGACAAAAATTTAGCCGTGCAACAGCTTGCCACATCCGGCCACATCCACACCCCTTAAATAGTTGATGGAAGAGTTTCTAATTTGCAGAAAGCGTAGATCCATGAAATCTATTCTGATGTCGGCCATCCATATTTAAATGTAGATTCCAATATCATTTAACGCATCTAATTTATGTTAGATACTTTTAGCTCGCTTTCGTAACTGTACATGTAAGAATTCTGTAAATCTGTATTTATTGTACATTAGTTTTTGGAATGATATTCTGTACTACCGCTCTTTTGTATGTTTCGTTGGAGTGTGTTCACTCGAGAGCAGGAGGTCGTTGGTTCAAATTCCCGACCGGGTCAAACAAATTGGTTAAAATTGGCATTTGCTGTTTCTACGCTAATCTATCGGCATTTAGGAGTGAGAAGAAATGTTTCCGGGTAGGGTGACTTTTCCTCCTACGAATTGATATCTTGTTAACTTAGGCGCTAAAAAAAACGACCCAACGTGTCGGTCTTGTACAAGGCAGGGTTAATACTCATATCATATTTACATGTTATTGTGCCGAATATTTATTTAGTTTGCCGCTGGACGTCATTCAATATCATCTTTTATTTTACCATTGTACTATACAAAGAAGAGTTTTCTCCTACTGGTTTATATTACATCTTTAATTTTTTACCGATCGAAATTAAAAAAAGGGCAGATGATATTTTTCAACCAAACATTTGTGCCTGTTGGAATATCTTTAACGGTAAATAATATTAAATCAAATGTGTCTGTTGTGATATCTTTGACAGTAAATATTATTGAATAATAAAGTATTTTTTAGTCATAGGACGGTTTTCAGCTTATAATTATTTATACGCATTTTTCGACAACAAACCCCCCCCCCCCCCCCCCCTGTTTTCTCCACGGTAGACGAATGCCAAAAAACAAAACGACATTAAATTACAATCAATAACGGCTACTATAAGTAAATGAGATATGGACTTTTTCTGTAAATAAATTTCTATTGCATTCAAAATTTCCCGGTTTTGGACAGGTTTGTATTTTCACTCAAATACTGTTTGATTATTGACCGGAGATATTAAATCAACCAAAAGCACTTTGATGCTCTGAAATTGTTAATTATGGTAATTCATTGGCTGTTTTTTTCCATATCATATTTTGGACCCCTGATTCTTAGAAGGCGTGTCTAATTAGTCATGCCCGATTGACTGTATGTAAATTGAACCACAACTTAAAGACCTACACCGGGTTAATAAGTTCGAGGTACAATAAGTAAACAAAAGCGATTCTTGATGAAATCGTCCCAGGTATCTTAGATAATTATTTTGCTTTGAATAACAATGGAAAATGCACAAACAGGTTTGTAACTGTGCTTATTGAGTAGGCTTTGGGGTATCACAATAACAATAACTCAAACAGTTTACCAAATTGCAATTTGAATTCTTCTTCAACAAATTGATCAATTGGTGAAATCTCTTAACTAATTGCTTCAGTGAAAGGTAGTTTGTTTGAAGTGAGTTCAGTGAAATAAAAAGAACCTTGCGAAAGATTTTGTCAAATACAGCTATGGTTATCTACTCCCGGGGTAGAAAATCCGTAGTATTTGTAAGAATGCAATTTAATTTATAATTATGACCCTATCAGTCATAACTCATGTCAAGGCAAAAGTGCTGACTGGTGGGTTAGTGACTTCCTCGGGTAGGAAATCCATACCAGCAGTGTCATCGACGCAGTGGTTGTTAAATAACTCATTAATACCAGCCTTAAATTTGTACGCCAGAAGCTCGTTTTGTCTATAAAATTCACATTAGTGCAGTTGAAGCAACAACAAAAACTTGTTTCCAATGTTTGTAAGAGAAATATTTGAAATTCAGCTTTTCATCAATATACTTACTAACTACGTTATTATCTATTTATATATTTAGTTTTTTTGTGGGCTAGCTTGATATCTATACATAATGTCCTTTATTTCTTTTCCTGATAATCATGAAGTAACAAACACAATAACAAGAAATGACAGGCTGGAAACTCAATAACACATTTAAATACCAAAGTTTAGATCCCTACATTCCCCTAAAAAGCACGAATCCTGCGTGTATTATTCCCTTCAAACATGTTGGCATTTTTTTATTATGTTTTTTTCAACCTGATTTTGATTACATAAAATTTATTTTTACGTAAAACAGCAAATAGCAATCTTTCTGCAGATGGTGTATTTGAATCAACTGTATATTTTGTAATAATTTTTAACAAATGTAACGGGGTATTTTCTTGGTCAAATACGACAAAAGATGAACTAAGGGTTCCTTTCTTTTAATACACAATATTTAGACCCTAAAACATATAGTAACAGATAATAAATATTCACATGATAAGTCAGTACATGTTACATAAAACAGAACTTTACACAAAGGAGAATAAATCAAACATATTCAAATCTATAACTTTTTATGTAAATTGATAATATTTAAAGTACTAGAATGGGTTATATCAAAATGTGTAATATGACTCTGTATTATTATTTCATGATTTAATCTTTTACTCTTTCATACCGACATTTCATGTACTTATATATATTTTCCATTATTACACTCAAGTACTAATCGATTCATTCTTTCTTTTACGTCATTCAAAACCAATTATACATCTAAATGAATACGGTTAAGATTTAATTAAAGCGAATATTGTAGCAGTTTAAGGCAGTGAAAATAAACGAAAACAAAACGAAATAAATTTCAGGCGTCCAAATCACTTTTCTTTATTTGCCTTATCAGGGACGCTCAGAGCCGAATATTTGAACGCCAAATATAAAAAAGAGTCGAAACAGTTGAATAACTTTATTACCAAAAAGGACTTAAAAATAGCCAAATCCATCTAAGGTCAACTTTGCATGAGGAAAGTGTACAACAGGCTAGTAGTCGTCAAAAGAATAAATAAAACATTATGTGTTCGAATTAAGGCTGATTGGTTGCAAAAGAGAGTCGAATGAAACCAAAGTTACATTCAACATGTTCAAACTGATAAGCAAAAAAAAAAACTGGTTTTATAGGTAGCGTAACCTCTCACTTGTATGACAGTCGCATACAATTCTATTATATTGACAATGATGTGTGAACAAAACAAACAAATATGATTTAGTTGTATACTAGTTGGGTGCATTATAAATGAAATTGTGTTGTTAGTGACACAACTATTATCAAATATAATGTATTTCCGTATAAAATACAACAGCTGTGACTGCACATGCTTTTCGTGACAATGTTTAATAAACGCACTGAAAAATAAACAAAAGGTTAATTTCATAGTAGTGTATAAAAATATAAATAAAATAAATGAATGCTTCTTTCACTTTTACCAATTGTAAAGCGTTGTGAAAGTGTTGATCGTGCTGTAAAAACGTTGATCGTGCGCACACAGAATATGCTTCTGTCAATGTCTTAACAACACAATAAAATTATAAAAAGAAGCGTTCAATTCATAAATTAGTTTAATTAAGTTTAAACTCCTGAAGAATTATTTGTAAATGTCAATTAAAACATATACTTGATTTTTAGTGAAGAAAACAATGTCATTGCTGTAGTGTATACAAATAAAATTAAATGAATTGAATGCTTCTTATAATGAATTTATAATGTTGTGAAAGCGTTGATCGTGTGCACAAAAAATATGATTCGGTCAATACCTTTACAACCAAAAAAAATTATAACAAGAAGCATTTTATTCGTAAATTAGTTTAAGTTTAAATTCAGAAGAATTATATAATATATGTCAATTAAAACAGAACGTTTGATTTATAGTGAAGAGGACAACTATTACACGGTCCTTTTTATACACATTAATATTTAAAAGATCCGTCTTTTCTGCCAGGCTGCACATATTTAAAAGAGGATGCATAAAAAAGTTTAACATATCGTCTGGTCTTGAGTATTTTTCTGCGAGCATTCTGACATTGGTCAAACACATTTATTATATATATATTTCCGTTCATTTCAGATGAATAAATGTATAATTCATTTTTCTCAATAATTTCGAATAAATGTATTGAGCTTTCTGTTTTGCTTTCCTAATTGACATCGGTAATTTTCAGAGCTGCAATGTTTGAAAAACACCGGGAATACCATTACAACCCCCCCCCCCCCCCCCCCCGCAAAAAAAAAAAAACAAAAAAAAACAGTAAAAACAAACAACAGTGCAGAATTATTACATTGAAAACTGAAGATGAGGAACACTAACACAACACTATTTTCTACTGTTGATATGAATTTTAATTAATTTTGATATCAGAAGGATATGGATTATATATTATAACTCAGTGACCTAAAACTATTTGTATCATATTGTACTAATATTTGCTAGCGTAAGATCCCAAGTCTTTAATTGATACTTTAAATATTGCCTTGCGTCAGCCACCTTTAGTAATTGTCATACACTATGGAATTATAGTCTCGGACCGATATGACGTGTCTGTGTTTTTGAAGGTGTTCGATTTTTTATTTTTTTGCTATAGTTATATTTCAGGCTATGTGAGATAATTTGATAACGAATATTAAATATTCCTGACAAATTATTTACTAAAAAGAAATTATTTCAATTTTGAACTGAATTTATCAGAATTAGATTATATGACACTTCGTCGATAAAGAAACAAAATGGTTTAAGCACTTCTTCTGTTGTTCTTATATTTGAAATAAATATTGAAATTTTCTTCACATGTACTGTAAATGTACTATTTTGAATTTCTTTTAAATTATGAAACATGTTCACAACTCATAAAACTGGTTGAAACCTGCCAGTTCCGGTAGCAAAAATTGCAATGTAATTTCAACTTGAAACTTATATCTACACAAGGAGTCGGTTTCACAAAAAAGCTTACGACTAAGATTGATCGTAAGTATAGTGAATTGTTCATGGCTTAAAACCAATCTTAGTCGTAAGTTTTTTTAGTGAAAACGACTCAAGGAATCTGCTAAACGGTTTGCGCTTCTTTTGAAAATACGTGCATTGACCACTTTAAGAAAGCGTAATTTGTTTTCTTTCGAATATATAAATTTGAAGCCATAAAACGTCTCTTAGTGTCGTTTAATCATAATTTTAGTAGTTTTTAGTGAATACTGATATCCTTTCCATTTCTCCCATACGATCCCATTGGCTTCAGAGGAGTACTGTCCTCCTAAATATTCTCTATTCAAATTAGCTAGATGACATGCATTGTACCACCATGCTCCCTTAAACCTTGCTGCACAGTTGTCTTGATATCTGTCGTTATCTCTGTCTATGGTGGAAAACATCATACCGTTGTGGTTTTGGTCACCAGGATACGACAGGCTATCTCCTGGAAAGAAGAAACAATAAATATAAATAACGTGTGAAGTGCTAAATAATTTATCAAGGTAAAAGAAAAAAGATAGAATATTAGGACATCGTTTAAGTCACTCAACTTTAAAAATCTAAAAGTTTATAAAACTATGAAGCATCAATATACGATCTTTGTTTCTATTGGTAGTAGTAGTATATTCTGAAGTTGTCTTTCACTTGTACTTGAGAATTTTCAAAATTTTGCGAATTTCAGAAAAGTGAAATGAATGCCAAATATCCTTAATTTTTCAAAGATTAATGTATCCCAAATGCATTTTATATATAAGTGCTAGTAGGAAGTTGGAATCCTTTTGAATTTACCTTGGAGTTCGGTATTTTGTTTTAATTTTTCACCTATATTTCTCCAAAAGTCCTTTTATTTTTATACAAAAACATGACTATTAAAAATGCACCACTTTCATATAACGATCAATTATAAAACGGAAGCACAAGTACACAACACGAATTCGCCGTTTTAAATTCTAATGCATTCTGGGTAATATTTTCAAAAGAGTACACCAAAAATCTTTGATTGGCTACCATAGACGTCCAAAACAATTAAAATTCTACCAATGACGCGACGTAGTTTTCATCTTGGGATACGAATAATGAGTTTACTAATGGTCCTTAAGATTTTGAAACAGTAAATTAAAATCATACATTACAAATGAATGCTTGTAGTTACCCAAAGCTAGCTCAAAATATTTGACCTGCTAATTATGTAACATCGTACTATCTTATATTTAAAATTAAATTAAAAAAAAAAATTTCACTAACTTTAACAATACCATGCTTCCAAACATTACATTGGACAATTTGTGATGATTATTGACAGATTGCTTACATTTTGCGAGTGATGACAGTTTCATAAACAGCGAAAGATCCAAAAAGAAACAATTGCAGAGTACAACGTGAACGTTCAAATATATTGTCCATGTTTTGTGACTTACTGAGTTTCACACATTTTGGAAATTGCTTACATCTCATTTATTCCAGTAAACTTTATATTCGAATCCAAAACCCACCAGGGTTGCCTCATATATAAGTGTGTTGTTTGAAATTAACAGAGAAGGATGAATTTAAACTAGGATCTGTTTGAATCTTGACGATAGGACTTTTTTGATATGTAGATTCCCGATTTGAAGTTATATACTCTCTGTCTTATTGCTAGGCGTTTACATACACGTGAATATCAATGCTTACATCACAAGTTGGATGTTTTAATTACACAAACATGGATGTGATCTTAACACAAACATTGCTCCAACAGAATTACGATAAAGATGGAATTAATTAACACTCCGTAAATTTTGCAGTACGCTATTTAAATTGCTTGACCGATACAACATGTCTGTATCTCCACTGACAAGAGATGTGTTTTCTGGTTGCAAATCGTACAAAAATGTAAAAAAAACAAATATACCAAACTCCTAGGAAAATTCAAAACGGAACTTTATTTATCAAATTGCAAAATAAAAAAGCATAAACACATCAAGCAAATAGAAATAACTGCAATTTTTTTGCCTTTGTACAGGCATTTCTTTTTTGTCGAAAACGTTGGATTAAACCTGGTTTTATAGCTAGCTAAATCTCTCACTAGTACACAATATACCAGATATATCAAGAAATAACCACGATATATTAAATGATAACAAATTCGATAGCCTAATTGAAAAATTTTGGAGGAGTTCAACGATCTAATAGATATAAGAAGATGTGGTATGAGTTTTTATACAATGCTATCGAGTTCAACCAACCCTACCGATATTTCATGTTCTTATATTTTCCATTATTACTCTTAAGTAGTGATACTAATCGATTGACACTTTCTTTAAAGTCATTCAAAACATATTGTACAATCTGAATGAATACGGATAAGATTAAATTCAAGCGAAGTTTGTAGAAGTTTAAGACAGTGACAAAAAAAAAAAAAAAAACCGAAAACCACACGAAGTACATGTCATGCGTCCGAAGCACTTTTCTTGATTACCCTTATTAGGAACGCTCAAAGCCGAATATTTGAAAGCCAAAGATATATAAAAACCGAAACAGTTGAAGTTGAATTACCCAAAAAGAACTTAAAAATAGCAAAATCCATCTAAGGTCAACTTTGCCTGAGGATAGTGTGCTACAGGTTTTTTGTCTTCAAATGAATAAATAAGAACATTATATGTTTGCAGGTTGATTGGTCGCAAAAGAGAGGCGAAGGATATCAAAGAGACATTCAAAATCATAAGTCAAAAATTAACTGACAACGCCATGGCTAAATATGAAAAAGACAAGCTGACAAACAACAGTACATCAAACACTACATAGAAAAAGAAAATCAAAGACTGAGCAACACGAAACCCACCGAAAACAGGGGGTGGGGGGTGGGGGGGGGGGGGGGGGGTGGGGGGGTGGGGGTGGGGGGATGGGGGGGGGGGGGGGTGAGTAAAGGTGCTCAGAAGGGTAAGCAGATCCTGCTCCACATATGGCACCTATCGTGTTGCTCAAGTTAGTACAAAACCGGTGATATGTCTAATTCGGTAGGTCACAATCGGGGGGAAAGGGACGGGAAGGCGTCCGTAAAATTTACAAAGGAACGATTTTAACATTACTCTTTGAAATTCTTTGTTCAATAGCTTTCTTATGAGCAGCAAACCTCTATAGGGGAAATCATGATAGGAAATACATATCCTTGAATATCGTATCAACTGGGAGATATATACTCCATACACAACCGCCGCTTAAATGTTGGTACATAAAAATTAAAAGTTCACAATTTGGCAACTAAAATCTTTCTTCGTAAAGATTTGTTTTCAACAGACCATCCTTATCAAATTCTAGATGTAAGGGTCAGGTGTAAATTATTATCTTTACCTGCATTTCCGCTATATCCTTCGACATTCAAAATATAATTGGTGGCAGCATCTCCTATACTGAATTCGCTGTACTCTGCGTATCGTGAATTCCCTTCAAAATCTTCAAGGTGAATGTAAAGCTTGTAATTTGCAGTTGATGTGAGATGATGCATATACTTATTTCCTGTTCAAAAGGGAAACAAATTCATTAAACTGAACTGATTTTGTTTTATCGCTTATCTATGACTTTGAAAACAAGAGGGACTATTTCACCGAAGAGAAATAGCCCTGAGATGAGATGTAGCTGAGATATTTCGTCGGCTTGGTCGCTCTTGTCTTGCGGAATGTATTTTGCTACACGACTGAAAGGATAACATTCTTAGCCTAGCTTATAATAGAAAATTATCAAACAAAAAGATTATTGTTAAAGTTAGGAAAATAACAGTAAAGCTTAATGTTAAGGACGTTCGCTACTCTCTTTCAAAATAACAAGCTTTTTAAACGACTGTTATAAATTGAAAGTATATGAATAAAGGAACTAAAAAAGCAGAAAAAAATAAAAGGTTCGTGCGCTTGTTTTCGAGATATCAGCCGTTCAAAATTTGTCGGTAAGTGATGTTCTCTTAAATTTTTCATACATTTAACATTGCCATCTTTTTCCTTTCAAAAAAGAAGAAAAAATACAATGATTTTATAAGATCTTCAAATATGGCTTTTTAAACAGTATGTAATAAATTATTTAAAGAAAAGCAGGTGTTAGTGGGCAAAATTTTCAATGGCAGTACATAAATAAAACCAGAGGATTCCGAATATCTAACAAAAAGTCAAAAACAACAGTAGCGACAACAGGAGCGAACATCCTTTGATGGAATATACAGCTGAGTTTGTATTATCATCAATATTATAGTCCTTTATTCAGTGGATGTGCTTGGTTCCTCTTTGTCACATATGTTTTGTCTATTGGGGTGGTATGAATAAGACCGATGATGTCCTCATTTGAGTTATCTTACGTTTTTCATCCCGAGTATTTTATAAATGACTAAACGGTCATGGTTTTCTTAATTATTGATTGATTGATTGATTGATTGATGTTTTCCCTAATTATTAGCGGCTTAACTGTGACCGGTAATTGGTTGCAACATTTTCCTTTTACCGTTCATAAGTAGTTTTTTTTTGGCATTTATTTAACATCTTCTTACTTTTTATTCGGGACAATGATTTGTAAAAAAATATTGTAACAAAACTTGATACATAAACTTAATAAACAGTTGTGACAAGAGCGTATGCTTCTCCCTTGTTTTACATCTTAAAATAGTTGTAAAAAAAAATGGGATATTCAAAAGCCTTTTAATCAGAAGAACATACAATGACTCTGTCAAATAATGAGGATACTGATAGGCATATACGTATTGTGTCAATTATAACTGCTTAAAGTCCCATAACTCTAAAATGCCAAAGCAAGAAAATTTCAAAATCAAGTTTCCATGTGTTAATTGCGAAATAATTTGTTCCAAGCTCACTATATCTAGTGCATGAAATATAAAATATGCCTTTTATTTATCTGACTGTCAAAGTCTCCTAACTCTTGGATGATGTATCGTATTTTGCATTAAGCAAACGGTGATTTATGTTCACAAATTAAAACTGTCAGTAATTCAGTCCCAGCACATTCAATTTACGGAACAAAACGAGAAATGTTGATTAAATATAACTGTCAAAGTCCTGAAATCGTGATCAGAACGGATATTTTCTTTATCAATCCTAAATAATGTAAAGGTTTGAGGAATTCAATCAAGCATACTGGTGCGGTGAAAAAAGATTGCCTGAATTTAAACGATTAAAACCGTAACTCTGGAACGACAAAGCAAAACAAAATTAAATCGAAATGGAGCTTTCGCCGTCAATTATAATGTTGTTTTGAAATTACATAAGCAAATTTGAGTTATCTAACGAAGTGTTGAGGACAAATTTATATACAGATGAAAGGCAGACGGACAATGACGTACCATATAGCCTACTTTTTTCGATTTTTTTTGAAAATATAAAAAAAAAATAAAAAATACCTAGCCAAAATTCTGATATCAAATTTCCAAATCCATCCTCGTAATCAGACCATCCTCTGTAAAAATCGATAGTGCCATTTATTCTCCTTTGGAAAACCTATAAGCAAAAACAATTATAAATGACATTTTTTTTTAATTGACAAATGAGGACAAATCCTTTATATTGTTTTAAATGCGGACACTCTTTTGAGTAAAGTGTCTTCAATTTAAAATCTGAATTATCAACAAATCAAAGCAGATAACTCGGAAAACAAAAATAATTCTCACGAAACTTTCGGTGCATAGCGAAATGATGATCAAAGGCAGATAACTCGAGGAAAAACAGCAATAAGTCAAGCAAAACTTTAGATGCATAACGAAGTGGTGATTAAAGGTGGATAACTCGAAAAAAAAGAAACAACTTTTCGCACGAAACATTAGTAGCGAAATGATAATTACAAGACATGATTTACTTCTGCGATGAATCTATATTTTTGGCATAAATAAGATATGCATAATGCATACCCTTTGTGTTGTTAATGATAAAAAGGTATGTGTTTTCCGTATTGAGCTATAAACAGAAATCTTGATCTTATCAGGAGAACGAATTGTAATATTGACATTTCAATAATAAAGTTGATAAAAAAAAAAAACACCTATTCGGAAAACAATTATAAATCTTTACATTCAAAATGCACTTTCGGTTTAAGACAATACCCAACGTTATGCTGATTCCAGAAATATATGATTGAATGTAAATCTCAAAGGGGGGAACACTATAAAATTACTGTCTTTTGATGAGGTTAACATGCAGTTTCATTGACTTTTGAAAACTGATTTTCACAATGGCCGACGATTCAACCACATATTTACCGAATCAAAAATTATTGCTTTATTCCATTTTGCAAGAGAAAACAATGTATTTGATGTCAAATATTAACAAAAAACCAATTGTTTATCAAACATTTTACCATAACGTTTCATGTAAAAGGGCGTAACGTTCCTCGCGTAGAATATCACTTTTCTTTAGGTGAATATATCTTTTTATTCAAAATCCAATTCCTAAAGGGAAATCGTACTAAAATAATGCCAATATAGAATAATATACAATTATTGTTTTTGATGAGGTATATATGTTGTTTTATTGACTTTTGAAAAAATTATATTCACTAAGGCCAACTGTCAAAAGTCAATTATACCACATATTTACCGAAGCAAAAGAAAGTTGAGAGAAATATATTTAATGACAACTATTTACCAAAACCAATTGTCATCAAACGATTTTAACATAATTATACCCGTAAAAGCAAGCGACTTTCAGTGCGGTGTATGTCATTTTTCATCGGGTGTATATGCTTTTTTATTTGAAATCCAACTCATAAAGGGAAAACGTACTAAAATAATACCCATATGGAATATTCCCATGTATTCGCAAGATACCCTTCCGACAGAAATATCGCAACTTACAATTGAGTACAAATATTTTTTTTGATATCTCATACAGTTGGTCAGGAGAATCGATAAGAGGCAAAAATCTTAAATAAAAAATAATCTTGACCTGTAATATTCATCCCACGTTTTTTTGGTGGACCAAGGAATGAAAAATAAAAGATCAGGCGGGGGGAATTAGAACAAATCAAAAGGTATTTCACGACTTATCTCATAAATCAGCATCCTGTTCTTTTTAAAAATATTATTTCTAAATCATAATGATCATAATAATAGTAACGATAATAATAATAATAATAATAGTAATAATAATAATAATAATAATAATAATGATAATAATTGTAAAAATAATAGTTAAATAAATAAATCGAAACGGGAAATCGGAATATTCAATACATAATGGTCTAGTTAAATACCTATATCATTCTTCTCAAATCATAAACATTGATTCAACAAAATCAATCAAACATACCTGTTGAGGGTAAAAAGTGTATGAAATTCCGTTCTTTTAATTATTATAACAATGGTATATGTATACCTTTGTTGATGTACTGTTTACCACAACAATCATAATAATAATACCTAAACAATGAATTCAGTACAAAAAAATAAGTACAATTGCGTGCTATAGTTTAGCATTCCAGCAAATTAGATGCACATTCTTTGGTACGCACACACCCGATGAAGGTTAACTCATTTTCACGTGTTTGACATATACCATGTATTATTTGTATGATTCATACAAAAGCTAAAAGTAATCATTTCAGTTACAATCACATCCTGCTGTGTCCATGTTACAGTAAACATCAAACATTGTACAAATAACGCATCATGCCTGGATGCCTAAATTGCAATGTTGTACATCTGACGCGCGTTTCGGGTCCAAAAGACTCATCTTCGACGCTCGAATAAAAAAACAAAAAGACCAAATAAAGAACGAGGTTGAAGACCATACCATATTTGTTATCTGTACCTATAACAATAGTAAGTTTACATCTTCACTTAACTTACCGTCCATCCAAATCCTGCTGTTTCCATGTCACAGTAAACATCAAATTTTGTATCTTTTGGATAAATTGTATAAACTCCTGATACACTTCCTTGTGAAAAGTCGTTACAGTCACGTGGTACAAATTCTATAAAACATGTTTATTTTGGTGAATTTTTTGTTGATTTTTAGAATTTTTTTTAGTAAAAACAGGAAAATTATGATATACTGGTACGTTGTCCTTGTCTTAGGTTTTAATAGATAATGTTATATTTGTGCTTTTGAAAATTAACCAGCTTTCGGTACTTGCCAATAAACTTCTTACAACGAGTGAATAACAATAAATTGAGTATAGAAACAGTGAATCTTTAAAGAGACAACCCGACAAAAGAGCAGAACACAGCCAAAGGTCGCCAAATGAGTCTTCAACACAATGAAAAAACCCTGCAACCGGAAGGGGCTTCAGCTGGCACGTAAACAGTAATGTATACTAGTTCAACGAAAATGAACGTCGCACTTAACTCAGAAACATACAAATGAACCAAAACAATACGATAGTCTTTATACTCAATACAATCATTTAGCCAATATCATTAGTTTCACGTTCAGATATGTTGAAACAGACCTGTTACTTATAAACCTATATTTAAAAAAATATTAATTGGAATTTTAGAAAGGTAGAAGTTCATGAAACCTGACAAGAACAAACAATCGACTATATCAACCGTATATGAAGAAATGGAAAGCAACTGTAATATTCCTGACTGAGTACAGGCATTTTTCTGACGAAACCTGATTTCATAGCTAGCTTGATCCCAGTTATATGACATCTGTCTATAGATCAGTTATACATGCTATGTTGACAAAATTGAGTGAGCAATCGGAACAGACAGAATTGGCAAACGCAACATTAACTATGATCCGACAGCCAAAACTGTGTTTGCATGTCATGTATTCCTATGCTTCATATCCCGATCTCTTTAATCGAATAGGCCCCTTGATCATAATATGAAATAACTATGTATCGATAGGCAACTTCACGGTTTGTTCGGCCATATTCAATAGGGGCAATTTTTTGGAAAGAGGTGGACATAGTGTGATAGTACGGGAAATCCTATGCATGTTTCCAATTACTGCTCAGATTTAATGAGGTTTTCCCGTATTTTTCAGACCATTTCTACCTCCATTATGAACATCTGTCCCCTATTCAATATGGCCGAACTAACCATGAAGTTGCCTATCGATACATAGTTATTTCATATTATGATCAAGGACACACCCAGCTTTATCAGTTTTCTAGCATTTACTTATACATATACTGATGTATATTCTCCTGTTTTGTCTATGACATGCATTTGGTATTTCTAGTTAATAATTTAGATATTTGTTATTTAAGCCTTGTATCCATATTAGAAAGTACATTTGAAGTTTGTTTAGTAAACTAGAAGTGAAATGCATTTCAACAGCAAGGATTTACTTTCATCCCTTTTGTTATATTATTTTAGCATACATTTTTACTATTTTCAAATAAGTGCTAGAAACTTACTGTTGTCTGTGCATGAGAACATCTTATTCCATTTTCCCTTCTCATTACATACTATGAAGGGACGTCCTATCATGAAATATCCTGCTTTACATTCAAATTGATTTCCAGCTTTCAGATTTCTATATAAGCCAAACGTTTCAATACAAACAGATTTATCTGTTATCGGGATAGGATCCTTACAATCTGAAAATGAACATAAAAAAGTTGGAGATTTATAGAAAGTTCAAATAATTCTTTTTTAAATTATGACATCAGTATCCAATTATGTCTTTCAAATCAACGCGCACAATTTTTTTTTATAGATCTTCTTTCAGATTGAGATAGTAGTATTATAAAGACATGAACTTCCTTTAGAAAATAATCGAACTAAAACTTTCAAGGGGAATGGAGCATACAATTCTTGAAAAATAGACGTGTGTGAATATTTTGGTGTTATTATCACTTACAAACAGATGTACAGTTATTTCCACCAGTTCTTAGTTTTGAGCATTTTTCTCCGGCAAAACAAGTGTGGTCTGCACATGATCCAGCCAGAGACTTTACAAAGATAAACACATATACAGATAAAGCAATTACAAAGGTAGTGATATTTTAAACAACAAATTTGATATTTTTCAGGCGAATATCTATACTACTAAAATAACGAGGTCCAATTTGTAAACCGGCATGACATAAAATCGAAGAATAAAAAAATTCAACTTTATAACTAACATAGGATAATGGTGTTGATTAAAAATTCAGGCTTTTTTGTTTTCCACATAATTAATATTACCAATAATAAGTTCCGGGTCGAATCCGATACCGATATCAATAGTATGTATCTCTTTCTACAGGTATGAATCGCCGTTCTCTATCGGTCCACTTTTACATAGTAGGATGACAAATGCGCTATATACAAATAAACACCCGCACCTACTAAAATTTCATATCCACACGCAAGCAAACGTGTAACATGTAGTTTCCGGTTGAAGTAAGAAAACCAGAACGGGTTCAAAAAAAAGATTTTGAAAGCAGAGAAAACTGTGCACCTTATAATCAGCATGACTTTATCAGATGACAATACGAATACTAAAAATCCAGGCTAAAAATAAGGCGTAGGTATTATTATTTATTCAAGAACCTATGGGAGTGTTTTAGGATATATGTATTATTCAAGCTATTTTGATAATTTTCTCTTCTGAATCTTGAATCTTGAATTGGGTAATGGATATATCATACATAAATAATTTGCTCCTTTTATAGAAATGACAACGAATTGTCATTCGAATAATTTACTTTTTTGTTAAAGCTTTGCATAATTGAATCTAAAATGATATATAATATCAGATCAAGATACATTTTAAAGAATATGAAACCTTACCTTAGACCAGGTTGATCGTTTAGTATAGATACTCCCTGCTTCGATCTGCAGATTTTCCCCAGCAGTAAGATGACCAAGTAAATCGCATAACTTCCAATTCTTTCTATAATTCATAGCTACACACCATGATGTCAAAAAGCATTCCCTTGCACATTCCACCAAACTGAGCTGTTGCAATCGACGAAGTATATTAGATTGCTGACTTCTGTCATGTTGTAGATACCCAATACCATCTATATTGTTATGATGCTTGCACTCGAAGTCATCTTGTTCACAAAATTCCTCCAATAAACATCTATATTGATTGTACAAAGTTACGAAAATTATGAAAGCCAAGCCTTTCATCAAAACTTCCATCTCATCTTTTATGACAGACAATTCGTCTATGAAATGGTTTTTCCGGTATTAAGTAAACTTTAGTATGCATGGTCAATAGTATGTGAAATTTACAAATGCTTACTTTTAAACTCATGTAAATTATTTACACCATTTTAAGGCTTGTTAATCGTCATGCACAACCAATTGATCATACATAGTTGAAAATAAGAACTCAGTTAAAAGGACATAGATAATTGATTAATATTCAATGAAGCGTTATAAACTGAAATTTTAACTTTTTAAGAACTGAATAATTAATTCTAGTTTCGCAACAAAATATAAATATACGGTTGTGGATATCGAGTTCTAATTTTAATGATACATATTCCGAAAAGATAAAGTTAAACACAGAGTAAAATCGATGAGTACTTTTAGGTTATTAAACAACCATATCAATCATGATGCATATATAAATCGAAGTTGTCTTCTATACATGTTGAAGACGTGTAGAAATTAAAGACGTGTCGAAGTTGTGTAGAAGTTGAAGACGTGTAGAAGTTGTGTAGAAGTTGAAGACGTGTCGCAGTTGTCCTCTATACATGTTGAAGGCGTTGAAGACCCGTTGATGGCCTTCAGCTGTTATCTGCTCTTTGGTTGGGTTGTTGTCTCTCTGATATATTCCCCCTTTCAATTCTTAACTTGATGTTTACTTATGTGAATCAGGAATCTCATGAGTTATTGCAACAATATACGGTCATAAAAGCGTCCAAAGATGATTAAAATGGAATTGATGGAAAATTGGAATAAAAAAAATCGATCGGCATTCAAGTTTTAGAATGCAAAACAATAAGACTTTCAAATTTGATTGCGAAAAAATAAACCCTTTAATTGTTAAACATGATAAAGTAGAAATAAACCCTTTCATTCTTAAACATGTTAAAGGAAAAAAAAACCCTTTCATTGTTAAACATGTTTTAGTAAAAATAAACCTTTTCATTGTTAAACATGTTAAAGTAAAAATAAACCCTTTCATTGTTAAACATGTTAAAGTAAAAATAAACCCTTTCATTGTTAAACATGTTAAAGTAAAAATAAACCCTTTCATTGTTAAACATGTTCAAGTAAAAACTAAACCCTTTCATTGTTAAAAATGTTAAAGAAATAAATTAACACTTTCATTGTTAAACATGTTAAAGAAAATAAAAAAAACCCTTTCATTGTTAAACATGTTAAAGTAAAAACTAAACCCTTTCATTGTTAAACATGTTAAAGAAAAAATAAACCCTTTCATTGTTAAACATGTTAAAGTAAAAATAAACCCTTTCATTGTTAAACATGTTAAAGTAAAAATAAACCCTTTCATTGTTAAACATGTTAAAGAAAAAAATAAACCCTTTCATTGTTAAACATGTTAAAGTAAAAATAAACCCTTTCATTGTTAAACATGTTAAAGAAAAAAATAAACCCTTTCATTGTTAAACATGTTAAAGAAAAAAAATGATAAAAAACCATGCTTAAAGTTTACCATTCCACACTCAAATGTAATACTGAGAGGATCTTCCGTTCATCCTTAAGGAGATTTAAACTGACAGCAGGGGACAACCTTGACTTAAAAAAGCCTTTTCAGTTTTAAGATTGACCTTATACACAGACCATAACCAGTACAAGCAAAGTATAGTCAAAGCAGCAAGGTCAGCTGACACTTCTTACTTGCCGTGATTTATTATTTGATAGCAAATGAACCCGGAAACAGGATGATATACTGATACGGCTAGAGAATTACGTTTATGCAAATGTTTTTATTACGTAGTGTGAATAAGTATGCCCTGCCTGCAAATCAATTAGCCGTAATTTTATACAAAAATTTTATTTTTCTTAGCCAAACATTACTTAATTACTCTATTCATTTAAATTAACGTCTGTTTTACTTATAAGGAAATTGTGTAATTACATAAAATCTGCTTTGTAAATCAGATCACATATTGTTACTTTAAGTTGATTGCTTCTTATTGTGCTTTTTATGTATTGCTTTCTGTTGTTTATCATTAGTCATATTGTAAATATGTAGTCGTTGCTATAGCATATGTTATGATTTTTGTAATAAAGTATTCATTCATTCATACATGACCAAGTGTTCTAAGACCAACGCTCAAGTTTTGAAACAGTGCTGTTCTAATTGTATGTTATTATTTTCGTCCAAATATTATGTAATGAATTTATAGCATATTTCTTTCTGATATCTCTTAACCAATACAAACGAAATTAATTGAAATCAAATTAAACAGATTGCGATCTGAATTCAAAACTATTCTTTATTTGTCTCTTTGTACAGAAAGGAAATGTTAAATTATAATGCTTTATTCGTGTGCAGTCAACAAGCATCTATGAAAAACAAAAGAAGAAACAGATTCTTCTCCATTGTTCTTTCAACTGATATTATTCAAATAAACATGCTTTCAGGGTAAATACATTCATATATTATTCAATTGGATGATTGCAGAAACAAAACACACAATCTGTGTTTTTTTTTATACAAACACATGCCGATAAAAACCCTTCTAATCTAAGGTCTTAACTCCTGACCAAAATGTCCTGACCATGTCCGTCTTATATGACATATACATGTTTAAATGAAAGTAGCAACTTTAAATGAAATGTTATCAAGCAAGTAAACCAACATCCTGAAATTATTAGCAGTCGAGAAAAGGGAAAAGTGCCATACTTACTGCATGTACATTAAAAAAACCGGCAAAAGCTGGGATTGAAATATTATGAGAGGGTTATACAATAAGCACTAACATTAGAATTGATTGATTTTATTTACTATTTATGTATATATAATAATTCAAACAGTCTTTTTTTCTGTACAACGATCTACCAATGCTCTTTTCAATAATTAAAAGTATGACACTTTTCTGTTTTATTATTATTATAGTTTATTGTTTATTGCAAAGTCAACTTCCAGAAAACCCTCACATGTTTCAGTGTTGACTATTCACCAGAAAACCCTCACATGTTTCAGTGTTGACTATTTATTCCTTTATGTGTATGAAAGTATTATAACAGCGAAAAACTTTCCCGTGTGACTTTAAATTCCAACTTTTTTTTCACGTACAATTCACACGAATGGTTTAAAATAAAGTATTTTAAATAACATCTTAACCTTTCAATTAATTAAAATCATAAAAAATACATTTTTAAATGTTCACGTGAAAAATATCACGCTAGAAGCATGTGAAAATCAATTTATAGAAATTGTCATGTATAAGCTCGTTTGAGGGGAATTTCTTGTGAGGTTCATGTGAAATTCAAACGCAAACATACATAGAAACGGTCTATTTGATAACAACTGCATACAGTCTTTTTTTTGTATATACATTGTATCATAGGTCAAATTTGTTTGTTCAGTGTATGTTCAATGGTGTTAATATGTCCTTTGATTGAGTTAAGCTATTTCAGTTGATATTTTATAGTATGTCTTTCTATGTTGTGATGTTACACTATTGTTTCAGAAAAAAAGTGAAGGTTTGGTACCATTAAAACGTTTAAACCCGCTGCATTTGTTTGCACCTGTCCTAAATCAGGAATCTGATGTTCAGGAGTTGTCGTTTGTTGATGTGGTTTATACGTGTTTCTCGTATCTCGTTTTTTATATAGATTAGACCGTTGGGTTTCCCGTTTGAATGGTTTTACACTAGTAATGTTTGGGGCCCTTTAAAGCTTACTGTTCGGTGTGAACCAAGGCTCCGTGTTGAAGACCGTACTGTGACCTATAATGGTTTACTTTTATAAATTTTGACTTGGATGGAGAGTTGTCTCATTGGCACTCATACCACATCTTCTTATATCTATTGTATAAAGTATTGAAATAAACAAATCGCGATGTACTGTAAACGCTTTTTTTGCATCGCTGTATCTTGTAACAATCATAAATATTTCCAAATTTACGTATTTGACCAAAAAGGGCAATTTAAAGCTTAGGATTTGGTCACACTATAGATGCGCAACAGCTTTACCCAAAAAGATATTAAACACGCATATCATCTTTGTATAATACATTTTGTAGCAAAAGATTTTTTTTGGTATAGCTATTACTTATTTCTTAATATAAATGTAATAATATCAAAATGAATCTATTTTGCATTAAATGATAGAAGCTTGAAGCCCTAATACCAATATGTAAGACAATATTCAAAAATATAAATACTGACTTATGTTTTATGAACATCTGATGGATGTTGTTTGGTAGATTTATAATACTTTGTAAATTCATGGGAACAAAAGTGTCCTTACCATTTCTACTTTTTACATACTATATGTTACGGTTAATGCTCTGACTTTTTATTATTGTGCTTTTAGTACACAACTCTGAGCAACGCAACGAATGCAAAACATGGAACACGATCTGTTTACCTTACTTGAATTTGAAAAACTGATGATTTCCCACGTTATGATGTTAAGATGTTGTATTTTTTTTTTTTTTTTTTTTTTGCACATAAAATCAAACAGTTGAGATGATCATGTATTATCGAATACATTCCCGTACCAAAGTTATCTCCCCGTCACTTGTTTTTCTTTCATAACTACTGTTTTGAAACTGTAAAATTAACTGTGACATGTTATTGTTTTAAAATTTACACTTGTTTTCATTTCATTACTAGTCCTTTGCAACCTTTAAAAATAGCTGTGACATATTATTTTTTTAGAATCTTAAACATGTTAAACTGTGAATAATATCTAACATATTTTCAATTTCTTAAAATAATTATCAAAACAAACCTGTTATTTGAAAGGTTTTAAACCCTAGTTTGTTGATATATATTATATTTACAAATAACAAAGATAGGTATTTGTGCACAATTTAACAAAAGAACCAATCAAAGAAAACATAAATGCTCTGGAGCAAACAGAAACATCGTACAGATGTTTTTAAAATTGAAATTATGACATGCTCAACTCCTGTCAAGATCAATTACAGACACAACGTACTGAAAAATGTCAGGACTTTGGGGCAGCTAAATAATGCGTACACTGAATTTGTAAATTAAAAATGTCATAAAGTGTTTGAAAAAAAAACGAGACAACCAATGAAACAACCACTATATATAAATAGTGAGTTAAAGCCAGCAGTATATAATAAAAGAACACAATTCAAGAAGCAAATAAAGTACAAGAAGAAGGGAGAAGTACGGGAATTGGCAAAATCTAGTGGGAAACAATAAATTATTCTATGAAGACAATCGGTTTAGACGGTTTTAAAACTTTTCAACAACTATAACATTTAACATTGGAAAATAACACAGTGTGTAGCGGGAGGTTTGGCCAGTCATAAAACCAAGTTCAACCCACCATTTGTTCTTAAAATGTCCTCTACCAAGTCAGGAATATGGTTGTTGTTATCGTATAGTCTGTTTCTATGTATGTTTGCGTTTGTCTTTGTTGTAGGTCAGTGTTTCTTTTGTTCCGTTGTTTTCCTCTTTAGTTGATTGTTTCCCTCGGTGTTGGTTTTTGACCCGGATTTGTTTTCGTTTAATCGATTTATGACTAATGAACAGCGGTATACTACTGTTGCCTTTATTTATTGATTACATTCTAGATATTCAGAACACCAATTGATACTTTCCATTTAACTGTGGCAAAGATAATTGTAACTGATGCTAATGTTTTGCTACTAAAAGATCCTACCTAACTGACACACATTTTGATAAACAGAAAAAAACCATCAGATACGGTTGCAAAAATTTGGACAACGAATAACACAAAACAAAAAAAAAACTTGTGTAATGGAAGTAACATCTTGTATTACTGGAATTGTGCCACAACTTACTGCATGTTTCTGGAAAAACATATTTTTATTCTTTTACCATTTAGAAAGTGGTCATGGATATCTATTACTAGACAAAACAAGTTTGAAGATGCAGTTTTGTGGGAAATTTCACAGGAGCACCGCGAACCGAATACAATTGTGCTGGATTTTTATCATTCGAATGTATCTATATTTGGTATTTGTCAAATAAGGAACAACAAATTTAAAAAGAATTCTTTACAGTTCAATTAATATTTATAAGGTTGTCTTCCATGGTACTCTTTATCAATGATAAATGTTAATTTGTTTCCAAATATGACTTCTTATAATTTTGCAAACGACAATATATCAATATAGTATTCTCGGTAACAGACCTTGCTTGATTATAAAAAAAATGAAGAACAGCGCACGAATTACGACTTTTGCCTCGCTCAATCCTGTGAAAAAAGAAGATTGATGTTACAAAACATAAAATACACGAACAAAATTATTTATGATATCAAATAATACTGTTATCATAGTTATATAGTAAAACCATTACCAGCGATAGTCAAATATACTGCCATCTGTATCAAGTCATTCACAACAAATTCGTCAAAACAATGTTGCAACTCAGCATTTTTTAATGAAAGGCAAAGGATTGGCAAGAAGCAATATTTTATAAAATGTTTAAACCTGATTTCTCGAGTTTGAATGTGATAAATACATTCAATTATCGCACACAGATTTCAAATAAATGCAATAAGTTGACCGAATTTCTGTAAATGTCAATTTCTTAAATATTGTGATAACAATATTGCAATTGCAATATAATGTGTAGATGGAAAATTATCAAATGTTTATCACACAAGGTTCAAACTGTCAGCTCAGTATTACAAGTATTGCTGTATATATAAGAATTTATAGAAAAACGAGGACAGGAACGAGATAATGTAACGTTATTTTTTAAAAGGTTTCAAAATGTTAGTTCCTACTTAAAGATTTGCTGCTAATATACGACTATGTATATTGAATAGCAAATTGTTGAAAAAAATACATGTTTTGCATTTTTAATGTGCATTTGTAATTATGAAATTAATAAAACATATATATCTTTATCCCATAGACATAATATTTCGAATAGACAGTAAAGGTATGACTTCAATGATATAGCTCGTTTGTGAATTCCCTGTTTATTTAATTTTGTAACTGATCTTTTTTTGAGGTTGCAGCTCTCACATGCTAATTTGTAATGTTATATTCAAATCTGTTCAAATGATCTGAGGCACACATTTCATTTTTTTTGTCTGCAATAGTTTACGGGCGTAGCTGATGAAATTATTTCAGACACTTGTTTGTACGCACCGAAATCACATTATTTAAATTCAAATAGTGATATAAAAAACTGAGCAACTGATACGAAGTGCTGGCTACTAATCTTTTTTTTCAATTAGCATTAAAATGAATTGACTGATGTGGAATAATAATTATATCTGATTTACGGTTACTATAAGTTCCCATCTTTCTTAAAAAAAAAATATCAACAACATTGTTAGTTTGTATTGCTGTGATTTTATTTTAATACTACTACTTGAGAAATTATCAGTTTACAAAAGATAACTTGCAGTGAATCTGTGTTTTTCTAATAAAATTCTCTTCAGCAGAATTATTCATGAACTTTATTTATCAAAATCGGAGGTGTGGTAAGAGATATTATTTGGCTCCTGAAATAGCAAAAATTGTTAATTAATTCAAGCCTATAACACTTATGTAAAACTTATATATAAAAGAACCTGTTAATATAACATGGACACTTTAGTACAATAAGGTCACAGGTAATGTTCCTATGGCGTCATAAACATGTGAACATCTACTTATTTGACTTACAATGACAATTTAAAGCGTAAGATTTTGTCACAATATATGCACAACAGCTTTACCTCCCCCCTCTTTTCCACCCACCCCCAAAATAAAAAATGTGTTACGCACATCTCATCTTTGTAATATATATTTTGAAGCAAATAATCTTGTTTTATGCGGCTGTTGCTTTTTTTTAAATAATCATTGATATGATATAAAAATTAGTCTTTTTAGTAGATTATATTGTTTTGCATTAAATGTTAAAAGTTTAAAGCCATAATGTCAATATGTAAAACAACTTTTAAAAATATTAATATTGATGTCAAATAGACTAATGTTTTATGGAAATTTTAAGGATGTTATTTGGCAGATTTATAATACTTTGTGAATTGATTGGAACACAAGTGACCTTAACATTTCTTCAATGTTACATACTTTATGTTTATTGCTTTCAAACAGTTATACATTGGCTTTTTATAATTGTTTAAAAAACTATGAACAAAGAAACGAATGCCAAACATCTGTTTTCCCTATTTGTTTGCCAAAAAACCTGATAATATCCAACTTGATGATGATTTTTTTAATTTCTGTTGTTGGCAAAATATCGACAAGTTTTTGTTTTGCACATGAAATTAAACAGTGTGTATAGTCATGTGTTATCTAATAGTTTTTCGTACCAAAGTCATCTCCCCGTACACTTGTTTTTCTTTTATAACTAGTCTTTTGCAACCGTGAGAAATTAACTGTGACATGCTATCTTTACAAAAATGTAAACTATATATATATTGATATATATTGATTGATTGGTTGTTGGTTGCTTAACGTCCAGTGGCAAATATTTTATGCATATTCAGGACGAGAACAAATTAACAATAAATTCAATAAGTAGGTTCTGTAAGAGGGGCGTCCGGGATTAAGGTCGGAGAAATTTAGACTGCCACGGGAAATGAGTGTATATTGGATAAGGACAGAAATTTAGCCTTGCAACAGGCCACCTACGGACCCCTCAAAGAGTTGTTGCAAGGGTTCTTAACATGCAAAGAACGTGGCACTCTCTTTACACGAGGCATCGGATTTAACGTCCCCATTCTGACCGGTCGTTGCTGCAAAATTGGTACATCCCGCACAGCCAAACGGACGCCCCACTTTAGCAAGGGTTTTACTGCCGGTCGGAGGAAAACCAATGGTGACCATACTTCTATTTCCAAGTCACCCTTGGGGGTTGAATGATATATATGATGTTTTTAGATTCTCAAAAAAATTTATAAAAACAAACCGGTTATTTAAAAAGTTTTACACCCTAGATTTTTTATGTTATATTTACAAAAATGGTTATTAGTGATTGTCAAGATTAAAAAATCAGAACCAATCAAAGATAACATGCATGCTCAAAAGCAGACAAAAACATTATACAGAATGTTTAGAATTTAAATGATGACAGGTTGTTCAATAACTGATACCGAGAACTAGAAAATGACTATATCTTCGGAGCAGCTAAATAACGCATACACTGAATATGATAATGCATTCGCAAATATATAGTCTTCTAGCAGGTCGATAATTTTACGACTTTCACGCATGAATCCATAGTGAAATACAGTCAAGCCACGGTCATCTCTGGATTTTAAATCTACTCCGTTGTCGAGTAAAAGTTTAACAATCTCTCCATTAGACGCCAAACAAGCTTCCATTAGAGGTGTCAGTCCCGATGAAAATTTGAAACTCACGGAAACTCTACCATCAATGAACAATTTTAATAATTTTGTTTTGTTTGATAACAATGCTTCATACAATTTCAGTCGGACTTCACTTGCTCCGTCTCTTAACGGCTTTTTCATGATAATAAAGATATTCACAGTGCTGTCGGCAGAATGTAAAATATGATCAGATAATTGAGTTATAAGTATACCAAGAGATTTAGGTGTTAATTTAGGTTGTTAAAACATCTTTCATTGAATGATTTAAAGATAATTTAGCCAATCGTTTTTATAAAGAATGAATACAATGTTTGAAAAGGGTGTTCCATAATCCAATGAAATATCAAAAGATGCATTGAACTTCGTAGGCTTTGATGTTAATTATCGGTTTAAATAAAAATATCAGCGATTCTTCAAACAGAAATATGCTTAAGATGTAAAATAGAGAGAATAATCTCTCAAATCACTATTGCCTGATACCAATTTCAGTTAAAATTAAGTCATTGCATCTCTATACAACCTAAATAAAAACACAACAGATAAACACGATTGACATATTAAGAGTAATTCCTACATTTATTTAGCGTTTTTAGGAATGGAGATATTTAAACAGAGCTTTATTTTAACACAATATAATAAATAATGTTGTTAGAAATTGTTGATACTAACACATTGTTATATAGAAACTTTAAATAAACAAGTTTGAACTTAATCCTTTTCAGGCTTCTAAACTTGTGCTTAAACTATATTCAGCTGCACAGCCGCATGTACATATAATTGCCTGATGTGCATCGCAATTAGACGGGAGATGGTCTTAAAATAGTTCGTTAAAACGGTCAATAAGTTGCAATAACGCTGCAAAATTCAAGCAAATGTCAAATATATAACTGCTCCAAAATGTTAGTCTTATATGATATATAAATGTTAAAACGAAAATAGCAAATGTAAATGAAATATTACTAAACAAATAAATTAGCAGCCTGGAAAAATTAGCAGAACAAAACGAAAAACACTATCTGCAACGTGAACCTACATGTAACTTTCTCTTTATTTTGTCTTTTATTGGTTACTTTCTCATCGACTCCCTGTTTTTACAATGAAGCCATTAAGCTTCAAAGAGTTCTCAATTGATAAATTGTTTCAAAGGACTTGCATTTGGAAAACAGATTGATAAAGTAATAAATCTATAGTAAATATCTGCTCCTAGTATTTAATCTATACGTAATGTTTCCTTAAAAGGAGTGGTTAATGTATTAGGTATCTGTAAATTAACAAAAAGATATGAACTGTGTATTTTACTCATCCTTTAAAAACAAAGATAAACATAATCCTTTGTTATATAAACAAAACTTGTTCAAAACCACTTGCTCTTAGAATGACATTTGAATTAATTTGCATAGTATACTTTATATATGTCCTCTGAGTTTAGGAACATGAACATCGTATACGTCAACTTATGATGGTGAATGTAAATAACTTTTGTTTAACTGTCTTGTCCATTATTCGTTATATTCTCTTGACGTGGCTAATTATTCATACATCCGGCCATTGTGTTATAGTGCTATGGTTGTTTTTTGTATTCCTGTCTATAAGTTTTGCATATGAGCTTTCACATTGTCTATAGAGTGTTTATATGTCATTTTGATTTTTGTTAAGACGTAGCTGTTTCTTTTTATAGTGAATAAGACTATAGCACTATGCTGATTGTTGTACCCCAACTTTTGACATTTTTATCTATTTTATATATATATATCAATGTAATGAAATTCTATGCGGCTGTAATACCATGGAAAGGTTTAGCTAACTATAAAACCAGATTGAATCCACCATTTTCTATATCAGGAATGCCTGTACCAAGTCAGGAATATGCCATTTGTTTTTCAATCCCTTTAATGTGTTTGAACTTTTGAATTTGCCATTTGAGAAGGAAATTTCCGTTCTGAATTTTCGAATTTGGTATTTTTGTTATTGCACTTTTTAATACATTTCAGTTGGTAATCTTTTTTACCGTCATTGAGCAGTATTTGAGTGAGGACCCCTGCGTTGTTAATGAAGTCCGTAAAATGTGAACATGAACGGGTGTAGCATCTCAATCGAGATGCAAAACCGACATATGATGGTGCAGATGGTACGTTGCAGTTGCGAAATAAGAAATTGACAGTAGTCAAAAATTAAATCGTCATGTTTGACATTGAGGAATGGATAGAAAATTTGCAAACAAAATTGACCTTTATATATGGATTTGAAAATACTTTGTAGGTGATTGTCGCGAATTTGCTCCTAAATTATTTATAAATCCTTAGTTATCAATTTTTTGAGTTTGAGTGTTCTTGATGCAACTGCAAAAAAGCGCTTGTGACTGACCATATTGATAAAATGTTGTTCTTTTTTGATTTTGCAAGTAGGCAGACCGATGTAAAAATTAAATTATGAAAGGAAACGGAATCTTGGAGTATCGCCACAACATGGAATTAAACTATGCATTCGGATCCATTCAATAATATTTGATTTTGAGATAAACATATTGTGAAGAAATAATTATTGCTTCCAGACGCCATTGAAGCAGCCAACCTAATACAAAAAGATAAACAAGCCGACTAGTTGAGGAGTGAAGTGTGTTCCAATTTGAATGCTATCTGGCTGTTCGTCAAGCAAGAAGAGAAGGATTAAGACAAGAATTTCAATTATAGTTATTCGCCCAGAAATGAGTAAAACGACTATAAAAAACGATACATAATGATGATGAAAGTATAAGACTGCAAAAATATTGTTCGAATAAGCTAACAGCTATATATTCAGTTAACATATAGTTCTGAATTTTATTAAATATCCGTATATGTTTTATTTCAATTATCATTGTATAAGATTTGCTTAGAAATTTCATAGGTAATAAGAGTTACTCAGTTATTTGAACAATCAATTTATGAACTGCAACTTTATCATTGACCTTTAATGATTTTTTACTATTATTTGCAATTTGTTTTTGATAAAGTTTTTGTCTATATTAATCAACAAATTTTCTTTTTTTAGATATGGTCTTAAATATGAATATTTGCATACCATGTTGAAATATAGATTGCATTCCTCATAATTACACATTTGATACATGTGGTGCAGAGTCTGTTTCTCTTCCTGAGCACCTGTTTTTTTGGTATAGTTCTTTTTGCTCAATGTTTGGTGTTTTATGTAGCATTTTTTAGACTGTAGTTTGTCTTGTGTTTCATTTTTGCCATGATTTTGAAGGTCTTTCTTTGACTAATGAATTTGATTCGGTCTTTAGTATCATGTGGCCTTGTTTTAAAAGACTGTTGATGCAATATTATAACGTAAATTGTGTGGGTCATATTTCATACGGTTAAATGAATGAGCAAATAAACTATTTGATATCTAATTTTCAACAACAGATTGCTCCTATTTCATGAATTGATTTTTCTTTTAAATCTACTATTTCCCCTCAATTTAAATCACATCTATACCATTCATATAAGACGACAGTAGTTTATCGACGTGTTAATTTTGTGAAGAGCTAAGGAAGCGACAATTCATAAAACCGAATAAAACTTTAGGAAATCATTATGTATTTAAGAATATGATTACTTTACGTTTACTTAAGTGGAAAAACACACCGCATAGGCTTTTTCATTACAAATTATGTTTAAATAGATTACTAACGAATATCAACATAAACCAAATCTAATGAAGCTCATTTGTTGAATATAGTAATCATGATATTTAAATACCATCAGATGTCAGTTTTCTCTAAAATATTAATGAACTATAACGATATTTTGTTGTTGTTATACACTAATGCGTTGGTGTCCGTTTAATTATAAGTTGTATGAAAGGTAGAATTTCCAGGTAAATTGAGTAATAAAATGTAATACATTGGTTGCAATGAATAACCATGATTTTCCATAAAGAAATAACCGATAATTTCACATGTCAATGTCAAAAAAAACTTGGTCATTTCTCTACTCTGACGTCATCGACAATATATGCTGTCAAGACGTTGTCGAAAACGTCGAATCAAGCTAATTTTGAATGCGTTGAAAAATATATAGTTCCTTATATTTTACTACTTTAATTCCATTTAAAAGCCCATTGTCAATGTAATACAAGATTAACAAATCAAAGAATTCAAATATTGAAATATTTTCAACTCGTGACCGATCAACCCTGATATTTCACTAACACGCTACGCGCATTTTCGATTACTGTGTTGTTCAGTCACTCGTTGACTGTTTTTCTATATTTGAATTCTTCGGTTAGTTATTCTATTAATCTCATTTTTTATTTAAAAAGTAAAATGAAGGTTAAAGGTTAAACAGCTCAATCAACCTTAAAGACTCAGCTTACTTAAACCTTTCAAATAAATTAAAGATATATATTTTTAATTGACATTGTTATTATGATCGAATATCAGGAATATAAATAGGATAACACACGCGAACACATGAAATCGTTCGCTTTCTTTCATGCCTGCCGTATTTTTATCGGGTTTTCGTCCTTGATAATTTTGTAATGTTTGATAGTTTCAATTCTAAGAGGACACAGATTGATGGTCTTTTGAACTAAGAAAATGACATATTTACTTTTGTCGACACTTGTAAAAACAAATGCAATAATGTTCACTGCTTGCTTGCCTGCGTTGTGCAATCAGAATATTTTTCCGATTACAAGGCCTGTTGATAAAATAGTTGTATTGTTATATTTTTTGTTTGAGAATCTATAAGGAATCTTCCAGAATTAAACATGACACACCGTTATTTTGAAGGTAAGTGCATTGGACATCAAATGATCTGTTGCTACATGTATCTAGTCATTATATATAATATACATTCTAAGATTTTATGTCGGGGCCTTTTATAGCCGACCATACAGTATGGGTTTTTCTCATTGTTGAAGGCCGTACGATTGCCTTTAATTGCTGACATCCACTTCATTTGAACTTTGGTGGTTAGTTGTCTCATTTGCAATCATATCACATCTCCTTATTTTTGAAAAGGCATGAACTTGTAATTCAGTGGTTGTGGTTTCTTGTTGTATATCATATTTCTTTTTATTGGTGGTTTTGTACATAAGTCAGGCCGTTAGTTTTCTCGTTTGAATGGTTTTACATTTGTCATTGTGGGGCCTTTTATAGCTTACTATGCGTTACGGATTTGGTCATGGTTGAAAGCCGTATGGTGACCTATTCTTACTTTCACAAGATCCATTACTTACCAGTTTGTTTATTTACTTTTTATAATGACACCAAAGACTCCATACGTAGTATGATAACGGAAATTGGTAATAGTAGAAGTACGATAAATAGGTATCTTATTTTGGATAATAAAACAAGACGGTTTGACCCTACTGCAATATAATTACATTACATGTATGTTTCACTATAATCTGCAATTGTGATTGGCTGACAATAATCGTGAGGCACTCCGTTATCGGCAGGCATGGGGTAATGCAAATTTGTAATTGTAATGCATGGTAATGCATTACATTTTTCCAAGTAATTGCATGTAATGTGTAATGCAGCAATTTGTGCATTACATGTAATTGTAATATAATGCATTACTTTAGCAAAAAGTTGTGTAATTTCATGCATTACATGGCATTACATGTCATTACTTTTTTCACATACTTCATCTTTAACATATTGTTGGAGTTTTAGCTAAACCAAATTTAAGATTTCTTGATTAACTAAGAATATATAAATCATTAGAATATATTCTTTGTTTTATCTTATTTCATACATTTTCTGCATAAAAAGATTGATATATGAAAAGCATAGCTGTATTGTTGTCATAAGATCAAAGAGTATCTTTGTTTTGCTTAAATAAAAGATAATTAAACTTTGTTATAAAACACTAACTAGTTTGTTTAACAATCAATATTTTCCTCATTTAGACAATTGTTCATTAATTAGGTCTTTCCACTTTTCTGTGGAAAGACCTATTGTATTTGTTCTGATTATTATTTTTTTTTTTTTTTCTTCTTCCGCCACTTTTTTTTCTTGCGGGGTATTGTGGTTTTACAAGATGTCGCTTAGATTTTTTGCATATGATATCGAACAGTTATTGCGCTTTTGAAATTGACCCTGCCTAACCGAATACTTTTCTTTGTAGGAGTTATCTCCCCGAACACTGTTTTCCTTGTGACTGCATCTCCTCCGTAACCGTATAAGAAATCGACAAATTTATTTTATAAAATTGCTCCTTATATCCTTCGCATGATTTGTTCAATTTTGACCGAAACCATACGAACACTCCATATGAGAGTTATTTCCCCTTATGCATTTGATGTAAGTGATATGCATTTCTATCTTGTAAACCATAAGTGATAGAGACCTAGGATCTTTTGATTTGAGGTCCTTGGTCCAAAAAAAAAGAAAATAAGGTGAAGGTCAGAGGTCAAGGTCATATTTTAAATTTTGATTTTGGCTTATTTTCAAATCTTTTTAAAAACTGTATAAGATATCGACAACATATTTTTACTAAATTGTAAGTTGCGACATGTCGTAACACATAAATTTTGGTTGAAAGGGTACACTAACATTAAATTGGAGTTTTCTCCCTTCTTATATTAAAAATTAGGCATATAGTGATATAACTCATTAACCATATATAGTTAAGACCTATGGTCTTTTGATTTGAAGCCCTTGGTTTATGACCTTGAAATTGAGCTCAAGGTCATAGGTAAATTTGACGTTCTAGATATTGACCTTTGATTTTACCTCATATGTATACATGATAAATCCATGGGACTTTTTGCATTACGTTGCAAGCCACTTGACCATGGAAAAGCCAACCGGAAGTGACCATGTGTAAACCGGAAGTAGCTTTTTTTTTGTACTTATTTAATGTAAAAGTATATTAAACCATATATTTTTGGAATCAGTATCAAGTAAACTATAAAAAAAAACCGGAAGTGACATTTTTCAAACCGGAAGTAACAATTTATCTCCCTTATTTAGAAAAAAATGTATAGAAACCATATATTTTTGGAATCAGTGTACAATAAGCTATCATTTGACGCTGGATATGATATTTTAAACCGAATTTTAATAATTCTATATCAAAATAGATCTTTATGGGTGGAAAGACCTTCAATTGTTCTCTGAACAATTGGTTTTTAATTAAGGTCTATGTTTATTTTATAATAAGGGAAGTAATTCACAGTAATTAAATATTTCGTTTAAAATTAAAAATAAAACAACAAAAAATATATTTATAAAAGTAAAGTCAACATTAAGTTAAAATAATTAAAAATTGTAAAAATCAAATTAGATAGACTTTTTACATGTATACTTATATTCAATTCATGGAACAGTTACTGCATATGCTAGAATCTTTTGTGACTTCTAGTTGTTTTTCAAAATGTTTAATTTTTCTATTCACTAATAAAATTTTCAAATGTAATGTGTAATTCAAGGCATTACTTTGCAAAAGTAATTGTAATATAATGCATTACTTTGATAAATGCATGTAATTGTAATTGTAATATAATGCATGGTTTGGTCAAAGTAATTGTAATATAATGCATTACATTGCAATGTAATTCGCCCCATGCCTGGTTATCGGTGAGTGACTTTTTTTCAAAAAGACGCTTAGTTAACGACTTTAATCCACCCACTTAACATACGGCTGTATTATATATCATTGAAAAGCTTATTATCCGTACTTTCTGTTTTGTCCGGTCGTCAATAATTCGTACGGTACAATTTTTGTGACATCAATGTCAATAGTCAAGAATGAACATTCCTAGATTTTGCAAAAATGAAATAAAATGGTGTTTGCTGGATCTCGTATGATTTTTGTTTTCTAAAAATCATATGAAAATAACTGAGCAGAATAACTGAATTCTCAATCAAGTGCAAACTGAAATGTTAATTGCACAATAGTTACAGAAAATTACAATTTTTAAAAATCCTGCAAAAATGATAAAATTGCGCTGAAAGGAAAAATATGTCTTTATTTATCAATATTTATATGTCAAAATTAAAATAAATTTATCGGTTATACATGTAGGTGATGGAAATTTTTTTCGTCATTTAAAACTGCAATAATTTTGATATTTTATTGGTCAGGAATCAGCCTTCGTATGAAGCTTTTGCAGTTGCCCTTAAAACCACTATCTGCATAAGTTGATCATTTTGCTTTTCATTGTTACGATAACAGATCCATTGTTTTTACTATCAAGAGAAAATAATTTACCAAAGCTAAAAAGAGAGGTAATAAAGGTGAGTTAGGAATATACAACGTTTTTATAATAGAAATATGTTTTTACGAAGTTGAAAGTGGTAGACATTTTACTGTGCTTATTTAGTAGGCTTTCGGGTATCACAATAGCAATGGTTCAAACAGTTTACCAAATTGCAGTTTGAAGTCTTCATGTTTTTCTTCCTGGCCAACTTCAATCATCAATGGTTTAAGGTAGTGTTCGTACATTTAGTGTTTGGAGAACTGTGGTTTGTCTGTCCTACGTTTGTCCATAGTGTAATATGTGTGTTTAACGGAAATGTAGTATTCATCTTGTCCCTTCGCCCATTTGTTCCATTCATATGTTCATCTATTAGTCTTAAAACTTTGTAATGAGCAATTCTCCTCTTACATTGCTTGTTAAATTTTAGTGAAGTTCAAAGTTTTAAAGTGCACATTTGGATATTGTACATGAAGGGATTTTATTCATGATCAATACAATCAAATAGAGTGAAATAGCAAGCAATTCAAATTCACCATTACAGTCCTGGTTGTATGTTATCGCATTTTTAACGCTTCTTTATCTCATATTTAAACATACTTTTTTGTATGTTTTAACGTCAAATAATATAAGACACTATGTCTTATTGCAGTCATTAGATCTTCGCACCTTAAGAAAACCAAACAAACAGATTATATCATGCAAAGCATTGGAAAGTGAGAAAAAAAAGATTTTACCTATTCTTGTAACTTATTGATTGGATAAAGTTTATGTGGTTTTCTTCCTGTTTTAGTTTTGGAAAAGACAATACTTTTAATCTACTAATTTTAGTAACCAGTTTTACGTGACTTTTGTGATTCGAAAATGAACGCAATAGAATTTACTTCGTTAATTTTTAGTATTAAAAAATGTGTGAAAATCGCAAAAAAAAAAATGCTGCCAGGTCAACAATATTTGAGCTTAACGCAGCATTGTAAGTGCTATAATTTGTTAGAGGTTGCCTGCTTTTACAAACCATTCTTGGTGATTATTGATTGAATTGTTTTTGTGACACATATCAAGTATTTATTTTTCTTTATAGCTTTTTATTCTACGTTTTTAACAAAATTTAACTATTTAGGAAGTCTATTTACAACAATAATTATTGCGAATTGTTAGAATTTTCAAATCAAAAGAAATAGATTGTAAGTTAATGTAAATAAAGTCCTCATAGATACCAGGCTGACTTAAAATGTTGTAACTGAGACGCGCGTTTCTTTTCAACAAGGTTCATTAGTGACACTCGAATCGAAACAGTTTAAAAGGCCAAAAAAAGCACGACGTTGAAGAGCATTGAGTACCTAACCTTTTGAAAGATTTTGTCAAATACAGCTACGGTTATCTACTCCTGAGGGTTGAAACTCCGTAGTATTTGTAAAAATGCAGTTTAATTTATAATTATAACCATATCAGTCATAATTCATGTCAGGGCAGAAATGCTGACTACTGTTTTTCTACAAAGGACACGTTAGTGCAGATGAAGCAAACCAAGAAATCATTTTTTCTAATGTTTGTAAGAGAAATATTCCATTAATATAGTAAATAACTACGTAATTATCATTTCTTTTTAATTTTTTGTTGGCTAGCTAGATATCTATACAATGTCCTTTATTTCTCTTCATGATAATCATAAAATAACAAACAAATAACAAGAAATAACAGGCTGGCAACTGAATAACATATTCAAATATCAAAGTCAAGCTCCCTAAATGCCTATAAAAACCAAGAATCCTGCTTGTATTATTCCCTTCAAAAATGTTTGCATTTTTTAACTGTGTTTCTTTAACCTTATATCAAATAAATAAAATTCATTTTTACGTAAAACAGCAAAAAAAGCAATCTTTTTGCAGATGGTGTATTTTGAGGTTTCAACTCCTTCAGGCAAAGTTGTCCTTAGATGGATTTGAAATAACCAGGTTCAATCCACCATTTTCTATATAAGAAAATGCCTGTACCAAGTCAGGAATATGACAGTTGTTATCCATTCGTTTGATGTGTTTGAACTTTTGATTTTGCCATTTGATTTGGGACTTTCCTTTTTGAATTTTCCTCGGAGTTCAGTATTTTTGTGATTTAACTTTTGACTATTTTTAAGGTATTTGTTTGTCATATAGCTCGTCAACTGTTTCGTTTCTTATACATTCCGGGCTTTCAAAACATTCGCCTTGGAGAGTTTCTGATGTATATGTTGTTATGATTGGTTGTGCAATTAGCAAGAAGCGTGATTGCAGTAATAAGCCAAAAACTTCATTAGCACTAAATGAAAATGTTATTTGGTGTTTGTTGATAACCATTTAAATCACAGATAAATATTTTCGTGTTCACTCATTTCTGTCATTTTCAATGAAATTTCTTGAAAAAGGCGCTATCAATTAGAAATACGTCATCAATATTTCAAAGTGCGTTTGATAATTGACAGTCTGTTCTTTCCATACAGAATTTTATTTTTTAAAAAAAGAATATGCAAAAATGCTGACATCTTGTAAAATAAGAAATTGTCCGTCGTTGACCTTTTATTGCAATTTGACAAAAATTGCATCGTATGAATATGTGACGACCGAACACAAAAGATATTACAGATGATATGCTTTCGAATGGTATATGATTTAGTCGTATGTTAGGTGGGTGCATTAAATAGGAAATTGTGTAGTTAATGTTACTTGACTATTATCAAATTTTATTTCCTTATAAAATACATTAGCTGTGACTGCACGTGCTTTGCGTGACAATGTTTAAAAAATGCACTGAAAAATAAATTAAGGGTTTAATTTTATGGTTGTAGTGTATAAAAATATAATTAAATGAATGTAATGCTTCTTTTAATAAATTTTTAGTGCTGTGAAAGCGTTGATCGTTCGCACACAAAATCTGCTTCGGTCAATGCCTTTACAACCCAATAAAATCATAAAAAGAAGCATTCAATTCGTAAATTAGTTTAAGTTTTAACTTCTGAAGAATTATATAATATATGTCAATTAAAACAGAACATTTAATTTATAGTAAGGAGAACAATTTCATGGTAGTGGTGTATAAATATATAATTAAATGAATTGAATGCTTCTTTTAATAAATTTAAGTGTTGTGAAAGCAGTTTTTGTGCGCACACAGAATATGCTTCGGTCAATGCCTTTACAACCTAATACAGTTATACAAAAGAAGTATTCAATTCGTAAATTAGTTTAAGTTGAAACTCCTGAAGAATTATATAATATATGTCAATTAAAACAGAACGTTTGATGTATGGTGAAGAGAACAATTATTACACGTTGCTTTATGTACACAGAAATATTTAAAGGATCCGTCTTTTCAGCGAGTCTGAAAATATTACAATGAGGATGTATAATAAAGTTTATCATATCGTCTGGTCTTGAGTATTTCTTTGTGAGCATTCTGACATTGATCAAACACATTTATTATATATATTTCCGTTTATTTCAGATGAATGAAATGTATAATTAATTTTTCACAATAATGTCGAATAAATGTATTGAGCCTTTTGTTTTGCTTTCTGATTGACATCGGTAACTTTCGGAGCTGCAATGTTTGAAAAACATCGAGAATCCAACAGGGAAAAAAAGCCCAAAAAACATTAAATACAAACAACAGTGCAGAAATGTTACATTGAAAACTGAAGATGGGGAACACTAACACAACACTATTTCCTACTTTTGATATGACTTTTGATTAATTTTGATATCAGAAAGATATGGATTATATATTATATATCAGTAACCTGGAACTATTTGTATCATATTGTACTTATATTCTCTAGCGTAAAATCCTAGAGAACTACTTCGAAATTAAATGTCTTTAATTTATACTTTCAATATTGCTTTGTGTCAGGCTGCTTTAGTTATTGTCATACACTATAGAGTTATGATATCAATGACCGATATGACGTGTCTGTGTTTTAACTCATAAAGGATTATTTTTGCGGTCTTCGATTTCTAATTTTTGAAATATTTCAGGCTATGTGAGATCATTTAATAACAAATAATAACTATTCCTGACAAATTTAATTACTTATATGAAAGTATTTCAATTCTGAACTGAATTTATCAGAATTTCATCATATGACACTTCGTCCATAAAGTAATAAGATGGCTTTGCACTTTTTCTGTTGTTCTAGTATTTGAAATAAATATTGAAGTGTTATTAACATATACTGTAAATGCACTGTTTTGAATTTCTTTGAATTTATGAAATATATTCACAACTCATAAAACTGGTTGAAACCTTTCAGTTCCGGTAGCAAAAACGGTAATGTAATTTCAACTTGAAACTAATACCTACACAAGGAATCGGTTTCACTAAAAAAGCTTACCACTAAGGTTCATCGTTAGTATAGTGAATTCTTCATGACTTACGACCAATCTTAGTTGTAAGTTTTTTTTTAAACCGACCCAAGGAATCTGCTTAACTGTTTGCACTTCTTTTGAAAATTTGTGCATTGACCACTTTTAGAAACTTCATTTTTTTCTTTCGAATATATAAATTTGAAGCTCATAAAACGTTTCTTAATGTCGTTTAATCATAATTTTAGTAGACTTCAGTGAATACTGATATCCTTTCCATTTCCACCATACGATCCCATTGGCTCCAGTGGAGTACTGTCCTCCTAAATATTCTCCATTCAAATTAGCCATATGACATGCATTGTACCACCATGCTCCCTTATACTTTGTTGCACAGTCGCCTGTAGATCTATCGTTATCTCTGTCTGTGGTGGAAAACATCATACCGTTGTGGTTTTGGTCGCCAGGATGCGACAGGCTATCTCCTGCAAAGAAGAAACAATAGATATAAATAACGTGTGAAGGTCTTAATAGTGTATCAAGGTGAAAGAAAAAAAAAGAATATTAGGACATCGTTTCAGTCATTTAATTTTAAAAATCTAAAAGTTTATAAAACTATGAAGCATCAATATACGATTTTTTTTCTATTGGTACTAGTAGTATTTTCTGAAGTTGTCTTTTACTTGTGCTTGAGGATTTTGAAAATTTCGCGAATTTCAGAAGAGTGAAATGACTGCCAAAATGTCCCAATTTTTTTTCAAAAATTATTTTACCCCAAAATGCATTTAATATATAGGTGCTATTAGGAAGTTGGAATCCATTTGAATTTACCTTGGAGTTCGGTATTTTTGTTCTAATTTTTTACCTATATCTCTCCAAAAGTCCTGTTATTTGTATACAATATCATTACTACTAGAAATGCACCACTTTCATATAACGATACATATTAAGCAAAATCACAAGTACACAACACGAATTCGGCGCTTGAAAATCTAATGCACTCTGGGTAATATGTTTAAAAAGCGTACACCAAAGATCTTTGATCGGCTTACAACGTTCAAAACGATTAAAAATCAACCAATGACGTCACGTTGTTTTCATTTTGGGGTACGAATAATGAGATAACCCATAGTCCTTTAGATTTTGAAAAAAGCGAATTCAAATCATACATTACAAATGAATGCTTGTAGTTACCCAAAGCTAGCTCAAAATATTTGACCTGCTAATGTTTTTTAAACAAAAATTAAAAAAATAGAGAGACTGTCATGTTTCCATAATTTCAGTAACTTTAACAATACCATGCTTTCAAACATTACTTTGAACGTTTTGTAATGGTTATTGACAGATTGTTAACAATTTATGAGTGATGACAGTTTAATAAACAGCGAAAGATCCAAAAAGAAACATTTTTGGAGGACAAAGTGTACGTTCAAATATATTGTCCCCCTGTTTTGTGACTTACTGAGTTTCACACGTTTTGGCGATTGCTTGCATCTTATATATTTCAGTTAACTTTATATTCGAATTCAAAACCCATCAGGACTGCTTCATATTTAAGTAATTTGTTTGAAATTGAAAGAGAAGGATGAATTAAAACTAGCATCTGTTTTAATCTTAACGATAGCACTTTTACGATATATAGATTCCCGATTTGCAATTACATAATCTCTCATGTCTTATTGTAGGGCGTTTACTATAACTATGATATTAATTTTTACATCACAAGTTGGATGTTTACATTAAACAAACAGATTTGGATCTTAACACAAAGATTGCTACAACAGGATTACGAGAAAGACGGGATACAATTAACACATTAAGTTTTACAGTACGCTATTAAAATTGTTTAACCGATACAACATGTCTGTATCTCCAATGACGCCAGATGTGTTTTCCAGTCGCAAATCGTACAAAAGCTTAAATAAACAAATAAACCAAACGCCAAGGAAAATTCAAAACGGAACTTTCTTTATCAAATTGCAAAATAAAAAGCTCAAACACCTCAAACAAAAGGAAACAACTGTCATATTCCTGACTTTGTACAGGCATTTCTTTTTGTCGAAAACGGTGGATTAAACCTGGTTTTATAGCCATCTTAACCTCTCACGTGTACACAAGGTACCAAATACGCCCAATAAAAAGATGACCACTCTTTAAAACAGTGATAACAAATTCGATAGTCTAATTGAAAAATGTTGGAGGAGTTCAACGATCTAATCATGTGTGTACAATGCTATTGAGATCAACCAACCCTACCAACATTTCATGTACTTATATTTTCCATTATTACACTCAAGTAGTGATACTAATCTATTCATACTTTCTTTAACGTCATCCAAAACTTAATGAACACGGTTAAGATTTAATTCAAGCGAAGTTTGTAGAAGTTTTCGACAGTGAAAAATAAATGAAAACAACACGAAACAATTCTCATGCGTCCGACGCACTTTTCTTGATTTACCTTAACAGGAACGATCAAAGTCGAATATTTGAAGAAAGCCAAAGATGCATAAGAACCGAAAAAGTTGAAGAGCTATATTACCAAAAAGGACTCATTGGTCACAAAAGAGAGGCGAAGGATACCAAAGAGACATTCAAACTCATGAGTCAAAAAATAAACTGACAACGCCATTCCTTAAAATGAAAAATGATAAATACACAAACAACAGTACACCAAACACAACATAAAAAATCAAAGACTAAGCAACTCCAACCTCACAAAAAACTCGGGGTGAGTTCAGGTGCTTCAGAAAGGTAAGCATATCCTGCTCTACATATGGCACCCATCGTGTTGCTCAAGTTAGTACAAATGTGGTGAGAAGTCTAATTCGGTAGGTCAAAATCGGGAAAAAGGGACGGGATTGCAGTTATGACATTTTAACATATCCGTTGACATCTGTGAAAAGGATATTCCGTAACTGTCAACCAACTTGTGATGGCGTCCGTAAAATTAACGAAGGAAAGATGTTAACTTTACTCCTTGAAATTCTTTGTTCAATAGCTTCCTTGCGAGCAGCGAACCTCAGACGAAATCATGAGAGGAAAAACAAGCCCTGGACTATCGTATCAACTGGGAGATATATACTCCGTATGCAGGCACCGCTTAAATGTTGCTTTATAAAAACGGAAAGTTCACCATTGGGAAACTGAAATCTTTTGTCGTAAAAATTTGTTTTCAATCGACCATTATTATTAATTTTCTAGATGTACGTCAAGATATGAGGCTGACTTAACTGTATCTGTTGTATCCTTTATCTCAAGTTCGATGGGATAGATGCGTTCAACATAGTGATCTAATGTTGAATCCTTTAGTGAGAGAACATCATCTATGTAGCGCAAATATTGATTTATATTATTAAACACACATTAAGAATTGAGATGAAAATCAATACATGTATTTATAATCGAGATAAAAAATGACTTTCACCTTCGGTTCTTATACACCATTGGCTTTCAAATATTCGGTTTTGAGTGTTCCTAATGAAGGTTCATCTAGAAAAAAAGCTTATGACAGCACTGGCTCGATAACTTTGCTGGCAGAAGTTATTATCAGTACCATGGTATGATATGATTTATAACAGACCTTTCTTAATTGTTCGTTTGTAAATTATGAAATAATAAGAAAATACAAGTTAAAATAACATTAGATGGATTTGGCTTTTTTCTCTGTTTGGTCACATAGCTATTCAACTGTTTCAGTTCTTATACATCCTTGATTTTCAAGTATCAGTCTGTAAACATTTGTTGGTGATGCAACTTATAACGTGTTTTTTTCATTTTTGAAATTGCCGACTCCAATGTGAGTGTTTTGTATTATATTGATAAATGTTATTTTGTTCTGTTGAGTTCACCAATTAAAATATAAAGATCATTACATATGTTAATTTTAAGAACAACATATATATTTCCAAAAGTTTCTTATGACGTATCAATTGAAAAAACCACAAAAAACTAATTACAAAACCTCACATAACATTAAAATAACTGATTTACCGATAACTTTACGATAAGATAACCAAAATACAGATTAATACCGGATTCTGTATCGATATTCCGTAATGTTTACGATCCATCCCGATTCCCATAATAGTGCAAAGAAATTGTCATTGTTAAAAAAATAACGTGTTTTCTTTCAATGAAACAGAAGAAGAAATGTAACATAAAAAAGTTACCATACTTTTATTTCTAGTTAAACACACCTCCCATCATAAGTACATGCAGATCCTAAAAATTATCTAAAAAGGCATACTTAGTTTTACATACTTATTCTGATGAAATATATGTAGACGCAGGGTTTCATTATTTTTTCAAACTACTGTCCCACTCTAAGTTGCAATGATAATGTAGCATTAATGCGGACTAGTATTATTTCGGAAAGAATCAGGTGAAAATTCTCATTTATACCTGCATTTCCGCTATATCCATCGACATTCAAAATATAATTTGTTGCAGCATCTCCTATACTGAATTCGCTGTACTCTGCGTATCGTGAATTCCCTTCAAAATCTTCAAGTTGAATGTAAAGCTTGTACTTTGCAGTAGATGTAAGAAGATTCATAAACTTATTTCCTGTTCAAAAGGGAAAAATTAAATATTCAAATTAGATCAAACAGCTGAGCATATTCTAAAAGATTCATATAGATTGTAAATGATGCTGTGATAATGTGTCCATGCATTGTTACACAATGTATGCTTGTGTTTAAGCTATTCAATTTGTAGTCTTTTTTAGCGATGAAAATTATTAGGCAGAAGGGTAGCAGATTAAAATTAATGTCGATGTAATGTGTTATGATACAAATGTAAAGTAATGAAACAAATTTACATGAACAGACAGCGTCTTAAAAGTATCACCTTGATTCAAACGTGCATTTTCCTTTTTAAAGAGTTGTCGGGTCTTGTTGATATCTACTTTTCTACTTTACACTGTTTACGTTGAGTTCATTAAAGTGATTTTGTTTTATTGCTTATCTAGGTTTTTAAAAACAAGACGGAGATTCTCGGCTACTATTTTATCGAAGAGAAATAGTTCTAAGATGAGATGTCGCTGAGATATTTCGTCTACTTGGTCGTTCTTTTTCTTAAGCAATATCTTGTGCTACACGACTGAAAAGATAACATTATCAGCCTAGCTAATAATGGATAATTATCACACAAAAAGATTAATTTCAAAGTTAGGAAAATGGCAATAAAGCTTAATGTTAAGGATGTTCGATACTCTGTTACAAAATCAAGCTTTAATGTTTAACTGTTGAAATTGAAAGTATATGAATAAAGGAACTACAAAAGCAGAAAGCAAAAATAAAAGGTTCGTTTGCTTGTTTGTAATATAAGTCATTAAAAATTTTGCGGGAAGTGATTCTCTAGATTTTTCATACATTTAACATTACCACCTTTTTCCTTTCAAAAACGAAGAAAAAAATACAATGATTTAATAAGGTCTTCAAATATGGCTTTTTAAACTGTATGTTATGAAATTATTAAAAGAAACGTAGGTGTTTGTGGGCAAAATTTTCAATGGCAGTACATAAATAAAACCAGAGGATTCCGAATATCTAACAACAAGTTAAAAACAAGAGGAGCGAACATCTTTAAAAGTTTATTAAATATAACAGTCAAAGTCCTGAAACTCGTGATCGAAACGGATATTTTCTATATCAATCCTGACAATAATGTATAGTTTTGAGGATTTCAATCCAAGCATAATTGCGCGGTGAAACAAGATTGCTCTTATTTAAAGGGTTAAAGACCGTAACTCTGGAACGACAAAGCGAAACCAAATTTAATTGAAAAAAGCTTTCTCCGTCATTTCCAATGTTGTGTTAAAACTACACCAGCAAATTTAAGTTTTCTAACGAAGTGTTGAGGACAAATTTATCGACAGATGGAAGGCAGACGGACAATGACGTACCATAATGCGTCCTTTGTTTCGATTTTTTGAAAATATCATAAAAAAAATAAAAACTACCTAGCCAAAATTCTGATTTCAAATTTCCGAATCCAATCTCGTAATCAGACCATCCTTTGTAAAAATCGATAGTGCCATTTATTCTCCTTTGGAAAACCTATAAGATAACCAAATAATAATTATCAATAATGTTATCTCTAATTGGCAAATGAAGAACAGATCAGTTATATATATATTTTCAATGCGGACACTCTATTAAGTATAGTGTATTCAACTTGAAATCTGAAGTATTAACAAATCAAAGCAGATAACTCGAAAAAAAAAAAAAAAATATCACGAAAGTTTCGGTGCATAGCGAAAAGGCGGATAACTTGAGGAAAAGCAGAAATAATTCACGCAAACTTTAGATGCATAACGAAGTGGTGATTAAAGGTTGATAAATCGAGTAAAAATAAAAAATTTCACACGAAACTTAAGCGAAATGATCATTACAAGACACGATTGACTTCTGCGATGAATCTATGTTTTTGGCATTAACAAGATATGCATAATGCATACTTCTTGTGTTGTTAATGATAAAAAAGGTTAGTGTTTTCCTTATTGAGCTATAAACAGAAGTCTTGATCCTATCGGGAAAACAATAATTAATATTGTCATTTCAATAATAATATTGATAATAAAAAAACACTTATTCGGAGAACAACTGAAAATCTTTATATTCAAAATGCACGTCCGGTTTCAGCTGGAAAAAGAACTTCAGGTTACTGATGGATGCAGTTGAGGACTATGATAGAAAATGGATAAAGCGCGAACCAGACGAACCAGAACTGGACACTTTGTCTGAATGGTACAAAGCTATTTGATCATAAATTCAAAAGCACATTTCAGAAACTACGATGTTCGATGAGCACAAGGGTTTTTAATCCATTCACGAACTCGGAGGTTGTGGATGCTTTATACTTTTTGCATGACAAATATGTGGTTGTTCCAGCAGATAAAGCCTCAACTAATATTGTCTTCGTATGTAAAAACCATTATTGGCAATGTCTCACAAAAGAGCTTGGAATAAACAGCACAACTGGTAATCCTACATATTCTTTAACATCATTTACAAAGGATGAAATTTTACAAAATCACAAATCTGTCCTTCTTTCATTTGGTATTAACATCAAAGAAAACGAAGAAAATCTACCGTCATTATACTGGATACCAAAACTTCACAAAACTCCATACAAAGAACGATACATAGCTGGGTCATCAAGATGTTCGACTAAACATCTTTCTAAAGTGTTGACTATTATTCTTTTTACAGTAAAAGATGGCCTTCAAAAATATTATGATTAGATATATTGAACCAGTGGTCTCAATCAGATGTGGATTCTCAAAAATTCTAAAGATCTACCTCTAAATCTTAGATCACAATCGCTGCAAGACCTTTAGTTTTTCTACGCTTTACGCTACTATTCCCTATGCTCAATTGAAAGATCGACTTCACCATCTCATTAAACAGAGCTTTTTTTTTTTTTATAAAAATGGGAATCGTAGATATAAATTTCTTGTTTTGGGTTATAATAATTCTTATTTTGTAAAGAACCACACTGATTCTATCAGAAAATACAGTGAAGATCATATCATCAAAATACTGGACTTTTTAATCGACAATATATTTGTTGTGTTTGGAGGATTGATATTTCAACAGACAGTCGGTATTCAAATGGGTACTAATTGTGCACCCCTTCTGGCCGACTTTGTACTCGTATTAAGCAGAATTCATTCAGAACCTTCTGAAAGACAAAAAGAAAAAGCAGCTTGCAAAATTCTTTAATTTTAATTTCAGATATATTGATGCTGTCCTATCACTTAATAACCAATATTTCAGTCAGTATTTGCATCTCATATATCCCAATCACTTGAAATTAAGGATACTACTGATACAAGAAGGATTACTTCATACCTTGATCTTTTCCTCAATATCGACACAGATGGACGATTTCACACTAAAATCTATGACAAACGGGATGATTTCAACTTCCCAATTATCAATTTTCCATTTCTCAGCAATAACATACCCTCTGCACAGTCTCAATTGATACGTTATGCTCGTGCATGTTCACACTATACGGACTTCATATACAGGAGTGTGCTCCTTACGCAGAAACTCCTCCTACAGAGTTATGAGGAAGAAAGGTTAAAAATGACACTCCGTAAATTTTATGGATACTATCACGAATTGGTTGATCTATACGATGTGCCTGTGTCTAAACTAACTAATGACATTTTTACCACGTCTTTGATTGTGGTTTAACATTTATGTCGTCTGTCTGCTAAGTACCGACCATGACTATTCCAGAATATGACTGTTTTACCGAGTGTGAATTTGCATTGCTATACGACGTGTCTCGGTATTTTGTACATCCAACATTCATGTGTTAATTTTTGGTGTTTATGTTGTGGTTTCCGTTAGATGATTTGTTATGTCTTATCGTTGGTAGTCCAAATAATTATAAATACGCCTTTCAATACCGTCATTGTCATGATAATTGTTTGGACTGGTATTGTGAAAAACCACATATTTACCGAAACAAAGGTTATTGTTCTCATTTTCCGAGAGAAAACAATGTATTTGATGTCAAATATTTACCACAACCAATTGTATATCAAACATTTTACCATAACGTTACATGTAAAAGCGCGTGATGTTCAGCGCGGTGAACATAACTTTTCTTTAGGTGAATATGGTTTTTTTATTTAAAAATTCATAAAAGAAGAACGTACAAAATAACAATATAGAATAATCCTATGTACTGTCAAAATACCCTTTCGACCTAAATAGCGCAACTAACAATTGAGTAAAAATATTTTGTCAATATCTTATACGGTTTGTTAGGAGAATCGATAAGAGGCAAAATTCTTAAATTAGAAAATGACATTGACTTGTAATCTTCGTCCCCCTTTTTGTAAAAGAAATGTAAAATAAAAGATTCGGCGGGGAAAAAATCAGAACAAATCAAAAGTTCTTTTACCACTAATCTCATAATTAAGTATCCTGTTCTTTTTAGTAATGATAACCATGATAACAGTTAAAAAAAGAATAATAATAATAATAATAATAATAATAATAATAATAATAATAATAATAAAAGTAATAATAATAATAAATAAACAAATAAATAAATAAATAGATAAATAAATGAACGAATCAATAAAAAAATAAATAAACGAATAAATAAATAAACTAATGTGAAAATGAATAAATCAATAGATAAATGATCAATTAAAAAAAGGAAGGAATAGATAAATAAATAAATAAATAAATAAATACATATATACATGAATAAATAAATAAACAAATAACAATGATCAATAAATTAATACTTATAAAAAATAAATAAATCAACCAATCAATCAATTGAATAATTAATTCATTAATATTTAAATAAATAATTGAATACGGGAAATCGGAATATTTATACGTTATGGTCTAGTTAAATTCATATATCATTCTTCTCGCATCATAAACAATGATTCAAAATAAGTTAAAATTTTTGTTACAATATCATCCTGCTGTACCCATGTCACAGTAAACTTCAAGCATTGTATCAATAACTCATCATGCCTAGATGCCTTGATTACAATTTTGTACATCAGACGCGTGTTTCGTCTACAAAAGACTCATCTTCGACGCTCGAATAAAAAAGATAAAAAGACCAAATAAAGTACGAAGTTGAAGAGAATACCATATTTGTTATGTGTACCTACAACAATAGTAAGTTACATCTTCACTTAACTTACCGTCCATCCAAATCCTGCTGTTTCCATGTCACAGTAAACATCGAATTTTGTATCTTTTGGATAAATTGTGTATACTCCTGATACACTTTCCTGTGGAAAGTCGCTACAGTCACGTGGAACAAATCCTGTAAAACATATTTATTTTTTTGCTGATTTTCAGAATGATTTATATTTTTGTAAAACAAGAAAAAATAAGACATACTGCTGAGTTGTTCTTGTCATGCGATTTTAATAGATAACGTTATATTTGTGCTTTTGAAAATTAACCAGCTTTCGGTACTTGCCAATAAACTTATTACAACGAATGAATAACATCAAATTGAGAACAGAAACGGGGAATGTTTCAAAGAGACAAAAACCCGACCAAAGAGCAAAAAACAGCCCAAGACCACCAATGGGTCTTCAGCACAGTGAGAAAATACTGCAACCGGAGGGGGCGTCAGCTGGCACCTTAACAGTAATTTATACTAGTTCCACGAAAATGAACTCAAAAACATACAAATGAACTAAAATTAAAAAAAAAAAACTTACAAGACAGTCTATATACTTAATACAATCATTTAGCCAATATCATTAGTTTCACGTTCAGATATGTAAATACTGATCTGTTGCTTATAAACCTATATTTAAAAAGGTATTAATTAGAATGTTGAACTCAAAGGTAAATTTTAGAAAGGTAAAAGTTCATAAAACCTGACAAGATCAAACGATCGACTATATCAACCAACAGAAGAAATGGAAAACAACTCTATTATTCCTGACTTGGTACAGGCATTTTTCTGACGAAACTTGATTTTATAGCTAGCTTAAGATCCCAGTTATATGACATCTGTCTATAGTTCTGTTATACATGCTATATTGACAAAATTGAGTGAGCAATCGGAACAGACATAATTGGCAAACACGATATTAACAAGGATACAACGGCCAAAACTGTGCTTGCATGTAATGTATTCCTATGCTTCATATCCCGATCTCTTTTATCCAATTGACACAAAGTTATTTCCTATTATGATCAAGGACACACGCTGATATACCAGTTTTATAGTTATTTACTTATACATAGACTGACATATATCTTTCCTCTTGCTTGTTCTATGACATGCACTTGGTATTTCTAGTAAATAATTTAGACATATGTTATTTAAGCCTTGTATTCATATTAAAAAGAACACCTGAAATCTGTTTAGTATACTAGAAGTGAAATGCATTTCAACAGCAAACGATTTACTTTCATCCCTTTTTTATTTTATTTTAGCATACATTTTTACTATTTTCAATTAAGCGCTAGCAGCTTACTGTTGTCTGTGCATGAGAACATCTTATTCCATTTCCCCTTCTCATTACATACTATGAAGGGACGTCCTATCATAAAATATCCTGGTTTACATTCAAATTGATTCCCAGCTTTCAGATTTCTATATAATCCAAACGTTTCAATGCAAACAGATCGATCTGTTATCGGGACAGGATCCTTACAATCTGAAAATGAACATAAAAAAGTTGGAGATTGATAGAAAGTTCAAATAATTCTTTTTTAAATTATGACATCAGTATCCAAATATTTCTTTCAAATCAACGCGCATAAAAATCTTTTTATTATAAATCTTCTTTCAGACTGAGATAGTATTGTATCAAAACATGAACTTCCTTTAGAAAAATAAACGAACTAAAACTTTCAAGGGGAATGGAGCATAAAATTCTTGAAAAATAGAAGTGTATGAATTGTTTGGTGTTTTTTTTCACTTACAGACAGATGTACAGATATTTCCACCAGTTCTTAGTTTTGAACATTTTTCTCCGGCAAAACAAGTGTGGTCTGCACATGATCCGGCTAGAGACTTAACAAAGATAAACAAATATACAAATAAATCAATTACGAAGGTAATGATATTTCACATAACAAATTTGATATTTTTCAGGCGAATATCTATACTACTAAAATAACGAGGTCCGATTTGTAAGCCGGCATGACATAAAATCGAAGAAGCAAAGAATTCAACTTTATATATAACGAATATAGAACAATGGTGTTGATTAAAAATTCCACCAGTCCAGGCTCTTTTGTTTTCCTTATAATTAATATTACCATTATTAACAAGTTCCTTGTTGAATCAAATACCGATATCAATAGTATATATCGCTTTCTACAGGTATAAATCGCCGTTCTCTATCGGTCCACACTTACATGACAAATGTGCTATAAACAAATATACACACCGCACCTTCTGAAATCTCATACCACACACCAACAAACGTGTCACATGTAGTTTCCAGTTGTAGAAAGAAAACCAGAACGGGTTCAAAAAGAAAAATTTTGAGAGCAGAGAATACTGTGCACCTTATAATCCTCATGACTTAACCAGATGACAATACGAATACTTAAAATCCAGCCTAAAAAAAAGACGTAGATATCATTATTTATTCACAGACACGCGGGAGTGTTTTAGAATATATGTATTATTCAAGCAATTTTGATAGTTTTCTCTTCTGAATCTAGAATCTTGAATTGGGTAATGGATATATCATACATAAATAATTTGATCCTTTTATATAAATGACAACAAATTGTCATTCGAATAATTTACTTTTTGTTAAATCTTTGCATAATTGAATCAAAAATGATATATAATATCAGATCAAGATACATTTTAAAGAACATGAAACCTTACCTTAGACCAGGATGATCTTTTAGTATAGATACTTCCTGCTTCGATCTGCAGATTTTCCCCAGCAGTAAGATGACCAAGTAAATCGCATAACTTCCGATTCTTTCTATAATTCATAGCTACGCACCATGATGTCAAAAAGCATTCCCTTACACATTCTAACAAACTGAGCTGTTGCAATCGACGAAGTATATTAGATTGCTGACTTCTGTCATGTTGCAGATACCCAATACCATCTATATTGTTGGGAAAGTGGCACTCGATGTCATCTTGGTCACAAAATTCCTCCAATAAACATCTATATTGATTGAACAAAGTTACAAAAATTATGAACGCAAAGCCTTTCATCAAAACTTCCATCACATCTTTTATGACAGACAATTCTTCTATGGCATGGTTTTTCCTGTACTAAGCAAAGTTAGTATGCATGGTCCAAAGCATATAACATTTACAAATAATTGCTTTTAAACGCATGTAAATTATTTACATCATTTTAAAGTTTGTTAATCGTCATGCACAACCACTTGATTATACATAATTGGGAGTAAGAACTCAGTTAAAAGGACAAAATTTAATGGATTTGATCTATTAAGCAAGATATATGTTTTTCTCTTTTCATAAACACAATCAAATATAGGCAACTGGTGGTGTCACTTGAAAAGGAGTATATATTTTTGTATTGGGGGAAGTACTTTTGTTCAAGGAGAGATGATTTTAGGTGCATACGATTTCTATTTGTTGCTTGGACTACGAAACCATCTGTTCAGGAAAAGTCTTAAAAAGCTTATGTTTGTCGCTTTAAAAGTTTTTGTCCAAATAGAAATATGAAAATATATAATGACCTAGTGCATGATAATTTGAACATAATCCTCTAACATGTCCAGCACAAACATGCTTTTATTACTTACTGTACATTATTCCCCATTAGAAAGGCAATGTTTTGAACATAGATAATTGATTACATTGCTTGAAATATATAAATGATGAACAATACAATATTCAATGAAGTTTTATAATTAAAATTGCAACATTTTAAGAACTGAATAATGAATTTTGTTTTCGCAACATAATTTAAATATACAGTTGTGGATATCAAGTTCTTATCTTTTATGATACATATTCATAAAAAAAAAAATTAAACACAGAGTAAAATCAATTAGTACTTTAAGTTATTAAACAACCATATCAATCATGATGCATATACAAATCTCAGTTGTCTTTAATACATGTGTACTTATGTGAATCAGGAATCATTTCAGTTATTGCAACAATATACGGTCATAAATGTGTCCAAAGATGATTAAAATGAATTTGATAGAAAATTGGAATGAAATACAATAAAGATCAGAATTCAAGTTTGAAATGGCGAAACAATAACACTTTCAAGTTTGATTGCGACAAAAACCCCTTCTATTGTTAAACATGTTAAAGAAAAGAATGGTAGCAAATGTCTTAAAGCTTACCATTCCACACACAAATGTAAAACTAAGAGGACCTTCAGTTCATCATAAAAGAACTTTTACTTTATAAAGCCTTTTCAGTTTTAAAATTGACCTTTAACATAGACCATAACCAGTACTAGCATAGTATAGTTAAAGCAGCAAGGTTAACTGTCACTTATTACATGCCGTAATTTGTTATTTGATAGCAGATAACCTGAAATCATGAAGGTATGGCTAGAGAATTACGTTTAAGCAAATCTTTTAGTAGTCGTTGCTGTAGCATATGAAATGCTTTTTATAATAAAGTACACTGTATTCATTCATTTATACATGTACAGGACCCAGTGTTCTAAGACCTGTGCTTAAGTTTTGAAACAGTGCTGTATCTAATATATAAGCTGTTCTAATTGTATGTTATTGTTTTCGTCTTAATATTATGTAATGAATTTATAGCATATTTCTTTCTGATGTCTCTTAACTAATAAAAACGAAACTTATTGAAATCAAATTAAAACAGATTGCGATCTGAATTCAAAACTATGCTTTATTCGTCTCTTTGTACAGAAAGGTAATGTTAAATTATAGTGCTTTATTCGTGAACAGTCAACAAGCATCTATGAAAAACAAAGCAAAACCTTCCGAAATTTTGGTCATTGTTGCGTTTAAGCTACGTATTTTTTTGGGGCATTTTAACTTGTTTAATTTAAGTTTCACTGATGCGTCTTTGACAGAAGAAACACACGTTTATGAAATTTGTACTTTTTGTCATATCTGCGTCAAACTTAAAATTTTAAATAGTTGATGGTAACCATCCTTCATGAGAAAAGATTTAAAAATCATACAGTGTAAAATTAGTTTACTGTTGAATTATTTTATTACGGCTGAAGCGTTTACTACAAGACCTATAATTGCAATGTCTTGTGTTTACAATATACATCATATCGATAGAGGAATCGTTATATACGTTCACCTCACTGTCGAAAATCTTAAAATTGTTAAATCACATGTGTTTGTCCTGACCGTTCCTCGACGTATTTGGGTGTCTAGAATTTGATTTAATATTAATTATATCTGTGATTGCTTAATATCGGTTGAAATAACTTTTGAATTACTTAGGTCAAGAAGTATAGATGATTTAATAATCGTTTGGAGAGTTCAGATTTATTTGTTCTACAAAATGGCATGCCATATTTGCATGTTTAGTTTATGTAACAAAGTATACACGGCTTTGAGTTTTATAGTAGTGTCATATCAAACAGAAAGCGATAATGATCGTTCTTCACTTTAGTTATAGTATCATCATCAAAATAGTCGTAAAACATTATCATAATAGCTTTCCAATGTGATTATTGGTATGCAAATCCAAGAATTAGAACTTATAAAAAAAAAACAAACGAGTGGCACATGAATGCATGAACGTTTGTGGCGCATGCATGAATTATCACTGTTATTTAGTCATTAATTGAGTCGATTTCACAATTTTGTTATTAGCGAAAAATTTTACTACATAAATAAGCTTTGACTTCTCCTCTTGGTGTATGACGTAAGTGGAGAAAAAATACAAAATTGATTTTGGATAAAAAAATCGTTTTAATTCATTGAGAATTTAGAGTGCCTCTTACCTGGGGCATTGTTCTAACATCACAACATTAAAGAAAAACTTTACCCACCAGTTAGATATCGCTCAACTGGACAGATTGGACAGATTGGTGGACATATTGGCACGAGACAGAAACAACACAACATTCATAGAGTATATTTGCATTATAAAGTTGGTATTATACTTTGTTTTATGTTTTCAGTGGTGCTCAATAAAATGATTATAGATATCTGTTGCGGAGATATGATTGCAGTAGCATACAGTTTGATATAAAGTTCGATATAAATTTCGACATGAAGTTTGACGGTTTGAGACTTGGAGTTCGCCGACAATGTTTTACCATAAACATTATGTCCATAATCGATATGGTTACTAACAAAACAACCCAAAAAAAAAAAAACGAATTTTCTCTAATCTACGTTTAATATTTATAATTTATGCATACTATTCCTTGTACAACTGTTCACATTACTTAACAGAAAACTTCGATATGTCTCTTTCGAAAAACAAAATCATACTAATTAGTAAGGTTACAGTCTAAGATAATAAATTCCAAATTTTGCGCTGCTATTAAATCAAAACCACAAAAACAATAAAAGTAATTGATCAACCAGCTGCGATGTAGACTACTCTTTGAAGTGTTCTTCACCTCAGTAATGATATAAATTAAATTTAAGGAAACCTCTAACTTAGACAATTAATCTCATGATGTTGTAAATTCAAGACAACAATTTGTAATAATCTTATCAAAGATCAAAACATTTGGTGGTAAAGTTTGTAAAAGTTATTAATATATTTTTCATTTCCTATCGTTAATTATCCATTTTTAGATGGTGACGTTCCCTTGTCACCATCTTACGGTGTTGATATATCTCAACTTGTACGATTCGCTCGTGTATGTAACAATGTTTTAGATTTTAACGAGATAAATTTATGTATTACTGAAAAATTATTACACCAGGGTTTTCGATATCACAAACTAGTCAAAACATTTACTAAATTTTATCATCGGTATAAGGACATCATTCGTAAATATAGCTCAACATGCAGACTTCTTATACGTTCAGGTATTTCACATCCAATTTTTTATGGAAATATTCTTTATAAAGCACAAAAATGTCAGTTTTCACCTCTGAAGCTAACAAAACCTTTAAATAGACTTATTAAGAAGGGATATAGTTACGAGACTGTTGTCAGGTCATTAAAGATTGCATATTTTGGCGTTAATATTGATTCACTTATAGGGTCTTTGCATCGGCGCTAAACACATTTATTTAAAAACCAGTTGTTGGCATGACACGGGTTATGTTCTTCTCATATATGTTATGATGGTATGGTACTAAACCCCTAACGGGAAGGATTGTGCCTGATATTCATATGATGAAGACATAATCTCTCAATCAGTTTAATTGAAGTCTGGAGCTGGCATGTCAGTTAACTGCTAGTAGTTTGTTGTTATTTATGTATTATTGTCATTTTGTTAATTTTCTTTGGTTACATCTTCTGACATCAGACTCGGACTTCTCTTGAACTGAATTTTAATGTGCGTATTGTTATGCGTTTACTTTTCTACATTGGCTAGAGGTATAGGGGGAGGGTTGAGATCTCATAAACATGTTTAACCCCGCCGCATTTTTGCGCCTGTCCAAAGTCAGGAGCCTCTAGCCTTTGTTAGTCTTGTATTATTTTTAATTTAAGTTTCTTTTGTACAATTTGGAGTTTAGTACGGCGTTCATTATCACTGAACTAGTATATATATTTGTTTGGGGGCCAGCTGAAGGACGCCTCCGGGTGCGGGAATTTCTCGCTGCATTGAAGACCTGTTGGTGACCTTCTGCTGTTGTCTGTTCTATGGTCGGGTTGTTGTCTCTTTGACACATTCCCCATTTCCATTCTCAACTTTATTAACAAGTGTCCGAAATAAGTTCATTTGAAAATTTAAAGTATACAACATTTTTGGAGAAGGCTTTCAAAAGTTTAATAATATAATTGTAAATGAGAAATTATTTGTTTTATACAAAATAGATGAACAATACAAAAGAAATATTCAAACGCATACGATCTCAGGTTTTGTGAAATGGTGTGCAGATTCTGCTTACCCTTCCGGAGCACCTGAGATCACCCCCAGTTTTTAGTGGGGTTCGTGTTGCTTAGTCTTTAGTTTTCTATGTTGTGTCATCTGTACTATTATTTGTCTGTTTGTCTTTTAATTTTTGGCCATGGCGTTGTCAGTTTGTTTTCGATCTATGAGTTTGACTGTCCCTCTGGTATCTTTCGTCTCTATTTTCTGTTCCATCTGTGTCGATTACGTTGTAGTATGTTACAATGTATGAGGGAAATAGCTAAATAAAAAAAAAATGGATTTACACTCAATTGTTTCGATATCTGGTTTTGTTTAAATGTAAGGATATGTATATGACTTATTGTAAAGAAAACGTTGTCATGATGTCTACTTTTTCAAATTAGACGCTTTGAAAGGTTCAACGGACACTTTAACTACATTATTGTTAACATATTAAATGTTAATATTCTGAATATATTACACATGATCATACGCTTAATTAAATAATATGAATATTTGAAAACAGACATTCATTGACATCTTATATAAAAATAAGGTCAGTTTGACAACTTTTCCCCACAGTTCAAACATGTGAATAAAAGGAATTTTACCTCACCGTACGGCCTTAAACAATGAGAAAACCCAAACCTTATACTGTGGATTCATTTATTTTCGTGGGTATCAATTTTCGTGGATAGAGAAAAAAAGACGTTTCGTGGTATACGTAAATTCGTGGATCGCTGATTACAAAAAAAAGAAAAAATCAGATACGTAATTCATAGATTTCTTTTTGATTTAGAAAATCCTTGGTTTGATCAATAAAAAAACAAACAAAAAATAGGAATTCATTGAAAAAGTTTTGAATTGTCAAAATCTTGGTCATTCTAGGTTAAAGAGTTCATTGAAAACTTCTTTTACAATAATGGACAGAGACAAATTATTTGTTTGTTTTACAATTTATAAATTCTTGTCGGAATTTTATAAGGCATTCAAAACTCTTTGATTGAAAGCTCATTTCCTTAATCACGATATAATTAACAGTCTTATAAGTTAAAGGTTTGAAAATAAATGTTCCTGTCATAAACAATATTACCTACAGGCAATATCCCCGTACTTAATCCTATTGATTTTTAATCACCAGTAAACCAAACTATGACACGGTAATAAACAACTTGCAGTTATTTTTCTTGAACAGTTTAATCAATTTTAAAAAGTAAACTGTCATTGATATTCGATATATTTATTATTGATTTTATCAAAATACTTGTATCTTATTTCAATAAGAAAAACACGTGTTATGTTAAAATGTTTATCGCTAGTCAACACTATACTGGAACTGCATAACATAACCGGAAATAAACATCCGACTCCATACACATTTCTCGGGATTATTTTTCGTTGAATTCTTAAATTCGTGGTTTGCTGTGACCCACGAAACCCACGAAAATTGGTAAACCACGAATAAAAATGAATCCACAGTAGTCGGTTATTATAGGCTCTGACATGAAACAATATAACACATTTCAAACGAGAAAAACTAACGGCCAATCTATAATATTGTACGAAATGGGCGCGTTTCGTCTACAAAAGACTCATAAATGAAGCTGGTCTCAAAGGAGTAAAAGGCCAAATTAAGTACGAAGTTTAAAAGCATTGAGGCCCTATAAATTCAAAAATATTTTGCCAAATACAGGTTAGGTAATCTATTCCTGGGGATGGACAATCCTTATAGCGATGTTTTAGTCCAAATGTAAACAGCATTATTAGATTGTGTGTCAAATTTGGCTCTTTTTGATACCTCTATCTTAAAAAGGACTTAGCATGATTTTGACAATTGTGATTTACCCCTTTGTTTCTGTTATTGTTTCGTTTGTTGTTTTATTAGTTTGTAGATGTATGGAATACATTGTTGTGTTTTCTCAAGTCCAAACTTAAAAGATATCACCCAAAAGTGCCATGAGAGGTCATTCTGTTAGTGTACATCTTATACATCTTTCAGTCTGAAGAATCGCTGATTTTTTCATGTTTACTGATAATTTGGATAAAAGCCTACGCAGTTCATACATCTTTTGATATTTCATTTCAGAAAACCTTTTTAAAAAACGTAGGTATTCGTCTGTAAACCATTGGCTAAAATAAAATTCGCATCATTCAATGAAAAATGTTTAACAAAGTAAATTAACACCTTAATTTCTTATTATACCTATAATTCAATTATCGCAGCATATTTCGCATTCTTTCGACAGTGCTGTAAAAAACTGTATCATTAAGCTAAAAGAAGAATCAAGCGAAGTCAGACTGAAATTGTATGAAGCATTGTTATCAAACAAAACAAAGTTATTAAAACTGTTGATTGATGGTGGAGTTTCCGTGAATTTTAAATTTTCATCAGGACTGACACCTCTAATGGAAGCTTGTTTGGCATCAAATGGAGAAATTATTAAAGTTTTACTCGACAACGGAGCAAATTTAAAATTAAGAGATGACCGTGGTTTGACTGTATTTCACTATGGATTCATGTGTGAAAGTCGTAAAATTATCGATCTGTTAGAAGACTACAGATCAAAAAAGGAAAATAGAAACATGAAATGTAAAGATGCAAAAATAAGATGTTGCTTGTAAGCTCTGGAAACGCTTTCAACAACAATATGTGATCATAGAACGTTATTAGTTGGATATAAATTCACATGGGAAAGTATGTCACTGTTATAAATATCTCATAAAAATGAATTAGTATACAGTTAACATCAACACCCGTAAAATACGTAATCTTGTGAGGGTATTATGGAAGTTTTTTGCAACACACTATTACAACATAAGAATAGAAAAGTGTCATAGTTTGAATCTTTGAAAAGAACTCACACTCTGCATATTGGTAGTTTCATGTACATAAGAAATACTGTATAATTATTGTATATACTCTATTTTAATTAGTTAATAAAATTAATTAATTTTGATTTGATTTTTTATTGTATAACCCTCCAATTATTTTTCACTCCTAGGTTTTTCAGTTTTTTAATGTTCATGTAGTATGTTTGACGCTTTTTCCCTTTTTCATCTGCTAATTATATCAGGATGTTAATATATTTACTTGATACTATTTCATTACAGTCTGCTATTTTCATTTTAGTATTGATATACCATGTATGGCGAACATTTGAGCTCAGTCATAAGTTATCTATGTTGTGTATTGTGATCTGTTGTTTGTCGTTTGGTCTCTTTCTTTTTTAGCCATTACGTTGTCCGTTTATTTTCGACTTATAAGTTTGAATGTCTCTTTGATATCTTTCGCCTTATCTTTAATGTGTTTGTATTTTTTCGGAAGCTTGAAAGTGATTGACTGATCATAAATCGTATCACTCGTTACCGAATTTTGAACTGATCAGCTCTTAAAAGACTGAACAAGAAATTAGAAAGTCATGTTCAGTCTTTCAGCTGATCGAGTTTCAGCAAGTACTATTCAAACAATTCGCTTGCAGTCAAATAAGATCTATTCAATCTTTGTTCAGTCTGTTCAGAAGTTGTTATATTTGCCCGTAGAAAATACAATGCTGAATTGTCAACAAAGCAACTGAACAGCACTGAAATGAAACAAGCCACATGTAGGAACAGTGCGGGACCGCCTGTGAGCCAAATGTCTGAACAATACTGAAGTTCTAATATGAAAATATCTCAAAATAACTTCTAATATAATAAGTCTTGTTATTATTTTTGGTTTAGAATTCTTAGATGATATTGAGATTAAATTCACCTTTACAGCAAAAATGCCTCTACAACTGTATGACGGAATAGTTTGTCCTGACAATATACTTTACGGTCAATCATTATTTAAATGACCTAAGAATATAATTCACTTTTATTCATTTAATATCAAGATTTAACATTCCAACAACGAAAAAGAACGAAAAGACAACACGAAACATGACAAATTCCGGATACGTCTTAGGTGTTCCACTAGCTGCATCTATCGTGCTGTTCAATTCAAATAACAATTTAGCGGTATGTCGCCTAATTAATAAGTGTGCGATTTTTCAAAATTATGAATGTTTTACATTAATAACATGGTATTGATGGTCCATTCACCAGTAGGACAACCGGATGTGCCTTTTTGGCCAAAATGTGATTCGGCGGCGCTTTTAATATAAAAGGAAATCTTATTTTTTTATATCTGAACATAGAATTTCGGATTTTGATTTTATGCACTTTAGAATTAAAAAGCGATATTAAAAATGGGTACAAAAAATACATATCCTTCGATTTTTTAATAATTTGTACATCCAATTCTCGCTAGTTTTAGGCATCGAAATTCGTAAAGAACAGGGGTGTTCAAGCCAGGGCAAAAATTTGTACCCATTTTAAAGTAGGTGTCTCATTTTTTTTTAGGTTTTTCCTTGGAAGGTCGATATATTTAGAAATTGGAACAGTTTCTGTTTTTAAAGTGAATATTCATTCAACTGTCATGGAAAGGTGAATCCTTAGATATTTAACCCCTTTCAAAATAATAATATGTGTCCATAAATTGTAAAATTATAGATTTTTTTCGAAATTGAAGAAGGCGCCATTTTCGTTTATTTTTCTACTGCGTCTATTGGTCTGCTATAATTATTAGATGTTTTTAAAAAATCTCCCCCTCGATTTTTTTTATACTTTCATATAATAATTTTTGGTACATAATGTATATGTTATGAAAACATTAGGCATTTCTATCGAGTAGAAATGGAGAACGGTCATCTTTATTTTGTATGTCCCCACTATGGGAGCGTGGTCCTCCATTAACCTTGTTTCTGAAGTACACGATAGCTATATTCTTCTCTCGGAAATAATTATCAACTAAAAATTATTGAACCATAACAAATATATTTTAAGACATCAATAAGTTTTAAATGCTAGTCATTTTTTAAAGCAGAATTGGCGGAATCGACCTCCTCCGAAGTTGTGTCAGTACATAGATCAACGTTGTCAATTTCCGGCGCCGAAAATGTGAACGTAAAATGTAATTAAAAGTTAAAAAATGCGATATGTTGAATCCATTTCAACGTTATACCAAAAAAGGCCGAGCTTGGTAAAATAACTGCCTTATAGGCCTACATAAACATGATAAACCATATATATCTTTGACATCGTATTTCGTGTATCCATATTTATTTCGTGAATATTGTTACCGGCCGATGAGTCTTTTATGAATATCTACTCAGAATAGGTTTATAGATAAGCTATCTTTTTTTCATAATTTTCCTTTCGTTATTGTTATGTTTTGTGTTTTGTTTCTTTTTTGAAAAGGGGGCGGTCTCTTTTAAATCTTAATTCAGGCTGAGACTAGTAGTCTTAGATTAAGGCAAAGGAAGCGTCATTTTCAGTGGCTTGAAATTCTTAATTTCTGGTTGACAGTGTAGGTTTTAAACTCTTCATGTCTTTACTTTTTAAAAAATCTAAAGAAAAGAAAAGAAAAGAAAAAGGGAGCTTTCTTTTAATTAAACTTATGCAAAATAAAAGGGAAACACTTGAGGCCAGAGGGAAGATATATTCGGTTGTTAAACGTATACAATAAAACATATGGAAATTTATTAATCATGTTGATTATATAAAAGTGCTATTGCTTTGAAAAAACATTTCATAAAAACAATTGAGTTAATGATCTGATTTTTTTACCAAATATTGTTACATTTCACTTATGCACATTTTAATGTTGATGAGTCTCACATATTTAAAATTCCTCTATTTACAACACTTTGGAGCTCATAGTCTGCTAAAGTTTCATTTGTTAAATTTTGCATTAGTTCAACAAAATTGTCCGCTAATAATCACTTGAACCAAGTTCAACTGGGTTATCTGATGGGGTTTTCCATTCTGTACGTGAATATATCTATCTTTACAAATTTCATATAAATTGCTGGTTCCAGGTATTAAAATTTGTATCCTCTGGTAAAATTATTCTTCTGATGTGTTGTGTACTGAAATTAAGAAAATATTTTGTAATTAAATTAAGTTTGTTAATTCAATCAAAAAGTAATGAAGAATGATAATTATAATATACTGTATTTCATTAGTATGGCCATCTATCTTTGACAACAATATGGTCTGCTCAAGTCATTCTCTTATCTTAAAAAAATGGTCAAATATATTTAAACACTTAATCAGGGATTATCAGGATATGATGCACATCATGTAAGAGTTACTTTCCTTATATTATTTTTGATAATATAAATTAATTTTAAATTATTGTACCCTTCATTCTTGAAATTAGGTTTTAAATCCAAATGAAACAATATTAGCATTTATACAGCATAGATAATAGAATAAAATCTTTAAACTATTAAAAGTATACAATTTGGCCTTAAAGTCTGTGTAGGATTACTTGACCTATATGTAACATAAAATATTGTCCCCCATGAAATAATGTCCGCGGACACTATTTCATAATGAAATACTGTCTAGGATATCATTATGAAATAGTGTCCCTGTCCATGAAATTTTGTCACCCCTATTTGGATAATATTTCACTATGAAATTCTGTCCATGACAATATTTCCCTATGAAATAGTGTACATGGACAATATTTTATATAGAATTTTGTCTGATGGACAATATCCATGGAGGACAATATGTTCATTATGAAATACTGTCCATAAAAACATTTCTCAATCAAATTAATATAAAATTAAGTTTATCTTCATGAATTTCAAGGTTTGTTTTGGAACATCATTTGTTTTCTTGTCAAAACATTTGGAATACATATCATTATTTTGTAAACAAAAGGAATTAGCCTTTCTTCTGATTTATTTAGTACAATGAATGTAGTCTATTCTGATTTTCAGAAATTCCTTCCGGTACAACTTTATGACTGAGATATTCGAAAAGTGTTTTGTATTCCTTTAATACCATCCATGATAATCAAAAATAGTTTTCTGTTAATATATCAATACCTGTATCTATTTATTAATTTGTGTTTATTTGTTATTATCAATCAAATAAACCACTTTAATGATATCATTATCCAACATGATATATGTTGATAACTTCCCCTTCATGAGACAAAATTTCATGACAATCTGTCTATGAAATATTGTCTCAATACAACAAATATTACCTCCCTTTATCAGGACAACGTTTCATAGTATGCATCTGTATATTTCATGTCTGACTGTTAAATGCAGAATATTTTCAGTCTGTTTTCTTTTGAAAACAGTTAATTTGAATTCTATGTATATTATGTTTTGTTTCCTATTTTGGGGATTGAAATCATAGCACATTGTAAATAACCTGCTTTTGTAATTACCCTTAACAGACACTTTTGGATTACTCACCCCTAATCAGTAATATATTGTAGTCCTATTGTTTTCCATTAACAAACATAATTTTGCTTTCAACATCACTCCATTAAAACGTGTGGTTGAAAAAACATAGACATTCTATTTGATTACTGTTGTACAAGTATTTTTGTTTGTATATAAAAGTCCTCTGTTTTGAATTTTTGATCCATAGTGAACATCTTTCGTCATCCTGTAAATATAAAGCAAATGTACATACAATTACTAAATGTATAAAACTAAATTATTCAAAGCAAAATTTAACTTTGCATTGTTATCATCAACACATGAATACAAATTTGCCAAATAAATTACCAAGAAAATACATTAATTCATTCAGTATTATAAATAATTATGCCCCAGCAGTTTTGCTCAATACATTAAAGTTACAGGCAAAGTAAACATTTCAAAGTCTTGAAAAATAATTTTTAGGTTTAACATGGAGCAAATTCATGTTATACCAAACCTTTTGATAATATTTTTATATTTAATATTGGACATAAACATCATAACATCATAACATGTCCATCGTACAATGCATACTGAAATTTTATACATTTTGGGATCACTCACAACCCAGTTTTTTTTAAATCCTGGAACCACCACTGTCGAGACCGTATTGACAACTTGAATTTGATAATATTAATGAAGTTTGAAAAAGTAATATTGTCAATGGATTTTCATTTCTAATGAATTTGATTGTAAATATAATTATTGGAAGAATATAATATGTCAGATATAAAGAAATTGTACAGACAACAGGCATTTTAAATTTGTTAGATTTTGGGGAAAAAGTAAAATCACAAAAATACTGAACTCCGAGGAAAATTCAATCGGAAAGTCCCTTATCACATTGCAAAATCAAATGACAAAACACATCAAACGAATGGACAACAACTGTCATATTCCTGACTTGGTACATTGTACATGTCATGCATGTGTAAGCTTTCAAATGGATGCATGGTGATTGGTTAATAGCAGGAGTCTTATGGTAATGAATATTCTGATCTGGTACATGTCCATGTTATCATAAAACTGAACATAAAATAAACATTACTCAAGATTGCTGACACAGTATGAAAATGAATATTCTGTTTTATAAAATGCGGGAAATAATTGAGTAAAGATTAAAAATAAATTATTTTATATCGTTTACCTTTTATGTTGTGTGGCATAAAGTTTGAACATCCAAGAATGAGATAAATGCAACTTTACAACCTGGAATGCCAAATCCAACGTCAAACAATGGCCGCCATTACGTGTTGACAACGTCGTCTAGTGAACCGTATCACTGAGCACCGAAATCCTTACTCAGCCGCTTCCGGTTGTCCTACTGCACAGCAGTTAGCAAATGTTACTTTTTGAATCACTACATTACAGAGACAATATGATTTTTCATTTTTAAGAATGGACATTTGAAAGATTTAAAAATGTATTTGATGCAATTCATAGAAAGCGTTATATGTAATTATAAAGGTTATTATTCTAAATATAACCACTGGAACTGTTATGAAATGATTAACTTTTTAACTCTTAGCCGTGACAACAGATATGTACATTTTTGGCAATACATGTTATTGGTTGACTATATGTATTTTAATGGGCACCGAATACATTAATATTATAAGAGACTTTTTCTTGAATTGGTATAAATCTCAATTAATGGCTTAACTCGGTATTTCTTTGTAAAAGTTCGATTATACTGAAACATTCAAATACGCTTAAGGTTACCTAGACAATATTTAAATTTAAATAAACCATTTGCGAAAATTAACTTCAAAAAAACCGTCTTTACGTAGTTCTAGAAATAAAACAGAAAAAAGTGACCTTTCGTTAATTTGAATATAACAGTTTCGTACAGGAACCTTTTTGAAAAAAAAAACCAAGCAACGATTGTTTATTCCCTTTTGTTAATTTTCTCCCCCCTTTCTTGTAGTGAGTTTTTTTCATTTGCCTGCTTTGGTAAATTTTAATACAATGTAAAACTTATTGATCATTTGAATAACCTGATTCGAAAAGAAATAAGTTTTATACTGTAGTGAAATCTTAGAATTATGTCTTCATATGCACTATTAGTGATTTAGATTTCAATAAAATTAAACTTAACACATTATACCTTGCCATAAAATTAGGAATGCGTATGGTCCTAACTCCTTTTTTATAGTTTGGCACTATCTGATTATATAAGGTGTATAGTTTTGTTCGTTACAATAGGGAACAAGGTTGAGACCACAAGTGACCGGTTTACAATTTGCGATTTACTGTTTTATGATCACGAAATTATTAATCTTGGCTTCACTGAACATCATAACAAAGTGGTGGTACAAATATGAATCGACGCTTTTTAAAATCATGGCCCTTATACCCTCTAAGATTATTTTTATGATCTTAAGCATCTATTGTCATCAATGTTGCACATACTTGTGAATTCAATTCATGGCGACATTCTGCTATTTTTTCACTTTAAATCTTGTCATTTCTAGTGAGCTGGATCCGCTGTTTTCTACAATACCTATTTGTTTCTTATGCTTTACCTACAATTTGATCCTTTAATTAATTCATTGTATGGTTTCAATGTATGAGTAGGTTGCATCTGCTTTCATTTGTATCCACAATAAAAAAAAAAACCAAACTCAATCTTACACATTTTAACCACTTACGTATAAATGAAATGGTACAGCAATTTGTGTCTACTAGAATGTGTTTTTATTTTATGTATACTGATATTATAACAATTCCAAACGTTGGAGTCATAATAAGTTTAGTTTTATAACCTCAGGTGATTCATAGTATTTACTATCAACATTGTTATCTATGAAAAACGTCTGTTCAAAGATCACAATCAACAATTAGTTGAGACAACAACAAGATCTCTGGAACACCATTGCTTTTGCAAAACAATTCAATATATCTACATTGTACAAAACAATAATAAAAAAAATATCAAAAAGATATACCCAATACACATCTGATCGTTTTTGTCAATTTCGGAAAAAGAACGAATCAAAACAATTGAATGGCCCAACCATATGATAGTATCTAGAACCGGAAATTCCAAAACAAATGATATGCCAAAGAAGCCTGAGGTAAAAAACCTTAGTGTCAAGTAATTCATGTGTAGGCAAATGAACACATGGAACATATCAATGATATTTGGTAGTTTTCAGTAAATCTGAATTCAAGCTTTGGAAAAAGGTTTCCTGCAGCATTTAGCAGATCAAGCATTATAGCGTTAAATGTATGGGTACTCATATACTTTTAGTATTTAGGATGAAATAGTTCTTCAACGTAACTTAAAATTAAAAAAAAAGTAAAATATATTATGAATTTTCAGGTCTTTCTCTTTGGTTAATTTTGCTAGAGTTATTACGTTTCCAAGTTTGCTGTCAACGCCACATTTCCAAATCAAGCTGTTTAAAAAATGAGAGTCTTTTGGTTTTCTCTGCAGATACAGCAATATAATTATCTTTAAGGAAAGACATTCAGATGGTCACAAAATTTAGATTTAGGAAGATAGATGCAGCATAAGTATTTATAGATCGATTTGTTTTTATATAAACGAACTCAGAACATTAACGCTTGTAACGTATCTAGTGCAAATTCTTTTTTCCTGTTTGCAAATCTTGCATTTTTGTATTCGAATGAATTCACGATAACAATGCAAATAAGAATATCTTTTATGTAAAAATGTTTGCTTTTAATAAAGGGTTTTGAGAATTGTTTGTTCTGAACATGATTAAATAATAAATTGTTTAATATATTGATCGGTTTGAAGACCTTATTTGTTTGGTTGATTGAAGGATTAATTGACAGACTGCCTATAATGTTAAATGTCAACATTAATGCACATTGATTTTTTTAAAAGCTTTTGTATTGGTTTATTGGTTAATTTATCGGTTGATTGATTGACAGTTTGGATTACTTTGAGTGACGACCATTTCATATGATCAATAGATTGATTGTGGTTTATGTGACGCCCGGCGACAAATATTTCATTTCACGTGCATTTTATTTTCAAGGAAACATATCATATACCTCTTTTCCAAAAATCAGTTATTCAATCAAATATACATCGCAGATAGTTAGATCAAAAGATCCCTTGCATTTGACTTATAAATTTCCCTTTTTTATAAGGATTCACGAAATTTGTGCTTTATCTGTAACATAAGTGTGCATTTTATTTTGTTTAGAGGAATTCATAACTTTTATCTCTTGCACTTTTCCAATAAAACTTCAATCTACAATTCCCGTCTTATAAAAGGAAGCAACTAATGATGATTGTGACGGCCCGAAGCTGCGTTATATTTACGTGACAAATCTATGGGTTTACATGATTCTACTTTTATAGTAAAAATATAACAAATCATAGTCTGGTTTACTAAAAGATAATTTATTGTCGTCTTCAAAATTGTAAGAAGTCTTATTTAGAAATAAATCAAAATATAAAATTGATAAAAAAGTAAACAGTAAAGGACCAATGATTGATCCGTTATGCACAACCTTATGAATGTCAATGTTACTGTAAATAATCTTGTTTTAATATGCCGTTTCTTTTTTAACAAAGGTTATTAAAGGACAAACTCGAATGATAAAAAACACATGCTGATAATGTATCCACCATAATTTCATTGGGTTTGTGGAACTCATCTGACATGTCCAACAAAACTGCGACTACATGCTGTTTTGTGTAGTGCTGCTCTCCAACCTACTGGAAGTCTTAACATATTGATGAATGCATTTTCATATTCTGTGTATGCCTTTGTTAGGTTCTTCGAAGTTGTGACATTTTCTAGTACGCAGTATATGCTGTTGAACAACTTGTCAACATTTAAAATGTTAACTTTGTTTTTGTTTGCTTTGGAGCATGCATGTTTTTTTTTTATATGTTCTGATGTTAGAGTATGCCCATCATTAAAACCTTTCTTTCTTTTTATAAAGATAATATAACCATGCTAGGGTGTAAAACTTTTCAAATAACAGGTTTGTTTTTCATATTTATTTTGAGAAGCTGAAAGCATCATATATAGCATTCACAGTTTAAATTGTTTTAACAATAGCATGTCACAGTTAATTTTTACGATTTCCAATGAGTAGTTATGAAAGAAAAACAAGTTTATGGGGAGATAGCTTTGACATAGAAAAGTATTCGATGACACATAATCCTCTATACCGTTTGATTTAATGTGTAAACAAAAACTTATCGATATCTTGCTAACAAAAAAAGAAAAATGAGAAATCAACAGATGTTCCATAAACAAAAAGGGTAAACAGATTTTTTCAATGTTTGGCATTATTAACGCTGGTTTAAGTTGTGTACCCAATAATAAAAAAGTAAAACAAAATTCCGAACTCCAAGGAAAATTCAAAACAGAAAGTCCTTTATCAAACGGCAAAATCAAAAGCTCAAACACATCAAACGAATGGAAAACAGCTATCAAATTCCTGGAACAGAAATTTCCTTATGTAGAAAATGGTGGCTTAAACCTGGTTTTATAGGTTAGCTAATCCTATCACTTACATGACAGTCATATGGAATTCCATTATATTGAAAAAAATGTCTGAGAAAAAAACAAATAGACATAAAGGGTAGAAATGTCAAAAATTGAGGTACATCAGTCAACTTTAATTATTATAAAGCAAATAACTATTCGACAAAGAAAAACAAAAAGGCATATAAACACTCTATAGATAGAGTACATAAGCAAAAAAAGGAAAAAAAACAAATGGCAATAGCACAATATCACAATGGAAGGATGTATGAATTCCTAGCCACGCCACGAGTATATTTCCAAAAATGGACTAAACAGTAAAGGATTAAAATATACAAACACAAATACAAACATATTTTTCATATCGGGACCTTTTATAGCCGACCATACGGTGCAGGTTTTTCTCATTGTTGAAGGTCGTACGATTGCCTATAATTTCTTACATCAACTTAATTTGAACTTTGGTGGATAGTTGTCTCATTGGCAACTATACCACATCTCCTTATTTCTTTATTAAAACACATAATTAAGATATTTAAAAAAAAACATCAGTACTTAGAATCTATACTTCAAGACTATCAAGTATAATTTGTGAAGTTAATACGGAATATTTATCAATAAGGTCTTGGTATCTTCCGATGAACATTGTTTTTTTTCAAAAGCAAGAGTAGTACTCGTTTAAAAATCAATAGACATATAGTATGTAAAGAAAAAGATTTGATAAGGTAAATTTTGTTCCCATGAATTCACATTTTTTTAATTCTACCAAATTACATACATCAGATGTTCATAAGTCTATTGGACATCAATATCAACATATTTAAATTTAGTCTTTTATATTAGCATTAGGGCTCTAAACTTCGAAAATTTAATGTAAAACAGCAAAACATGCCAAAATAGACTCATTTTGATATCATGTCACTAATATGTGTACATAAGCAATAACCGTACCAAAAAATCTTTTGCTACAAAATGTTAAATACACAGATGATATGTGTGTAAAACATCTTTTTTGGGTAAAGCTGTTGCACATCTATATTGTGACCAAATCCTAAGCTTTAAATTGCCACTTTAGGTCACAAATGTAAATTTTGACATGTTTGTGACGTCATAGGAACATTGCATGTGACCTTATTGTACTAAATTGTTCATATTATATTAACATGTTCATTTATAAATAAGTTTAACATACGTTTGAAAGGCTTGAATTAATTTACTAATTTGCTATTTCAGGAGCCAGATAATCCTCCGCATTTAATAAACACAGTTTATGACTTTTTCCGTAGTAAAGGATCTATGCATCAGAAAACATCAGATTTACTGCCAGGTATCTTTGTGAACAGATAATTTCCGAAGTATTTATATAAACATAATATCACAAAAGTACAAAATAACAATCCTGGTTGATTTTGTAAAGATCGAAAACATTCGAAGTCATAAATTTGATTTAATGAAAACTTAATGCAAATCAGTGAAACCGGCAATGATTCAAATGACCCATTTTGTTATCATGTCAATAATATTATGAAATAAGCAACAGACAGAAAAAAAATCTGTTGCTACAAAATGAATTATACAAAGATGATATGTGTGCAAAACATATATTCTGTACTTGTTACTGCGATTTTGAATATTTGATAAAGATGGAAACTCAAGAGCTGCTTCGCATAACCTGTATCGCATATCCTGTAACGATGACCAACCTCAAAATAAGATCAGTTACCAAATTTAATTAAAAGGAATTTACAAACAAGCTATATCCTTAACGTCATATATTCAGTGTCTATTTAAGAAATAAATCATGAGGGACATGAATTTATCGCGATTTTACCACGGGTTGGAACTTTATGCTAAAATTTTCCCACGAGCGACATTTCAAAAGACATGGACATTATACAAATTCTCACCATCGTTTGTTTATGTTTTCATGTTTTGACGACTTTCAGTTTCCCATTCGTGCATTTTCCAGTAATTGCCTTACAGTTTTACGTCATCGTTCAATAACATCTTTTACACTATCTGACGTAAGGTAAATCATTCATAAAAAGCATACGACGGGGAGTAAGATTGGAACAGCCTAAACAAATCATGACATTGTATATAAGCTGACATACGAATATATTCGATTTTTACTACGGGTGTGTATTCAAAGCGTTTGAAGAACGTCATATTAAAATAAATGGGTGTTATTTCTGTAGGATAAAGATGAAGATTTTTTTTTGTAATATAATTATAAGATACGACAGTAAAAATGAAAAACAGCTATTTTTACAATTTGATCAATACTTTAGGTGAAGAACTAAAATTTTAAACCCCTTTAAAAATAACGCTTTATTGTGAAAATTATGTCCTCTTTTTCTATAGATTCTTATATATGCATCTATACATGTAATATTGAGCTGGCATTTTGAAACCTTTAGTGATATACAACTTGATAATTATCCATCTACACATTATATTGCAAGTGTTATCGCGATATTTAAAAGACAATGACAATTACGGAAATTCAGTCTATTATGGCATTCATATTTTTGTTTTACTGGTATTTGAAATATGTGCGTTATGAATATCACGTATTCATCACATTTAAGCTCGACAAGTCAGTGTTAAACATTTTTATAAATATTGTTTCTTGCAATTTCTTTGTCTTTCATAAAAACATGCGGAATTTTAACAATATTTTGACGAATTTGTTTTGAATGACTAGATACAGATTGCAGTGTCTTTGGCTATCGATAGAAATGGTTTTACTATAAAACAATGATAACATTATTTGTTTGATATCAGAAATAATTGTTCTCAAATATTTTATATTTCGCGACATCAATCTTCTTTTTTTACAAGATAAAGCGAGGCAATAGTTGTATATTGTGTTCTTAAATTCTGCTATATTCTAGTGAGGTATGTTACCGCGAATATTATTTTGTTATATTGTCGTCTGAAAAATTGTATGAAATGCTTTTTGGAAACGAACTAAATATATCATTGATCAAAAGTACAAAGAAAAGACATCAAAACTGCAACTTCATAATTGGTTTGTCTAGTACTGGACGCTTACATTCTGGAAATCTTAACAGGTTTGACATCCATGACAACTTCGAAATGGTCAAAGATTACTTTACCTTACGTTAGTTGTGGCACAGTAATACAAGATATTACTTCCTTAACTGGTACGCAATCTACGCTGAATATAAAGAATCAATGTGTGTCCTGAACATCTACATGATCTATAATGTAATCAATATCTGATGATATGACGAATTAATTAGAGATTTTGATGAAGATATGTTATAAATAAAATGTATCATGGGTAACCACAAATGCAATCATTGTATTCATTAATGATTGTGAAGTTTTTATCTCCGCTCGCTACCGCGTCGCTCCGATTAAAGAGGCACTATAGATAGATCAAGTTGGTAACGTATGGACACAGAAGAATGGTTCTTTTCATAATGTTATAGGATTGTAAAAGCGATTATCGTGCGCAATTTTTTTAATATCATACAAAATGTTCTTCTGTCAACGCTTTTACTTCCCAATAGAATTATGAAAATAAGTGTCAATTTTTAAAAAGTTTTGGTTAAAGCCCTCAAGAATTATATAGCATATGTCAATTATAACAGAACGTTTGATCTATGGTGAATAGGACAATCATTACACGGTGCTTTATTTAAAAAGAAATATATAAATACAAAAGAATGTCAGTCTGTTAATATTTTAAGTTGATTATATCGTCTGATCTCGTGTTTTGTCTTTTTCTTGTGGTCTGTTTGATCTCGGCAAAACACATCCATTTAAGGTGAATAAAATGTATAATTCATTTTCAAAATACATTTGTAATTTCAAATTAATGTACTGAGATTTTTAGTTAGCCTAACTGACATTGGGAATATTCAGAGCTGAAAGATTTAAAAAACCACTAAAAATCATTGAAAAAACACAAACGTAAACACAAACAACAGTTCAAATTTACTACATTGAAAACTGAAGATGAAGAACGATACCCAACCAAAAAATTAGGAGGATCTTTTCTGCTCTGCTCTGGAATGGTAAACAAATCATGCCACTTGTAAACCAATTTTGATCTGATAGGGTCATTTTGATTTGTCGTATTAGAGTACTAAATGATAAGTTATATAGTCATTTTCAGTGTTTCAGTCAGTTTTCACACTTATCCACTCCGTTAAATTCAGTACTGTTCAAACAATTATTCGTTTGCAAATATTTAAGATCTGTTCAGTCTATGTAACGACTGTTCAGTAGTAGTTGGTTTACCTGTTCACATCAACACCATACTGAATAGTCTCAAAAGCTACTAAACAGTACTGAATTGACTGCCAGCGAATTGGCTGAAAATTGCATGAAAGACTGATCATGACCGAAAAATATAGTGTTCAGACTTTTCAGATGATGTTGATTAGGATCAAAATGACCGTTAAAAAAACTAAAATGCATTTACTATTGTGTTTTACATGTGACATCCATTGTTATTAACAGCTCTTACATGACTAACCAACAAGTAATACAGCATGAATTCGCGTCGGTTTTTTATGACATTGCATTAAATATCAAAGCCTGAAATACTTTGTAACATGGTCGAAATGAAAATATCATTGGACATGAGAGTGAACATATCTAAAACTACCTCATTGATGATTATTGTAAATACAATACAATATAATCAAATGCCATCGTAAACGTATCAAACACACTAAAATAATTCAACAACGAACTAATGCTTTGAGTTTTAAGTCATTGTCATGGGAAAAAGAAGTTGACTGTACAGTATTTTTGAAATAAAATGTCAGATTGTCGTATTCTGAATTGCCTTTGTTTCTGCTCTGTTTCCTACTTTAGATATGACTTAATTCATTTTGATTTCAAAGGAAATGGATAATAGACCAAAACTCATTGATTTGAAAATATTGTACGATAATGCACTGATGTATGTAAGCGTAAAACCAAAAAGAATTACTTATTTGAAATTAGATATCTTAAATTAATGATTTAAAACTTGCCTGTGTCAACTTGCTTTAGTTAATGCCATACACTACAGAGTTATGAAAATGTTAAAGACTTCTTTGTATAGTAAACTAAGATGTGCTGTTGTTTAATGGTAAACACCACGATAACCAGTATGAAGTGTCTGTGTTTTAACTTATAAAAAAAATATTTTCGCAGTCTTCGATTTTTTTTTGTTTTTTCTGCTTTAGTTATAGTTCAGCCTATTTGATATCAATTGATAAGGAATATTAAATATTCCTGACAAATTTATTTTGTATTATTTTGAGTTGTATTATATGACACCTAATAAATTAAGAAGTTGTTTTTGCATTTCTTCTGTTGTATTATATTCTGAAATATATATTGAAGGTTGTTTGTAATATGCACCGTAAATGACTATTTTGAATTCCTTTTGGTATATGGCATATGTTCACAACTCACAAAACTGGTCGAAACTTGAGAGTTCCGGTACCAAAAATGGTAATGTCCTTCTAACTTGAAACTAATATTTACACAAGGAATCTGCTTAATACGTTACGCTTCTTTTAACAAAAAAGACATTAATTGACCACTTTTAGAAAGCGTCATTTTGTTACTTCGAAAATGTAAATTTGAGTCTCACAAACGTGTCTTAGTATCGTTTAATCATCATTTTAGTAGACTTCAGTGAATAATAATATCGTCTCCATGTCCACCATACCGACCCATTTGCATAAATGAAGTGCTGTCCTCCTAAATATTCTCCATTCAAATTAGACATATGGCAATTACTGTACCACCATGCTCCCTTAAACCCTGTTGCACAGTTGTTTTTTTTTTATGTTTCTGTCGTTATCCCTGTCTTTGGTAGTAAACATCATGACGTTATGATAAGGGTAGCAAGGTTTCAGCAAGCTATCTCATGTGAAGGGGAAAGACAAAGAAATATAAATACCGTGTGAATTGCTCAATATTGTATCAGGGTGGAACAGAAAGAAGGAATGCTAAGACATCCTTTCAATCATTCGACTTTAAGAATCGACAAGTTTGTTAAACTTTAACGCATCATTACAAGAATGTTTTTCTTTCTATACGATAAATATTTTTTTTAAAGTGAGCTTTTACATTTGCTTGAGGATTTTCCAAATTTCTTGAATTTCAAAATAGATATAATGATTGTCAACAAATCCTAATGTTCATTCAAAGACTTATTGGGCTAAAATGAGTTTTATATGTAGATGCTATTGTTTATGAAGTCGAAATCCTTTTGAGTTTACCTTGGTGTTCGGTGTTTTTGTTTTACATTTGTCACCTAAATCTCTGTAAATGTCCTAAGTTTTTATTTGTATTCAGTAAAATAACTACTAGAAATGGACAACTTTAATATAACGATAAATATAAAGCAAAGTACACAAAAAGAATTAATATCATACATTATAAAAGAATGTTCGTAGTACCTCAAAACTAGCTCAAACTATTTGACCTGCTAATACAACATCGTACCATTCTTAATTCTCAAGAAAAATAAAACTCACTGTCATGTTTTTAAAAATTTCAGTAACGTTAAAAATACCATGCTTCCAAACATTTAATTGTACGTTTTGTAATGGTTAATGATATATGGCTATCTTTGTCCAAGTGATGACAATTCATTAAACAGTTAAAAGATCCAAAAAGAAACATTTTCGGCGGACAAAGTGTATGTTCAAATATATTGACCATGTTTTGTAACTTACTGAATTGCACACATTTCGTCGATTGCTTGCATCTCATATATCTCAGTGAACTTTATATTCAAATTAAAACTACAAGCTCTGCCTCATATCTGAGTATTTTGCGTGAAATTGAAAGAGAAGGATAAAATATTTTACCCTATATCACCCACTTTTATTTTCATAGAAACCTGCAATAGCTCATAAAAGGTCATTACTATAATTTAACAGATTTTTGATTTCACACTGTTTTTTTTTAAATCTAATATCTTGAGAAAAAAAAATCATCACTTTTACTAATGCTCTTCTGATTTAGTGTATCAATTTTATATTCCAACTTTTTTCACCTTACTTCATCCTTAAACTAGGATCTGTATCAAATTTGATGATAGCACTTTTCCGATTTGTAGATTACCGATTTGCAGTTAGGGGACAACTTTTTGATTCTGAGGGGGGATGGCAAATTTGATAAGGTCAGAATATTTATTTCCAAAAATAAAAGCGGCCAGATTATTCATTTTCACTCAGACGAGGACCAGAATATTTGTTTCCGCTCATCATCAAATTAGCACAAAACGTCCCCTCATCGCCCTCCTCAAAATAAACTTTTCACCTCTTCAAGAAATTTCACTTTTGTGATACAGATCCCCTTTTTGTAGGATAACCATACAACTTCAAACAAATAGAGCAGTCAAAACGAAGTCTAGAATATATATTCAATTAATTTACAAGTACAATAGCCTTAAAATCAAGGGTGGATCTAGGTTCCAAGGAAAGAGGGGTGTAAATGTCGAAAATGAGAACGTAGCGATTAAAAAAATTTTTGGGGAATGTTCCATAAACAGAATTTTTTTTTCCAGGTCAAAAGGAGGGTGGACATACACTACGCCCTCCAAAATAGCCACTGACAATTCATCTGTAAAAAAATATAGAAAAATGTGGTATGATTGCAAATGAGACAACTATCCACCACAGTTCAAATGAAATGGATGTAAGTAATAATAGGCAGCCGTATGGCCTTCAACAATGAGAAAACCCCACACCGTACAGTCGGCTAAAAAAGGCCCGACATAAAAAGATATGAAACAAGTCATTTGAAAAAACTAACGGCCTAATTTATAACAAAACAATTTAAGAAAAACAAATATGAGATTTGTTTTCCTGTCTCAAATCTTACGATTTACCAGATATGTCCAATTGAAAAATGACCATGCTATAAAACAGTGATAACAAATTCGATAGTTTAACTGCAAAATGTTTGAGGAGCTCCACGATCTAATAATGTTCATACAATGCTATCGAGATCAACCCTACCCTGCCGACATTTCAGGTACTCATATTTTCCATATTTCCATTATAACATTCAGTAGTGATAAAATCGATGCATACATTCTTTTACGTCAGTTAAAACCAGTTGGACCCTCTAAATGAATACGGGTATAGTTTAGTTCACGCGTAGTTTGTTGGTAGTTTAAAGCAGTGAAGTGTGTTAGAGGCTTGTTTCAAATAAATAATTAAAAACATTATTTATTTACAGGTTGATTGTTTAAAGATCAAAAGTATTGAATTGATATTATAAGAATATTGAGAGAAGAACTGCAATATGTAAGCATCTAATAACAACTTAGTAACATTGCTGTGTAAGAAAACATGCATGACGATATCCATATGCAAGATGATACTGCGTCAAAAATGAATGTTAAAAGACCTATAAATTTAGTGATCGACAAATAAAATTTTCAAGTCTTAAGCGAGTCGTGTGTCAACAATATTTATTGAGATAAAATGAAATACATGTATCAAATATCTGAATAGAAATTGAAATTCACTTACACATTTGCCCACTCACCTGTGAGAGTTTTGCATTAAATTAATTAATGTTTTTTTGTTCGCTTGAGCTCGTGAATTAGAACATAAAAATCGGTATACATGTTATTGGCAACAAAACATAGATATTTCCTAAGGTTTCTGTCGACGTATCAAATGAAAAAAAACAAAAAAAAACAGAAAAACAAAAAACAAAAAACAAAAAACAAAAAACAAAAAACACAAAACAATTGAATTACAAAACATCACATAACATTCACACAACTGATTTACAGATTACTTTAGGATATACAAACCGTATACAGAATAACCCCGGTGTTTGCATCTCTATTCCGTTAGGTTTACGATCCGGCCAAATTCTCACAATGAAACAAAGAAAATACAGTTGTTAATAGATATTTGTATTTTTTTTAATGAAAAAAAAAAAAGAAGAAACATAACGTAAAAGATTTTCCATACTGTTATTTCAAATTAAACACATCTCCCATCATTAGTTAATGCAGATCCAAGATCTTTTTAGAATAATTTAAAAAGGCATACATAGGTGAAGGATAGAAGATTAAAATAAAGTTCGATGTAACTTATTTGAAACAACCGTCCCTGATTTAAAGCCAGAAAGTAATGAAACAAATACAACTGAACAGACAGCGTTTTAAAAGTATCACTTTTTATTTATTAATTTTTTTAATTTTTTTAAGAGTTGTCGGGTTTTGTTGATATCTACTTTTCTACTAGAAACTGTCTACGTGGCATTAATTAAAGTTTCAGTTTTCAGTTCAACTAAAACTGATTTTTTTTATCGATTATCTATGGTTTTGGGAGTTTCTCGGCTTTTATTTCAATAACAGGAAATAGCCCTGAGATGAGAAGTAGCTGAGATATTTCGTCGACTTAAAAGACAAATAATCTGTCGAACACTATTTTCTTGAGCAATGTCTTGTTCTAAACGGCTAAAAAACATTCTCAGTCTAGCTTATAATTATCCCAAAAAAATATAAATGGTAAAGTAAGACAATAACGATCAATCTTAATGTGAAATTGAATGTATAGCTGAGTTCTTATTATCATGAACTTCGGAGTCCTTTTTTCAGTGGATGTCTTTAGTTCCTCTTTGCAGATATTTTTTGTTTATTGGAATAGTATGAATTAGGTCGTTGATGTTCTCCTTTCACATTTTGTCATACCGAGTATTTTATAAATAAATGAAAAAGAGTAACAAAAAACAATAAACGATAAGGATGTTCTAAATTATTGATTGATTGATTGATTTGTGTTTTCCTTATTATTGGCAGCTTAAATGTGACCTGCAATTGTTTACATCATTTTTTCTATTGCCGTTCATTAGAAGTTGTCTTTTTGGTAATTATCAAATCCCTTCTTTTTGTCCTGGCAATAATTTGAAAAACAAATTACTAACAAAATGAAATACATTATCTTAATAGGCAACTATATAAAGAGTGCATGCTTCACTCTTATTTTACATATTAAAATAATTGAAAAATAAAATGAAATATTAAGAACGATTTTAATCAGAAGCAAGTTTAATTGACTCTGTCGAATGCATGAAGATACCATTAGGCACATATAAATATTGTGTCAGTTAAAAGTCACATAACTCTGAAAAGACAAAACAGAACATTTTCAAAATCAAAAGTTAACATTCACCTTTCCCAGTACTAATTTTGAAGTAATTTGAACCAAGCATATATACATGTATATAGTGCATGAAAAATAGAAAAATGCCTTTTATTTTGTCTTGTAACTCTGGGATAATATATTGGATTTTTTTTCAATCAAACGGTGTTTTAAGTTCTAACAATAACGTAGAATTACCAGTAATTCAATTAAACATGTTAAAGCAAACCCAATTCATGGAACAACATGAGAAAAAATGATTAAATCAGACAATCAAAGTCCCGTAACTCCTAAATTGAGAAACAGAAAATAAAACATATCGAAAAGGAGATTATTTTTTATTAATCTTCACAATAATGTAAAGTTTTCAGGAATTGAATCCAAATATACTTGACTTAGGACTCGATATACAAAAGATTGCCTTTATTTAAACGGTTAAAGTCCCGTTACTCTGGAACGAAAAAGCAAAAAAAAATATTTCAAAATCGAAATGGAGCTTTCCCCGTTTTTCAAATGTTGTGTTAAAATTACATTAGCAAATTTAAGTTATCTTACGAAGTGTTGAAGGTCAAATGGATCAACAGATGGAAGGCAGATGGACAATGGTATACCATATGCGTCTGATCTTCGAATTATGGAATATATCATAAAAGTAAAAACTACCTTACCAAAACTCTGATTTCAAATTTCCGTATCCATCCTCGTAATCAGACCATCTTCTGTAAAAATCGATAGCTCCATTCATTCTCTTTTGGAAAACCTATAAGCAGAGAACAATTATAGATATACAATCTATTTCATTTGGAAATGGAGAAAAGTTATATTTTCAATTCGGAGAACATAATTAGTAAGTATAGTGTATTTAATTTACAATCTGAATAAACAACGAACCAAACCAGATAACTCAAAGTAAAAAGAATATTTCTCATTAGTCAATCGATGCATAGCGAAATGATGATTACAGGCGGATGACTCGAAGAAAAGTAGCAATAGTTTTCGCCAAACGTTCAGTGCATAACGAAATGGTGATTAAAGGATAAATAGAGGAAAAGAAACAATATATTTCACACACAACTTTCGATGCGTTGTGAAATGATTATTACAGGTCAAGATTTACTTTTGCTATTTTATATAATTATATTTTTTGTTTCGCATTAGTAAGATATGCATACTGTTTATTATTGTGATGTTAATGATATAAATTAAGTATTTCACCTTAGTGAACTATAAAAGGTCTAGATACTCTCGGGAGAACGGAATGTAATGTTGTCATTTCAATGATTATAATGATAATATTAATAATATTATAATAATATTAATATACATGAAAGTGATATTTATAAAATAAAAAAATAAAAATAATATTATGATATTCAAAAAGCAATTTTTCGGAGAACAATTGAATGTTTTTACACCTAAAATGCATGTTCGGTTTCAGAAAATACCCTACTTTACGCTGATTCTCAAAATATATGGTTTTAATATAATTTTGCTTGAAATAAGGGAGATAAGTTGAGGCTTCCAATTTTCAAAAGTGATATGTATCTGCAACCTAATGCAAACACTCTTTGCGTTTATCATGTATCAATACGAAGCTACGGTAACGGTTAAAATTTAGATTGTCAAATCAAACTTTGACCGTGACCTCAATTTCAAGGTCATAAAGTAAGAACCTCAAATCAAAAGACCATAGATCTATACTATATATGGTTAATGAGTTATAGACCATAGCTAATTTTGAATCTCAAAAGGGGAGAAATCCCATTAATTGTCGGCCTACCCTTTCGACCAAAATGTCTGTTAAAAAAAAAATCGCAATTTCCAATTTATTCAAATATTGTGTCGATTTCTTATACGGTTTCTAAGGAGAATCGATAAAAACCAAAAATCCCAATTTAGAAAATGACCTTAACATGTTCTCTTGACCTCACTTTATTTGGTTGAACAAAAAAGATAAAACAAAGGATTAAGCGGGAAAAAAGATAGATTTATAATTAAGCATTCCGTACAACTACTACTAATAATAATAAACCAATTGTTCCGAAAACAATTGAAGGTCTTTCCACTGCAAATGCATATACTTTGATTGAAAAATATTGACTTTAGGTTTAAAATGTCAATTCTGGTGTCAGAAAATAGCCTAATTTACGTTGATTCTAAAAATAAATGGTTTCTATATACTTTTGCTAAAAATAAGATAAGTAGGTACTTTCTCTTAATGATTAATGATTATGGTTATGGTTAATTATTTATATCAACATTTCAGCTAATTTTAATAAAAAAACGGGAAAACACTCCCATTAAATGTCAACGTACCCTTTCAACCTAAATGTGTGTTTTATGACATGTCGTTACTTACAAATAAGTAAAAAATAAATTGTCGCTATCTACTACGGTGAAATAATCCAAAATTAAAAAAAATCAAACATGACCTTGACCTTATTTTCAATTTGATAGACCAAGTACCTCAAATCAAAAGACCCTAGGTCTCTATCACTTATTATTTACCAGTTACAAATGCAAATCCTTGATATCAAATGCATAAGGGGAAATAACTTTCATATGGAGTCTCCGGATCTCTTCGGTCAAAATTATTCTCAATATCCTAAGGATATAACGAGCAATTTGGTAACATAAATTTGTCGTAATCTTTTACGGATGCGAAGGAGTAGTCTGCACAAAAAAAGAGAGGATAGTTCTTACAAATAAAAGTATTCGGCTAACCAGTGTCAGTTTTTAAAGCATATAATCTGTTCGATATCATATACTAAATATCTAAGCGACATCTTTTGAAACAACAATACCTCACAAGAAAAAAAAAATTATACGATGGAAAAAAACTAAAATATAATAATCAGAACGAAAGCAAAAGATATGTTCACGGAAAAGTTGAAAGACCTTATGATAATAATAATAATAATATTAATAAAATTATTAATAATAATAATGAGTAATAAATAAATAAATAAATAAGTAAATAAATAAATAAATAAATTGATAAATATACAAATGATAATGATGAATCAATTAATACTTTAAAAAAAAACAATTAATCAATCAATCAATCAATCAATCGATTAGTTGATAATAAACAAACAAAAAGATTATTAAGTAAGGAAAATCGTATTATTTAAGATATTATCATCTAGTGATATTCAAATCCTAAACAATGATTCAACATAATCAATCAAATGTACCTAGTGAAAGTAAAACATTTCCGGAAATCCGTTCTTTTAATTATTTTCATAATGATATTTGTATACTATTGTTTGTGTACTGTTTGTCACTGGACGTCAAACCATTAAAGTTAATCGTGACATCTTAACAATAAATTCAGTACGAATAAGATAAGTACAATTACGTGTTATAATTCAGCATCCCAACATATTAAATGTAAATTCTTGGATATGCGTACACCCGATGAAGGTTACTTCATTTTCACGTGATATTTGTCGTACAGTACATATTATTTCTATGCGTAAAACAAAAGCGAAACGTTTAATCTTCGTTACAATAACAGTCCATCAAAATCCAGCTTTTGCCATGTCAAAATAAACATCAAGAGGGCCTCGGTGGCCGAGTGGTCTTAGTTGTCAAACTACTGTATCACTAGCCTGTCAACACCGAGGTTGCCAGTTCGAATCCCGTACTTGCCAGGTGCACAAGACTCTTATCGTAAATGACTAGGTTTGTAAGTTTTCCTCCTGTCACTAGTGTCACTACGGCTTCCTCAACCAATATTACCTGACCGCCGCGAAACAGGACATTAGTGCGTTAAACACCAATCAATCAATCAATCAATCAGTAAACATCAAACATGGTATCATACCATATCTGTTATGTGTACATAAAACAAAAGTAAGATAAATGTTACTTTATCTTCATTACACTTACCGTCTATCCAAATCCTGCTGTTTCCATGTAACAGTAACTATCTAACTTTTGATCGTTTGGATAAATTGTGTATACTCCTAATATACTTCCTTGTGGTAAATCACTACAGTCACGTGGAACAAATCATTTAAAATATATATTCATTTTGTTAATGATTTATTTATTTTGTCTATAACACTAAACTGATCTTTAAAATTATTTTTTTTTAAATTAAAAACAAGAAAATATTTATATACTGCTGCATTGTACGAAACATGTGATTTTGATAATTAATGTTATATTTTTGCATTTATAAATAAAATAGCTTTCAGTACTTCCCAATAAACTTATTCAAACGAGTAAATAGCATAAAATTGAAAATGGAAACAGGGAAGGTGTCAAAGAGCCAACAACCAAACCAAAGAGCAGAAAACAGCCCAAGGCCACCAATGGGTCTTCAAAAGAGGGACGAAAGATACCAGAGGGACAGTCAAACTCATAGATCGAAAACAAACTGACAACGCCATGGCCAAAAATAAAAAGACAAATAGACAAATAATAGTACCGATGACACAACAAAGAAAACTAAAGACTAAGCAACACTTCAACATAGCCGGAAAATGCCACACCTGGAGACGGCCACATACAGTCTATATATCAAATACAATCATTTTGTCATTATGATTAGTTTCACGTTCAGATATGTTGATACTGACCTGTTACTTGTTAATTTCTATTTAAAAAAAAAAAATTTTAACTAAAATTTTGAACTTAAAGGTAATTTAAAAAAAAAGAGAAGTTCATAAAACCTGACAAGGTCAAACGCTCGGGTGTATTAACCAACAGGACAAATAGAAAACAACTGTAATTTTCCTGACTTGGTAAAGGCATTTTTGACGAAACTTGGTTGTATAGCTAGCTTAAGCTTCCTGTTATATGACATATGTCGTCTACAGTTCCGTTATATTAACAAAATTAAGGGAGTAAACCACACAGACATAACTCATAAACGTGACTTTAACAAGGACCCAAAAGTCAAAACTGTGCTTGTATGTCATATATCCCTTTGCTGCTTCATATCCTGATCTCTTTTATTGAATTGACACATATTGACTTCATATTACATGTATTAGATCAAGGGCACACGTGATGTTGTCAGTTTTCCCATTATTAACGTATACATTGATTAATAGATGCTCCGTGTTAAAGGTCGTACCTTGACCTATAATGGTTTACTTTTATAAATTGTTACTTGGATGGAGAGTTGTCTCATTGTCACTCATACCACTTCTTCCTATATCTATTCTCTTGTTTTTATATGACATGCATAATTTCTAGTTAATAATTTAGACACTTGTTATTCAATATTTGTATTCAAATAAAAATGCACACTTGAAATATGTTTTGTATACTAAAATTGAAATGCATTTCAACAGCAACAATTCTATTTCAACATATTTTTTATTATTTTCAAATAAGCGCTAGCAACTTACTTTTGTTTGTGCATGAACAGATATTATTCAATTTTCCATTCTCATTACATACTATGAACTATGAAAATTCCTGCATAGGCCAAACGTTGCAACACAAGTAGCATTATCTGCTATCAGGACAGGATCCTTACAATCGTAAAATGAAAATAATTAATATTATAGAATGTTTAATAGCTCTTTTTTTAAATTTAAATCAACGCGCATACAAATCTTTCTATATCAGTCTTTTCAGATTGAGATAGTAATGTTCCTATCTTATAAAAACAAGAACTTCCTTTAGAAAAAATATCGAACTAAAACTTTCAAGGGAAATACAGCATGCAATTCTTGAAAAATAGACATGTATGAATATTTTATTATCACTTACAAACAGATGTTCAGCTATGTCCACTAGTTCTTAGTTTTGAACATTTTTCTCCGGCGAAACAAGTATGGTCTGCACATGATCCTGCTAGAGACTAAAAAAAGATAAACAAATATACAGATAAAGCAATTACAAAGGTAGTGATATTTTACATAACAAAATGGATATTTTTCAGGCGACTATATATATGTATTATTCATATATGTCATGTTGCAGATACCCAATACCATTTTTAATGTTGAGATGCTGGCACTCGATGTCATCTTTTTCACAAAATTCCTCATATAAACATATATATTGATGGTACAAAGTTAAGAAAATTATGAAAGACAAGCCTTCCTTCACAACTTCCATTACATCTTTTATAACAGACAATATTCTTCCAAGGAACGGTTTCCCTTTATTGAGTAAAACAAACATGCATTGTTAAAAGCAATTGAAATTTTTACATTGTTTATTTTTAAACGCATATGAATTATTTACATCACCTTAAAAGTTCGTTATCGTCATGCAAAACCACTTAATTGTTCATTATTTGAAGGAAGAATGCAGTTTAATAAAATTTGTTCTATTCCGCAAGACATATGTTTCTTTTCGCAGAAACAGAATTAAACACAAGGAACTGAGACGCAAATTTAAAAGGGTTTTTTTTTCATAGGAAATAATATTTTTGTGCAAGGAGAAGAAAGTATAGATGCATTGAATTTCTATTTGTATCTTGGATTTCGAATCAATTTGTCCAGGAATTGCCAAAACTTTAATTTGTCTTGACAAGCTAATACTTGTCCTTTTGAAGCTTGTTATTTGTAAAGATATGTAAACCTAACCTCAAGACTATAATTTCTTTCTTTTTGCTGCAGCCAAAGTCATCGAAGACGAATTTAGTAAGATTTGATGCATTTATTTAAATATTAACATGGAAAATATATTATAACCAGGCGCACAGTGATAATGTCAAAAATCATCCAACATATCCAGCAACAAACATGTTGGTATTGCTGTATGTATATTAATCCTCATTGGAAAGGCGAGATAATCATCATAGATAATTAACTACATTATCTTTCTAATGGAAAAAAAATCCAATATGCAATGGAGCGTTATTAACTGAATTTTTAACTTTTTAAGAACTGAACTATTGATGAGAAGAATATGATATAATTGTGTTGGCTAATTTAATTGTGTACCCATCTGAAACAAAATCAATTAAGAACATTCGCATAGAAAAAAAAGCATCTAGCAATGTTCTTTAAAATCCTTTCAAATATAATGATGATGTCATGACACTCAATAACACTCATTCTAATGAATGCTTACTTCTCGAACATGCAAGTGAACTTGATATAGAGGTTACAATCGACAGCAATAGATCTGCGTCAACATTTTGATCTGTTTGCGCTATTGCAAATTATGAACGACTTCAACTAGAATCTATGTCTAACGTAATGATTTCAACTTTCCATATGTTAACTTTCCATATCTTAGTAGTAAAAACCCTCTTCGCCGTTGTATGGCGCTTACATATTCAAACTAAAACGTTAAGCTCAAGTATGTTTACTTTATGTGGTCTTCGTTGACATGTGTGTGCTCTTAACACAAAAACTGTTCCAACAAATTATATTGAAAAAGGCCTGAAATCAGCACTGAATACGTTTTACGGTCACCATCAAGATTTGGTTGATCGATTTACACGATGTGTCTTTATTTCCCTAGCGACGTGTTTTCGTCCTAGATCTATATATATCAGTATATTCTTCTGATTTGAAAATTTGTTATTTATTTCCTACCCCCGATTGTTACATTAGGGACTGAGTGTGCATTCGGATTGCGTGTGATGCATGCAATAAGGCACTTACCATGACAACGAATCCAGTCTCTACTTTTTTTGAGTTCATACGATTCCCTAAGATTTGTTTTACTACCTTTTATCTCTTCATACTCTTAGTTTGTCGTTAATATAGCATCCATTTGCAAATATTTTCATTGATTAGAAACATCTCAATTACTTTATTTCATGGTAGCATTTTTGTTAAAACTTTGTTTTATAATTTTAGTATTTTTCTAATATGATAAAACATTAATTGAAATAGAACTGTATAATGTATGCGAAATATATGTTAAATTCCATTTAATAGATACTGGAAACCAACGGATTTAAACTTGCAATATATTGTTGTCTGCATATCAAGGTTTAATATTACATATGGTGTAGCATTCTTTTTTTTTTATTGGTTATCTCGATCACGTGATTCAAAGGGTATTCCATGTACCCGAAGCCTTGTTTCTCTTTGAAGTAAATGGAGGCTATGTTTCTATTCATATTTATATTGACGGTCAATATAAAAATACTTGCAAAATACAATGTAAAATACACAGAAAGATCATTGAAGTCCATTTTCTTAATACAATTTTGTAATATGTAATATGTAATATGTAAATTAAGGGCTTTCACTCAGTCAATACATTATGTATCGACCTGCTAGATTATATTGACAATCGGACTTTGTCCTTCGTCAATAAAGTGTGAACAAGTCCATATATAACGTATTGACCTCGTCGAAAGTCCAGAATTGATATATATTATTATTTTCGGTACTCACTGTGCTTAACTGTCACAAGGAATATTAATTATTAGTAGGTGTTATATAATTTAGCGAATGTAATGTAACTTAATAAAATACTACATCTATATTTGAAAAAAAACAAGTATAACTATAACTCGTGTAATTACTTTATGATATAGAGATAATTTTTTACGTTAAATTTGAAAACTCATTGTCTTAATTCTTAAATTGTCAAATGATCAATATTTCTCGGTAAAACTAACATCATTTTCAATATCAATTTAGATAAACAAACCAAGCTAAATAAAACTGAAGGAATAGACTCTAAACGAATCTAGACCGCTTACGTCAACAATTCGAGGTTTCCTCCTATGAAGGCATAAACTGTGATACGAATTCAAACTAACTCTAAAAGTCACGATAGCAATTGGTACAAAATCAATTTTCAGATCGAATATTCTAGTATCTTAAGGTCCACTACACAAGGGACATGTCTCTTGAATTGACTCTCAGAAATAACGTACCGGTCAACCAGTTCGTGGTGGTGACGTATTTTACATTTTGTGTAGTGTTGATATCAGTCGTTCTTCCTCATAACGCTACTGAAGTATTCTTTGCGCAAGGAACACATACGTATTGACCAATTGTATGGGGAGATAACTTTTATACGGAAAAGTATTCGATAGCACATAATTATCTGTTCTGTTTGATTTCATGCGTCAAAAAAAAACAACAAACAAACAATCAAACTTATAGATATCTTGCTAAAAAAAACCGTTTTGAAAACTTTGGAGTAGTGGGAGTAGTAGTCATTAGGGGAAGGACATGGGAGAAGGTCGAGGAGTAGTAGTGGATGGACGTGGAGTAGTGGGGTAAGGAGGAAGTGGGAGTAGTAGGGGAGGGACATGGGAGTGGTGTGAGAAGGAAGTTGGACTAGCGGGGAGGGACATTGGAGTAGTGGGAGAAAGAGGTGAGAGTAGTAGTGGAGGGACTTTGGAGTAGTGGGGTAAGGAAGTGGGAGTAGTAGGGGAGGGACATGGCAATAATGTGAAAAGGAAGTGGGAGTAGTAGGGAGGAACACGGAAGTAGTGTGAGAAGGAAGTGGGAGTAATAGAGGAGGGAAATGGGAGTAGTGGGAGAAGGAAGTGGGAGTAGTAGGGGAGGGACATGGGAGAAGGAAGAGGGAGTAGTAGTGGAGGGACGTGGGAGTAGTGGGGTAAGAAAGTTTGAGTAGTAGGGAAGGGACTTTGGAGTAGTGGGGTAAGGAAGTGAGAGTGGAAGGGTAAGGACATGGGAATAGTGTGAGAAGGAAGTGGGAGTAGTAGGGAAGGGGCATGGGAGTAGTGGGAGTAGTAGGGGAGGGACATAGGAGTAGCGAGGTAAGCAAGTAGTAGTAGTAGGGGAGGGACATGGGAGTAGTGGGGGGTAAGGAAGTGGGAGAAGTAGGGGAGGGACTCGGGAATAGTGGAGTAGGGAAGTGGACGTTGGAGGATAAAATTCAATAACTTCTCAATGTTATATCAGAAATTTATGAAAAACTAAATGGAGGTTCTCTTAATAGATATAAACCAGTCACCAAAGCACTTTCAAGATATTGTTCGAAAACTGGAAAATCACCCATTTTTTTATGAATAATATCCCAGAACTCGGAAATGTAAAATCTAAAATTTATAAAAATCGAAATGGAGCTTGCGTCAATAGATATAAACAATTCACCAAACTTTCATGAAAACTGCTGGAAGCATTTTTAAGTTATTGTCCGAAAACTGGAAAATCCCCCTTTTTTAATGAATAAAACCCTATAACTCGGAAACGTAAAATCTAAAATTTATAAATATCGAAAGGGAGCTCACGTCATTAGATATAAACAATTCACCTAAGTTTCTTGCAAATTGGTGAAAGTGTTTCGAGTTATTGTGCTAAACTTGAAAATCCCCCTTTTTGAATGAATTAAACCCCATAACTCGGAAACGTTAAATCTAAAATTTATAAAAAACGAAAGGGAACTCACGTCAACGGATATAAACACTTCACCAAAGTTTCAAGCAAATTGGTTAAAGCATTTTTGAGTTATTGTCCGACATGTTGACGATGGACGAACAGACGGACGGACGGACGGACGTACGGACGAACGGACAACGACATACCATACTACGTCCTGTGAACGGGCGTATAAAAATCAGATGCAATTGGCTTGACTCTTTAAATCGGTATAACTGGGCAATATAAATCCATCACAATCCTGGGGTGATCCAGGGTGCTCCGGCAGAGTAAGAAGATCCTGCTCAACGTGTGACACCCGTCGTGTTATTTGTGAAAGTACAAACCCAGTGATTTTGTCTAATTCTGCAGGTCACATTCGAGGAAAAGAGGACGGGATTGTGGTTACGACAACTGGAACATATCCGTCGTCACCTGTGAAACAGATATTCCAAAAAGTTAAGTTGTTTTCAGTTTAGTGCGAAAAATATATCAGAGAATGCAATTTATAAAAAACATATATTAAATGATTAATATTCGTATATGTTCAAAGGATAATACAGGCTGAAAAAAATCGGAGAATTTTTATTTTATAGAATTGATGCTTTGTAGCTTAGTCCGATCCTCCCATTTACCTGTAACTTTAGTGTGAGTTGATTTAAAGTGTCTTATTTGTTGAAAATAAATTACAAGTCATTTGATGTGTGTCCAGCCTGCGATATTAATGTCGCGAAAGTGAGACACAACAAACCTATATTCCGTCGTCGGCGTCTTCATCATTTAGATCGTTAGATTACTCGTTTGAATTGTTTTTATATTTGTCATTCTTGGCCTGTTATAGTTTACTATGCGGTATGGGTTTTGCTCATTGTTGAAGACCATACAGGGACATATAGTTGTTAACTGCCACGTCATTTTGTATGTGGTTGAGAGTTGTCTCATTGGCAATCATACCACATCTTCTTATTTTTATATAAGTTTTATTTGAATTCAATATCATGAATATTACCAAATTAAACTATTTTGTCATGACGAACTTTTAAACCTCTATGTTATAAAACTTGTATAGGAGTTAATCTTCTATATCGAGATAAAGCATGTACAGAAAAAACATTTTTTTTAATTTTGTTTTTGTTACCGATAAATGGACGTTTTACAGTCAACATTACACTTTTACAATGATAGCAGCAATCTCAGGAGAGACACTGGGTTCTGTGGAATTCTTCTCGAATGTATTGTAATACTGCTTCCATTTGAGAACTAGGGAAAAAAACGGCAGGACCAAGTGGTTTAGGGATATTTCCCTTATGTCCCGAAATATTGATATTTTTTTGTACTTGTTTTTCTTATTTTTATCTGCCGTTCCCCTTTGTCATACTTAATAACTCTGAACAACAACTTAAACTTTAATTTGAACTTTAACTCAATGGATAGCGACACTCATCCGAAACACATTAAACAAACAACGTATGGAAATCGGGCTAAAAATATAACTTTTTTTTTTCCCAAATGGTCACGTGGCTTAACCTCATCAAGTAATGTGATATCCACATCTAAGAATGACAGAACCACATCAAATACAGGAACAAACACATCATGTTGTGTAAAATCGTCAAATTTTTGAACCATCATTATGTAATGTTAAAGCAATATGAAGAATTGGCAAATCATCATTACGAAATAACAAAACCACATCATGTAATGAAACAAATACATAACGTTAAGCCACATACACATCAAATGATAACCACATTACCTAATGACACAACCATTTTAAATAATGATAAAATCACATTGGGCTATGACAAAACCATATTAAGTAAAGAAAGAACCATATCAAGTCAATACGAAACCATATTACGCAAAACGAAATATCATTAAATAATGACTATTCCATATTGAGTTATATCAAAACATCATTACGTAATGTCAAGCCCATATTATGTAAAGACAAAATATCATCAAGTTAAAATAATACAACATAACGTCATATCAGAGTATTACATAAGACAGCTGTGGCGTTCCATATGATATCATAGAAACAACTTAATCTGCTAAATACATTGACCTATAATTACAATTTGACAGTTAGACAAAACATTTGAAATAAATGATATCTTGAAAAATAGATCTCCCAAATATCTTGACCTACAACAACAAATTGACATTTGGCAAAAGACATTTGTTTTATTGTCAACTTTTTTTCTATTTTAGCAACATTCTAACAGCGCAAACATATGCACATATCAAGGTTAAGGCGATATTCCATGATTGTGTTTCCTTCCAGATTCAATTTTTTTTCACCGATGCTGTCTACATGCAAGATAAAAACACTTTATAAATGTATTCATTCCGAAGCGTTTTTTTTTTTTTTTTTGCATTAACCTTCACATACAACGCCCAAACTCAACAAGTTGAAAGCTAAGAATTATAAATAATTAAGTAGCAATATTGTCAAAAGATAAAGATAAATCAAATCCAGATATAAAGGTCAATTTCGCATCCGAAATGCAATCTCTTGATCAATTACAAAAAAACAAAAAAACACGATTTAAGTTTTCTTCCATTGTCAACGTCCCTTTCACAACAGTATAATACCATCTGCACCATCATACTTCGCTTATATATCCCAATTCAGATGATACACCCTTTCATGTTCTCATTCTACGGACTTCTTTAACAGCGGTGTGGCTGGATGCAAATACTGCACCATTATGGTTATATGGATTACCAACTGATATCTACATCATGAAAGTTTTACCATTGCCATCATAAATTTACCAATACAATGTGCCTGTGTCTCAACTCACAAGACATATGTATTCGAGATCTAAGTTCTTTAGATGCTGTTATAATCGTATGAAATGTATACTCAAAGTTTGTGTCGTATCCCCTTGTGTTATATTGTGAAAGAGTGGACGTTGTTGATGCATGCATAGAAAGTTGTTTTATTTCGGCTTGTATATTCTAATCAAATATACATTAATATGTATTGAATATAAGACACTTTCTGTATTTATTTGCTGAAAGAAAAAAATTAGAGTAAAGAATTCGATTAATAAGATGTCTTGTAAAACAAAAATCATTAAAGACCGGGGTGACCTAGAAAATTTTACACCCCTACAGCAATTAAGGCTATTTGGATATGGGCGGTGCTAAGATAAGAAACAGATCAGGTTTAGTGAATTAGCTTGTCATGTAAATAGAAGCACATGTTTATAACTGCATGCTGTGATAAGAGAAAATATGAAGAAACTAGTAAAACTTACACAAAGAAAATCCAATTAATTTATATAAAAGATAGAAATACAATGTTACTGTATCCAATAAGAAATATTGAATGTTTCAATGAGACATAAAGTTAAAAAAATGTAAAATTGCATCCGTGAATTGATATTAAAATAAATCAAAATTTTTTACTTCATAATAAACACGATGAATAAATATTAATTCCTTTCTAATTTCCTCTAATAAAATGAATTAATTTGCCTGGCCAAAATACTTTGTAATTATAAGTTGGAAGCTTATAGTTCTTTTTTATAATGTTTCTTCTTGGGCATATCTACGGTTTGAGTTCCAGATCGATGTGAAATCGCTATCAACATTTTCATTCCAATGACACACTGCAAACTGACTTTTAGCGTTGTAATTGTCTTTACTAAAAGCAATTCTTTTATCTTGGAACACGCTTATAGTATTGTTAAAGCTCTAAACATAACAGGTATATTTGGCTAACACACAATCCTCTGGGTGTGTGTAAATCGTAGATTTCCGTTTAACACCTAGGAGAAGTCTTTCAGCAATTGGTATTGAAATAGCTATTCGCTTAGGTTCGTAATTTGTATCACGTTTACATCGTGAATCAGGATGACACTTCTGGTGGTTGTTCTTATAATGTTCCACAATACTTAGCAACATATCCTTTAATTCCTTTGGTTTTTCTTCACAATTTCAAACGGCCCAATCATTCCACTTCGTCCTCTAGTTGAGCAGACCAGGACATTTTTGGTCCCGCAGACACTCTTTTCATTGCAACTTTAACCTTTTTTAATGGCATGTCATGAAATTTTCTGTTTTGATATATTTCGGTTGTCTTTTACCAGCTTGTTAATACTCAAGTTTTGGTCATGATGATGTACATTTACTTGAACATCTTGCTCTTTCAATTACTAGTATATTCGTTGTGTACCCTATTTTTCATGGCGTTGTGTTTTTACGCCAGCCATGTCGAGCATCCGTCATTATGTTAATTCCTGTCAAATACAGGCAACAGTAGTATACCGATGTTCAAAAGTCATAAATCGATTGAGGGAAAACAAATCCGGGTTACAAACTAAAACCGAGGGAAACACATCAGCTATAAGAGGAAAACAAAGTAACAACGGAAACACTGAAGTGCAACAAAAACAATCGCAAACATACATATAAACGAACCATTTGATAACAACTGCCATATTCCTACATTCCAACATTCCAATTTCTTCTAATACTGCTGACTCGATACTTTCATTGTATTGCTGTTCAATATATGCTTGTATCTTTGAAATATGTATTGCTGTGTTTGTTTGTTCATATGTCCAATTTTAGCAGCATAAGCAAATCTGTTGTAGTGCACTGGTAACATTCCGCTACAAGTATATCCATGAAATGTCTACAAGTTTGCAAGATAGGTACCGTTAGGTAAATATGGAGATGATAACCATAAAATAGAATGGTGTTTATCAGCGTCATAATTGAAACGCACTGCAGCTACATGTCCTTTTGGTGTCAACTTCTTCATACTGAAATGTCCATTGCAAATTGAAGAGTGGTTTTCTACAACTTTGATGATTTTCTGGAGTGATGTTTTAGCCGTCAGGAATAATTTTTGACATCTTTTTTTCTGTACCTGGATATAGGTATTCAAATCTAATGTTGTCATATCAGACTTGGAGGACTTTCCATTATGGTCAAAACGAATAGTCTAAGACCTTTTCTAAGATGTCAGCATTATTTACAGGGTGTTTCAGTTGCTGCACAAGTAATGTCCGAACATTTTGTAATTTTGAAAGTATTAATTGCTTTTTACTTTCATCTCCAGGAACTGAAATTTTGAAGCAAAGAGGTCGTTCTTTTTGCATTTTTTTTTTTAGAAAGTGAATAATACTAAAAGTAACTGATGCAATATAATATTATACATCTAGAAGATTATCTGCATGATCTATATGTAAACAGTTGTGTAAATTGACCCAGTCTAAGAAAATTTCGGACCATGGCGGGGGATTGTTTTATTTTTTTTTATATATTATTATTTATATTTTTTATCTACAAATCCTAGTAATCATATTATGGATATAATGATTTTACAATTACATCAAAGCAATGAACATTTTTACATATTGAATAAGAGGGAGTGGGGGCAGATAGAATTAAACAAATTTATAATAAAACCTTACTAAACATGCACTGCCCTGCATGATAGCCTCCCTTAATTTGAAAGGGGATTCTAAAGGAGTACTGGATATAATTTTCAAAGCATTACAGCCGCAATGTCTTACAAAAGTATATTAGATATGTTTAAACATATTCATTATGTCAGTTTTTATCCGATATGTAAAATCTTTTAGTGTTAAACATAAAATATGAATGAGATCTCTCCTGTAGGTACCTCATCATGATATGAGGTGTGTAAAACACTGTGAATATGATATCCAAGATATTTTGTGCTTAGATTTGGAGGGGAAAATATCGTTGTTTTATTGCTACAGTTTAAATAATAAAAGGTCAAGTCGTGTAAATTAGATATGAAATACATACTTAACTGACAAAATGGAGAAAATAGCACTTCTTGTCACTGAAGAACAAAAGGAAACTATTACAGTATATTTGGATATTACAATTGGGATGTACATTAAGAAGATAGTAACAATGGGATTGCAAAAGGTGCAACTATGTCCACACAAACTAGCGACATTGTACATGAGGAGATAGAAGATGCAATTGAATAAAACCAATTCCTCATAGAACAAGACCAAGAATGTGAGGAATGTTCATTTTGTTTTTTGCAAACCTTGCATTACTAATGAAAGAAACAGACAAATGTGATGAGAAAGAGAACCTTAAGGGAGGCATCAAAGAAATCATAGTTTGCGAAAAGAGAAGTACCAATATTTTTTGGACAATGATGTTTCACCGTGAATCTTAGAAGGATAACAGATATTTAATGCGAAAACAAGCTGCTCTTGACAGAGAACCTAAATTCAACAAATATACATGGCATAAAAGATATATTATGCCTAATTGTGTCCTAAAACTGGTAAGAGGGTGGCATCCAAATCCTGAAAATATTACTTATATTGGCCACCTCTTGGAATAGTTAGATAAATTTATTATAAGTGACATTAGTTTGGGATATAACATATTTTTAAAACATTAGTTGGCACTACAGTTTAAAGGCTATCTATATTCCGAAGCCTCGAAAGGATAATATAATTGATTGATCCCCTGCAATATGTAAGTAGAGTTCCAATTCACAAATGCATGCTTTAGATTATAGATAATAAAGCCACAAGTTGTTGTCATGGATATCTCCTCCCACTTGTCAATCACAGGAATTTCAATTTGAAAAAAGCTGTGCTTCAGGATTTTAATTTAAAATACCATCATTGTGAGTTATATTATTTTCTCTCTTTTTGGCCTAAACTGACCATTATTTATTGTTCTGACAACTGTACAAGTTTAAAATTAAAAAAAGATAACAATTTAAGAATTAATTTTGAAAAATGCTTCTCACTTCTTAACCCTGCCCAATATTTGAAAAAAATCTTATTTTATTATTTAGATTGTGTCAAAATAAAGTTATTTCTGATACCTAAACACTTAGAAGGAAACACTATGATTTTGACAATTGTATTGTACCATTGTGTTTATTCTTGTTGTTTCTCTCCTTTTGTTTTTTTACGTCGTAGATGCATGCAATAAATTGTTTTTTTCCTCTCAACTCCAAACTGGCAAATGTGCCTGGAGAGATCATTCGGTCTATGTTACATCTTATACATCTTTCAGTCTGAAGAATCGCTGAACTTTTCAATCTTGGTGATAATTTTGATAAAAGCCTACGCAGTTCATGGATCTTTTGATATTTCATTTCGGAACACCTTTTTCAAACAACGTAGCAATTTTCCTTTCAACCATTGGCTAAAATACTTTTTGCATCATTCAATGAAAGAATGTTTAACAAATTTAATTAACACCTTAATCTCTTGGTAAACTTATAACTCAATTATAAGAGCATATTTCACATTCTGCCGACAGCACTGCAAACTACTGTATCATCATGAAAAAGCCGTTAAAAGAAGAATCAAGCGAAGTCCGACTGAAATTGTATGAAGCATTGTTATCAAACAAAACAAAATTATTAAAACTGTTGATTGATGGTGGAGTTTCCGTGAATTTCAAATTTTCATCGGGACTGACACCTCTTATGGAAGCTTGTTTGGCATCAAATGGAGAAATTGTCAAACTTTTACTCGACAACGGAGCAAACTTAAAATCCAGAGATGACCGAGGCTTGACTGTATTTCACTACGGATACATGCGTGAAAGTCGTAATATTATCGACCTGCTAGAATACTACAGATCACATAAGGAAAACAGAACAATGAAATGTAAAGATGCAAAACGATGTAACAAAAATAATATTTTGCTTGCAAGGTCAGGAAACGCTTTCAACAAAAATATGTAATCTAAGACTGTTTTCAGTTGGAAATAAATTCACACGGAAAAGTGTGTCACTGTTATGAATATTTCATACAAATGACGTAAATAATAGTCAACACTGACACCCGTAAAATACGTAATCTTGTGAGGATAGTATGGACGTTTTGTTTGCAATGAACTATTATAACAGCAGAACAGATGAATGTCATACCTTTAATCAATGAAAAGATCTTACACTCTACATTTTGGTAGTGCAATATTCGGAGGGAAAACTTAAGAGATAATTTATATTTATTGTAATATATACTTTATTTTAATTAATTAGTAAAATTAATCAATTTTTATTTAACTGCTTATTATATAACCTTCCCATAATATTTCACTCCTACATTTTTCAGGTGTTCTGCTAATTGTTTCAGGCTGTTAATATGTGTGCTTGATAATATTTCATTTGCATTTGCTATTTTCATTTTATCATTTATATTTCATGGAAGACTGACATTTGAGCTCATTAAGTATTTGACATTTGCTGGAATTGTCCAATAATATTGAAGCTTGTTGACCGCATTTAAGGAAGTATTTTGGACGGACTTACCTAGCTTTGTTAACTAAATACGATTTTAGCATATATTCTGCAGCCTAAAGTGATTTATTGTTGTCATGATTAGTATCACTAGTTCACCAATTAATTCTTAAAAGACTGGAAAAAAAAAACAATTAGTCAAGTTAAGTCCACTGGGATAACTCCAGAACTGTTCAGAAATTCGCTTGCAGTCAATTAGGATCTCTGAAGTCTCTCCACAAACTGTTCAGTAGTTGGTATTTACCTGTAAAAAAACAAAACTATACTGAATTGTAAGAAAAGCTACTGAACTTGAAATGATCTCTAACTAATTATCGATAACTAATAATATAATCCGTTTGCAACTTTTAGATGATGTTTAGATCAAAATGACCTTTAAAACAAAAAGTCATTTACTAGTATCTGTAGGATTTGTATGTCTTGTCATTAGTCTTTTGTTTGCCTTTACTGTTTAAGGTATCATCCAAAGTTCCTTAGAATTATATCCCGTACACTTTTATTCATTCTTATCTGATGGATAGTCACAGGTTGAGAACTCTGTCCTTTTCTTGGAGGTGTGTTGTTGCAGTCAGGTTCTTTCATTTTGCATGTTATATCAATAAAAAGGTTACAGAAGATAACAAGGGTACATTAAAAAAACAAAAAATAACAATTCAACAACCAAAAAGTACGAAATTAAGTCATTAACACACTAAATTAAAAACTAAATACTCAACAACGTAAACCACGCAAAATCCGCGGTTTGTCAAAGGTGATCCACATGTGGCATTGCATTTCAAGTAACATTTCGGTGATACGTCGTCTACGATGACGTTAGAATCGAGGAAATGTGGATGGCATGTGCCTTCGACTTTTGGAGCAAATCTGTGGTCATCTGTTACAAGGATAATAACGGTCAACTAGATCATGATTTCGTCCACTTTAGGAGGAATGAAGTTGATTTTACTATTAGGATCCCTTGAGTGAATACTTTCCGTGTAACCAGCAACCATCAACCAATGAAACCATGATAGAAAACGCATTGAAATCTATCATTAAACGGCAGATATATATATTCATATACGAATCACACCGTACAACCTTTGTATTCGTTTTCATTTGTTTGTATTGCACATTATCATCAATCCCTTACACTAGGCTAGTAAACTAAGGACACACTTGTATTAATAAAGGAGATAAAAACATCAGGAAGTTATTTGAAATGTAATTAGTTAAAACGGAATCATTATCGACGATTAATATTGTCTATCTCATTTATAAGATAAACCAGTTGAATGAAACTTATCTGAACTATTCTTATTTCTGTAAATTATTTTCCGTTTTCTTTTCCTCGTTTTTCCGCTAATATCACGTGACACTTTAATCTCAGATTTATTTGGTCACTATTGTAGATTAGTTGAAAGTTTCACTTACCCTTCCTCCTCCCCTGGCAATCTATTAACATTTATTTTTTATTTTCTGCTTCTGTTTTATCAATGTTTCAGGTTGACCAGGGAAAGCTGATCTCAGCATATTATTCAAATGGACTTAGAAGTGAGTAAAAAACTTATCCGATGGACAATCTTGCTGGAATCAGACATTTAATGAATATGTTGTTGTGGCTAAATTTTAGTGAGTAACGTGTACATCAGGGTCAAATTGAAACTATCAATGTAACTTTCTTCATTTCAGGATTAACTTTAAAACTTCTAAATTGTTATCTTACTTAGTTTGCAATCATAATATGTAATATATAAGTTGTTCTGTTCATTTATTGTAATACTTTTATTTGCCACAGTCAAGAATGTTTTGGTGAGATACAACAAGATTTAGTGACTGCGATACTTTCGTGCCTTTTACCTCGGATCAAAAAGGGTTTTTACTTTCCTGCGTTACCGTAGAAACTAAATTGAGACCATCTAATGTCTTTCATAAGTGGCCGATTCTGAATTAGTTACAGTAAAACTTTAACTGTTTTATGATCTATAGATTGCTAATCTTCTATTTCTCTCCTTACTTAACCATGGAGTGATGCAAATATGAATCAGCGTATTTTGAGATCAAGGCTCTTGTTCTTTTAAGATCATCTTTGAGGAACGTTAGCATCTATTGTCATCAATGGTACACAGAATTATCATTTTAATCAATTAAGACATGCTGCTTTTTTTATCATTGAAGAACTCGTCATTTCTAGCGAAATGGGCTGCTATTTACCACATAATTTATTTGTTTGTTATACTCTTCCTACAACTTCATTATATACTTAATGTACTGTATTGTATATTTTCAAGGTATGGGTAGGTTGCATTTGCGTTCATGTGTGTCCCTTGATAAAAAATAAAATCAACACTTAACATTACTTATTTAACTCAATTTATAGAAATAAAATGGTTTAACAATGTCTGTTAGAATGACTTTAATTGATGGATATATATCTATAATTTGTCTTGTCGGTTGTTTGTCTTTGTGCTGTAAGGCAGTAAATGAACCAGTTTTATGCATGTTATAGTTAAAATCATATATCAAGTAAATTGTGGCACAATTCAAGATTTACGTATTTCCCTTTCTTCGCTGGTAGGCGATCTGCTCAAGTGGCTTTCTCTGTGTTAAATCTATTCATAATCTTCACAACGGTTTCTAGTGTATCAGTGCAAGCATGATATCCAAGCTTCTAAACACTAGTATGACTGCCAATCTTGTTTCGAATTGTTGAGTAGAAAGTATCATCAACTTGTGTTCTGTTATCAATTAGTTTGTTATTTTTCAAAAAAAAAAGCATTTTCTGTATTACATAATAATTTTGTTTAGAGGAAAAGGGTTATAAAGTTGTCTTAATGTTGCTAATAGGTCATATCTGAACAATATTCTCCTCAAATAATTTTCCATTGAAACTTTTTATATTTTGTTAGTTGATTTTACCGCTTCCTCTACGTCTCACGTGTTGTTAAAGTTTCTTTGCTTCGTAAATTGTGTTTATGATATACTACTCATCTAAGCTAACTATTTATATATGATAGTGATTGTTTCCATGGTTGTCTTGTTTAAATTTCCACCTGTTGGTTAATTAGGGATGTTGAAATAAACATCTTACTCAAAACCTTTCAAATGACAGGTTTGTTTTGATATCAATTTTGAGAAGCTGAAACCATCAAATATATCATTAACAGTTTGACATTTTGTAACATCTTTCATGGTTGCAGAGGAGTAGTTATGAAAGGAATACAAGTGTACGGGGATATAGCTCTGATAGGGAAAGGTATTTGGTAACACATAATCAACTACACTGTTTGTTTCCATATGCACAAAAAAAAAGGTATTGATATATTGCTAACCAAACAAAAACATCTCACATTATAAAGTGGAGAAAAACAAAATGTGAAGAGGACGCAATCAAAAGGTTTTCCCAAAGACAAGAAAGTAAACAGATATTTTGCCATGTGACGCGTTGCTCATAGTAGTGCACCTGGAACACAATAAAAGAAATCAAGAAAATTAGCCATTGGAAAGCAATAAACAGATATCATACAAAGTAGATTTAAAATTGAGTCAATATTATGATTTCCGTGTGCATAAAATGTGTTTCTTGAAAAATGTTTATCAGGTTTGGTGCGTGAAAAATGTGTAAAATTATAAAATAAACTATAACACTAAAGTCATGCCGCCACTATGTCCACTGGTTGATATACTTTGTATGGGATTAAGCTATAGATGTTTTTATTGGAAGATTGTTTCTAATTTCATTATTAGAAATACACTGTAAAAATATAGAAAAAAAAATTATTTTTTTAACCATGTGGTAGTCAATATACATATTCTTATGTTAGCAGAAATACTGTAATTGGAAAACTGACATTTTGAAACCTTTTTAAAATAACGTTGTTTTATGTCAATCATGTTCTCTACGTTGTATAGACTCTTATATATGCAGTAATACTTGTACTTCTGAGCATACATTTTGAAACACTGTGCAACTTGATAATTTTTCATCTCCATATTACATTGCAAGTATGATCGCGATATTCAAAACATTGACAATGACAAACTTGTAATGCTGGGCTGTACGTTTGTCCTTCGGAAATGTGCAACTTGATAATTTTCCATCTACACATTTCATTGCAAGTATTAATGCGATAGACAAATTAATATAAGATGCAGTCACAGAAATAATTATTTTATAAGTACGTATTATATATACAGAATTTAATTTCAGCCTTGTATCACCATCACTGCTGGTGATCCGATGGATAAAATCTGGTGTAGAGTCGCCACTGGTTCAGACGTACTTATAATATAATTATTTCTGTGACTGCATCTTACATTAACTTGTAGGATGCTTTACAATAGATAATTCAGCTGATCTGTAACAATTCCATCTTCATGCCTTATTTATCATGTACTGTGTAACGACACTCATTAAAAACTGACGAGGAAAGGTAACACCCGGCCACCGATAGCTTAATTATTATATAGCCTAGGTGGTCGAGTGGTCTAGCGTGTCGAACAAAGTGCAAGGCGATTTGGTGCCACAATATCTCAGTAGCATGAGTTCGAATCCCGGCCAGGGAAGAACAAAATATCTGCTTCCGTAAATTTACAGATCTAACATTGTTGGGCTGTTGTTTAGACGAACTATATATACAGAATGTATTTTCAGCCTTGTATCACCATCACTGATGGTGATCCGATGGATAAAATCTGTTGTAGAGTCGCCACTGGTTCAGACGTACTTATCATATAATTATTTATGTGACTGCATCTTACATTAACTTGTAGGATGCTTTACAATAGATAATTCAGCTGATCTGTAACAATTCCAGCTTCATGCCTTATATATCATGTACTGTGTAACGACACTAATTAAAAACTGACGAGGAAAGGTAACACCCGGCCACCGATAGCTTAATTATTATATAGCCTAGGTGGTCGAGTGGTCTAGCGCGTCGAACAAAGTGCAAGGCGATTTGGTGCCACAATATCTTAGTAGCATGAGTTTGAATCTCAGCAAGGGAAGAACAAAAAATTTGCTTCCGTAAATTAACAGATCTAACATTGTTGGGCTGTTGTTTAGACGAACTATATATACAGAATGTATTTTCAACCTTGTATCACCATCACTGCTGGTGATCCGATGGATAAAATCTGTTGTAGAGTCGTCACTGGTTCAGACGTACTTATAATATAATTATTTCTGTGACTGCATCTTACATTAATTTGTAGGATCCTTTACAATAGATAATTCAGCTGATCTGTAACAATTCCATCTTCATGCCTTTGATATCATGTACTGTGTTACGACGCAAGGTAAAAACTGACGAGAAAACGTAACACCCGGTCACCGAAAGCTTTATTATTATAGAGCCTAGGTGGTTGGGTGGTCTAGCGCGTCGGGCATAGTGCAAGGCGATTTGGTGCCACGATATCTCAATAGCATGAGTTCAAATCACGGCCAGGGAAGAACAAAAAATTTGCTTCCGCAAATTTACAGATCTAACATTGTTAGGCTGTTGTTTAGACGAATCTATGTTTATTTAAGGAGAATAATAGATAAACACATTGAATAACACGTTTCCTAAACGGAGAATAATAGATAAACACATTGAATAACACGAATCTGTATCTTTATTGCGAATGTAATTATTCAGGGTTTTTTTGCTTTTTGAATTTAAAAACAAAAAAGGAAAAGAAGGGTTGAACTTACAATGCGTGTTCAATGTTTTTTTTTCAAAATTGTGGATTCGATCAATTTTATTACATGAGTTTGTTTCATGCACACTAAATTAACTAGCCATACCTCAATTTTATAAGTGTTTCTACAGATGATTGTACACTGACGTTGAGGTGCTATCGTTATTTTAATGATCGAACCTTGCAAAATCATGTATACATATACGTTAACAAGTGAAAGATAAATGAACACAAATGCTTGTTAATGTATGAGTATCCAATTCAGTAAAGGCAAAGTAAATATATTTTTTAATATAAAAATAAGGAGATATGGTACGCTCGCCAATGAGAAAAATCTCCATCAAACATATGTTTATGCTGTATGTATATATTATTTTCACTTTTTTATCTGCAATTATTTCATGCTGTTTTTTAACTGACTTGGTATTTATTTTTTTTGCATTTACTTTTTTCGTTTAAATATTTACATGTATAATTCATATCAGACTGACATTTTAGCACAGTTATGTATTTGACATTTGATGTAATTTTGCATTGTTGTTAAACCTTGTTAACCGATTTTAAGTAACTAATTGAAAACAAACTTCAAATACAAAACACTACATAACAAACTAAACACTGATCAACAATATCTTTACAAAAAAAAAGGTGCTCAGGACGAGTAATTAGGTCCCACCCCAAATATATCAAATGTGTAATCACAGGGCATTCAAGCTTTCAACAACATAGTATGGATGCTTTATGCGTTATACCAGATCTCAATGAAAATTTGTTGATTAAAAAGTTAAAACTGTACTTGGGTGGTGCTTTTTGGGGAAGTGTGCTTATATTATCTTCAATAACTCAATCATGAACACTCAAAACCAACAATTTGAACACCAAGTATGTATTCCAAATGAAGTTACAATTCATAAAGTGATTGTTGAAATAATTCAGTACCTCTAAGCATCTATTAAAATTCTAGGCAAAGCTGATACTATGAGAATTAAAAAAAGACAGATGTTGATTGGTTGAAATAGATAATATCACAGAAACATATAGATCTGCTATATATTGACCTATAACCACAAATTGAGAGTTAGGCAAGAAATTTGCTAAATTTTCTTAATGTCAACTTTTATTTTTTTTGATTTTAGCAACATTCTTAAATCTCATACCTATGCAATTAGTATGACCAGGTCGAGGCGATATTCCAAAATAGTGTTTCCTTCCAGAATTTAGTGTTCACAATGAAAAAAAAAAAAAAAACACTTCACCATGAACGCTCAAACTCGACAAATTGAAAACTTAAGAATTCAGAATAATTGAATAACAATATTACCAGAATTGTCATAATTATAAGGATTTGTCAAATACAGATATATTAGTCAATTTTGCCTCCGAAATGCGATCCTTTAATACAAAAGATTTTCCATTGTAAAACTGCCATTTTACAGCAGTAACCATTTCTGCACATCATACATCGTTTTGATATATTAATTGAGATGTGTGTAAAATATCAGATTAAGTAAAGCTGTTTCACTTATATATTATGACCAAAGACTATCATGCTTAAAATTGTCATTTTAGGTAAAATTTGACATGTTTATGACGTTCTAAAAACATATTTTTTTCATAGAAATCTTTTATGTTAGCTACAAGTTTTTACCTGTTCCTGAAATGACAGTTTTAGTAACTGGTAACTGCCTTTGACATTTGTTTGAATTGAGCCTGTCCATGTTGTTAATGTTAGAAAGTTTTTTAATTTCTGTAAGATTTGTATTCTGTTTTGAAGCATGCATGTTATCTGTGATTGTATGTTAATGATGAATAACATGTGCATGGTTTTTTTTCCAAATATTTGTGAATGCATTTTCATATTCATTGTATATATAATATATAAACTGCGAAAAAAATGACAGTTTAAGTAAATGGTAACTGCCTTTGATATTTGTTTGAGTTGGGCATGTCCATGTTGTCAACACTTAATTTTTTAAATTTCTGTAAGATTCTGATTTTGTTTTTGAGCATGTATGTTATCTGTGATTGTATGTTAATGATGTACAACATTTGTATGTTTTTTTCAAAATATTTGTGAAAGTATTTTCATATTCAATGTGTATATAATATACCAACTACAAAAATATGACAGTTTTAGTAAGTGGTAACTGCCCTTGATATGTGTATGAGTTGAGCCTGTCCATGTTGTTAATATTTATTTTTTTAACTTCTGTGAGATTTTTATTCTTCTATTTTGGAGCATGTATGTTATCTGGGATTGTATATTAATGATGAATAACATATGCATGGTTTTTTTTCAAAATATTTGTGAATGCATTTTCATATTCATTGTATATATAATATACTCCGAAAAAAATTACAGTTTAAGTAAATAGTAACTGCCTTTAATATTTGTTTGAGTTGATCATGTTCATGTTTTAATATTTATTTATTTTTTTTAATTTTTTTTTTTCATTTCTGTAAGATTTTGATTCTTTTTTCAAGGATGTATGTTATCTGTGATTAATGTTAATGATGTACAACATGTGCATGGGGTTTTTTTTTAAATATTTGTAAATGCAGTTTCATATTCAGTGTATATATAATATATCAACTGCGAAAAAATGGCAGTTTTAGTGAGTGGTAATTGCTTTTGATATTTGTTTGAGTTTATCATGTCCATGTTGTCTATATTTAATTTAATTTTTTTTTATTTCTGTAAGATTTTGATTCTTTTTTCGAGGATGTATGTTATCTGTGAGTGTATGGTAATGATGTACAACATGTGCATGGTTTTTTTTTATCAAAATATTTGTGAATGCAGTTTTATATTCAGTGTATATATAATATATCAACTGCGAAAAAATGGCAGTTTTAGTAAGTGGCAATTGCCTTTGACATTTGTTTGAGTTTAGCATGTCCATGTTGTCAATATTTATTTTTTTTTAATTTCTGTAAGATTTTTATTCTGTTTTGGAGCATGTATGTTATCTGTGATTATAGGTTGCACTTTGTAAATACAGCTGTTTCTCAAACCACGCCTTTTTTGGGGAGATATAGAATATTCATAGATAATTAATTTTGTTTACATACTGGTTCCCAGTTATGATCTTTAGGTTTCATCTCATAGAGACATAACTTGGGAATGTTATATAGAAATCTGTGGTAATCCTACAGTCAAGGTAGGGATAGTTAAGAAATTTAGTGTAAGTTTAAACTCTTAGAAGTTCGGGGCATATAAATGTTGAAAATATGCCGCACAGCCCTATATTTCGACTTTTGAAAAAAATTGTAGTGTATTTGAACTTTCCATTCTAGGATATGATTTTTTTCAAAACTTCATAGTAAAAGTGGCACAGTTTTAGCCGTAAAAGGAGTTCCTATGGGAAATTGCATTGTCAATATTTACAGAAATGCAACCTATAACTGATGTTAGATGGTAAAAATCACTAATAGATGTTTATTATTACGGAACACGCGTTGAAATGCGAATAGTAAATGAACGGTCAAACTCGACAAATTGAAATCTTAAGAATTAAGAATAATAGAATAGCAATATTGCTAGAAATGTCATATAAGGATAAGTCAAATCCAGATATAAAGGTCAATTTTGCCTCCGAAATGCGACCCTTTCGTACAAACGATTTAATGTTTTCCATTGTAAAACTTCCATTTCACAGCAATAACCATCTCTGCACATCATACATCGTTTTGATATATTAATTGAGATGCTACGCCCGTTTATGTTCTCCTTTTACAGACTTCATTAACAGCAGTGTGTTCCTGGCGCAAAAACTGCACCATTATGTTTATAAGGATTCAGAACCAAAATCTACAAAACGCAATTGCCACAATCATTATCGTAAACTGACCTTCACTATGTACATGTGTCTCAACTCACATGAACTATGTATTCGAGATCTGATTTTTTAAGATACCATAATAGTCGTGTGAAATGTATATTTAAGGTTTATGTCCTATCCCCTTGTGTGATATTGTAAAAAAGTGTGGATTTGCATGTCGGTGATGCATGCATAGAAAAAAAACGCTGACTTTGTCGACGCAAGCAAATTTCTCCATTCTGATTTAGTACGATTCCCTCGCTTTTCGTTTGTGTTATTTTGGTTGGTATATTCTAATCAAATCTCAAAATTATTACATATAAGACTAAGAAACATTCTTCTGTATTGTTTGCCAAAAAAACTAAAATCAAGTGTTAAGAGTAAACAATTTGATTAAATAAGTCATTTGTAAACAACAAAGAAACTTATCAAAGATCCAAGGCGTTTTATGCAGTACGACAAACGCGTGTTTCGTCGACAAAAGACTAATTACTGACGTTCGAATCAAAGAAGTAATAGGCAAAATCAAGTACGAAGTTGAAGAGCATTGAGGACCTATTAAGTCCGAAATGTTTTGCTAAATACAGCTAAAGTGATATATTCCTATATCGAGTCCTGGGGTAGGACGGTGTTATAATCTCAAATATTTTAAACACCATTATTATTCAGATTGGGTCAACATTAAGCTCTTTCGTGATACCTCACAGCTTAATTCGGATGAATTATGAGTTTGGCTATTGTGTTTTACCCCTTTGTTTCTTTTGTTGCCTTTTAGTAGTTTGTAGATGCATGGAATACATAATTTTTTCTCTCAACTTCAAAATGAAATAGATATTAGCCAAATGTGCCGTGAGAAAAGATTCCGTCTATTTCACATCTTAAACATCTTTCTGTCTGCAGAATCGCTAAATTTTGCATTCTTAGAGATAATTTCGAGAAAAGCCTACGCAGGTCAAACATCTTTTAATACTTCATTTCGGAAAATCTTTTTCAAACAACGTAGACATTATCCTTTAAACCATTCCCTGAAAGAATTTTTGCATCATTCAATGACAGAATATTCAACAACCTAAATTAACACCCTAATTTCCTGGTATGCTTATGATTCAATTAACTGAGCATATTTCCGATTCTGCCGACAGCACAGGGGAATCCTGTATCACCTTGAAAAGGCCTTTCAAAGAAGAACCAAGCGAAGTCCGACTGAAATTGTATGAAGCATTATTAAAACTGTTAATTGATGGTAAAGTTTCCTTAAATTTTCATTTTCATCAGAACTGACACCTCTAATGGAAGCTTTTTTGGCATCAAATGGAGAAAATGTAAAACTTTTACTCGACAACGGAGCAAATTTAAAATCCAGAGATGACCGTGGCTTGTCAAAAAACGTCTCGTCCTTTTTCTAAAAAAAGGTCGTCGGAAGATACCAAGACCTTGTTGATAAATATTCCGTATCAACTCCACAAATAATACATGATGGTCTTGACGTATAGTTTCTAGGTACTGACGTTGTTTATCATCATCTTAATTACGTGTTATAGTGTTCTTTTATTTGTCTTTGTAAATTATATAGTCAATTTTGGTAATATCCCTTTGGCGGGGATGGGTACTTATGCATCCCGCCAATGTGTTGTTGTGCTTTGTTATTTTTGAATTCTTGTCTTTCATTTCTGCTTATGTGCTTAGTCTATATGCCATTTTGTTTTTCGTTGTTGACATATTTGTTTTTTTTTTTATAGTGATTAAGATTATAACACAATGTTGACTTCTGAGCCCGTATTTTTACCTATTATGTCTGTTTGTTTTGTTCACACATTGTTGTCAATATAATGGAATTTTATGCGACTGTCATACGTTTTTCTACAGGTACAGCCAAATTTACTAATCAGATCTTTGTATCTATGAAAGAAATTAGCAAAAGTTTTACGTAATTTATGGTAACAAAATCCCTGGCTTAATAATTTACCAGTGATGCATTGATTGCGTTCGTTAAAATCTATGACATCACTACACACACGGGCATAACGAACGAGTTAGAATATATAAACACCTTATGATGAAGCCAAAGGAACATCGCCGTCTAAAAAAGGAAAATTAACTATAGGGAATGAAAAATCGTCTCTTTTGTCGTAAATTTTCGTATAGAGTTTTCCTTTAGAGATTGAAATTTCCAAATCCAGAAAAATACAACTACTGCTGTTTATGTTAGATTTAGTTAAAGTTAGTTCTATTGGGTAAATATCGGTAGTATATTTAGAGAACTCTGGATTATTTAACGAAAAAATATCATCTAGACAACGGAAGGTATTGTTGAATGTATCAACCAAATGTAACAATGAGTTTTACTGAGTTTGGTAATAAACTGAGATTCATAGCAATACAGGAATAAATCTGCTATTAAAGGGGCGCAGTTAGTGCCCATAGGAATACCTACTACTTGTCGATACATTTTATCGCCGAAACGTACATATTTTAATCTTCAATCATATCTTCACATTTCAAGTAAGTGTATCTAGCGTACTTACGCTTTTCGTTACAGAAAAGGCCTTAAACGAGTTACAGCAAATAAATTTGTAATGAGATTTTTCAAAAGACCATTTAATTAAATATGAAAACTTTTTCTTGATAAGATTGTGTGGAAGTTTAGTATAGAGAGTAGAAAAATCATAACTGTCAACAGAATTAAAAGGACCATCAAAAGCATGTATTTTATCTAAAACATCTAACACCTTCTGCTGTTGTCTGTTCTGTGGTCGGGTTGTTGTCTCTTTGACACATTCCCCATTTCCATTCTCAATTTTATCTAAAGAATTTTTAACACTCCAAAAATAATTAATACCACTATTTTCATAAGCTTCATTACAAAAATTAATAACAAGTTCTTTGATAGTAGTAAGGGAGGTAGTTAGAAGCACTGATAGATTGGTAGTAGAACACTTACTAGATGCGGAGATGAAACGTAATTTAAATGGTTTTTTGTGCAATTTAGGTAACCAGTACATAGTAGGGACTTTCAAATGTTCGGAAGAGGCTTTAAGCTGGGTAGTGGCAGTGATATGCTTGTTTACAATTTGACTCTCTGTTGAGCGTACGGACCTTAATGTAGATGAATTTGTAATTTCGTTTTGGAGAACTTCCGTGTAGTATATGCGTCACACCACCACTACATTATTTGCTGCTTTGTCTGCCGGTACGAACACAACCCGCTTTGCGAGTACTTGGAGTTTATTTTTCATTCTGAAAATGGGAATATCATGGACCCTATTACTGATTTCAGAATTGTTTTCAAAATGAGATATACGAATATTAACAGTATTCATAATTTTATTCAAATAACTGTCTAGAGATTTTTTATCAGATTTTTCACGTTTACACCAATTTTTACATTCGACAGACAGAGCGTCTGTAATGACCTGACGACACTGTTTCCAATCTATTTTAGACGGAGGACGATATTTCGGTCCTTTCTTAAGAAAAGTTATGACCTCACGGTCTTCGACGATGTTGAGGTCTCCTGTAAGGACATGACCATAGAGAACATATCTAAAACTAGATGTTTCACAATCTCAAGTGGAAGGAACATTATTTTCTATATTGACGTCTGATGTAACTGACGTATAATTAAAATCAAACTTCTGCTGTTTTTTTTTTCATAAGAATACGAAATAATAGGTGGTTCTATATTATCAAAATATAGAGGTACTTGGCTTTGGATGGTAGAGTCATTGAATATACTAGATAAGTTAATAAAATCAATACCTCTATTTATATATTTTAATTTAAGAAAATGCCGTTCATGATTTTCAGGTTTATCGATACTAGGAAATAGCCTATGATGACAAAAGGCTGAAATAATACGGGTATATTCATACATTGGGCTAAAAAAAGAAATTGTATCACAATCCAGAAAGATAGCATATAATTTACTTTTTGGTATCTGACCCAGTTTGCATAATACTTGATGGCTGCCATTATTTTTTATTATAGGTAACAGATCAGCAAGTGTATAATTTATACGATGTTTAATACGTAGATAACGGTTTTTGCGTTTGCCATGATACCTTTTATTTCTAAGTCGTTTATCGACAATATTAATGACATCGATTGAAGTTTTAGTTATGTTCCCTGTGCTAATAATTTGTCATTAAGACCGAGAGGATATGCTGTTTGAAGTCTTTTTATCAAAGATAATTCGCGAACTTCACGTGATTTTTCAAATTGCTTGTGTGATTCTTCAAGTTGTTTCTGAACGGTTTCAAGTGGTTGGTTTTTAATAAATTTTAAATTGTGATTATGTTTATCTAAATGTTGATATATCAAACTTTTGAATTTTTTAGGTTTACGAAAGCGGTAAAGGTGTTCTTGATTTCTTTTGTAATACGCTCAGATTGTTTCGTCTGTCCCACATATTGAATACCACACTTAGGTTGGGTTCAAGCTACCACGTATATCAATAAGGGTTTGAGTTTTTCAGGTAATGTCACAGGAAAAGGAGAGCAAAAAAGCTCTCTCGTTCACTGTTGACCGTACGGTATTTTGTGAAGTTAATCTAAAACAGGTTAGTCACTTTTTGGCATTGCACGGGAACATTTGTGGATATCCACGCGCATTTTTGTTAAACAATCTGGCTGTAGAGGCATTACAAATACGTTTGTTTAAGCACGTGGATATCCTAGAAGTTGTGTTGTTAATAATTTTCTTTCCATTACGTAAAATCATGATAATTCAATAGGGGTATAGGAAAAATGAAAAAGACCGGAGGTTGTAACAATGAATAAGGATCACAATTACTATGCATGTTTAGAGTTTTCGAAATTGTGGATTCAATCAATTTTATTACATAGTTTGCTTTATACACACTTTGATCCTTGCAACATCATGCAAGTAGATCGATTAACAATGGGATATGACTGAAAATAAATCCTTTTCAATATGTGTGTTTCCAATACAGTAAAGGCAAAGTTAATCTGTTTCTATATGTAAAAATAATATGATGTTGTATGATTGTCAATGATAATACAATCCACCAGAAATAAAATGAAGTATAGGTTAACAATTATAGGCCACCAAAACAGCCTTCAACAACGACAAAAACCCATACCGTATAGTCAGCTACAAAAGGCTCCGACATGAAAAATGTATAAATTATAAACTAAGGTAACTGTAGTAATATTTGTGATGTGAAACAATCTGTGAAATATCATTAATAGCAAACCAAATGACGTAGATATGTCACCAAATATAGATCAGCGTTTGCTGTATTTACGCCACAGACAAAACCTTGACTTATTATAACACTTAACATTGTAATAATTGTGTATTTTAGTATTTTTTCAACAACCTACGCAAATCAAATATATGAAATTTGAAATTAAAAAGAAAATTAGCAGGTTTTTTCAGTGACATTTCCGTGAAAGTTTACTTAGTGGACTTTTTATGAAGGACCTTGGACAATTACCTTACCTCGGCGATCGTTTCTTGGTACCTTGATGTTTATTGTTTTTTTGTTACCCGTATGTTTTGGGTGTGTGCAGTTAAATCATATTTCTTTTTTTTTCAATTGATGAACTGTTAAACAATAAACAAGATATCTGTATTAAACATGTAATACTATGTGATTATTGCCTGACGACTGCTGGAACAAACTAGAGGTAATGGTTACAAGGCTCATACATGATAACACCTCCCCATGTACAGGAACTGCAAACTCTATGATTAGTTTAAGGAAACCCCAAAAAATATGCTGTTTCTGACAATCAATAGAATGAGCACAATTGCTGAAATGGTTAAGATTCTGAGATAGTTTCATTAACTTCTGATGAGGGGTTGGAGGAGAACCGGATACAAATATATCATACTTTGAAGACTTGACAAAGACTATTTCATAACAAAATAAACCCAAAAATCATTTAGAGAAAGAAATGAAATAGAAAGTCCCAAAAATAAATCATTTATGTAGGATTTTAAAAAATACCCACCATATGCTTATTATCGGATTAGGAACAAAAGTGGATACAAACTTACGACGTTAAGACGAACAGAGGGACAAACTAACAGACGAACAATCAAATTTCCCATCAGGATATTTTTATGTCATTTTATTTTTTGTTTAAGATCATTCTCTGCATGAACAATATATAAATTTATTAACGATTAAAAAAAAGACAAAAAGCCAAAACGAATAATTAGATAAGAATTTTTTTATACGAATTTGAAATTGCATATCAACTCATTCACATTAGCGTTATAATTGAATATTCGATTACAAGATTTATTTTATGTCATAATAGTTGCGAATCTCAACCTTACTTTCTGTTTGGAACCAAAATAATTCAGCATTGATAACCGTTACAACTAACAGCTGAACACAAACCGAAATCAAAATATGATAACAGTTGATAGTAACCAAGAAAACATTGATAACTTATTTTTTTTCATTTTGAGAGTTGTCTCATTGGCAACGTACAAAATATTTTTATTTATATATTTCTTATTCAAAGCTAACTATCATCAAAGTACAGAACTGAATACTTTGCCTGTAAGATACAATAGTTTAAAACTTTAAAAAGTTATCAGAACTCAAAACGCCATAAATTACGCTGTCTTTATTCAATCATATTCTTATTCCAAAAACAAAATACCACCAATTCGAAAATTCCCTCCACAATTGTTTTATTTCCGAGCATTCAAAAAATGTATGCTCTATAAGTTGCACTTTTTAAATTCAGCTGTTTCACAAACCACGCCTCTTCTGGGGAGATATATAATATTCATAGATATTTTGTTTTGTTTACCTACTGGTTCTCAGATATGATCTCTTTGTTTCATCTCGTAGAGACACAATTTGGAACTGGTACCAGTATTAATACACATGGATAGCGGCCAAATTGAATTCTGAGGAAGACCCAAAATGAAGGGAGGGGTAGTACATAATTTTAGTAAAAGGTTAAACTCTTAGTAGTTCGAGGCATATAAATGTAGAAAATATGCCGTACAATCCAGTATTTTGACCTTTGAAAAAAATAGTAGTGCTTATGAATGTATGAATTTCCATTTTAAGATATAAGTTTTTACGAAACTTCATAGTAAAAGTGGCACAGTTTTAGCCGTAAATGGAGTTACTTTGGGAAATTGCATGGTTTATATTTACAGAAGTGCAACCTATATTGGGTTAAAAAGAAAACATGTAGAATTTCATCAATTCTGGTTGATCTTAATAGATGTTACTGAAATTAACTCGAATATAAAGTTTAATCAATATTTCATGAAGATTGAAAAAACCCTGGGCCTTACATATGATGACTCAGCATAACTTCACAGTTTACAGAATGCATAGTTTACCTCAAACCTTGTATGCAAAGTAAAATAATAATACATGCATATATGTAATTTAAATTGTTAAGAAGTGCATATAATTACTCTTCAGAGTCATTGAAACTCATAGATCCTTGATGCACATTGTTATTCGGGTGATTTTGTTCTGTCGAAAACCAATAAGTAAGCCATAACACCTGACTTTGCTTTCTTGTGACCGCGCCATCAAAGATTACAAGCTAGAGATAAGAAAAAAGGCAACTCTTTTAGACTAACAATGGTGTTTTCTATCATAACATTACACTAAATATTCCATATTTACAGAAACAGGAGGATTATTTAGCAAATTTGAGGCCCCAGGGGCAAAATACAGAGAAACATCTCTCACCCCTTTGTCATAAAACAGATAATTTACCTTGTAAAAGCTATAATTTTATTATTATAAAGGTCTTGTGTATAGAAAACAATAAACTTGCTTTGAAGTTATGCAAAAAATCAGATTTAAAGAGGGATAGTACAAAATTTTAGAATAAGGTTAAACTCTTTGAAGTTAGAGGCATATACATGTTGAAAATATGCCGCACAGCCCTATATTTTGACCTTGAAAAAAGTGCTTATGAAATTTCCATTCTACGATATAGTTTTTTACGAAACTTCATAGTAAAAGTGGCACAGTTTAAGTCGTAAAAGGAAATTGCATTGTCTATATTTATAGAAGTGCATCCTATAATTTCTATCTCTTTACAACTGGCACATTCATCAGTATCTGAAAATCAATATTTTTTAGAAGATAATTATGAGAGACTATTATTTGCAAAATTTTGTATTGGAAAGCTTGTAGTTTACTTTCTATATATAGATATAAGAATATGTTGTAAGAATGCCAATGAGACAACTCTCCATCCAAGTCACAATTTGTATAGTACATTTGAAAACCAATGAATAAATATATTTTCCATTTTCCAGGAGAAACAATTCCCTCATCGATTAAAAGTAAATAAAAATCTTTTGCAAACAATTAATAGCCTTTTTTATATTTTCACGCTCAAAAGCAAATTTAAATGACTTGCTGTATGGTCACATGTGTTGCTGTATTAACAATTCTTTTCAGTCACGTGGTATAACACATTTTAGAGATAGAAAAGTAACATTTATGTTATATTCTAGATTAAAAGCGTCGTGAGGCAAAAATTCGCCATTGTCATCAACATTATCATTGATGAACCTTATGCCTTTCATATACCAAGATTTGTAAAAAATACTCGTATTTTCAACTTTGATAAAAGGGTAGAACCAAATAAATTCTTTTTCTCACATGAAATGCATCTAACGGGTTAAAAATTCCTGGAAATGTTTCCAAGCAGATAACACTTCTTTATAAAAAGAGGTATTTTTGAATTTAAAAAGATCTGCTTATAAATAAATCCTGTAAATCAAATAGAGGGAAGCATTCATGTTGTCATTTGGAGTCATGTTCCGACAGAAATCGTTTCAACCACAAATTACGAAGGGATAACTGCTGTTATTCAAATTGTTGGTCTTTTAGTCACCCTTCGCTAGGAAACTGTTGAATAAATTCCGATTTAACTTTCTGAGTACAACCAGTTCATACAAAAATATAAATATCACGTTGTATTTTAGTTACATTAGATGTTGGTACACGAGTAGATGAAATAACATAAACTAGCTTAGATATCGTTGTGGCACGATTATTGACAGTAGTTCTTTAAATAATAACCTTCATTCATTTATTTCGTTCGTATCTCCCGACGTATATTTTACTGCTAAACTCGGTCATACTTATTTTAACTTTTGCACAGATGCTTGTTATGCGGAATGATCTTTCATAAAACATAAGTCTATTAAACATCAGTATATAGATATTTATATAATGTTGTCTTACATATTGGCATTAAGGCTCTTAACTTCTAAAATGTAATGCAAAACAGCAAAACCTACAAACATAGACTTATTTTGATATCATGTCATTGATATTTAACATTTAGCAACAGTTGTACCAAAAAGATATCTTTTGCTACAAAATGTATTATACAAAGATGATTATGAATGTTGGTAAAACATCTTTTTGGGTAACGCTGTTGTGCATATATATTAAGACCAATCCTCAGCTTCAAATTGCCATTTTAGGTCAAATACGTAAATTTTGACATGTTTATGACGTCTAAGGAACTTTACAAGTCACCTTATTGTACTGAAGTGTCCAGATTATATTAAACGGTTCATTAATGATTAAGTTCCACATACGTTTGAAAGACTTGAATTAATTTACTATTTTTGCTATTTCAGAAGCCAAATAACGTCATTTATCACAACTCCGCCTTTGATAAATACAGTTTATAACTTATTCGACTGAAGAGGTTTCATGCATCGGAAAACATTAGATTTACTGCCAGGTATCTTTTATGAACTAATAAATTCTTAAGTATTGATATACATTTGTAATTATAATACCACAGCAATACAAAATAACAATGCTTGTTTATTTTGTAAAGATCAGAAACAATAAAAACCCAAAGTCTGATACATCAGTCAATTTAATGTTAATTTTAAAAAACCCAAAACAATTTACCCCTCATAATTTTAATTAAGATTGAGACAAAAATATGATCAGGTACGCCCGTGAAAAACATTGTAAAACAGAAAAAATTAAAAAATATTTCAGATGATATAAACAGATCTAAATAGAACATGACCAATTTGCATGTGACAATTGCAACCTCAAAAAAGATCAGTTACAAAATATAATCAACAGGAAAATCACAAACGAGCTATATCATCAAAGTCATATCTTCACTGTCTATTGGGGGATAATAATTGTATGAGATAAAAATATAGATGTTTTAATAGAAGATTAGTTGTAATATATCATAAAAACTATTATAATTACAAATGAACAGTACAAATGCAGAAAAAAATATACTTTTTCAACCATGTGGTAGTCAATATACTTATTCTCAAATTAACAGCAATACTTTGAAGAACTGAAATGAACTAAAATAACGTTAAATTACATTGTATTATGATAAGTATGACCTCTTTATTCTATATGCACAACTTGATAATTTTCGATCTACACATTATATTGCCAGTATTATCGCGATGTTTAAAAAATGTTACAATTACGGGTTTGTAATGTTGTGCTGACGTTTTGAAACCTTGGGAAATGTGCAACTTGATAATTTTTCATCTCCACATTACATTGCAAGTATTAATGCGATATTTAAAAAAAAGACAATAACGAAATATTTGGTTGTTTTCTGTTTGTTTTCTGTTGTTATCTGGGTTTTTTTGGAGTACAATGTTGCTGAATCTAAGGATTAACTCCTGACCAAAATCTTCTAATTATCCTGATCTGAATTTAACAGTCTATCACATGTATTTTTGAAATCTGGGCGTGATAGTTGAATGCATTTATCACATTTAAACTTAAAAAGTCAGGGTAAAATGTTTTTCATCAAATCTGTTTTTCTTGGAATTCATAATTATAAAAAATATGATGACTTGCATAACTGCTTTTGCCAGTACTATGAATGACTTGATTTCAGATGACAGTGTTATTGGCTATCGATGGTAACGGAGTTACAGCTACAACATGAAGGCAGATTCTACGTTTAGGGTCGTTAAAGTTGAAATTAGACATTTGTATGTATCAGGTTTAGACATTTGTATGTATCAGGTTAAAAGTATAAAACGGTTTTTACTGAATGAATTTAAAATACTAAACGGATCAGTTACATTATAAATTAGTTAGTAAGGCTAAGCTTGAAAAAATCTATTTACATTTTATATATTATTTAGGCTAGGAAGGTATTGGACCTTTATTATATTCCAACTCTTTTCCAGCTTTGTATTTTTGCATTTACTTATCTTAGCTCAATTTTTCTTCGCACTGAATAAAATCCAAATCTTATATAGAGGAGAAGATACCTAAAGAATACTATATGACAGTGTTTCTTTGTTATCAGAATAAAATTGTTCTCAGATGTTTTACATTTCGTAATGTCAATCTTCTTTTTTCATAAGACTTAGCGAGCTAAAAGTCACCATGTTCGCGATCGGTAAGTCGCGATTTGTTTGCTTTATCTTAACTTTTGTAATATTCTAGTAAGGTATTTAACAGCAAAATGTTGTTCATGCAAACTTCTCGTCGTTTATTTCAATACATTATACAAGACTGTATCAAATTAACAGGACATAAAAAAGCGGAAGATTCCAAATGGCGAATCGAAATTCATCAGTCAAAGAAAGACCGGCAAAATCATCGCAAAATATGAAAAACGACAAAAAGACTGCTGTCTGTAAAACACTACATAACAAACTGAACATTGAGCAAAATGAATCTCACAAAGAACCATCCTAGTCGATTAAGGTCGGAGTCATTCGTACCTTAAAACAAGCAGATTTGAACTTACAACCTCAGTAATTAAAGGCTATTGAGCACTGTAGACAAACTACTTAGCCTAATCAGCTGACTAGGCCTCAATAAAAAAGATGAAAAGAAATAGGAAATCAAGATCCTCATTTAGATCGATCTCAAATATTTATCCAAAGAATAATTCATTCAGTTGAATAGCAAGTAAATGAAAACTTACTTCATGTTAGATGTTTACATGATATATATAGTAATAACAGAAATGCAATCTAATATCAAAACAAAACGGTTGAATAACATAATTAAAGGGGCACTAGCTACGAGATATATAAAAAATATAATATATGATTTTTTTTTTTGTTCAATCATTAATGAAAGTGAAATAGTAAAATTATTATTCGCTTTTAGCCGCCAGTATGGTTTAATATTGTCAAAATAAGCTAAGAAACATTGATGATGAATTATTCCCTTGCAAGGGAATATTTCAACCTCATTGAATCCGTATTCATGTGAACTGCAATATAACCCCTTAGCTAGAGATGGATAACACGTGACTTGTATGTGTAAAGTTATTTAAAGGAAAAGAATGTCAACATTGAAAGTGAAACAAAGGTAAATCATTTGATTGACTGATCCGATCCACAAAAAAATCATTCTTATACAGGTAAAAACGATGATAAACATATATTTTTAATCTATAATATGAAATTAAACAGACCTAGAAAAATCCAATAGCACGAGTTCGCTTAATCTATTTATATCTTTATTTATGTTTATATCACTTTGGAGGTCAACTCGGATGGCGTCTAAACTAAAATACACACGAAACGAAGCTACGTGTTATCATGTCCATATCCTGTTAACTGTTTATTTTAGACGTTTAATAGTTTGGATAAATGTTTAACATTATTATAAATCAAATATTAGAATTTGATTTAAATCGGTGAACAGGAATTTGACAGCTAGTGCCCCTTTAAAGTAAAAATGCTTCATAGGTTATGAGTAATCACGCAATTTGTTTACTTTTAAGGACATGTTGATCACGGAATTTGTTTGGTAACTAATAACCAACTGAAAGCGACACCCACTCTTTATATTAAAACTGTAATGTAAAGAATACACGAAAGACTATATTAAGGCACTTTGAGTACATTTCGTCTGTTGTCGTCTTTTGTTATTGCAAAAAAGAATTTTATACTTTCATTTTTTTATTATAATCTTTATCAATTTTATTCTTTTATGATGTCGAGCGTCAATCTTAAACTTTGCAACCTATATGTATGACCATTGTGTAACTATTTTAGTTGGTTTTGTACATTTGCCATGATGATTTCAATACTCTATAAATTCATTTTTTTTTTATTTTACCTTGAATTAATTTTGAAACGAATGGCACTAAAAAAATATATATATAAAATGACGGGTATTCGTCAATCAGACAGCAATCCAACATAAACACAAGTAGGTTACCTGACATCTAGAATAAGAGGTTTAAGCATAACCCGCGCTGGTATCAACTTTCTGAGTTCTGAGTAAAATTCAATATACATGTAGGACTCTGAAACGTGAAATATACGTAAGTTTTTTTTACGTACGATTGAGAGTGGCATTCCTTAAATACATACGGGTCCACAAACTATCATTATTATAATATAACGGTAAATGAGGATCTCATTAGAGGAACAAAGTAAAGATACACGTTTAAGCAAGAATAATTTCCACATGCATGCAGAACATCAAAAAGGACGATCTCTCAATTAGTATGCAACTGTAACTAATACATCCATAGACCATAACACTAGTAAATGCTTTATATACTGACATTGAAACAAGTATACTGCTCATAATAACTGCATATCTGTAGACTTTAATCAAAGGTATCCCGCGTTATATAAACCATCGCACACCATCGAACGGCTCATCGCACTTCGGCGCAGACCAGCGCTCTTCACGCGTGACCATCAAACTTCATGATCCCCATTGCACCTCCGATTCATACATATCTATACACTCTTTTTACTTGATTTTGATAATTGCAAACACTTTTATACCGATTTTCCAAAAATTGTTTTTATTTTAAGTAATAATTTTAATTTCCGTAGGTATTGCCCAAAGAAATAAGGTTTATTTAAGGGTTTACTCATTTTCATAGCTAAAATATTTGATACTTACAATGTATGTCACGAACAAATATCTATGACAAACATTTCTTAAATTGACAGTATATGAATTTAATATAATAGATTTTTTTTAAGAAATGTAGGTTTCAGCTACAGCAGACTAAGTTGGCCTTAAAATAAGAAAATGTGGTATAATTGCTAGTGAGACAACTATTCAAGTAAGTTCAAATCAAGAGGAATGTTAGTAGTACCTTCAATAATGAAAAATTATGGAAACCGTAAAGTCGGTTATTAAAAGACCCGTCCCGACATGAAAAAAATATGAAACAATTCAATTGAGTAAACTAACGGCCTTCTTTATAACAAAGCAATCTTGCCACAGAAAAAGCCCAAATATATAACAGAATTGAAGTTACGAAAACCACTGAACTACGTGCTTTTGACTTTGGACAGACACATATATACAAAGAATGTTGTGAATGTGTAGGTCCTTTATTAGTCATATAGCTCTACACTCTTATCTATTTTATACATTCTTTGGATTTCAAATATTTAGCATTGAGCGTTCCTAGAAATTTATAAAGTGTTTTTTTGTGAGGGGATCAAAATGTAGGGATGTGAATGAGTGTTTTATATGTGCAATAATTTCGGCCTCCAAACTTTAGTGCAAATCTGCAGTTGTTTCATGTATTTGATATGCAAATTATCACAAAACTAAAAGGATAAGATGGATGAATTAATAGTTGATCGTTAATTGTCCGGTGGCATCTATTATAGATTCATTATTAGAGGGAGAACAATAATTATGATATAATGATGAACATTGGCAATCATACCCAATCTTCTTTTTTATAAGGACGTACATGTGTAGATTTTCGTCTTTTACTGTAAACGACAGTGTCCCCGGGAGTCAAAGCCAAAATTAAACTTGTGTAAATTTCTGAAACATACATTTCATTATTTGACCAATGTAAGCAAAACAAATAATACCGTTTTGAGCTATAAAACCAAGGCAATCCTTTATACTAGACAAAAGTTGCTGGTTCTTGATAGATGCATACGAAACTTCAATGAATTGTTTGTATTTTTCAAAATAGCTATTATCCGATAAAAATGAAGAAAAAACTCTATCGGATAATAACTACCGTTTTATCTATGAGACAACATTTATCCCTATTGGAGTCAAATTTGTCATATGGATTCGTAAAGGACAAAACATATTCTCAGTAACGGAATAAAAAATACCCCCATGGTAAAAAAATCCGTCATTCTTGAATAATCCTAGAAGGTTAACAAAGTACTATTGTAAATTGTTTTTTCGGATATTAATCTTTTAGACATACATTAAAATCGGTGTCCCGGATATGCAATCATGAACACGATGAAAAGTGAATCCGAGAAAGTGTTACATGTTTATTCTATTCAAATAAAGACTTGTTATGATAATACCATATATTTAACTTTTTTTTATCAGAAAATAAAAAAAAAGACTGTATTTTAAACCCGTAAACACAATTTCAAGTTAAAAAAGTTCCTCAATTTAAAATCATTCTTAAGGAATAAGTGATATATTTGCCTGATCTTATACTTGTTTAATTACAAAATGCCTTCAAATACATAAAGTGTTTATTTTTATTTAATTTGCCACAAATTATTTTGCTTCGTTTAAATGAAAATAAAGAACAGAGAATAAAAACACTGTTGAAGAGAAAATACATATTCGTGTTAAATTCGCCTCAGTTTGTTAATTCAAGTTTGACATCTAACATCTTAATCCGCAATCCACATTTACCCGACAACCTTGTATATTGTATTTGCTTAATCGAATACCCTCATGTGCATGTGACCATCAGAAACTGAGACAAATATGATATTTTTAATGGTATTTATCAAAACTTAAATGATTGAAAATATCTTAGTAGAATATGAATTTGCCAAATAAGCGAAGAATTATAATCTAGCATAGTTCAACATTGGAGAAATGACTCAAGTTGATCGTTAATACTGATAAGATGTCCAAAATATATGTACATGAATATTGCAATTGGTGCTGTAGCATATCAATGATATTAAACGCCCGTTGGGGCAAAATTCTGACACTGTTGGTTTTAATTTTCTGACACAAGTATAGATTTAAGTAAAGTTTATAGTTACAATATTTTTACATTCAATATTTTATTATAGTCTCACCACATACAAACATAAAATGAGATTCACAGAAATAAACATAAAACATTATAACATTTGCATTGTATGCACCAATCTTAAAAAGATTTATGAGAGAGTTTTAAGACACTATATGTATATATATACAAACATATTTTTTTTTTTTTTTTTTTTTTTTAACACTCAAATTGATACTTTATTGCACAACTTGCTGTTAACAATAACACTTGATGTACAGCATTCCATCAAGTATCCCTGTTAATAGTGCCACCGAATATCCAGGGAGAATATTCAGTAGAATTAACAAAAAAAAAATCTATCAATATCTAAATAAATAAATTGCTATTACAAATAGCTGTTTTAAATAGTCTACTACAAAATATGTTTATTTTTTTCTATATAAAATACTATATATTCATGAGATTCACAGAAATAAACATAAAACATTATAACATTTGCATTGTATGCACCAATCTTAAAAAGATTTATGAGAGAGTTTTAAGACACTATATGTATATATATACAAACATATTTTTGCTCATTTACATTTAAAATTTACAGTGTCCATCTATACTAAATGAAAATAAATCATTTGTTTCTTTAAGAACTAGTGAAATAAAATACCGTTTCTTTTCAATAAAATATAGTTGATGTTTTTGGCAACAATAGCAGCATCATTGTCGTTATTAAGTAAAAGTATAAATTTTTCGCTATCTGATAATAGGTTTAAATGTTCATTAAAATGTTTAGCTTAGTGTATCATGATTTGTCTTAAATCTACATATAATGGGCATTTTAAAAGAACATGAAGTTTATCTTCAATAGTAGAGCTACAAAACATGTCATCTTGTGGACTTGTTTTCTTTCATACCTTTCAGTTTCTATTTTTAGTGGAGCTACCCTACATCTAAATCTTGCAAAAGCACTTCTGTTTTTAATTGACAGAATATTTTTAACAAATAACAGTTGTTCAACAGTATATGTTTTAGCTCTTTTCGCTCAGTTGAATAGAAATTCCAATTTAAACTGTTCTGTCGTATAAATGTCATCATGTTATTGTTTGTACGTAGAACATGTATCATTATATTAACATGTGTCAGTCCCAGCCAAGACTCACTGAATAAACACGAAATATTTACAGACGATAAATAAATTTTACACAAATAGTCATGAATCTGTATGAACGTTATGTACGATGAAGTTAATTAAGACTTCACAAGAAAGTAAGTAAGAATGTAAATTTTATTTAAAGCGGAACATATATACACTATAACAGATAAAATATAAGCTTTGATGAGCTCTATAACCGACTATCATATAAAAACCACAATGAATTAACGTTAAAAGATTAGAGATGAACGATTGACGAATGCACGTTACACGGTTATACACGATTGATGAACGCACGATACACGGTTAAGAATGAATGATTGATGAGCGCACGTTACACGGTTAAGAATGAATGATTGATGAGCGCACGATACACGGTTAAGAATGAATGAACAATGCACGTACGTTACACGGAAAACACACGGAATGATGAATGATGAGCGCACGATTGGTACACGCACGATACACGCACGATACACGCAAACAACACGCACGATACACGCACGATACACGCACGCAACACGCACGATACACGATGAACGCACGGAAAAATGGTCAGTTTGAATTTCAGAAGGTCTGTAATTTTTTACTATAGTGAAAGTTCTCAATGTTCTCCGTCTTTCAGTATGCATTCAAGGAATCTTAGCTTTATCAAACCACTCTTCGCATGAACTTAATATGCTTTCACTTTTTCTTATTTAACAATAAAATAAAAAGCAGTTCAGAAAGTCCATGCAGAAGGGCACACATTGAAGTTCCTCAAAAATAGATAAATGGAATACAATAAGCCTGCTTAGCATAATAAAATAAGGTTTAAGAATATTTATTTGCTGAATTGTCTTTCTGTATATTTTGTTCTAACATGATTTTTATCAGTGTCAATGTTCGGAAGTTTTACAGTTGATTCCCATGAAATATCAGCATTTTAATGCGTATACATGGAATTTTTTATACGTTTTCCCAACTGCTTAACTTTAAATTTGTCAGGTTTTGACTGTCTTTTTAACCATTCAATAAGTTTAAATGATTGTGATTCTAGATTAGAAAATAGAATTTGATAGTGCGGGTTACAATAATGATTTGTCGTCTGCAAAGTAGAAAAAAGTCGTATTTTCAATCAATTAAAATTTATTAATTATTTAATCACTTTTCGATAGCATGTGCAAACAAAACAAATCGATATCTTGCGAAACAGAAAAACAATGTCAATATCATAAAGTTCAGGACAAAAATACAATGAGAGCAAAATTAAATGGTCCTTCAACAGACAAGAAGATTACGCACATCTCGCTCAATGTGTAACGTGTGTAATGTTCATTTGTGTTGCCCGTAATAGTGTACGCGAAACGCAATGAAAGAAATCCAGAAAGTCAACCAGTGGAAAACAATAAGAAGATCGTGTATACGGAAGAGAATATGGGAAGGCCACTTGTTTGGTTCCTTGAATTCAAACATAAAAAATGTCACAAATCTACCAAATGACATCCTTCAGATGTTCAAAATACATTAGTCTATTGGACATCAATATTTATAATTTTTAATTTTGTCTTACATATTGTCATTATGGCTCATACTTCTTACATTTAGTGGAAAGCAGTAACACCTGCTAAAATAGATTCATGCTGATATCATGTCATTTATATTTTGATATGAGTAACAGCTTTACACCAAAAAGACATTTTGGTACGAAATGTATATAACAAACATTTTAATGTGTGTAAAATATCTGTTTAGGTAAAGTTGTTTCGCATATATAATATGACCAAAGACTATGCATAAAATTGGCATTTCAGGTAAAAAATATAAATTTCGACATATATTTTCATAGAAATCATTTAATATGTTAACTACAAGATTTTGCCTGCTCCTGTTCCATGTTTTTGTCGTTTATTTGTTTCTATAATTGTGTTCATGATGTTCTGTTCTGTTCTCATTATTCATTAATGGTACCGATTATTTTATTGTTTGTTTTGTTTTTATCTGTGTATGTTTTTTTTTTCTCAAAATATTTGTGAATGCATTTTCATATTCAGTGTATATATAAAGGCAACAGTAGTATGCTGCTGTTTAATAATATATCAACTGCGAAAAAATGGTAACTGCCTTTGACATTTATTTGAGTTGAGCATGTCCATGTTGTCAATATTTAATTTTTTAGATTTCTGTAAGATTTTTATTCTGTTTTGGAGCATGTTTGTTATCTGTGATTGTATATTAATGATAAATAACATGTGCATGGTTTTTTTTCAAAATATTTGTGAATGCATGTTCATATTCAGTGTTTATATAATATATCAACTGCGAAAAAAAAATGACAGTTTAAGTAAGTGGTAACTGCCTTTGATATGTGTATGAGTTGATCATGTCCATGTTGTTAATATTTATTTTTTTTTTAATTTCTGTAAGATTTTTATTCTGTTTTGGAGCATGTATGTTATCTGTGATTGTATCTGATATTAGATTTTAACAATCACTAATACATGTTTATTATTACGGAACACGTGTTGGAAGCCCAAATAAAGTACGAAGTTGAAGAGCATTGAGGACCCCAAAATTCCCAAAGGTTTTGCCAAATGCAGATAAGGTAATATAAACCTGGGATAGGAAATCCTCATTTTGATATCATGTCATTAATATTTAAAAATGAGCAACATCTTTACGAAAAAAGATAGTTTGCTGCAAAATGTATTTTACAACGATGTTAATGACTATAAGTTTAGCTAAAGCTTTTTATCATTTATATCTTGACAAAAAATATGCCAGAAATGAGTATTTTAGGTCAAATACATAGCTTTTGACAAGTTTATCACGATATAGTGACATTACATGTGACCTGCTTGCATTAAAGTGTCCAGAATATATCAACCTGTTCAGTAAGATATATTTGAAAGGTTTGAATCAGTTTACTATTTTTGCTATTTCAGGGTTCTATTAATATCTCATATCGACAATTTGAACATTTTTCCTTTGATAATATTGATTGTTTTTTACACGCGGGATACCAATTTTCGTGGATTACTGGTAAACCATGAATTTAAAGGTTCAACTAATAAAAAGTTTTTTTTACGCTTGACTGCAGACTTTTTCAAAACCAGAAATCAAATATTCACAAAAATACTAGTTTTCCTCACTCCACGAACATTGGTAGACACGAAGAAAAATGAATCTACAGTATTAAATTTTTTCCTTATTCTCAACCAAAAAAACATGCTCACTTGTTAAAACAGATAAGCCGTTAATAAGAATAATGGCGTTTAATTAGTTCAAACTGACTTCATCAGCTCGAATATCAGCTCGCTCTAGAAGTTTGCTTCATATTCTTGCTAATTAAGTCAGTATGAAACATAAAAATGTCATAATTCTTTATTCATTGTACCCCCTCCATTGATTTATAGAGATTACAGCTTATTCTGCTAAAGAGGATATATGCATTAGAAAACATCGGATTTACTGCCAGATATTTTTTTGTGAACTATGAATTTCTGATGTAGTGATATTAGTATAATCATATAGCAGTGCAACATAACAATGCTGGGTAATTCTGTATAATCCGTTGCAGAGTTCATATCCGTTCCTTATGCTCTCTGTAATATTCCACTTAATATTAAGTGAAGTGTTACGTAGCAAGGAACAAAACAGATATGAATTCTTCAGCGGAGATTAGATTTTGTATAGATCGGAAACAATAGTATCCCTAAGTCGGATTACAGTTTTCAGCCCCACTAGTTAATTCAATTAAAATGCTGCTTAAGGTGGTACCAAACACATTGACTAAAATTAATTTGGCTCGTTTAATTTTCATTAAATATTTACTTTCACCCTTTGACAAAAATATAAAAAATTCAAAAAACTTGAAGAACACACTTTATAGGAAAAAATTCATTGGATAAATAGCAGTTTGACAAACACTAATTTTGATCATTGAGAAGCTTACTATTTCCTTAACAATAGAACGTGATTAAAACGTTGAGTTCATTTTTACAGAGTTATCTCCCTGTAGTGTTATGTACCACCTTAAAAACAAAAGACTAGTTGCCAGCACTTCTTATCAGTTTCTTAATTGTTGTCCTCAAAACTAAAATTGAAATAGAGAATTTGATGGAACGTGATATTTTCAAAACTGATCAGATGAGCAGAAGAAAATCGTTTAAAATTGTTCGCTCCTCTTGTTTTTGAATCTTTTTTTCGGATATTCGGATTCCTGTTGGTGTTTGTCTTCAATGTAGTGCTATTACAAATTTTGCACATTAACGTCTACTTTTCTTTTCATAATTTTATTACATATAGTGTAAACAAACATATTAAAAATTTTTTTTTTAATTTTTGTCATTTTTTGATAGTTTTTGAAAGAAAAAAAGAGGTTAAAAGTATGAAAAATCTAGAATGAATAATTTCCCGCCAATTTTTCAATGGCTTATATCTCAAAAACAAGAACACGGACCCTTAATTTTTTTCTGCTTTTTCAGTTCTTTTTTGTTTTGATATTTCATCAATTTATAACAGTCTCATAAAAAGCTTGTTACTTTTAAACAGAGAAACGAACATCCTTAATTGAACCATATTGACTTTTTTAGCAATTGTAACGCTAAAATATACATTTAACTTTGTGACGTTATCGATTTAGTAATTTAACAAACATAAAATATGCTCAGCTCAGTGTATGAAGCTGTCATTATGCAACCGTAGGACGCTGTCATCGGAAAAAGAAAAGTAAGTACATTATAGATAATTAGAGTTGTCTATTCTCGGTAAAGTTCGGTATTGACTATTTTGAATTTGCAAAATGTCTCAATTAAATAAAGGCAACAGTAGTATACCGCTGTTCGAAACTCATAAATCGATAGAGATAAAAACAAATCCGGGTTACAAACTAAAACTGAGGGAAACGCATCAAATATAAGAGGAGAACAACGACACAACAAAAACACAACATTAAAATGTAACACACACAGAAACGAACTATAATATAACAATGGCCATTTTCCTGACTTGGTACAGGACATTTTAAGAAAAAAATGGTGGGTTGAACCTGGTTTTGTGGCATGCCAAACCTCCCGCTTTTATGGCAACGTCAAACACAACACCAAAACGACAACATCACATGACAGGACCACAATACAAATAAATGGGAGAACATATAGGACAAAGAAACACACGAATAATAGCTAGCAGAAGGTACTAGGCTTAAAATTCAATACGCCAGACGTGCGTCTCGTCCACACAAGACCAACCAGTGACGCTCAGATAAAAAAAAGTTTGAAAGCCAAAACAAGTACAAAGCTGAAGAGCACCGAGGACCAAAACTTCCAAAAAGTTGCGCCTAACACGGACAGGATTTTCTGCCTGGGACAAGAACATCCTTATTAAGAACATCCCTATTATTTAGAATAATTTATAATTTTGCAAACAGTAAATTTTATAAAATGACTATATAATAGATATACATGATAAAACCAAAGTGGAGACTAACTACAGAATAAAAACGGATACATTACATAAAACAACTTAATCCAACATATAAAAATACACAGCCGAGTTAGCTAAAGCCTCAACGCACAAAATGACGTCACATTTGAAATAAAGCCAATAAAACTATTTCCTTGGTGAACACAGGTGCTTTTTTTTAATAATTTAAGGTCAGGTACGGTTGAGAACATTTTGAAAAATTTTGGCAAAGACAATCTATAAAATGTTTCAGATGAAAAGGTCTATTTAGAAGAGTTAGAACAGTCTGACATGCCTGCTGGAGATCAATCTACATTTTTACGAACAGGACATTATATCATTGCAGATATACTTTTATTATATCTACTGGAGTCTACCGGGTACTATTGACATGGGATTAAGATATAGATTAACATTACACAAAACATTAGTCTGACTGTATGCTTTTTTATTTTTCATTGAAAGATTGTTTGTAATATCATAATTATAAATGTTTTAGAAACAAGCAAATGTATTCTGTTCATACCTTTCATAGGGCAATGTGCATTTTTTACGTAAACGTTTTCAACATTGTTTGTTCAAATTGTGAGCGATCTCTGGATTGTCAATAAACATCAATACTTTCACTGATTTTGTTTTTATTTTGCGTAGATGTCTGTTCAATATATTGATATAAATTCTAATATATTATTTTTTTTAAGTATAAAAATTGCGAATTGGTATCTGCGAATGCATTTATTTCGGGTTTTTTTATTGTTTGCTTTTAAAGACAAAGTAGAAGGAGGTTTGAACTGAAAAAGCATGTTTAAGTTTTTCAAAATAGTTGATTCGACTAATTTTGTTTCCTGAGTTCAGGTGCTCTAAATTAACTAGCCGTACTATGGCAAGCCGTTCTCGTCAAAACTATGTTTAAACCATTTTTCAAAAAATGAACACACTGAGAATTAAAAAAAACACACTGAGATTAAAAAACCTAAAAACACACACTGAGAATTAAAAATTACACACTGAGATTTCATAAAAACGCACTGAGATAACAAAATATGAAAAACACACACTGAGATTTGAAAATTACACACTGAGAATTGAAAACTACACGCTGAGAATTGAAAATACACAATGAGATTTCAAAAAGACACACTGAGATGAAATAAACTGAAAAATACACACTAAGAATTTGAAATTACACAATGAGAATTTAAAATTACACACTGAGATTTGTGCGCACTTTTATGCGCACATATCTAATTAGCATACTTAATCTGAATTTTTTATAAGTTTAAAACAACTAGGGGACAGAACTCATTAGTCCTTCAATTTGGCGCTAAATGTTTTATAAAAAACATTAAAAATACAACGTTTAGAAAAACTACGTTATTAAAGACCAATTGAATAAGAAAAATACCCACTTACTCTCATTACAAAATATAACCAAATGGTGCAAAACTTTATCAAAATTATAAGAATACATTGGAACAATCTGCACAAATACAAACAATGCAGTGAATTTTTCCCCAAGTGCCTATTATAGCATATATACGTAACAAAAATATAAAAGATAACCTTGCAAAATCAGGGTAACAGTTGAAAGACTTTTGAAAAGGGACCATGCTTAAACAGTTTTAAGCAAAAACTCCCGATATACTGTTAGTACTTATCAACTGAATTATAGGCAACAAACTTATGCATATGAAAAGGTGTTAAGTTTTGAAATTAATAACGAATGTTGTTTGTAGGAACCGCATTTCATTATGATGACAAGAGTTCGGGAGACCAAGATATTAATCTGTAGAATTATTCATCTCATGAATATTCAATAGTAATTTGCATATTAATCTCAGTGTGTATTTTTGAAAACTCATTGTGTAATTAACAATTATAAGTGTGTGTTTTTCAATTTATTTCATCTCCGTGTGTATTTTTTAAATCTCAGTGTGTAATTTTTAATTCTCAGTGTGTGTTTTTGATGTTTTTAAATCTCAGTGGGTAATTTTAAAAGCTCAGTGTGTAATTTCGATTTCTCAGTGTGTAATTTCGATTTCTCAGTGTGTTATTTTAGGTTTTTAAATCTCAGTGTGATTTTATTAGTTCTCAGTGTGTAATTTTTTCGAAAAAATGGTTTAAACATAGTTTTGACGAGAACGGCTTGCCATACCGTACAGTTATTTCCTTATCAAGTGTTACAACGGCTGGTTGTACACTTACGTTAATGCGTTACTGCTATTCTTATGACCGTAAATACCGTTGGGTTAACAAGGGGAGAATACATGAAGAAAGTCCCTTTTTATGTGTGCGTATCATATTTAGTAAACGCAAGATTAATATATTAAATAAACTAAGTTAATTGTATTAATATTTGAGATGTGAAACAATCTGTGTACTTAAATAGCAACCTGAATGACGTGAATATATCACCAACTATAGATCGTCGTACGACCTTTGTTGTTTGTACGTCAGACCAAACCTTGAAACACTAAACATTTTAATGATTATGTATGTCTTATATTTTAGCACAAAAAAAATCCTACGCAAATCCAATAAATGAAATTTGAAATTATGAATTAACAATTAGCAGCTTTCGGTGAATTTAATAAAAGTGTACTTAATTGAGTTTTAATGGAGGATCTTGGACAATTATATTTGCTAAACAACGATTGTTTGTCGGTTTTCTGTATTTTTGTTATCCCTATGTTTTGTGTGTATGTTTTTAAATTTTATTTTTTATTCTTTGTTTTTTCTTATATCAATATATTACCTTCGATGGTGAACTTGATTTGAACAAACAGTGGTAATTTCTATGTATTAAGTAATATTCTTGCCGAGGGTATCATTATCTCGGTTGTCAGTTTGTTTTTTTTTCCCACCCTGTATCTTTGACTGTTGTTTTTTTTTTTTATTTTCTTTTTTTTTTTTACCATAATTTACCTGTCAATCATAGGTATTTGCTATGAAGCAGGACCATCTTAAAAGCTTTAGCTGTTTACATTAGTTATGGTTAGTATTTCATGAGGAAAACGGAAATCCACATGGAAATTGTAATCTTAAAAATGTACTCCAAGGTAAATTTAGATAAGGGGAAGTCCATACAATCTGACAAAATCAACCGCTTGACTATTCTAACTAACGGAACGAATTGAAACCAATTGATACATTTCTGGTTTGGTACAGGCATTTTTCGAAGAAAATGATGGGTTAATTCTTGCTTTGCAGCTAATTGAACATCGTACTTGTACATGTTAAATGACAGTTGTTTATAGTTTCTTGATATTGACCAAAATTGATGAGCAACCCAAAAAGACATAATTGTTTAAAGTGACAATAATTTGAATCCAGCAGCTATAAACTGTGTACACATACATCACAGATATGCAAAACAACTGACTTTAAAATACAAACAAACATATGCCCATACAATATAAATTGATCAATTCGAATAATATGTAAATGAAACAATACCCATATGATAATGATGTTTCGCACTCACGTTTGTAACAAACACAATCTTGTGAGGAATGTATGATACATAATGCCTCGAGCTTTTTAGGAACAAACATAGAACGATAAATGATAAAACTTTTAGAAGTGGTTAAAATGAGAATGTATATTCTACTTATTTGAAGTTGGATGTTAAGACAATAAACGTTAGGGATTATTTACATTATCGTCATTGCCAATACCCTCATATTCGTCTGGTAATCCCGGTCAATAAGGTTAATATAATGTTAAACGGACAAACTAACCGGACGAACGAAATTACAAAACTTAAATTTATTCATTATGATCATTTGAAATTAAGTTTGTTTGCTATTTAACCATTATCTTTTATTCCTGTTGTGCCGCGATGATCATTGAAATGAAACACTTAGATGTGAAATTATCATGCTTCATGTTCTGAAGGTTTTAAGGTCAGTCCTACAGTTAAAGTACAGAGCTGTCAATTGGTGATGACTTTTCCGTTAATTTTATATTTTCATCGGCGAAGATACAAAGGGGACAATGATAATTCATCAGTCAAAATAAAACTGACGTCGCCATGACAGAAGGACGACGAAAAGACAAACATAACAATAACACTCTATATATATAACTAGAGATTAACAAGCATGACAATTACACTCTATATATATATAACTAGAGATTAACAAGCATGACAATAACACTCTATAGATATATAACTAGAGATTAACAAGCATGACAATAACACTCTATATATATATAACTAGGGATTAACTATCATGACAATAACACTCTATATATATAACTAGAGATAAACAAACATGACAATAACACTCTATATATATAACTAGAGATTAACAAACATAACAATAACACTCTATATATATAACTAGAGATTAACAAGCACGACAATAACACTCTATATATATATAACTAGAGATTAACAAGCATGACAATAACACTCTATATATATAACTAGAGATTAACAAACATAACAATAACACTATATATATATAACTAGAGATTAACAAACATGACAATAAAACTCTATATATATCACTACAGATTAACAAGCATGACAATAACACTATATATATATAACTAGAGATTAACAAACATGACAATAACACTCTATATATATATATAACTAGAGATTAACAAGCATGACAATAACACTCTATAAATTAACAAACATGACAATAACACTCTATATATATAACTAGAGATTAACAAACATGACAATAACACTCTATATATATAACTAGAGATTAACAAACATGACAATAACACTCTATATATATAACTAGAGATTAACAAACATGACAATAACACTCTATATATATAACTAGAGATTAACAAACATGACAATAACACTCTATATATATAACTAGAGATTAACAAACATGACAATAACACTCTATATATATAACGAGATTAACAAGCATGACAATAACACTCTATATATATAACTAGAGATTAACAAGCATGACAATAACACTCTATATATATAACTAGAGATATACAAACATTACAACAACACTATATATATATAACTAGAGATTAACAAACATGACAATAACACTCTATATATATAACTAGAGATTAACAAGCATGACAATAACACTCTATATATATATATATACCTAGAGATTAACAAGCATGACAATAACACTCTATATATATAACTAGAGATTAACAAGCATGACAATAACACTCTATATATATAACTAGAGATTAACAAACATGACAATAACACTCTATATATATATATAACTAGAGATTAACAAGCATGACAATAACACTCTATATATATAGCTAGAGATTAACAAACATGACAATAATACTCTATATATATATATATAACTAGAGATTAACCAGCATGACAATAATACTCTATATATATAACTAGAGATTAACAAACATGACAATAACACTCTATTTCTCTAATTCTTCGTCAATTTATCACTTTCTGCACCCATTGTATAAAAAAAACCAATCAACGTGTGGTTCGTTTGATCCCAGTTCTTCATTTTGTAAAAATCAGATTATGACGTCGAATTTTCTTGCTTTCCTCTGAATTTTCTATTGTGACGACATGAAAAAAGGCGACCATGCCTGATGACGTCACATAGAAAGAACACATCTTTTTGCAGATCATTCGAAAAGAAGGAATAAATTTGCCTGCGTATTGTTTGAAAATCATTAGAGAAACAGATTCCACCACCAAATCTCGTGTAATACGATATTTATCCACTCTCGACAGTTAAATTTAAAATATTTAAAACGCTCGGCGAGCCTAGCGTTTTAAATTTGAAAATTTAACTGTCTCTAGTGGATAAATATCGTATCACACTCGATGCAGTGGAAGAATCTATATATATATAACTAGAGATTAACAAACATGAACCCCACAAAAAAGGGTTATCTTTTGTGATCCAGAAGTGTAGGCAGCTCCTGCTCTAATAGACGTTCCCGTCATGTTGCTCATCGTAAGTACCGATTCGGAAATAACTTTCTTTTGGTGATGTAACTTTTGAAGCGATGACTTTTACTTTACCACAGGAACGAATAACTCTCCACAAGAAGCTTACTTTACATCAAATGCAGAAATTGTAAAAATTTTAATCGACTACGGTGCTTAGTTTGAAATCCAGAATAGGTCGTGGTTTTACTGTATTTCACTTTAACTTCATGCGTGAGTGTTGCAAAACTATCAAACTACTACAGATTCCAGTTGTTAAGTATTGCTTCTGAAATATGTTGTTTCTTACTACAAAAAATCTTTAGATGGCGTCTGTTGCCCTACTTCTATTGCAATTCATTCAGTTGAACTGAAAGAAAAACTGATAGGTTGTACGGGATTGATTTTAAGTAAGTATGGTTTGAACAGACACGATATACTATACTACCAAAATGACGTAAATGGGTTTCATGTCAGCCTGTCTGGTAACTTTCGAGTACTTTCTGGTATCAAATATATATTGAAAGTTTAAACTAAATTATATGGTACTTATAAGATTTGGATTCTAAAAAACAATCAAGGTTTCAGATAAAAAATCATATATGCTCATGTTTTTTCTAGAGTATATATGGTTCTCATAAATATTGTGATAAAGTATAATTAAACAGACGTAAATTCTTCAAATTTTATCAGAATCTACTCTCAAATCTTCAATCATACTTTTACTAAAATTCTTGATATTCTTAAATATGTTTAGTTTTAGACTTTCCAGATTATGCAAGGGTCGTTTACTAGTGCTAAGAATGTACTGATTTTACATTATCAGATTAACGTGTTCAGTGAACCGGGAAATCGGTAAAAGCTGGCAATCCTTGTCAAATAAGGTCACGGTCGAACACACGTCGCCACGTAAGAATTCTGATTTAACTGGGTAATGATCTTTGTTATTATGCTACTTTGACTTAGACCACTCGGTCATCCAGGCCCCGCAATGTTTGTAGCTCGTCCTGAAAAACATTGAAGGTTTTCAATCATCTCAGATCCTTATTCCATTTATCAGTGGGAGACGGATGCTTTTACTTGCTAAAGGTCAGTCTAGTTGTCAGACAATACTTATTTAACTTGAAAGCATTTCAAATAAAGCAGAAATGAATCATAATAGCAAGGCTAAAACACTTTATTGTCACTAAACTGATTAAAATAAAATATTAACAGCAATCAAAAAAGCCAGTATAAAGTAATTTGCCTTTACATCCAACTACCAATATTCTTGTTTTTATTATTTTTTTCAGTAATGTTCAGCACCATACCGCTTGGTATAGCACTTTAGTTATCTTTATTATAGGTTAATTTGCATGATAATGAGTTTTTTGTTGTGTTTTTACCAATAAAACGCATTTTGCTAAAAAGATAACTGTTTCGTATTTGATGCCTGGCCTATGTAGAACGTGGGTTTTACTGTCCCAAATTGAGTTTACCTTTTGACTCGTAGCGGAGACAGGTACATGGATATTTGCAACAGTAAAACCAAGCTTAACGTATTCCAAGTTTCGAATACAATACGGTTATCTCTATTCTTATGCAAAGTAAAAAGTTAAATCACAAAAATACTGAACTCCGAGGAAAATTCAAAACGGAAAGTCCCTAATCAAATGGCAAAATCAATAGCACAAAGACATCATGCGAATTGATAACAACTGTCAAATTCCTGACTTGGTTTTATAGCGCTAAAACTCTCACTTATATGACAGTCGCAACAAATTCCATTACTGCGGATTCATTTATTTTTATGGGTATCAATTTTCGTGGATGGAGGAAAACTTGCATTTTCGTGGGTATTTGATTTCGTGGTTTTGATAATCTCAGCATACAAAGCCTATAGAAAATTTGCAATTCGTTGAACATTTGAATTTGTGAGTCACCTGTACCCACGAAACCCACGTAAATTGGTATCCAACGAATAATAATGAATCCACAGTATATTGACAACGATACGTGAATAAAACAAACAGACATACAGGGTAAAAATGTCAAAATAGGGGTACAGCAGTCAACACCGTGTCACAATCTTAATCAATACAAAAACAAACAAATATTTAACAGAGAAGCACAAAAAAGCATATATCACATTTAACAACCTCGTTCATTGCTTACTTATTTTTGTATTTTAATTATGTATGCCAAATCAACCCATAAAGGATCAAGGAGTTTTCAGCACTGGGACCGAATCAACACATTAGTCCACTATAAGTCATTATTTCGGTGTAAAATATCATAAAATGAACATTCCGCGAAATGATGTTTTCGTCTTTAGCAACATAACAAGGTGGCGCCATAATTATGATTATGGCTCCAAATGTAAACACCGTTCGTTTTCAGGCTTTTTGTATGCATCAGAATGTAATATAACTAGATAAAAGGAACAAAAATAGGTAAAAAATGTGTGTTTTTTTTTTATTCAATATTGAAGAAATAACATGTCAATACATTCTAGAATTCATAATTTAGGCTTCCCTTTGCTACAAACCAGTAGACAGAGGATTTAACGCTTATTGCCACCCAATCAAAACCATTGATACAAAATGATTGCATTAGAATATGTATTTAACGGATGTACGTGCTGCAAATCTTAAGCAGATTTAAATCGCCGAATATTTGTCTCTACAGTAATTAAATCTGAGAACGGATTTTCGTTTTCAACTGATGATATTCACAAATCGTACGATTTTGTTTAAAGTTTACTTTTATATAGCAATCCATTTTTGTAAAACACAGCCAATATCATCTCTGTCGTATTTTTGTACTTTACTCATTTCTTGATCTGTAATGTTCTAGCAGTTTGTTAATTTGAGGACACTCACGCATGAATCCATAGTGAAATACAGTCAGACCACGTTTATCTCTGGATTTTAAATTTGCACCATTGTCGAGTAAGAGTTGAATAATTTCTGTATTTGATGCTAAGCAAGCTTCCATTAGAGGGGTCAATCCTGACGAAAATCTAAAGTTCACGGAAACACCACCATCAATTAACAATCTTAATAATTTAGTTTTGTTTGTTAGTAGAGATTCATACAATTTCAGTCGAATTTCGCTTGATTCCTCTTTAATAGGCCTTTTCATCATGTAACAAAATCCACAGTGTTGTCGGCAGAATGTCATTTTACTAAAATGTCTGCAATATATGTATATCATGAAGTTTAGGTGTTAGTTCATGATATTAAATAGAAATTTCCATTGGATGATTTTAAATCTTTTAGTCAATCATTTATAGAGGTATTTACTGAGTGTGAATTCGCATAGTGGGGGATGCGTGCATAGTATGACACGTTTACCCAATAGATTCAACCGGTCTCGCTCATTTCGGAGTAATTGCGATTTCAACAGTTTTGATTCTTACCTTAATTAGTCTCTTCCTAATCGATATACGAGATTTAAACATCGGTAAACTAATGTCACCTTAATTAATCCTAACATATGAAAACCTAACAATTCAGCAATCGTGCATACACATACGGAATATAAATGTTGCAAGTTCTCTGTGGTACTTGCCTTTACTTTTTATTACTTGCATAATGTCTTTCAAAGTTGGTTCGAAATTGAGTTTGATGTTCTGGAATAATGTTATTCAATTTATTTGTCATTTTGTACATTTTTTTAGTAATGTATATAACTATAAAAATTATTAGAATATCAGTTACTAAAAAGACAATTTTCAGAGGTTACTGCAGTATTTAATTAATAACCGTTAAGAATAAATGTATAAATTTAAGCAATCAATTCAATGGGCCGAATCTTCATTTATCAGCTCTATAACAAAACAAAAAAACGCTTGCGTACAAAATATGATTTAATATCCCGTGTGTAACAAGACTTCTACATGAACTGCAAAACTTCCAAACCAAATGATTGTTTATATGAATGAATTTAGCAAAGGTCTTAAGTAATTTATCGTAAAAAAATCCTAGACTTAAAAATTCTTAAAATCTAAATTGTTACTACAGCCAAAGGCAAAGCGAACAGGTTGTTGGGAAAATAAGCACGCAGTTAAAAAGAGCCAACCGCATTTCACCGTAGAAGAACAGAACAAATAACAAAAGAAAACAAAAAATCGAAAATGTTAGTATTAATTATCCGATGTGAGATTTATTTTATGTCAGTGTCCCCTGGGTGCAATGTCCGCATTATAATAGGAACATTATTGATAACTTAGTATTTAAGGATGTATGTACTTAGTATTAAAGAATCTCTGGGTTGTCCACAGGAGACCTCCCTACCGTCGGTATTTCATTTAATCAATCCTTATACGCCTCGGTGTGTTATACGACAAGAAAAATCTCAAAATATGCATTATCTATATCTTAAATTACGTGAGTCCAAAACGCTTTTCTCGCTTTACATTCATCGGGAATGCTAAAGGCCAAACATTTTGAAAGCCAGGAATGTATCAGACCTTACCAGGTGAATAGCTATTTGACTAAAATGACCATAAAATAGACAATTTCAACTTAAGTCAACTTTGTCTGAAGGAGTGGGAACCTTATAGTATTTCAATAATTTATTCACTGATCAACAGACAATTTTAGAAACGTTGTTTAAAATCATGTCAGTACCGAAACGCCGACTACTGAATTGATTATACTCTAGGGGACTAGCAGTGTTGGGGACTAACAGTGTTTGGAAGAGGAAGTGGTATTTCTATTCTATCAGTCGTACAGTCGTCAGATCTGTATCGTTGATTGAATTTGTCCTATTGCCGATAATAGTGATAATTTGACTGAGTGTGAAATCCAATGGCGGGTGGAGGCATGCATAACAGGAGACGCTTATCCTGTCGAGGCAACGTTCGCGTTACTTTTTGAGTTCATGCGGTTTATATTTGTCACCTTGATTTATTTCTCACTAATCGATTTAAAAGATGTACTTACTACTACAACTAAAATTTAGAAGTGTTAATATAAAATGTGAGTGTAGTTTTCAGTTGTTGAGAACATAACACAAACGTCATAATCAACTTTAACTGGAAAATACGTGGGTTCATTCATAACTCCAAACCTAGGTGACGGTAGACATTAGACTCCGTTGGTCAGCCTATATAATCTATTCAATCACTGTATATCTCATAAATCAAGTAAATAAAAATATAGCTCTTCCTTTTTTTACTTCACGTCTGTTTTTCACCTTTGTATATGATTTGGCCTTTTAACGTGTTTTATTTGAGTCTCACCAATGAGTCCTTTGTAGATGAGGCGAAATTCTGTCGTACACAAATATATGACTGTTTTTTATCTGTATTGTGTATAGACTTTTTATCCTACAGAATTACAGAAACCTATAGTTTAAAAAAAAACGGAATCTATATGTTTTAAAATAATTATTAATCGATCTAAATGCCGATCTTTATTTTGTTAATATAATTATTGTATGGTACACAATATTATTTCGTACAATGTAATATACGATATTCGATTTAAATAGATCGGGTGTCAATTACTCTGAATTTTAATTGATAATAAAACATCATAAAAAAAAAACAAAAAAACAAAAAAAAAAAACTATAAAATTATAGATAAAATACAATAATGTTTTTATAAGTTACTTATTAAAATATAATTACTAAATAATAATAATAAACTTAGTTCATTCAAATTTCAAATATTGATAATATACAGTTAAGCATACACAGTATTTAAAACAATCAATTCCCAGCCAAACAAAATGGCATATGAGAACATGATAAAATTATAAATATATTACAAAGTTTGTATACATATAATTACTTCCTTTAAAACGCATGATTTTATTTAATCAACATTTCTCGTAAAGTGCTGTCTAAATGTATTGGATTGAAAATAGGTGTGTTAACGGATCATTTAAATTCTAAATATTTTGTAGAATGATTGAAAATAAAAACAAAACAAATGAAAAAAATATTTGTTTTGAAGCACAATTTCTTTAAAACGATTCTTTAAAAGCAGTTTTTGGTCTGAAAATCAATATTCAATTTCCTGAGAAAGAGAATAGTCAATCAAAATTATTTAAGATAACAGTAGCGGGATCGTATCACAATTCATACTGCAACTAATATTCCGTCAATACTGATATCTTGAATGTTTACAATATGTCAAGAAGCTTCATAATATAGTAAAAACTAAAATAACTATATAAGTACCATATCATGAGATTTATTATTTTTTACAGAATTGACAAGACTGTCTTTAACTGGTATTAATGGCTTGGAGTAACATCTTGTTTCAAACACTAAAGGTATTGATCCCGAATCGTATGACATGAATCTTTGTTGCGTTTTCGGTATATTTTGCGCAGCTTATTACCATTTGTTTTGTTTGATTTGTCATTAAATATATCAATGTGCTGCTTATCATTATCAAGTTCGGAGTTGCTAAGTGTTTCCCAATTTGCTTTAAAGACGTGTGGAGGATTCACGGGATGTCCAACCCGATATAACTCGAGAAGAAAGTATTTGCCAGCACGGCTCTGAACAGATGTTATTCCACTTAATGTCCACGTTCCTCGTATGTCCCTTCCATATTAAAGTATAGGCTCAACAACGTTATGTAAAGTTTCGTATAAACGCCTCGTGTAATTCCACAGGCAGGAAAACTATACCACACAAATCACTTTATGCTCTACTGGCTGATTTTGATAGTTTTTCCGAGGTCCTCCAAAATGTTGAATACTCGTCCAGATGCTTTCAGATACCATATGAATATATTTTCAATGTATCCGCTCCACTACATTCGAAAGCAAAACGCTATCAATTGCTGATGGAAATAAACAACGTTCATGTTAATTGTGTTAAAGGACAGTTTCCATGTTTTTACACCATTCCGTAACAACGTCTTACATTTGCTGCAGATATTTTTCTTTCTGTGCTATCAATGCTATATCATCAGCATATAGTTAAATGCTCAACATAGTATCATCTATACGTTCATAACAGTAAAGCACATATGTATAAATAAGAAGTTGTGATATGAGTGCCAATGAGACAACTCTCCATCCAAGTCACAATGTGTAAAAAGTAAACAATTATAGGTCAAAGTACGGCCTTCAACATATGTATTTATCCAAGATCTTTTATATAAACAGAAAAAATACAGCCTTGCTTTAGGCTGCTTCACAAGTCAAACCATGGGGTTAATTCCTTTTTCAGTCGAAAAATTCAAGTAGAGTAAATTTAAGGAGTAGAACGCTTGGATATGTTCTTCGCAGCTTCAACCATTGCGAAAGCAAAACTATTTGATAACACGTTGATTTAGAATAATACAGTATATTTAATATGATACTGATGTAGTAATGTAATTCCATAATAGCTTAGAAGTTTACATTCATGCGTTCGGTTTCATTTTGGGTTTATTATTCCTCCTGTCCATTGTAATATGACTTTTACGAGCTTAAAACATCTACTTATACTTTGGTACAAAAATTCTAATGATGTATCGCTTTTTAATATTGATCCGCCGTAATATCACCGATACCAAATGCTTTATTGACTTTCGTAATAAAGACGGCCGTTAAAGTTCCTCTCTAGTGATCGTTTATTTACAAACATTTTGTCGATGAAACTGCTGGTGGAGCTTTTATCCCCGAGGGTATCACCAGCCCAGTAGTCAACACTTTTGTGTTGACATAAAGTATCATTGATATGGTCAAAATTATAAATGAACTGTTCACAAAACTTAGAATTTTTCAATTCTAAGGATTTTATACCCCAGGAATATATAACGTTAATTTAGTTAGCAACATTTTCAGGAATTTTGGGTCCTCAATACTCTTCAACTTTGTACTTTTCTTGGCCTTTCAAACTCTTTTGATTCAAACGTCACTGATGAGTCTTTTGTAGACGAAACGCGCGTCTGGCGTACAAAATTTCAATCAATCCTGGTATCTTTTAATGAGTCTATTCGTTTAAGTCCATTATATCCCGCAGAACATTCTAGCTGTCCGCTAATCGTCGAATCGGTTCCTCGTTGTTTTCATCAGAGTTTTATAATTGTTTAAAATATTTACCAAATTACAGTAATATCTAATATCAGCATCATTTTTGATCAGAAAAATGTGAAATAACAGGATGAAATATTGACTACTGTAACAGTGTTTGAATTTATGAATGATGCATCGGTGTTTAGTGTAAATATTACATATGGTGTAGCATTCTTCTTTTTCATTGTTCATTACGATCTTTTGTTTTAAACATTTTATGAACTATTCATTTTACAATTATAGAATAATTGATGTTTGGTTATAACTGATTCATAATTGTTTTAAATTTTTTGGATACCAGAATATTCGTCTTATCTTATCTATAAGTTTCATGATTGTGCCTTATTTTGGGTTGTGGTATTTTGACTGAGGGTTGGTTCTCATGGCAGGTGTGGTATGAATAGCATATGAAAGTAATTGCCAAGCTTAACATAAAAAGAATTCAGCATACGGAAAAAGGATTCAAATTTAATATTTTCCCAGAGTCTGTTAAAAATTCTATATTGAGTTTCAAAGACAATTCCTTACAAGCCTGCTTTTGTAAAGATGTAGTATTTTCATTTTCCTGTAGTATAAAAAGTTTAAAGTCAACCATTGGACATCCTAATTCAATCTTTGTTTCTTTACCTTGAGTTATAAATTTCTGAATGTGTAACCTGTGTAAAAACCGTACATAAATTACGTCATTAAATATTTTCTGATGAGGAGAAACTGCAGTGCCATATGGTTGCAATGATAACATCAAAAGAGTAGTAAATTTGTCCAGTCTGCAGTGATGTAAAACAGTCTCCCCAATCTAGATCGCCCTCATGGAGCTTTAATGACCTTCTTTCACATCTTCATCATCTGCTAGAGTTACATTACATTAGAACTATTCTTTTGTTCACTGCCTGTTAATTTTCTAAAATTTTTGAGTGATTATGAACTTGACAAGGGATGCACAAATACGTTTTCTTCAATATACAGACTGGTCAGTATAATTTGTGATGTAGCTCTTTTCCGTCTTTTTAAATCATTAAGATCGGAACCGTTACATGATGAAAAGAGGAAAATCCTTCCAGTTTTGTTTTTCTAATAAAGGAATTAATGCAATCTACATCAGCAACTTCTTCATCACAAGGAGGTAACATCTAAAATTCCACATTATTTTCAAAATCAGTCTGCTCCTATTGTATCCTACAGTTACACCAAAACCATTGCACCTACAGTATTTAACTATAAGCAAGCATTTCAGGACCTTGATTTAGAAGAATACATAAAGAACCCTCTGACATGTTACTGTTCCCAGTCGTCTTATATTTACAGCCCATCTGGCCTTATAATTACTGGGTATCTAATTATAATTCCACATGGACATCTCCGAAAGGTGATATCTCGTGGTCCTAAGTTCAGAGAACCCAAACACATCAATTGGAACCAAAATTTCAAAATAATTATGGATTCTATTGAGGACTACGCCAGAGCATAGGTTGAACGAAAAGAAGTTGAACTGAACACTTTTGTCAGAATGGGTCAAAACAATCAGGTCTCTGATAAAACGTCGAATTCATAAGTTGAAAACTGTGTGAATGATCGACCAAGGTTCGTTTTCAGAGACAGAGAAGCTGTGAAATGTCTATCGTCTCTTGACAATAAATATGTTTGTTGTTCCTGCGGACAAATCTTCAAATGATATTGTATTTGTATGTAAATAGTATTACAGTACTTGGATGGTGTAAACTTTCCACTAACACCATAAACCATTACACCATTCACCATACACCATTACACAATTCACCATACACCTCTACATCATACACCCTGTGCCATTACACCATACACGTGACACCTTTGCACCATACACCATACACGTTTACCTTTGCACCATACACCTTACACATTACACCATAATGCAATTTAATTTCAAAAAAAGCGTGCGACTACAAAATTATTTATTTATTTTAAAAATCGAATTTTGATAACAATATTGTAAATTAATGTATAAAATTAAAAATTAGTTCTTTTCAATATTTTGCATAGGTTTAAATGTCGTACACCATTCATTCACACCATTCCCAAACGTACGTCACACCATTACACCATTCCCCTTACACCATACACCATAGCACCATACACCTTGTACCATTACACCATATGCCATACACCATTACACCATACACGTTTTTTTGGGAAGTTTACACCATCCAAGGTGTGTTCTACGAGTGTCTTGTAAAAGAATTAGGAATGATGAGCAGGCAGGTAATCACACATACCAAAATATATTATTTGACAAGGAAGAGATTTTGGCGAATCATATGTCCTTCATGGCTTCAATGAACATTACATTGAACTGCAAATCTGAGGACTTAACTTGTTTGTATTGTATACCTAAGTTTCACAAAATTCCATACAAACAACGGTACTTTGCCAGCTCAGCTGCTTGTTCTACAAAGGAATAAGCTATAAGAAGTTGTGGTATGAGTGCCAATGAGACAACTCTCCATCCAAGTCACAATTTGTAGAAGTAAACCATTATAGGTCAAAGTATGGTCTTCAATACGGAGCCTTGGCTCACACCGAACAGCAAGCTATAAAGAGCCCCAAACATGACTAGTGTAAAACCATTCAAACAGGAAAACCAACGGTCTAATCTGTATAAAAACGAGAAACGAGAAACACTTATGAACCACATCAACAAACGACAACCATTAGATTGATAATAATTCTGACTGCAGTGAAACTGTTTACTCGCAGAGTGGTATTTACCATGTGTGGATTCTGAAAAATTCTAAAGAATTTCTGGATAATTTTAAAATTCGATTTTTCTCTGAAATTAATTCTTTCGAAACTTTTGAATTTTCAACCCTGTATACCTCCAGTCCCCATGTGAGATTGAAAAATCGTCTAAAAGAAATAATTCACAATGCTTTTCAATATAAAAATTTGTAAGGGTTCCGCGGAACCCAGTGTCTCGCCTACTTTTGCTGTTAGTCGCAGGCTCAACAAAAATGGGGAAATAATTATTAAAGATTTTCCTCTAGATACTATCTTTTAAATGTAAGAAGCTTTTGTTCAAGTTTGGTAAGAATCCAGGATGGTTTACGAATCTAATACATGTTTAAAAAACTTTAACTGCAGACTGTATGTAATGTTAACTGGAAGAAAAACTAAGTCCATTTATAAGTAAAATACGGATAAATAGGATTTTTTTTTAACAAAATTTACTTTTGAATACTATCTTATGATCACGAACAAGCTTCTGTTCAAATATGGTACAAATCCAGGATAGTTTAAGAAAGTTATTACAATCTGAAAAACTTTAATCACAGAGTGAATATTTGTGGACGCCGCCGACAACGACGACGACGACGAGGCAGACGCCGACGGAATGTAGGATCGCTATGTCTCGCTTTTGCGACAAAAGTCGCAGGCTCGACAAAAATGGTAGCATACGCTATAAATTTATTACTTTGGGATACCATACGGCATATTTTGTTTATAGTGACCAAAAAGGTAAAACATGCTACACAGAGGAACAAGTTATCAGTATGCTGGAGTTTCTTATTGACAACGTATTTGTTGAATTTGGAGGTAGAATTTTTAAACAAATTGTCGGCATTCCTATGGGAACGAACTGTGCGCCTCTCCTTGCCGACCTCTTCCTATTTTCATATGAATCGGAGTTCCTTCAGACACTTGTCAAAAACAAGAAAATCGAAGAAGCCAGATAATTCAATTTCACATTCAGATACATTGATGATGTCCTTTCTATTAACAATCCAAACATTTCTGATTGGGTTCCATTAATATATCCTCCAGAACTAGAAATTAAACTAACAACAGATACGGATTCCTCCGCCTCATTTTTAGGCTTATGCTTGGAATTCAACATAAGCGGTCATCTCAGTACAAGAATCTATGACAAACGAGACGATTTTGATTTCGAAATTATCAATTTCCGCCACTTTAGTAGCAATATATAAATTCACCTGCATATGGGATATAAACTGCCCAACACATTCGGTATTCGAGAGATTGCAGCTGCTACTCAGACTTTATAAAATTTCACCAGTGTCGGAGCAGAAAGTTAATGAACCATGGTTATGAATAAGAACGTCTCGTCCTCTTTTTTTTTAAGTTCATCGGAACATTCTAAGAACTTGTTGATAAATATTTCATATCAACTTCACAAATAATACATGATGGTCTTGCATTATAGATTCTATGTACTGCCGTTGTTTATCATCTTAAGAACGTGTTAAAGTGCCTTTTGGTGTGGCTCGATATTCATGCATCCCGCCGTTGTGTTATTGTGCTACGGTAATTTTGTGTATTCTTGTCTTTCATTTTCGCTTATGTCCTTTGTCTATAGAGTGTCCACGTGCCATTTTGGTTTTCTTTGATGCTATGGTTGTTTGTGTTTATAGTGATTAAGAGTATAATACAATGTTGACTGCTGTACCCAAATGTTTTGACATTTTACTTATTATGTCCTTCTGTTTTGCTCACACATTGTTATCAATATAACAGAATTTTAGGCGACTGTCATTCAAGTGCGAGATTAAGATAGCTATAAAACCATTTATCCACAATTTTCTACATCAGGAAATGCCTTTACCAAGTCAGGAATAAGACACTTGTTTTCCATTCGTTTGATGAGTTTGAACTTTTTGTTTTGCAATTTGTTAAGGAACTTTCCATTTTGAATTTTTCTTAGAGTATGGTATTTCTGTTATTTTACTTTTCATTGTCATAATACTACATAAGATTCAATAATTTAAGTAGTTTGAATGAATTATCACACAGTTTCTTGATTCTGTTTGGTATCAACTCTTTTCCCGAGTTCTAAATTTTAGGGGGTGGAGAGAGGTAAGGGAACATGGAAGAAAGGAGGGAAGAAGAGGGGAGTACAAATAAAGATATGCTGGAAACGTTTTTTGACCGATTGTCGTCTTGGAGTAAAGGGGAGTGATGTTGGACTAGGGGCAAATATTTTGGGATAGAAGGGATAGAAGTGAGAGTTAGTGGGTAGAAATGTGGAAATAAGGGACATCCTGTCCACCCCCTCAAATTTGTTCGACTTTCAGAAAGGTTTGGTGTGAAATGATAGTAACATTTTATGAAACAATAGGCCAAATCTTACGTCAATAACGATGTTTTGTGACGTGTGAAAATTTCTTTCTAAATCTTTGATAATCTACATTTTTTTTAAGTCTGTTTTTCTCTGTTTACAGTAATGAAACTACAAAATCTTTTTATAGAGAAGCTTTCTTTTTTAAGAAGATCGTCTTTGATAATTCTTGGTATAACTTGATCTGTTACGGTCGTTACAATTCCCTTTTCTATAATAAAACATCAAAACAAAAGTTGTTGCATTGAATGGTTTTACACTAGTAATTTTTGGGGCCCTTTATAGCTTGCTGTTCGGTGTGAGCCAATGCTCCGTATTGAAGGCTGTACCTTGACCTATAATGGTTTACTTTTATAAATTGTTACTTGGATGGAGAGTTGTCTCATTGGCACTCATACCACATCTTCCTATATCTATTGAAATGATTGAATAGTTTGCTTGATAGCAATTTTGCTCATATTTTGGGATGAAGATGGTGACACTTATTTAAACTTTGCATCTTTACTGTAAGGAATCCCAATTTCTGGCAGAGCTTCATAAAGCCACAAATAAACTCCATTTGATAGATATTTCAACAGTACAAGTTATTACTTAGATTATATATTCTCTGTAAACAATCAAGTTTTCTAAGTTCTAAATATACAAATGAAATCTATTCACCTTAAGTCATTTTTATCAAATGAAAGATTAATACTGACTGAAGACCTTTTTAGGCCTGATATTAGAATTTTACCTTGTAATGTCCAGGCCTGATATTAGAATTTTACCTTGTAATGTCCATACTACAATTTATTCTTTCCTATTTGTTAGTCGTGTTTTCCTTATAGTGATATTTCTTTGACTTCTTATAATGCAATTAGTTTGATTTGTGCGTGTTCGGGGAGAGGTATCGGGCTCCAAGGAACGTAATAATTTCATTGCTAACAAAAACTTTTAAAGCAAGGATATTGATATCATGAATTGGTAAAAACTGTATAATTAACTTCCATCACACATATATAGAGATTTAGTGTTAAAGTATTATTTTACTTTGAATTCACGAAAAAAAAAATGGCATGCTGCATGTAGCGTATTACGTTAACATTGTTCAGAAAGTTAACATATTTTGGAATTGTCCTTTAAATGTATCTCTCTGGTGTTTAGACTGATTAAATATTTTTTATGTTGGGTGGAGGGTTGGGGATGCAAATCAGTTCGTTAATTTACAATTTACAAAATATAGAGAAATAATGTCTCTTAAATGGTTAAATTGTCATCTATAGGGTATATATATCCTGATCTGCTTACTCCAGTATTCCTGTGTTTCAAGAGCAGGTGACAAAAAAGAAATCTTAAGAATGAACCACTTGAGGTAATATGTTGCTTAAGTTTGTTTACACTTCGTTAATTTTACTGCTTTAGATTTTTGTACAAAGTGTTAATCCATAACACCCACACCAGTCTTTTCACACTTCAAAACTGTTGTTACATAAAAATTTATCGGATAGTTTGTGGTTGGTTGTTATCACCTCTCTGTCCTCGTCTGTCCTTGAAACATTTCATATCTTTCTAAGTGAGTTGACGGTGCAATAAAATTAAACCAATTTGTCAAAATGTGCACATTTCTTACCTTAGAGATCTGTTATCAAATGTAGATTGAGTCACCATCCTGTTAACCTCAATACATTTTAGATTACTGTAATAATAGAAATTATTGCGTGCATTTATTATTGCGATTTTTTTAAGGAAAGTACAAAAATTTGAGATTAATTACCACGATTTCAGGAAAATCTGCATACAGATGTATGTATCAGATATCTGAGTACGAATTCTAATTATTGCTATACTCACCCAGTCCTATTATTGGCATTATCAAAAACCTTGCAATAATTTCTAAATACAGAATAAATTTGATGAAGTCTTTCAGTGTTCCATAGTCCTTAGTTTTCTGGGTTTTTATTGCATAGTATCTTTTTTGTCTAATGGTTGTTTTTCTGTTTTCCGCAATGGCGTAGTCAGTTTGATTTCGGTTCATGAGTTGAAATATGCCTGAAGTATCAAAAGAGCAAAATATAACCAAGGGATAATCAAACACATAAGTAAAAATTATAACTAACATTACCATGGCAAAATAAGAAATTTGCATTTATTGTGTGTATGTGTAACTATTTCGATTCATCGTAGGATATCCCAAGATTTCATGGTATTCATATAATGAAATTGTTCCTAAGTTTACCGTTTAAAAACATAACAAACAACTATAAACTGTCCGATAATGTATTATGTTAAAACAGTTAACCTTGGTGAAGGCCGTACGATGACCTATAGTTATAACCTTCTTCGTCATTTTGGTTTGGTGGAAAGTTGTCTCATTGGCAATCATACCTCATATACTTATTCTTATATTAGATAGCAATGCACAGCAGGAATAAATTGACACTGTTAATTTCGAACGACCCGCTTTCCCTTGCTTGAAAACAAATTATGCTTACAGTTTGTGTCATATATGGTTCATATGTATGGAAACAACATCTGTCATAGATTTGATTTCCACAGTTTTAAATGGTGAAATATAATCCCTTTTTGGTATAACACTGGAAATAGTCTGGCTTTATGTGAAACATAATATAACAAAAGGGGGATAACAATGTCACAAGTTTCCCTAAAAATATGGTTCAAAGAAGAATGTCAATTCACTTCCGTTCTGAAACCATTGGCATTTTATCTATCGAGACATCAGATAAAAATCATATGCATTTCACCTCAATTTGTTTTTAAATTGGAAGGTTCGAACGAAAAGAATTTCTTAGTTGGCATAACAATTATTTCTTATTTGTTTAATGAATGAATGTTTACCTTCATAAAAGTTGAGAAATGTGTTTCTATTCGAAATCTAAGACCAAAGCCACATCAGAAAAAATGATGATCCTGTAAGATATATTTGTAATAGATGTTTTACAAATTAAATGAAAGGCATCATCATATCAAATGGGAGAATCAAAATCTTCAATCGAAAGGGACTAATAACATCATGCCCAATAAATACCAGTTGCAATAGCAACATTTCTTTAAACGTTACATAGAAAACAAAAGTTTAAACAGCAACAACTAAACACAATGACGTGTGCCACAGAACAGTAAGCAGTTCCTATTCCAATAGAGCCACCCATTGTCTGGATCATGTTAAAATCCGATAAGTATCAGTCAACGAAAATGATTCATGCCAGTGCGATTAATGGATGGCTCATAGCAAACTTAACGCCTTTATCAATTCATAAACTATCAGTACGTAAAGTTTTCAAATGGCGGAATGTTTAAAATGCAAATATGATGTATTTCAAGACAGAGGAAAGACAAGTCAATGATCAAAAAGAAACAATACAGGCATTGTAAAAATAAAATATCACAATAAAAACTCGGTAAAGTTAGCAAAAGAAACAAAAACCAACTAAAACAGGGATAACCTAAGCTGCTCATGTTGGTTCAGAAGTTCCTGCTATTATAGCTGATCAACGCTATGACTGTATTCATGTTATAAGAAGGAATACACGAACGGAGACAAGAAGCCGAAATTGTGACTACAACTAGTGAAACATGTCCATGGTAATTTCAAAATAGATATTCTATCATTGTCATCAGAATTATGATGTCGTCCGTAAATGTGTCGAAAAGACGGATATACATGTACCATCTAGAAATCCTATTTAAATAGTTTCCTTGTAAACAGTACAATATGAAAATAATACTTACAAGATACGAAACACACGTTCTAAAATATCATGTATCTATTGGTTGATAGTATATATATAAATCAGAAGATGGTATGATTGCCATTGAGACAACTCTCCATCAGAGACCAAATGAAGTTGAGGTTTACAACTATAGGTCAACGTACGACCTTCAACAATGAGCAAAACCCATAACGCATTGTAATCTACAAAAGGCCAAGAAATGACAAATATTAAACAATCCAAACCAAAAACTAACGGCCTGATGTATATACAATACAATAAACGAGAAACAAAAATGATATAATCCATTTATAGTTGCTTTTGAAATGTTGTCACATAGGTGGAAAAGTTCACATTTAGCAAGTATGCTGTTATAGTGTCCGTCTTCAAATATATTTTTTTTGTTTCATGTTCTAAGCAGCAACACTTTATCAAGGAAGTCTTGACAGGAAACGTAGTATCACATCAAACCAGAGATATATATTCCGTCTGCAGGTGCTGATAAAACAAGTGTAAAAAGGGATGGAAAATACAAAAAGGGAAAAAAACCACATCCTTATTGGAAGGGAGACTGATCAAATAGTTTATGCAACCTTTCATTAGAATATGCATGTATATTGACTGTACAGCTAAGACATGTTTCAGATATTAATAAAATAAAATCTTTAGGTTGCATGTGTAAATTTTGACAAATTTTACTTTGATACAGAGACTAATAAAAGCATGCAATGTTTCAGGATCAGAGAAGGATAGAGAGGTGATAATGACCAACCAGAAACTGCCCGATAATGTATTATGTGGAAACATTTTGACGGTGCGATAAGACACCACTGGTGCAGGTGAAATTGAGGAACATTCCGTACAATTTTAAAGCAGTAAACTTAACTGAGTATAATAATTATGGAAGGAATAATTAAATAAATGACTATTATAATGGCTACAATTATTTATAACCATTACTTTAATATTTCTTATGGTTCACCTGCTTTTAAAACACAGATACAATGTGAGTTTACTGTATGAATATCAGGATACATCTATCTTCTACAGGACAACATTACCATTTAAGAGACATTATTTCTTGATAGTTTGTAAATTATAAATAAGCGAACTCAGTTTTTTCCCGAAAATATCAGAACAGGTGATTAAACTACAACATAATAATACATTTATCCAGTCTTTTAAGCAAACTGAACATATTCAAACGGAAATTCCTAAATTTGTTTACTTTATGAACAATATTACCAGAAAACGCTGGATAAAATATAATGCTTTTTTTCTCAAAATTCATGCAGGCGTAATTAGGTAAGGAAGATTAACAATAGGAAAGGATTAATTTGGGTATTGACATTGTCAGGTGAAATTCCAATATCAAGGTCTAAAAGCATGTTTGATTTTATCAGTTTTTATTGACTTCCCCTTTTTGAATTTGATTGGAAGTCGGTATTTGTGTTATCCGTTTTGTACAGACAATGTAATTTCTAATTTCTTGCTAGTATTGTTAGAATATCTATCAAATGGTGTTTAGTTCGTTGGGTCTTTATGAAGCTGTGGCAGACATTAGGATTCATACAAATGAAAAGTTTTTCTTTAATAAGATTTTGTAGTATTGTAGTTATAAGAGAAGAGAAATCATGCCTGTCAATAGAGGAAAACTGACTTTCAAAAAGTAAATCGTAGATGCTCGAAAAATTTGAATAAATTTATTAACGTAAGCCTTGTCACAGTATTTCAAAAGCTGTTACTATCATTCCACAGTGAGTTGCAATTCCCTATTATAAATTCAAAAGGCACCACCTACAGGGATGAGCTTACAGTACGCTTGTACGTTGATAAAGTGATTGTCATTTAATAACCTTAGATATTTCATCAACACAAAACCTTGATTAAAGTCGGATAAAAACCCGGGAATAAACAGCATATGGAAACTGGGATAATCCATTGAACTGACTTCAATGCTAGATAAATAAATACAAGAAATAGTATGTAATAGTATGACAATAAAAGGGTAAATAACTCTATTGGTGAGTTTTCAATCTGAGATGTGAAAGGTGATTTGGTGTAAGCGGTCATGATAAACTAATATCCAGCAAAGCGCTTTGGTTATTTTCGGTTTTTATATAAAATATTAATTTGAAATAAAATAAAGATAATTTATCAATAAAATAAACTGACGTGTAATATGTCCTATGGTCTCATAAACACCTATCACAACTCTATTTTATATCAAATCTAACACACAGATTTTATTAAAATATCATTAGCGTTTCTAGGTTATACTATGAGTACTAATTAAGTTATCCGTGTAACAAATCACATTCTTTATTCAAATCTATCCCTGTTGTAGAGATCAATTTAATTATCTTATTTGTTTGATATATCGACCAATTCATCACAGTAAGCTAGATACATTTTTTTTTCAAAATGAATGAAACATGGAATTATTTATAAAACCGTGCATTGATTTGATATAAACTTGTTTTCTTTTATTGGAAACTACATTTTTACACTAAAACATAACCAAATCTTTCAAAATTGTCTTCCCGTGTATAACATATCAAAATATGATGCTGAAATCAAATCTAATAACGTTGAAATACAACGATGACGTATAAGGTTGTAGTCAAGAAAACTTTACTGCCGACATTTACCCAAAAAAGGAACGTTCTTTAATTTAATCATACATTAACAGCAATAACTGTCTTTTCCTAGATTTAGATATTTCAATTTTCCATCGGAAACATCTACACCAAAATGTACAACAAACGGACGATTTATCGTTCTCTATTATTAATTTTCATTTTTGTTTTGTTACGGTGATTTACCTATGGCCCCATCTTATGATGTCTATATATCCAATTTTGTGTTTGCTATGACCGTGTTTGTAGTGCGGTTTCGGATTTTGATTAAAGTAATCTTTGCATAACTGGAAAATTATTAAGTCAAGGATTTCGTTAACACATATTACTTAAAACCTATACTAGATTATTTCATGAATACACAGATTTGGTATGATTTCATAGAAATTGATCCAATATCCACCCATTTAGGTGCGACTCATATCTCTGGCCTTAATTTCATAGAAATTGATCCAATATCCATCCATTTAGATGCCAATCATATCTCTGGCCTTTCATTGATACTGTGCTATGTACGCAATGTTTCGGGATATTTCGGAAATATGTTTATTCCAGGTAAACCTTCATCAGAGACCATCCCATTTGTTTTTGTTTTTTCATGTATTTCTTTTTTATTACTGGTTTACTTTAATTTATTACTTTTTTAATTTTTGATTTTTGAAATAGTTTTTGAGTTGTGTTTTTTTGTTTGTTTGTGCAAACATCCTTAAAGACTGCCTTGTCAATTCTATAATTTTAACGTTTAAAGTTGGAACCGAAAACGTTCTCTCATGACATGTTATTTTTTTAGTGTTAATGTTTAAGAATGAAATGGTTTCATTACACAAAAGGAATATTGTTAGGCCAACATTTGCATCTACTGTAAACGCTACCGTATAGGGCATACAACTTAACAACCAGTCTTTGATAGAACCATGCAAAAGGCTTATAAGTGGGTCCACATGACATGTTAACCAAATGTAATGAAATTTTGCACATATATGATATGATAATCAAGAGATAGAAAATTCTAACTTTAAAATTTGATTTTAGGCTTTTTTTAGATTTTGCTGTGACATCTATTGGAAATGGCCTAATTTCCCAAAATTTCCACAAACATGTCACAACTTTGTAACTCTGAATATGCTAGATATGGTTTTGTTTAACTAATATTTGAATTGATTTTTATAACTTCGTCCGTCGAAACTTGACAAAATATTTTTGCCTGAGTATTGCCTAAAAAGATAAACAAAAAGACATGAACTGTTTTAAAGAACTATGATTTTGTTAGTGTTTAAAATATTTATATAAAAGTTTTCATGTGTGCTACAAGTTTTATGATTTTTTACACCTACCATGGTAACGGAATAAAAATGTGTAATTTTCACGTATTTTTCACAATAATCCGTGTATCTAATCATGAAAACTTATTTATCTTTTGACACTGGCTTATGATATTTGGCATGAAGGTGTATTACAATAAGACAGTGTATCTCAAAAATATCAAAGCCGTCAAATGACCTTGACCTTTGACCTCAAGGTCAATATACTTGATTATTTACATTTCCTTAACTGGAGCACATCTTTGCCTCTCCCTTTACAAAGTCTTTTAATACTCGACATACAAATGCAGCACCTCAATATGATGTGTCGCGTACCATGGATGACGACCTTGATCTTTGACTTTCAAGGTTAAATAAAAGTCAAGTGCAAATATTTAGATTTATATATTGCCCAAAAACCAAACATATTCTTTCTTGCCATGTCAATATGAAAATGAAGAGATGTGGAATGATTGTTTATGAGACAACTATCCACCACAGTTAAAATGAAGTGGTAGTAAGCAATTTATACGCAACAGAACGTGCAAGACCTTTGCAGTGCAGCTAAGGATTTGTCCCGGGGGGGGGGGGGGGGTCATGCTCCACCCCCTCATGTGATAATGTTGTTATTTAGATTTATCTAAAAAAAAAAAAAAAGGATTCAGAACCCCATTCTTAACTCATATTTCATCTTAATTGTTTTTCTAGTTCATCATGGGTGACATGACCTGCCCCTACATACCATTGATGGTAAAATAATTTGAAAAACGTTCATATCCCTTCCTCTAAATCATATATATATGTCAAGTCTAGTCCATGACGTTAAAACACTAAATCCCTGGGATGTGTTTTAGATGATTTCAGTCTCTGATGCACGATTTGTTATCATTACTTGTTTTTGGCTGTTAACTAGCTTTAAGTAACTGCGAGTACTCTCAAATCGTACTTTCGTGTTTATTTGACCTGCTGACACAATTTATAATGCATTTTTGTTATTCAATGTTTACTTATTTTGTGTTATATCTCTTCTCACTATTTTTGATGTACCACCTTTTATATGTATTTTGTATGACGATAAATTTTCACTTCTGTTCTCGTACTATGAACAACAGATTTATTTATTTTGTAAAAAAATATTTACGTACTCCTAACAACAATATTATTATATTTAAATTTACCTGTGTACGTCATTTTATTCAACGCCATCTTGTCCAAGGCTATAGTTGTCTTTTTGACATTGTTTTATAACCCCCTTTTTCATTTAATATTGTATTTATATTGTGTCAAAGATCAAATTTATTCGTTCAGTGTATGTCTACTTGTTTTTGTTTATGTGTATTTTTGATTGCGTTAAGCCATTTCAATTGATATTTATAGTGGGTCTTTTAGTCATTTTGGGGTCCTTTATAGCTTGCTGTTCGGTGTGAGCCAATGCTTCGTGTTGAAGGCCGTACTTTGACCTATAAATGTTTACTTTTTATACATTGTGACTTGGATGGAGATTTGTCTCATTGGCACTCATACCACACCTTCTTATCTTCTTATTTCTATAGACCAATTAAGTGTAACATATATATTTGTCCCATATGCCCTACCCCTCGTTTCATATATTGGTAAATTTATTGCATACAGTGCAAATTTCAAAGCATTAACCGTATATACTTACTTGCAAATGCAATCTTTTTTTTTTCCAGAGTGACTTCTACAGGGGAGACATTAGTTTTTATTCACTAAAACGGTTGTACCTCGTTGTAATTAAATTCAAAGGCAACTGTGTAGACTTTATGCAGAAAAATTTGAAATACTGTGAATTCAGAACTCAATGTGTATAAAAATATTATTGCGTATTCATGGTGACCGTCAAAAATGTGAGATTATTTAAAGAAGTTTAATTATATTGAACATTGTACAAAAAATAAAAATGCAACTAAGGTCATGTCACAGTCTGAGCTATATAGGGCTAACTACATGGTGTGGGGTTTCCTAGTTTGTCGCAAATCGTGTGGCGACATCATAGTGTACATTTTTGGTAAGTCAACTTCTGAGATGAATTGATGTCTCCTTGACATATTCCACATAACTGTTTTTGTTGTCCCCCGCAGCATCACATTGCGGCCGGGAATATATAAATGCTGTTCGTTCGTTTGTTCGTCCGAGCCACGGTCCAGATTGTAAACTTTCTAGCATAATTAACCGTTATCTAATTTGGATAAAACTTATGCAGTAGCTTACTACAGACAATCTGTCAAGAGCCCTATTCAAAAAATTTGTAGGCGGGTGACATTGAAAATCTGTTGTGGTATTCATAATGCAATATTTTTTTAATTTACAGAAACATATTTTAAAGGTCTCGATCAGAAAGTTTCGACATACATTGTACATATAAAAGTCAGCCTGTTAGATTTTCCAAATAAACTAAGAAAACCGTGAAGATTTGATAGATAAAGGCTGTGTTTTGAAAAGGCCCAAGAAAGTTGTAAAATTTCCCCAAAATTAAAAGAGAACTTATCATAATACCACATCTTCTTATTTTTATCAAAGTACAATTTAAGAACAAAGGGCCAATGTGAGCTTTTCCCATCAGTTGGCTTCAGTCGTCCGTTGTGGTCGTCCGTTAACTTTTACAAAAATGTTCTCCTCTGAAAACTATTGGGCTAAATTTAATCAAACTTGGCCAAAATCACCATTATAGTATCGAGTTTTAGAAATTGTGTGGGATGACCAACCCCTCCTTTTTCTAACCAACATGTCCAACACGGCTAAAAATAGAACTTACGGGGTAAAATGCAAGTTTTGTTAATTATCTTAAAAACTGCTATAAATAGAGAAAATCTGACAGGGGCAAACATTTTCAAAATGTTGAGATCTCCCTACCACCTATTTACGTAAAAACTCTCAGACGAGCTCTTGTTGGAAGTTTTGCCTTTAAATGAAATAATGTTTGCCTATTATTTTAAACTCTGCAATATATATATATATATTACAATATAAAATTCGGAACCCTGTGTCTCGCCTCTGTGATTGCTGCTGTCAGTTTAAAAGTTTAATGTTGACATAAAAAAGGAATCAATTTATTAGTAAATACAAAATAAAAAAAAAAACATTTTTTTAGATACTATTTCTCGGTCTTGAAGATTAGCCTCTGTCCATGTTTCATAACAATCCATGAAGGTTTACAAATTTATCATGTAAAACATTCAATCGCAGATTGACTGTAAATGTAAACTGTAAAAAACTAAGTCTATCTTTCAGAAAAATACTGAAATGAAAAAGCATATTTTCAAAAGTTTGCTTCAGACATTATCTCTTAATCATAAAAAAAAAGCTTCTGTAAAATTTGTATGAAGGTACCAAAGTAATTGATGTGTAACAAATTTAAACCCCAGACTATAACAACTTGACACCCCAGCAAGTTTACTAGCTAAACTGCATAACTCAGTATTCCAATTAATAAAACATAGGGATTTATATTTATATTTTTAATGGATCAAAGGCTGGTAAGGTTTTTAAATATGTTCTTTTTATGATTTTCTGAAAATACTTTGTACTGATTATCTCCCTTGGATAATCCACAACCTGTTTCTGGGAAATTTGAATAAATATCATCCTGTATCTCGTTTTATGCATTCCTAAGTTTCAGGGTGTTAAAATTGGTCATTTTCATAGAAAAATACTGCCTCCAACATGGGAAAACTTGTTCCCGGTACATTACAACATCTCCTAACTGAAAGGCATTGGAACCAGATGAAATATTTGTTTTATGGACTTCTTTCATAATGTTGTTTAAGCACACAAAATTTCAATCAAATATGATGGCCCTCTTGTGGACTGTTTTGCATGGTTTTATGGAAGACTTGGTGTTAATAATAGAGTGATACATGTGTAGCTATGATTGTTTCCCAGTGTTTCCAACATTAATTCATTCAAACAAATAATCTCCGTATTATTCATAATCCCTGGCATCACATTATTAAAATTCAAATTATTAAATCTTGAAAGTGATTATGTAATCTCACTAGTCAATTCCAGTAGCAGTGTTTGATAATGTTGCCTTTAATTACTAATGATTTTAGTGATTATGCTTAATGCCTCAATGATCAGGGAATCTCTTATTATATAATTTTGCTGTATCATATACAAACCTTATAATATATTTTTACAATATTCTCATCAGTCTTTTTGTTTGGTTGGGTATTGACCATTTTGAATACGGTATATGTTTAATTGTTTATCGTTTAACTGTTAATCAATACCTTAAATTTGAATAACATTATTCGACCATTTTAATTGTACTTTAATTGAATGTTTGTGTAATGTTCTTTACATTTAATCAATTGCAATTCAGAGTGATTGAAACCCGATATGTTTATTACAGAACAACAGTGGCGCGACACAATATCAACAATTCATCAATAACTGACGTTTTAGCGTAAATCAAAAATCGTATTACACCACAATACATATTATGAAATAATATTGTGTATTATAAAAAGGCATCAAAAACAATGGTGATAATATTAACAAAATTAAGATCAACATTCAAATCCATAAAGTATTCTTATTCTGATCATGGATTCAGCCATTTTTGAAACTATAGTTGTCTATATTGCTGTATGTAAAAAATCGTGTGAATCCAAACAGAGAAAATCTTGCAAATGTTTTTTGGACAACTTTTGAAAAACTGAGCAGATATAAACTCTCCGAACTTGACAATGATAATCAGCAAAATGATATATTCAATGACCAATCAAATGAAACAAATGTAACTAAACTCCGGCAAATATACCGAAAATGCAAAGAAGACCCATGCTATGTTCCGTACGGCTCGATACCTTTAGCGATTGAAACACGATATTACTCTTATTAATTATGAATTAAAGATCCGCATTTATATCCATTAATTATTCTTATTCTGATCATAGATTCAGTAATATCTTTTTTAAAATGATGGTTTTCTTTAGCGCTGTATGATAAAAACAAAACCAACAGACAATACAGTTTGATTAAAAAAATATATTTTTTTTATTTATGTGACATAAAGTAATTGAACAGATTAAACAGATTGACTAACGGAGTCAAAAATCTACCGTTTCCATCTTTGGTGTTATGACATAACGCACGTGCGAGTTTATTACGGCGTTTGTTTATTTGGGTAATAATCAATTGAAAAAAATAATGATAACAACACAATAATATTAAGATTCTTATTTAAATCCATAAATAATTCTGATTCTAAACCTATATTTAGTCATTTTTTAAACGTGGGTTTTCCATTGTTCTGTATGATAAACAGTAAATAGACAAAACAATTTGATATAAAAACAATCATTAAAGATCCAGTCTTAAAATTTGGACGCCTGACGTTTGCTGTGTCTACAAAAACTGAATGACGCTTGAATGTAAAGTAATGTAACAGAATAAACACATTGACCAACGGAGTCGTAGATCTATCGTCACCTAGGTTAAAAGTAATGACTTTATGCACGTAACACACGCGCAGCTGATTATTACATTTTTTTATGTAGGAAATAACCAACTGAAAACTACACTCACTTTTTCTGATAAAATTATTTAACGGGGTACAGAACACCTAAGGGAGTTTACTTTTTAAAAATCAGCTGGATGTTTTGATCACAAACTTATATTAAAGAGAAATCACGCTTCTCAATGAACAAAAAATCTAGTAAATCTATTTAGGAGAGACAAATAAAGGTAACAAACAAAAATTGAAGAAACCGCATGAAGATTTAGGGGAAATGATCAATATATAATTATATTTTCGATAGTATCCTATATCTCAGGTTCACTGGGATATACGAGATGTAAGCACTCATTGATCTTTGGGTTATTAAGTGACAGAACATCATCAATATATCTGAAAATAAAATTATAAAAATTAATGATTTTTGCTAGATGCTTTTTCTTTTTGTATTTGAGAAGGTTCTGTATGAATTCTTTTTCACAAGATAACAAGAACTACTTGCCAAGTATTGGTGCACATTTGCTATATATATAGGTTTTATCTGCCTTTTTTGTGTGTGGAAAAATGCTTTTACCAAGACAGGAATATGGCAGCTGTTTTCTAGTCGTTTTGTTGGTTGATACAGTTGAGTGTTTGGTTTTCTAAAGTTTTATAGACTTCCCCATTTTTTAATCTTTCCTGGAATTCGGAATGTTGGTTAACACAGGTTTAGTATTAATTAGCATTTAAATAAAATTTATGATTAAAATTATACAAGTACCGAAGCAAAGGGTACTGTGAGGAAAAAAACACGGGAGAATAAGAGTAAACAGAAGCGAATACAACCCAGTGGTGATACATTGTATATTCAGATCGGTTGAGATATTGAATATCCAACAAAGTATTGGAATACTCTAAGTGTGGAAAAGTCATATTTGATTGATATATATTAAATATGATATTGTTGATTATTAATTTTATTAAAGTGTTTGATATTTTAGCTACTCGTTGTTTCTATTTCGAGCACTATTATTCTAGCATCATTCTCTTTTCCCTTTATTGAACCTCTTTTTTTCATATCACTTTGGAGGAAAAATTCTATCTTTTTGATTGGTCAATCTTTGGGTCATAGGTCTTACTATAGGTTTTCTTTATTTCTAGTAGATTTAGACTGCAGACATATTGGAATGCAGTATTGAAATATTACCTACTTGTTAAATTTATTTGTTATATTTATTGTAATTCATATTCTTTGATTTTCAAAATTCTTATTTTCAGGATATGGATTCCCTTGAGACTTGATTAGCATAAGTAGTGTTCATATTATATATACACAGCACTGTGATGTTTTCAAACTATTTCACTGACCTATGTACCATATACAGGGGGCTAAATATTGTATATAAAAAAGAAACGAGCCCTTAGATCATCGTTTGTTGTATTTGACCAAGAAAATACCCCTTTACATAAATTGAATTTGTTATCCCAATCTCTGTGCCAACGTGTTACAGAAAGACTAAAGACTAAACATCAGAATAACCATTTGTAAATCTTTCGTGAGAGAGTTGAAACCTTACTTTCATAAACGAACAATTCATATATGTTATTAATGGTGTCAGTACTGAAGCACTTACTTATCTGCTAATGGTTCCGTCGGGGACTAAAAATCAGTTATGAAAAAAAAACACAAATTATTATAAATTTGGAGCATCACACAATAGATTGAGACAATATCCACCCTCTTCAAAACACTGATAATCCCCGAGTGTATAAATAACTCAGTAGTTAGAGCTTTGGTACCGACATGATTTTTAACCAACTTTTCAACAAACAAAAATTCGTTGATAAATTTAGAAATTATACAAATATTAATGTTTTATGTCCTTTTGGTTGTATAGCTCTTCACGTGTTTATGTCTTATACATTCCTGAATTCAAAAGGTTTGGGTTTTAGCATTCCTGATGACAATAAATCCAGAAAAGCGCTTAGGACGCACTAAATCAAGTTATAGATAATCCATATTTTTTAGAATTTTCTTGTCGTATAGCACACCGAGGGGTGCCAGGATTGCTCAAATGAAATTCCGATCGTAATGTGTCTATCCCAAACCACGATACTGTGATCTAGTTATTGTTTCATCCAATGGCATTTTTTAACTTTCTACACGGTATATAGTTTGCTCAGGGTTGGAAGTCGGATGGTAATCATCAATTTTTCTTGTCCTTTGGTCTTTTGTGAAATGCTGTCTCATTGTCAATCATATCACATCTCTTTATTTTCGAAAGTGATATATTTTGTTTAGCTTTCGTTAAATATAGTGTCACGGGTTAACGGGCTCTTGGTTTGGGACAGAAACAAACACCACATAATCTAGCAAAAAAAAAGGTGGTTTTTTTTCAAAACAATTTTTTCTACGAACTAAATCAGGAATATGCATATTCATGCTTCGAATGTTGTTAGAATTGTACTCTATTCCTCATGAAATCGGATGATGAATTTACAAATGACGGTATAACATGTTATTATTATTTGAGTAATGCCTGTTTTTATATATTCATGATATTGTAAAGATGATAAAATTGAAAAATATGTTGCATGCATCGCAATTTCAAACCATTCGTTCTTCAAATATTATGGCATATTTTAAGACAACAATAGTAAATCGACGTTCCAAATCTCGTTACTCGGTTAGGGAGAGACAAATCCAGGTAGGAAACAAAAACTGAGGAAATCGCACGAACCCCAAAAGGAGTGCGACCGGGTGCATCTACAGGGGATCTGTCTCCTGCTATGTCTGCACCCCCTCCCCCAGCAATTCGAATTCAGTCTCAGTTAAAATCTACACAATTCAATTATCATTCAGCAATTCATTTAGTAATAAATTTGTTCTAACAACTGAATTGTTTTCCTTTTAAGAATTGCTTGACATGATTTGAAATCATCCAATGAAAATCTCTACTGAATACTAGGAATTAACACCTAAACTTCATGGTATACATATATAGCAGAGATCGTAGTATATTTGACATTCTACTGATAACGCTGTGGTTTCTGTAACATCATGAAAAGGCATATTAAAGAGGAATTAACCGAAATCCGACTGAAATTGTATGAATCTCTACTAACAAACAAAACTAAATTAGTAAGAATTTTAATTGATGGTGGTGTTTCTGTTAACTTTAAATTTTCCTCTGGATTGACTCCTCTAATGGAAGCTTGCTTAGCATCAAACGCAGAAATTGTTCAACTTTTGCTCGACAATGGTGCAAATTTAAAATCCAGAGATAGACGTGGCCTGACTGTATTTCACTATGGATTTATGCGTGAGTCCCGTCAAATTATCAATCTGTTAGAGCATTACAGATCAAGAAATGAGTATGGTACAAAAAGATGAAAGAGATCATAAAGGTTGTGTTAAAAGAAGATATAAGAACACTTTTAACAAAAAATGGGGATAGGAGAAAATTTTCAATTGGAAATGAAATTCCGAGTTCAAATGCGATCAATGTTAGAAAACACGTTGTCCAAATGCAACGATTTGAATCTGTTATGGGTATTCAGCACTGACATCCGCAAAATAAATATTCTATTGAGGTTTGTTGATGTTCTTTATAGAACGACTTATGATGCCAAAAATATCTGTGGTGCTATACCAATAGAAATGGTGCAGAACATTGTTGACAACATGAATACAAATAAGAACATTAGTAGTTACATGTAAAGACGAAAACATTAAGAGGACATTTTTGTATTGCTGTTTATATCTGATTTTAAACAGTTTAGTTGAAAATAAAATTATTTTATCTTACTCTTATGTTTCACATCTGTTTTATTTTGGTTGCTTCTAAGTTAATTAGGTATTGATAAGTAGACTGACATTAAGCAAGTAAAAGCACCAGTATCACTGATATATCAGATAAGTCTATCACGCAGATAAAAAAAACTTTAATGTTTATCAAAGTGAATTAAAAACATTGTTGGGCCTTGGAGGCCAACTGGTTTAAGAAGTTTAACTATAAACATGATTAACCAGTTGAATCGGAAGTCTTGAGTTTGAACCCCGGTTGTGGCAACGGGTTTTCTATTCTATTCTTAATTGACAAATATTTCCAATTCTCCTACTGAAGGTTAGTGGTTCTTTGTGGAACCCTCACAGAATATAAACTGACCACCATGATAAGGCAGAGGTCGCTTACAGTGTCGAAACACATAAAAAAAAACACCAATAACGAAAAAAGAAACAAACATTATCATGTTATGTTAACTGTTCTCTGCGTGCGTCTTTCCGTCCGTCTGTCTATTCGTCCATCTAGCATCAAATATAAGTTTTTTTTATTAAAGTATATCTCTAATTATGGTTTTACCCGATTTCAAAATTAACTTAGCATGTAAATGATATAGTGTAAAATCAGAACATTCTTAACACTAGTAAATAAAAGAAGGTTAAAATACGCCATCTTATTATTTTTTGCCACGACCATCTTTTGATTTTAACTTTACCACCGTATCGATTAAAACTTGAAAATTTCTGCATTTGATGAAAAGTATGTTTTCTTCAGACAGTAAATCGTTCCTAGTGGTAATGTTAAAGTCATTGCTTCGAAAGTTACATCACCATTAAAATAATATTACCAAATGTGTACTTACGATGAGCAACATGACAGGTACTACTATTGAACCAGGAGCTGCTTACCTTTCCGGATCACCAAGGATAACCCTGGCTTTTTTTTCTTAATTTTAAGCTCACATATAGTGTTTTATTGTCGTGTTTGTCTTTTCTTCTTCTTTCTTTTTTTTTATTTTGCCATTCAATAAGGGACTTTCCGTTTGAAATTTCCCTAGAGTTCGGTATTTTTTGTTATTTTACTTTTTGGTATGTTTTTTTAAATTAAACAAATTTTCATTGTCAATTAACAATTTTCACCTTTGTAATTTTTCTGTAGGACTGACCTTATCAAAACTTTCAGAACACGAAACGTGATAATTTCACTCCTATGTATTTCATTTCAAGTATTATCGCGATATTTTCAATCTTGTTATGTAATAAAACTACATTTTACATTTATCAATTAATCACAATCTAATTATCAAATAATTACTGGATCCAAATACTTTTGGTGAATGTGTTAATTTCTATGTGTTAGAATCTCTGAGCACAATATGACAGTGTTCACAATCTATCTATCGAAAAAGATTAATACACAAAACAGGAAGGAAAAATAAGTATGGTAATATTGCACATTGAAAGAAAACCTCAAAATAAAGTCACGAAAGTTGTCATACTGATTAAATACAATGTCAAATCGTCCGTAAATATTCTCTTTAACATTCAACAGATTTTTTAGCAAACCATTTAAGGGAGAATGGGTATTTCAGCAATAATACATCCAGAAGAATTAAGATGTCAAATAGGCAGATGGCTCTTCCTTGGAATATTATATCTAATTTATATTCAGATTATATAGAATATATTCCTGAGTAGTTTTATGCAATGAATCTACAAAAAAAAACAAAATGAACAAAAGTTACATATTCACACAATATACCTAACATAACATATGCATGATATGTGTAAATACTTCTTTTTCACCTGGTAGCAGTTTTTAAATGTGGTTAACTTGGAAAACCTTTACCAAGTCAAGAATATGACAGTTGTTTTCCATTCTTTTGATTTGTTTGAGCTTTTGATTTTCTTATTTGTTGAAGGGCTTTCTTTTTTGAATCTTCCTTAGAGTTCAGTATTTTTGTTTTTTATTACTTTTTATTATGCGTCGCTAAAATATGTTTTGAAACAGGCTTCTCCATATTTTTAATCTAGCTAATATTCTAAATTCTTATCATTGTTTTTAAAAATTTAGTGTATTTTATTTACCGGTTTAAATCAAATGGATCAGATTTACATACAGAAAATATATCTTCTTTCTTTTTCGTTAATTTATCTAGAACAACGTTTTCGACGTTTTCAACAAGACGCTTGTCCATTCTGTTCAAGAATGGTTTAAATGGTTTAAATTTCCGGATTTATTTGTTTATACCTTAACTATATTTAAAATGTGTACTATCTGTATATCCTACATCTCTCATTTGCATGATAATATAATCCGATGGCGGAATACCAAACTGAGGATTTTTTTTTTCATAGAAGAATTTTCACTGGATTAGCTCTTTTAACATGTTTAACGATATTTCGAATACACATGTCGTTTCTAGTTTTTTTACCATCTTTTAAGATTGAAATTTCACTGTAGATTTCAGGTCAAAACCATTTTTAATGTATGCGATTAAAGCTTTACAACATTCTTACTGTATTTCTCTATGATTGACATGTAAATTGTGTTTTTTTTTCAGAAAAACCACATCATACGAACAGTCCTAAATGTGAGTAGATGTCTAGGGGTATGAATAAATGATGATATATGTTAACGTCAATAACCAGTTACCATTCGACACAAAATCAAAACGGCATCTCGAGGTCAACATGCAGTCTTTATAATTTACGAATGACTTGCAACAATGCACGTCCATTCGTTTAAAAAGACTTATATCTAATAAAAACCTCCATTCTGTGTATCTTCTGTATGACAAAATGTTGATAATCATACACGGAAATAGAACTACATTCCCTCATCGGCGCCTTGGAATAAAGGCAATACTATAATCAACAAACATGAAACATTTAAAGCTTTCCAATAGATAACCTGAGTATATGCTTATTTTGCTCCACGTGGATTACAATTGTATTACCGCATTGTCAGCTTACATGTATGTTGTGTCTTCAGTGCTCTCCAATTTCGTACTTGATTTGGTCTTTTACAAATTTTAGATTCAAGCGCCACTAATGAGTTTTTTGTAGACAAAACTCGCTTCTGGAGTACAATGTTATAAGCCTGGTATTTTTGATTAGTCGTTTTTGTAATAATTTCAAATTACCGTAAAAAAGGTTAGATAAAATTCAATAACAATTCCCCTGTTGCTTGATGCCTAAACAAGGAGATATAATCTCACCACAGCGTGCTGCTGGAATGTGGATACATAAATTGCATATTTCACAATACCAGTGGAAATTTGAAATAATACTTTCTGGTTTAGTTCTCATTTTATAGTAAACTATCTGTTGTCATTCTAAATTTGTGACAGTCCTGCTTCTATCTCTGATATCTTTTAATTCAAATTTAATTGGAGAGATTAAGGATGTTCGCTACTCTATTTCAAAATAACAAGCTTTTTAAAAGACTGTTTTAAATTGATAGTATATAAATAAAGAAAATAAAAAGGCAGAAAAAATGAAGGGTCCGTGTGCTTGTTTTCGAGATAAAAGCCATCGAAAATTTGGCGGGAAGTAATTCTCTCTAGATTTTTCATATATTTAAAAATGACACCTTTTTTCTTTCAAAAACGATGAAAAAATAACAAGGATTTTATATAAGATTTTCAAAGATGACATTTTAAACTATATGTAATCAAATTATGGAAAGAAAAGTAGGGGTTAGTGGGCAAAATTTTTAATGGCACTACATGGATAAAACCAGAGGATTCCGAATATCTGGCAAAAATTCAAAAACAAGAATAGCGAACATCTTTAAAGACAACAGTAGTTGTTCGATGTTTAAATCTATTTAATCCATTAAAATGTGCAAATTATATTTTTTTTATAAACCCTGAGGGAATACATAACACCAAAATAGCGAGACAAGATGCTTTGGCAGAATAGGTGTGGCAAAGCACTGACAACAGGACTGATAATATCCGCGGCAAGAGTTAGAATGAATTTACCTTAAACGATAAAATTACCACTGTTTGCTTAAAAAAACAGTCCACTATTACCTTCTTATGTGAATGAAAGAAAAACAAAAACAAAAACATAGAAAAATTAATTAGGGTTAACAGAAAACCAAGAAAGGATCGTCGGTTATTGAATGTAATTGTCCAAGGTCCTTAAAGGGAAAATTCGCGATTTTTTACTTATCATCTTATTATGTTCATAATACCATAAAATACATATTCCCCAAGTTTTATTTGGATATGAACATTAGTAAAGAAGAAAATTGGGAATTATTATTTCTATTTATTCGAACTTCCTGACTTCTGTGACGTAGTTTAAGTCTTTTTGCATGCTGGGAGTGGTTTAATCTCATTTTAAGTCTTGTTCGTTAATCATATAATAACGCGATTTAAAGCGCATCGACGACTTTTGGCGTAGCTATTAACCAACTAATAATTCAGAAAGAAAAGTGATCAGCCGTGCATCTTTTAGAATTAAAATGTACGATTTATATTTTTAGGATTTCTGATATGATTATAGTAATAAAATTAAATCATACAATAGAATGTTTTTATGATTTTTTTCCGATGGATATGCCGAACAAACATATATAACTGATAGTGTAATAGAAATGCATATTTGTATTCTCACCTATTACTTCAGTCGAGGGTGTCTTACTATACAAATCCATGCTTCAGTCTAGAACTGTGTAAATACAATGCATGTGTATTATACTGACACCACCTGGTAAAGGCGTGGTTAAATTCACGATAATTAAAAGATTAGCATTATGTAATTTTAATCCTTTGATCTTCACTAGAGTGTTGTTTGGCCTCAAGGGTTCACCGTTGCAGGTATGAAAAACATGAAGAAAAAAACAGAACTATAAAACAGAAGTGCAGGTTTGAGACAGATTTTTTAAAAATCATTTTGGGAGAAATATGGTGGTAAAATACCTGAATCGCCGTTATAAATCTTTTTAATATTTTACCTTAGCTCAGTTTTTAAATAAATAGGTGAGTTTTTTGTTGTAACATCGAAATTCTGAATTACTTTAAATTTAATATTTTTATAAATAAAAATGGCCCACGAAAACGAGCGTATAAATCAAAACTGTACTATTTTAAATTATCATCGGTAACCTTGAATATTTAAATGTGCAGATAAAATTACCAGTTACGTTAATATAGTTTGGTCCGTCCAAAGCGATCTACGGGTCATCTACATTGACCTAAACGGGAATGCCCTTATCAAAATATTCTAAATCTCACAATGTAGAAATTCTTTAGCTATTTGACCAACGATGTTCAAAATTGTTTACAAAATCAATCTAACGTCAACTTTCCTTTTTTAAATGGAGACAGACCGGCAGATTTAATTTTTAATATGCTTTTATCTTGTACCTTTGCACTGAGACTATATATAGTCTCAGCTTTGCAAGACTTATCATTCATTCATAAACCCACTCTAAACCAGAGACACACATACGTCTTTTTAACTGACAAGATACTCCTAAAGCAGACAAGCAGTATATTCTTTAAATTTTTGTGATTTAATACCAAGAAAGGAAAAAATCCCGAAATTAATTTGATACTTTGATACTCAATATTTTTCCTGGAAAATATGCACATCCTCATTCGGTCTGAAAAAAAGATAAGAATTTGGTATACAGAACATGCAGAAGTGTGAATGTCATAAAACCTAATTGTTATATCAGAACCCATTATAAATGTGAACCTGTATACGTAAGACCTCATGGGACTTCACCTAACCACATTCAGGTAATATACAAGTAGCTCTGTAATACCCGGAACTACCGATAAAGAATGTAGCAATGCAAAGAAAATTCTGACGATTGTAAAGCCTGACCATTCATGATTTTAAAGGCGTCTTAGGTGGGATATTGCCGGAACGATTTAAATTCTTACTAGGTTTTTTTTCTCAATTTAAATCACTGAACTGGAAAAAAAAGAAAACTACGTCCAAGAACAGAATTCTTCTTGTAAATTCATAAATACAATGTTCTTATTTTGTAACTTTCGATAGACTTGACCTCCAACCCCCTCCCCTTCCCCAACCTGGGAACAGTATATCTTACAAGGTATATATTCCTGCCAAAATATTTTTTTTAAAACGAGAAAAAAGAAAGGAATGAACGGTAAGTCACATCAGATTCAGATACTTATATAGTTGATTGTCGTTAACTAGAGATGTATACATGTCTCTGTTAACTTATAAAAATAACAGGATAGGATAAAGTAAACTTGAAAAGGATTTTTGATGAATACTATGCAACCGCGACACCCCTTTTGATCACAGCGTACATGCATGTATTTAAATGACTGTCCGTTATTTCGATTAAGAATTGCAATCGTACGTAAAATCCTATAATAGTTCATGGTGAGACATTTTCTACCAGATATGCGACTTTTCGTATTTACATTTTCTCTTATATTACTCTCATTTAATATTTTATGCATAAGTGCAATAGTAGGAATGGTTTATCCCCCCTTTTTTAAGCTAACTAAATAAATTAATCAACCCTCTAGCTGACCAGACGTTAATACAACTACTATCAGTCTATTCGGAGTGAAGTTTCTTTATTTCTTCAAATAAGCTTTTTGGGGATCATTAGTGTACGTCCAGTGGCATATATATTACATGCATGTCGGAACAGGAAAATTGACATGAGGTACTACCGGTATTAGAACCATGTTCACATTATTATACATAATACACAACCATTGAGATGATGATGACTTTTTTAAACTGTTCAAAATAATCTAATTGAAATAAAAATCTGTGATTTTACTATGTGCATAACTTCGATGAACCAAAGCAAGTTATATATCGACCTGTATTTAAATCAGATTGGTTTTGGATGTTTCTCTCGTATATTCAATATACATGTAAATATTCTAAATTGCGACTATCTATAGTTCCGTAACCTTCTATCTAGGCGTATAATCCACTGATCGACAAGTGCGTACATTTTGAAAAATCAATATTTGTATGTTTCAAAATGTCCATAATTATTGACAACGAGTAATTACTTACATTTTCCCCAATTTACGTTTGGAAAATATGTAAATATATTTTTATTTTATCAGATCTTTTTTGGGAATTATTTAGATTTTCATAAATATTCTTTACACCATAAATGTTATTTATAAACCAGCGTATGAGACAATTAGAGTTTAGTCATATGGCTATTATATCTATGGTTTAGTAAAGACTAGTATATCACTATCGGACACGCAAGACAAAGATGTATATTCACCTGATAGTTTCAAAATGGTGTTACAAGTTATCGGCCGTGTACACTTCTCAATACCCTCAGAGGTGAAGTGATGCACGAACTTGCTTTATATAATTGTGTAATAAGAGTTTTAAAGCCCGACAGGAAATCGCTTGAATACCTGGACGTGTCAAATTACAATACCTCTGGGAACAATTCCTTTAGCCATGCTGGTGACCAGATAAGGGAGGATCCGAATTTATTTAAATAAGATTATTACATAAAAGAATATGACCACACTAGATTTTCGAAAACAATTTTACACGGAACACTTATTTAAGTTTCAAAACGACAGACCATAGTACTAGTTATTCAAAAAAAATTATATATAATTAAATTTTCCGTATCAAGTTAGTTAGGAAAGGTTGCATGCACAACCATGTCTATTATAATCTTTTTTCTGTAAATGCTTTCCTTGTCGGGTAAAACAACCGTACGCTTGACAAGATATCGACACTCAATTACGGCTACGTTAGGTTACTGCCTTTTGGGGTCATTTGTGGTTTATAGATATATCGTGGTTTCTATTCGGGGATGATGTCAAAATGGCCGCACGCGGAGAAGTGATACTCTAAATTTAAAATCGATGGTGATCTCTTATCTAGCAGAATTAAACTTTAATATTTATGAATTTGTGCTTTTTTATACATAATCAACATAATATCAATTTTTCATTTTTTTGCGAAGTATCCCTTTAAGTAAACTTTTACTGAAATGTCAACGAACACCTGCTTTATTTTAGATTTTCAATTTTATATTATTTGATTTGCGTAGGTCTTTTTGCTAAAATACAGAGATACACCAATTATCAAACTTATCAGTGTTATTATTCATCAAGGTTTGGTCTGTGGCGTAAATACAGCGAAGGCCATACGGTGACCTATAGTTGGAGACATATACACATCATTCCAACTGCTATACATGGTATTTCACAAATTGTGTCCCATCACCAATATCATTACAATTAACTAAGTTTATCATGTTATAAGAATATATTAACTATAAGGTTACTAAATTGAAAACGCACACACAAAAAAAGTTTTTTTTTTCGTTTATTATCCCCCTGTTAATTTGTCTGTATTCATGATTTTACAAGGATCGGTCACTAGAACAGCAATACCCCATTAACGTTAATGTACAACCAGCTGTACAAACTTTTACTTTTACGGGGAAGCATTGGCATAATCTATTTTGTGTTTAGTAAAAAGATTTTAATGAAAAATGTTAAAAAGAAAAGGACTTAAAATTCAGCAACTTTTAGTATAGTTGTACATATTGAATTTGATCATTATGATCAATGTGATTTCAGTTGTCAATGTGTAATCATACTAAATATTAAAATAGTCATTCGTTTTCTGACAGATAAGTAATCAAGTATTTTTATCTAGGAGTTACATCCATTCCTCGCACAATTGTAGAAAAGAATACGTGTTTGTTGACAATTCTTTTGTAAGGGTAGTTCAGAAGAAGAAGAAACAGAGAAAAGAAACCTATTTACAATCAAAATTCATACGTTCGATAAAAACAGCATAACCAAATTAAAATCGAAGAAAAGACAAACAGCATTTAAAAAACATTAGATAAAAAAACAAAGATTGAGCACCAAAGAACCTCACAAAAATAACGGGGTGAACTCAGGTGCTCCGGAAAGATTAGAAAAGTAGACATCACCCTCTTGATGTTAGTAGATTTTAATGTATTGTGTGCTTCATTACTAAATCTTAAAAAAAAAGTTAAGCATTGAAAGTATCATGATTTTCTTTTTTGAAAATATTCAGAAAATTCGTGAAATAAAATCTGCAGGTGAAGAATTAAAAGATTGTACATTTCAAAATGTATCAAAATGCCAGCCCAACAATAAACGTATCTCAGCTAATATAACAATCTATGCAATGTCAAAGGTATAGTTGATATAGTATGATGTTATATATTCAGAAGGTATCAAAATGTTAGTCAGATAATGTATTACTGCTCACATAAGACCTGTTTACCGTTCTTGGGTCTGGAAAACCCTATTTATTTTTCTCTTTTTATATCTTTTCTTATATCATTTTATTATGTTGAGATTTTTGTTTTCTTGTTGGCAAGGTATCGATAGGTTATTTTTCTAATAAAATTGAACAGTGCTGTTGATCAGGTGTTACCGAATACCTTTCCGTATCAGAGTCATCTCCCTGTACACTTTTCTTCCTTTCATAACTACTTCAAAGGTAACTGTGATATGTGAATGTTACAAAATGTTAAACTGTGAATGATATATATGATATTTCAGCTTTTCAAAATTAATATCAAAACTAACCTGTTATTTTAAAGGTTTTACATTCTCGTGTGTTAATCTTATACTTACAAATAAGAAAGATGGGTATTTTTATTATAATTAATTATCCAACAGGTATTAGTGAGTGTTAAAATTTAACAAAATTATAACAATTGTTTATTGTTGGTGGAGTTTCCGTTGATTTCACAAATAGCGTAAAGAGTTACCCGGGGCCCTCTAATGGAAGATTGTTTAACATCAACATGCAGATATTTAAAAAAAATATATATTTTTGTTAACACCGAAATCATATTATTGTCTCAATTTTCAATTAAAACTGTGAGAGGAAAATTGAGCAACCGATTAGATGTTTTGGCTGCAAATCTTTTATATTTTGTAAAAATTCAAATAGTAAAAATACCGAACTCCAAGGAAAATTCACACGGAAAGTCCTTTATGAAATGGCAAAATGGCAAAAAAAAAAGTTCAAACACATCAAACCAATGGAAAACAAAAGTCATCTTCTTGACTTGGTACAGGCATTTCCTTATGTAAATAATGGTGGATTAATCCTGGTCTTATAGCTAGCTCAATCTCTCACTTGTATGTGGGAGTCACATTAAATTAGATTGACTGATGTGGCAAAATATCTTTGATCCGACTTGGGAACACTATTGCTTCCCGTCTTTATGAAATAAACCAGCATTGTTGGTTGGTACTGCTATGATATAATATTGATACTCCTTCTCGAAAAATTATCAGTTCACAAAAAAGATGTCAAACAGTAAATCTGTTGTTTTCTGGTGTACATATCCTCTTAATCGGGATAAGCCATAATCTGTATATACCAAAGGAGGAGTAGTGATAAGAATCATTGTTCGGCCGCTTAGATAACAAAAATAGTAAACTTATCTGGACACTTAAGTGCAAGAGGGGTCACGTGTAATGTCACTTTGGCCTCTTAGATATGTCGACATTTATGTATTTGACCTAAAATGGCCATTTCAAACATAGTTTTTGGTCAAAATATATAAATGAACAACAGTTTTACATGAAACGATGTTTTACACACTCTCCTCTTAATGAAATACATTGTTGATCAAAATATATTTTTGATAAAATATTGCTCGTATCTAAACATTGATGACATGATATCCAAATGAGTCTATTTAGCAGGTTTTACTGTTTTGCATTAAAAGTAAGAAGCTTAAAGCCAATATGTAGAACAAGATGAAAAAGAAATATGAATACTGATTTCAAATAGCCTAAAGTCTTATGAACATCTGGATGACATTACTCGGTAGATTCATAATACTGTTTGTTTTTTTAATTCAGCGGACCAAAGCAGTGGCCTTATTATACGTTCGTTTTTGTATAATATCTGGTTATCGCTTTCCAGTGGTTTATACTATGAATTTCTTTAAATTGTATTTCACTACTATGAGCAACGCAACGAATACCACACATGACAAAACATATGTTTACCTTCTTGTTTGTGGAAAACCTTTTGATTGTGTTCTCATTCTAATTTTTCTTTCTACACCTTATGATCTTGAGGTGCTTTTTGTTTGGTTAGCAAGATATCGATGGGTTGTTTTTTTGCACAAACAATCAAACAGGGCAGTTAATCATGTATTTCCACATTCTTTTCGTATCAAGTTTTATCTCCCCGTACATTTGTATTCGTTTCATAACTTTTACTTTGCAATCGTTAGATATACATGTTATTGTCACACAAAATATTGTAAAAAACTGTGAATGATATATGTGATCTTCTCAGCTTCTAAAAAAATAATATCAAAACAAACCTGTTTTCAGAAAGGTTTGCACTCTCGTTTGTTTATCATATACTTACAAATAAGAATGATGTGTTTTTCAACATCCATAATTAACCAACAGGTATTAGTGATTGTCACAATTTAACAAAATGATTACAATTGTTAATTGATGCAGGTGTTACCGTTGATTTCACAAATTGCGTATTGATTTACCCCTCAAATGGAAGATTGTTTGACATCAACATGCAGATATTTTGAGGATTTTACTCGACAACGCTTCATATTAAAACTTAGAAATAATTGTGGTCTGACAGTATTTCATTATGGGTATGAGCATGAGTCAAATCATTTACATCTTCGAAGAGTAAATCTGAGAACATCATCAAATCAGACAAAAATTGAGCAGATATGTCACTGTCAAGAATAATCGTTTCCAAATACAACAGTTACGATATGATATGAGTATTTTGCTAACAACTGTAGGATGATTTATTATCAAACTACAAAACATTACTGAAATATGTGAAAGGAGAACTAACACGCATTGGTAGCTTGAAGATGAAACGGACGAAAAACGAAAAATTGATTAATTTTCATATTTGTTGTGAATACTTAAATATGTTTAGTATGATAATTTTAATTAAGGATTTTAATGTATAATGTTTTTTTTTTATTTATCCTTCTTGGTATACCATATAATCGGCTTCATAGTATTTATCCTTATCTAATAAATCATGCATTTTCATCCGAAGGTACACTCGTTCGTTACACTAAGATACAAAGGGATATTTTTCTTTCCACAACGTTTTTCTTTTGTAAGAGAAATTCAGAATTATCGTACTCCAATAAAAAAAACAAAACAACGGCAATCAATAAAACAGAAACCCAACAAAATCCAACATATCATTGGCCAAATTCCGGATCTCCGGAAGGGTAGGCATAATATACATCAACGTTGTGACGTTACAGTTAGAATCTCATTGTTTTGTTTTTATTTTATAACTAGTTTTCAACTAAATTGTAAAGTTATTTTTAAATATCGAGATAATACTTGCATTATAATGTGTAGATGAAAAATTTCCATTTCAAAACGTTTCAAAATGTCAGCACAGCATTACAAGTTCGTAATTGTCATTTTTTGTTAATATCGCGATAATACTTGCAAGGTAAAGTGTAGATGGAAAATTATCAGGGTTTACATTTCAAAAGATTTCAAAATGTCAGCTAAGTATTATAAGTATTAATGCATATTCCCCATTTCCATTCTCAATTTTATATATAAGAATCTATAGAATACAGAGCAAATGATTGACAGCATTGTTGTTTATAAAATGTTTCAAGATGTCAGTATTTCAATTAAAGTATTGATATAGATACATAAATTGAATATCGCATGCTTGATAAATATATGTTTCGGTATTCTTACCGTGATGTCTACTTATGATATTAAACATCTTCTAATAAAAAAACAGCTATATCTTATTCCTATGAAAATAATATCCCCAATAGCAATAATGAAGGGACAACTTCATTGATAGAATTTGTATTTGAATTTCCTGTTGATGAACTGTGTACCTGATCTTATTGTGAGGTTGCAACTCTCACATGTAAATTTGACGAGTTCTACTAAGATATTTTTATATCATCGGAAACATTTTTCAAATGGTTTGGCTGAAATGTTTTTGCACTGGCGTACCTGATGAAAATTAGTTCAGATACACGTTTTGTAAACACCGAAATCATATCATTATCGTCTCAATTTTCAATTAAAACTATGAGGGAGATATTGAGCAAACGAGAAGAAGATTTTTTTCTTGCAAAATCAGAATAAAAATTGAGTTGATCAATGTGACAAAAAATCTCTTATCGACTAAGGAATACTATTGTTTGCCATCGTTATAAAATCAACCAGCTTTGTTGGTTGGTACTGCTTTGATATTATTTTAATATTACTTCTTGGGAAATTATCAGTTCACAAAAAAGATGTTTGTCAGTAAATCTGATGTTTTCTGGTACATTAATCCTATTTAGTCGTAATCTGCATATATCGAAGGAGGAAGTATGATAAGAGCCATTGTTTGACCCCTAAAATAGCAAAAATAGTAAACTGATTCATGCCATTAAAAAGTATGTCAATATTAATTGAGAAATGAACAGAATAATATAATCTGGACACTTTAGTTCAATAGAGTCGCGTGTAATGTCACTTTGACGTCATAAACATATCGAAATGTATGTAATTGAACTTATAAGCCCATTTCAAACATAGTTTTTGATCAACATATCTCTAACTATATATGAGTAGCAACTTGACTTAAAACGATGTTTTACACGCATATCCTCATAATAAAACACACTTATCTTGTAGCAAAATATATATTTGGTAAAGTTATTGCTTATATCTAAACATTAATGACATGATATCTAATGAGTCTAATTTGGAGGTTTTACTGCTTTGCATTAAATGTAGGAAGCTTAAAGCCAATATGCAAGACAAAATTGAAATGTTTTAATACTGATGTCCAATAGACTAAAGTTGGAAGGACATTACTTAGTAGATTTGTAATACTGTGTGTGTGTTGATTTTTGAATTCAACGAACCAAGGCATTGGTCTTATCATACCCCTAACTGTATAATATCTGTGTATTGCTTTCCAATGGTTCATACTCTGAATTTCTGTAAATGTATTTCACTACTATGAGCAACGTAACGAATACCACACATGGCAAAATATCTCTTTACATATTTGTGTGTGGAAAAACCTTTTGATTGTGTTTTCATTATGATTTTCTTTCTCCAATTTATGCTGAGATGCCTTTTTGTTTGGTAGGCAAGATATTGATAAGAATTTTGCACATGCAGTTGAACAGTGTAGTTGAGTACCAAATACTTTTCCGTATCAGAGTTATCTCCCCGTACACTTGTTTTCCTTTCATAACTACTCCTATGCAACCGTGAAAGATAGCTGTGACATGTGAATGTTACAAAATGGTAAACTGTGATTGATATATATGATATTTTCAGCTTCTTTTGATTAATATGAAAACCAACATACTATGTGAAACGTTTTACACCCTCGCTTGTTTATATTATATTTACAAATACGAAAGATAGGCATAAGTGATAGTCACAACTAATCATTAGTTACAATCAAAGGTAAAATGTATGCTCCAAAGCAGACAAAAACATCATACAGATTGTTTAAGATTTAGATGTTGACTAGCTCAATTCATGCAAAGATCAATTGCAGAAACAGCGTACTAAAACAAATGTCACAACTTCGGAGCAGCTAACTAATGCATACACTGAATATGAAAATGTCTTCAGAAATATTGTGGAAAAAAAAAGAAAATACTTGTAAAAATTGTAAGAAGACAGCCAAGGAAACAACAACTACCATGTATGAATAGTGAGCTTAGAGAGTAGTATATCATAAACAAAACGTCACGAAGAAACGAAACTACAAAGACATAGGAGAAGTACAGGAATCATAAAAGATTTCTATGAAAATGTTCTTTCTAATCCTTTGTCTATGAAACACTTATTCCGTGGATTAGAAAATCGTTTCATTGGAAAATAACAAAGTTATTGAAAACACTACTGATTATTCAGGACACAAATTGATACTTTCTGCTCAACAATTGTAAATAATATTGGCAATGATACTAGTATTTAGCAAATAAAAGATCAAGCTTGCACTAATAAAACCATGTAAACATATTGAATGAATTTCAAAAAACGTTGCGAAGATTATTAATAAATTCAACGTAAAGAAAACTACTCATGTAGATTGCCTCCCAGCCAAGAAAGTGTAATATGTAATCATTTAATTGTACCACGATAAACTTAGTTTATGAATTTGTCTTTAACAATTGGTTCATTAAAGGATCGACTTTAAAGATTTCAACTATCACCACAACGATAAACAACCGACTTGACAAGGCATATAAGTGGCTATCCAATATTTTCCAAACTTAATAAAAAGGTGTTAGAAATACAAATACAGAATTTTGTTTTGGAAAACACATTTCAGTCCAATCTGTGTACGTTAAGAAGAGACCATGTTTGTCTGACAGTTAAGATGTTTATCCAAGGGATCAATCCTAGGTCCTTCATACCTTACTTTTTTATCGATGATTTATTTTTATTGATTTAAAAATGGAAATTTTTACATTTTTGCAAACGACAATACATTATTCTATTGTAACTCAAATTATATTTTTGTTTAAACTCTAGTATCAGAATCACTTAAACTTATTGAATGGTTATACAAATTCAGTCAAAACATAGTAAATTCAAAGCTTAGCAGTTGAGTAAAGAAGGATAACAAAGTTTCATGTATACGCATTTTAAAGGCTGGTTTTTCATGGGAATCAACTGTAAACCTGTCAATTATAAACATTGATTATCATTCATGTTTTTATGAAAAATATGCAGGAAGGAATTTCAACAACTAAATATTCTAAAACGTTTGGGACCTTTTTTTTATTATGCTACGCGAGCTTTCCATATCCCATTCATCTATTTGGAGCAACTCAAATGTCTGCCCTTCGGCATTAACTTTCTGTACTGCAATCTTTTTTTATAAAAGTGCTAGAAAGAACACTTATGTTTGTGTTTGAAGACCTATCAAGGTTATGCGAAGAGTGACTTGAAAAAGCTAGGATGCCTTCATTGAATATAAAAAGACAGAGAACAATAACTTTTAGCATAACTTTTAGCATAATTGATAAATTAACACCTATAGGTTTTCAAGATTTAGTAAATGTAACAAAATGTCAATATTCTTTCAGATACCTTAACGTCCTTAACATTCCAACTGTTAAGATTTGCAGTTGCTTCTCTGTGGGGCATTCTTCCAGATCATTCAGAACTATAACTATAACAACTCATACCGTATATTCAGAAATAAAAAAGCCTGATACGACAACATTCTAAACAATTCAATACAGAAAACCAATAGCCTGATGTATGCAAAACAACCACTGGAATCCTTTAATCATATGTATGCACATACATCTCAAATCCACACTGCCAATATCTGCTGCAATGTATGTATCATCTCGGTAAAATCCATCAAAAGCATGAATTGCAACAAGGCCCTTCAATCATCCAACCTAACCAGTCGTTCAAACTAATCAATTAGTCAATCAAATTGTGCCTGGACGTATATTTGGCACTACCCAGTAGATGTAATGATGCCAATGCTTTAATAATCCATAATCAATTTTATCATTGATTCAATTTGATACGAATCGCACGGATGAGTCTTATTCAGATTGGTGTCCTTGATAACTTTTTACATTATGACTTTAATAGAGTTTGCTTCAGTTTAAGGAGAGGTAACTCCTACACATGTGTGGAAGACACTTTTTCATGAATTATTGATACGACAATTTACTATTTCTGTAACATTGTTTACATTGGATTGTTATGATGACATGGATGATGAAGAGCATTATCAAATATTGGACGCATGTGTCTGTACCAATATTTAAAACAAAACTAAGATACAATGTATTAGACAATGATCATACATATAGGTTGAAAGGTTTAGGAATGACTGTTGGCATTATTTAAAGATCAAATTTATGAAAAATATAAAATAACTGAACATGTAAAAATCACGATCCTTTTTTTTTTTTGCAATATTAAAACATGTGATGTAATCAAACATGCGTTATTATAGTCTTTCTTGTAAGTGAAATGTTTTTCAGTACATTCTAAATATCAAAGGTGGGTTTAACTTTCAGTTGAGTGTTTTAAAAAACTACCAAACAAATTTCGTGATCAACTTGTTCTTGGAAGTAAACACTTTGCGTGATTATCAGTCAGTGTTTTCCATTCGGCATTTAAGCCGGGTGTGCCCACCACCTTCTTTTGAAAGCCGACCACCTTTCCATTTTAGGAGGTGGTCGACTTTTTTTTCAAATTCCGGATTTTTTTCGGTTCCGCACTGTAAAAGTTTAAATACTAATCGCACCTCGTTGATTTGTTGTCATTGACAAAAATGGCGGATCGTCAAATTTCAATGTTTTCTTTTATTAATCGGGGGAAGAGAAATCAGATGACGATGGTGATAGGGAAATTTCTAGGCCAAATAAGTCAACTAAAACGGATAGTTGTATTGAATTTGTTGAAATTGAAAAACAAGTATCAAAACAATGGAAATTCATAGGCGGATCCAGGGGTAATACCTTTAACCAATGTAGCGTTTTTACTTTAATTATGTCATTCAGGCGTTTTGTTTTGATATTAAAATGCATTATGTTGATTATATTCATCATGTAGACATGACGTTTTGTAGTATGTCTTCGTTTATTTTTTTTCAACATAGCAGCATAAGTCAAATATATATGTGTACAAGACAAATACATTCTAATCATTTTGCTCTTTGGTCGCGATGTTGTCTCTTTGACACATTCCCCGTTTCCATTCTCTATTCTAATAATGAATTGATCTTTGGGTAAATATTTGAGATCCGTTTAAATGAGGATCTTGATTTCCTATTTCGGTTCATCTTTTTTAATGAGACCTAGTCAGATGATTGGGCTAAGTGATTCATCTATCGTGATTACTTGCCTTTAAGTATTTAAGTTGTGAGTCCGAATCCGCTTCTTTCACGATGCATACGACTTCAATCTCAATAGATTAGACTTGCCAGTTAAAACCTCTAATCAAAACTATTCCCGATATAGCCAGAATCACCAACAATCAATCAGGCACACATATGTTTTACCCTACCATCAACACACAAGCAATTCCTATTAAGAATTTGACAAAATTATCAGATGTTTTCTGTTTGTTTCTTTTTTACAATCATTTTCAAAATTGTTTCGAACACTGAAGATGTATGATAAAAAAGAAATAACAAAAATATCGAACTCTAAGGTAAATTCAAAAAGGGGGAGTTCATAAAACTAACAAAATCAAACCTAAGACTTTAGCAACCAAGGGAAAGAATGGTAGACAACTGTTTTATATCTAGATTTTGCATTAAAGTGTCGTTCCAGGGATCTTGTTATTGTCCCTAACAATTATTTATTGTGATCTTCGAACAGAAGTTTTTCATAGTTTAGAATATCGATAGTAAATACTTTGAACCACTCAAGGTTATATAACTGGAATTACTATCACTCAAACGTATTGAATTGTTATACTGTGGATTCATTATTATTCGTTGGATACCAATTTTCGTTGATTTCGTGGGTACAGGAGAACCACGAATTTAAATGTTCAACGAATTACAAGTTTTCTGAAGTAATGTATGCAGACTTTGTTAAAGAAACGAAATCAAATATCCATGAAAATGCTAGTTTTCCTCAATCCACGAAAATTGGTACCCACGGAAATAAATGAATCCACAGTAATATCAGTATCCATAAAATAAAGACATTCTAGTAGATATAAATTGTTGTACCATTTTACTTCTACTCAATTGAGTAAAAAAGAATAAGGTTATGTGTGGTTTTTACTTACATTGAGGGATTCGCATGAAAACAAAGACAACATACCTCTGCTATTACCTGAATATTTTGGTAAAATGTTACATGTAACTCACTAAAATTATCAATCAGCGGAGTTAAACATGATTTTGAGCACTCGCCCTTATTTCTAAATTATGACTTTATTAGAACAAACTTTAAAAATGAGTGTAAAAAATTTACTTATAAGAGTGGCACAAAGAATAAAACAAAAAGAACTGACATTAGGACAAAGACACAAAGTACCGATCTAAGATTACTAGCAACAACCAAAAATTATTTTAAAGCAACTCTTAATTAACAGAAAAAACATGTTTTCCACACTCAATTACCAAGCTGTATATACATACAGCTGATTTTTTGTAAAGACGTCATAAACAGCATGAGAGAGCATTGCCTCGTGCAATGCAGAACTATAATAATCGACATGATTTAGGAACACAAGTGTTCGTACTTGTATAGCAAGACATAATTTGTTATGTTTGAATTTATTGAAAACAAAATTAATGATACTACTAATAAAGACCAAATTCTAAGATTTTTATTGTAAGCGAATACTTTTTCGTATCTGAGTTATCTCCCCGTTTACTTGTTTTCATATATAACTGCATGTGACATGCAAATGTTACAAAATGTTAAACTGTGAAAGATATATGTGATGTTTTCAACTTCTCAAAATAAATATAAAAACAAAACTGTTATTGCAAAAAATAGAATACACTCTCAAAATAAGTTGATAAATGAATTGGTTAATATAATCAGGACATTTTAGTGCAAGTGGTTTACGTGTACTGTCACTTTAGCGGCTTTACAAAAACGATGTTTTAGACACATATCCTCTTTATGAAATACATTGTGCAGCAAAATATATATATTTGGTAAAGCTATTGCTAATATCTGAACATTTAATGACATGATATCAAAATGAGTCTATTTTTGCAGGTTTTACTGTTTTGCATTAAATGAAAAAAGCTTGAAGCCAATATGCACGACAAAATGAAAGATCTCAACATGAAATCGAACAGTGAAGTTACTCGTGTTTTACCGAATACCTTTCCGTATCAGAGTTATCCCTCCGTACACTTGTTTCTGTGTTATAACTACTCCTTCGCAACTGTAAGAGATAACTGTGACATGTAAAAAAATGAAAACAACACTTTATAACAAATTCCAGGCGTCTTAAGCACTTTTCTGAATTTACCTTTATCAGGAACGACCAAAGTCGAATATTTGAAAGCCAGTGATGTATAAGAACTGAAACAGTTGAAGATCTATAAGACCAAAAGTACTTAAAATAAAAGGCACAATCCACCTAAGGTAAACTTTGCTTGCGGGAATTGAAGTCTTAATTTCTAAATATTTTTTAATTTATAATCAGACAATTTTACAAGGTTTGTTATAAATCATGTCGGTACTGAAGTACTGACTACGCAGCTGTTAATACCCTCGGGGACCAGCAGCGGTAATGTTACAAAATGTCAAACTGTGAATGATAAATATGATGTTTTCAGTTTGTCACTACTTAATATCAGTTGTAATGAACTGTAACATGCTTACTCCAAAACAATAAAAAAAAATAATCTTACAGACGTTTAACAATATTGTTGACACGATCAAGTCAGACAAAGATCAGATACAGAAACTGTTTACTAAGGATGTCACTACGTCGGAGCAGCTGAATATATATAGATACACTTAATATAAAAATTTATTCACAAATAATTTGAAAAAAAATCCCATGCAGAAATTGAAACAAGGCAACCCAGGAAGCAACCACTGCCATGTATGAGTAGTGAGTATAGACGGTGTATCATAAACACATTTCAGGATGCAAAGAAACGACAAACACATGTGAGAAGTACATGAAGCTTATAAAACTTAAAGAAAAACATAAAAGATTTCTAGGATAAAAGATTTTTAGAACGTCATAAATATGTCATAATATATGTATATTTATGTTTTTAGTCCTTAATATGGCCATTTCAAGAAAAGTGTTTGGTCAGAATTTATATGAGAGACAGCTTTACCAATAAGATATTTTACACACTTTAACTTGCTCTTCTTCTTTTAGGGGATTCGGTGGCCTAGTGGTATAAGTAGTTCAACTACTGTACCACTAGCCTGTCAACGCTGAGGATGTGTGTTCCACTCCAGTCGTAATTGACAAAGATTGTCATTTTTTCTGCTCTTTCTTTTGAGGGGTTATGGATCATTCAAGTTTAGAGTAGACCTATGCATTCTCGATGATTTTTTAAGGATAACCGCTTTGGTTTTGTCTAGGTGCAGAGTTACACGGTCCAGTTTAGCATGCCATTGCTGAGTCACTACTAAGGAATGCAATATCCTCTGCACATGTTGGACAGCCTACATAGGTTGTTTCAATTTTGAGACCCGTTGTTCCCCCGAAGTCCTCAACAGATGCTCAAGAAGGTCATTCAAATACAGTTTATATATCAAATGAGTGATTATAAACTCCTTTCCATTTGACTTTTGATGTTAATTCAGAATAGAAGTCTTGTATTACTGAGCACAATGAGCTATTTGGGATACATTAATAAAAGTTGCCCAATCTGATTAAAATACAGATCGTGTGTCTAAGCTTTACTTACATTTACTCCTTGTTAGCAAAGCTTAGACACATGATCTGCATTTTAATCGGATTGAAATTTGTCTAGCATAATCAAATGGTCCACTACGTCGAAAGTATTTTGCTATCATAAGTCATCAGAAATAAAAGATCTAATGTAATATGCTTGGTTTCAGCTTTTGCTTCATTGATGACAAATGCTACCATTGGCATGCACAATCCCTCTGTAAATTCAAATTGTAGAGAAGATTGTATGAAGGTACTACTAAAAGTTGGTAAGATGGTGACTTCGAAAAGTTTGGAGATAGTGGGTGTAACAGTGACACCTCAGTCTATAATAATCCATGTTTGGTGGATCTTTTCCATTTTTCAGCACTTGAGTACGAAAACCAGACTAAGATTTTACATCTTTGTAAAATACATTTTGTAGCAAAATATTTTTTTGGGTCTATTTTGACAGAGTTTGATCTTATGCACTAAATGTAAGAATTTTGATTCCTGTATGTCAACATATACTATTGTGTGATGTCTAATCACTTGATATAACTTATCAATGTATTTTAACACAGCGGGTGTCACATATGAAGCAGGATCTACTTACCCTTCCGGAGCACCTGATATAACCCCCGGTTTTTGGTGGGATTAGTGGTTCATAAGTGTTTCTCGTTTTTCATATAAATTAGACCGTTGGTTTTCCTGTTTGAATAGTGTTACACTTGTCATTTTATGGGACCCTTTATAGCTTGCTGTTCGGTTGGAGCCAAGGCTCCGTGTTGAAGGCCGTACTTTGACCTATAATGGTTTACTTTTACAAATTGTGACTTGGATGGAGAGTTGTCTCATTGGCAATCATACCACATCTTCTTATATCTATTTAGTGTTGCTCTTTTTCTGTGTTATGTTTTGTATACTGTTGTTTGTCTTTTTGTATTTTGTTTTTTTTTTAGCCCTGGCGTTATTAGTTAATGAGTTTGGCTGTCCATTTAGCATGTTTAGTATCTTTCGCCCCGCGATCTTATATATAACACAAAATTCAAAAAGTATAAATACTGATGTCCAAGAAACTAAGGTAGCAACCATTTAACTTCAAAAAGGGGGGGGTTACTTTTTTGTCTGAGTCAGAAATTTATTTTTTAACTTTTTTAACACTTTCAATCAATTTATTTTTTTTCAAAATTTACACTTTAAGGTATCGGAAAAATCTGGATTCAGAATATTTTTTTTGTCATCGGCTGGACCACAATATTTTTTTCCATCAAATTGAGGATCAGAATATTTTTTTAGGAAAAAACCATAACCATTAGATTGTTAAACTCAAGAGGCCTTATCAATAACGTTTTCTTTATATATAATATCTGTTTTTGTTTTTTTCACGTGTGGCATTGGTCGCGTTTATCTTAGTAGTGTACCCAAAACACAATAAAAGAAATCCAGAGTACCATCATTGGAAAATGATCATAAACTGTATAAAGTATGATCAAAATTGACTGTTGTGCAGTAGCAAAATAAATGCATATTTAGGATGAGAACATGTTAATGCAAAATATGTTCATTAACCCTGCTTTGTACTTGACCTACATGCTGAGCCAAAGTTTTGACCTGCTACTGTACTAGTTCACAAGGTAATAATTCACAGGAAGGCATGTCACCCTACTCTGACAATTCTTTTGCCTTTAAGCCATCCTGTCTTACTCCTACTCATTAATACTGTGTGCTTATCAAAGAAGCAGCTTACTCATTAATACTGTGTGCTTTTCAAAGAAGCAGCCCTATTCCAATTTTATAGTCTTTTGGTTTACCTGGCCTGGTTTAAAAAAATATGACAAAAACACTGGACTCCAAGTTCAAACCCAAGACCTCTTTCACCAATCTCCAGGGCAGAGATCATATCCATTTTGCTCCATACTACGTAACACTTCACTCAATAGACTATTATTACGTACTTTTGACTCAAGAGTATATAAATTTTCAACAGGTTACCTCAGATTTACACTGTGGTAGGACATTCTGGTACTTGATCACGTAAGAGTAACTACAAGAGTAGGTAACCTGTCAAAAATAGTATATACTTCAGAGTAAAAAAAAGTCGGTAATATGAAAATAGACTATATGCAGAGGTCGTATTAAGTGAGGTATCTAGAAGCACTTACGGAATGGATATGAACTCTGTGACTTATATTTCTTTTGCACTTGAGCAAGAACAAGACCAATGAGGTTGATGTATAAGGCAGAACAAACTAATTTATTTGATTGACAACATATTTATTGTTGATTCATTAACTTTACTCAAGATTTCAACTACATTCAACATGCTTAAGGATGTTAACATTGTAAATTTCAACTGATACTTCAGGAAAATAATTTTCAAATTACTATTGTCATGATTGTATCTCATTCAGTCATGTCTGAGTAACAATTTTCTACTCAAATACATGTATTTCATTATGAACATGACAAATATTCTAACTGTATACATGAGTACATGGACCTTATTCATGTTAATCTTTATATTTCTAATTTTTAGGTATAATAAAATTATCTATTGAAAAAAATATCAAGCTATGAAAATGTTGTTATTTTGTATTTCAGCAGTAAACATCCTTGAAAACTTTATATTATATAAGTAGTTTTTCATTGACCTAATTTGAGTCAGAGTTGATTCCTTTTTAAACCATGTTAGAGGGCAGTATACAAATCACTCCTTCGCATACTAATATATCAACAAAATTACTATACCAACTGGTAGATTTTTGAAAAAGATATTTGAACAATTTTTATTTATTTTAAGCCTTGTATATTTCATCACTCACTAAGATCTAGTAAGAATCATTTATCTGACAGAATTTCTTGTACAATAAAGATGCATATTGTGCTAATTGTTAAATACTAGTAAGTCTTTTAAAAAATGAGTTAGTCTGCCCTTCAAAATGGTGGTCAAGGAAAATAACCCCACATCAAATTATAGAGATCAAAGAAAAACTGTCTAATGTCAATGAAAGAACTTGGTCTATACCTGTACTGTGTATAACACTAAAATATGCATATTAATATAGTATACAGACATGAAAGAGTACAGCACACATAAATCCTGAATTTAATGAAAATCAATATCACAAAGTTACATTACAACATGTACAATATAATCATGATAGTTGTGAGAAATTAAAACTTGATGGACATGGTTAAATCATGCATGTCGTTTTACCCATATCATCACAGATCAACTGCATACTAGATAAATTCATTTTATCACTTTTAATGAAAATTTACTTCAAAATGTACTTAAGTCTATCACTGATACACGAAAATTCAATCAACAGTATACAGTGAACATTTTCAATGATTTTTTAAAGACTAGTCTATGACTGAATGAATATTGCTCATGAGACAATGTTTATAATACAACCAACAGCCTTTTTAAGAATGGAGCTCCTTAAGACTTGAATTTTTAGCACCACCTTTGGATACCCTGCACCATTTTTGTTCTCTCACTGCCAACCTTAAATTTAGTGTTTGAGAGAAATTTGAAAAAAAAATCTTAATCAGAATAATTTTGATAGACTATAACATGTATACTAAAGTTTTAAATGTTTTGTAATCAAATTAAGCTAAATCTATGCATACATGTGTACATTTCTATATATATTTACAGCACACAGTGTGTAGGTAAACGTAATTTCTTTGAAAAGCTTGCTTGCTAACTAAAAATGTCAAAAGTGTTACTAAATAGTCTCATTTGTGTTACCAGCATACACCAGTTTGTGAAAACTTTGTATAGATAATACATTATATTGTTAAAACATCTTTAAATAAGAATTATATTTCATAAATAATATGATGTTTCACTTGTTAAACATGAAAGAAACACTGAAAAAGGCTGATTGTCATAACATATTCAGTGGTGTTACTAAACTGGTCAATGGTGTTACTTTATTAAAGTGGTCTCACCATTGACAGTAACACCAATGATTTATAGGTGTATTTTTAGATTTAGTTGCAAAATAAGTGCTCCATTCCCCTATTTTATATGTTGTCCCTGGTGCATGTTTCTACAATCAATATCTTTTCTTAAATCAAAGTTTAGGAAATCATTCGGGATATGATTTTTATCAGGGTACACCATGGACACTATTTTCATTTACGATATATCTTTTACTTACTTTTAAGATTTTTTCACTAATTTTCAACACAGATTGTTGTTTTCTTTTGCATAACATACTTACAGGAAACATTGCTAGGGGAGAAACAATTGTAAATGCTGAAATCTTGAGAACAATAACTCTTACCCAACCAATTTTCCTTTTGGTTATACCAGTGACTTAAAAAAATGAGACTCTTCTCTTTGTTGAAAATTTTTATTATAAAACCAACATGCACCTCTCAAATCATTAAAAAATGTTTGTATGTATCAAAATGCAGTAAATAGCTATATATATATATAGTGATAAATCCTAATAACAAATGATATGAATCATAATTCTATTTTAGGTCTGAAAGGTATTATAGAAAAAAATAACAGTTAATTCTGGCTATATCCAAGGGTTTCAGAAAACATTAAGGATGTTTTTTTAACATTTCATACTGTAAACTGCATATAGTGTATCACAAAACATTCATATCTAACATATGCAAGTGTTATTTTGATATGTTTTCATGTCTGTGACTTAAAAAGACCAAATAACATATATTTGCATGTTTTTTTTTATAATGACCCTTATAAGGATAGTAATTTTTGTTTTAAATCGATTGAATTATAATGTTCTATAGGCTTACACATGTAAATAATCTAGTTATAAATGAACAATGGTAATTGATTGAAATGAAATTGACAAATCAAACACACCTATTTTTGAACTAAATTTTAAAACTGGTTTCACAATATTTACCTACTGTTCTTACTTTTGATTGGTGCCTAAACTAATGAATCCACTCAAAAGAAGGTTGTACCTTAGCTAGTAATGATTTCATGGTAAAGCAATCAAGCAAGCTAACCAAAGACACTACCTTTACCTACACACTCGAGTCAATGTGCTGTAATAATATAGCACAAATGTATATACGATTTTTACATACATTATACATGACATATTTTTTTTTATGTTCAAATTACTATGACACGGTGTAAAGCATTCACCAATTAATCAATCATATAACTATGTTATAAGCTCCACCCCTTGAAAATTTATTTGTGATGATCTCTAGCCAACAATTTGTCAGGTATATTTGAGAGTTTCATCTTTGGATAGGAAGGGTCATCATTTCTTTAATCTTTCATATTTATGCCATTTTTTTTATTTATTTTGTCCATTATTCTCTATTCTATAGCACCCCATTCTTGCCATCATTCTCTATTTTATTATCTTTTTGGTCTATTTTGCTGTTGTCTTGGTTCATTATTCTCTATTCTGTAAACCCCATCCAGACCCTCATAACTATAACCAGGGGCAGATCCAGCCATTTCTAAAAGGGGGGTTCACAACTCAGGATAAAAGGGGGGTTCCAACTATATGTCCCCAATCAAATGCATTGATCATAAAAAAAAATGGGGGTTCCAACCCCCTGAACCCCCACTGGATCCGCCACTGATAACCTAGTAAAGTGTAATTATGATGCAGAATACACTAGTGTTCCTGCAATTTGAATTATTAAATATAAATGATAAAAAAGTAATAATTTAATATAAATAATTTAATATGTTAATTTATCTAATATTATTATAAATTTTCATTTCATCATGTTCACTTATGATGTTAATTGAAATGTTTCATGCTGCTGGGTTCACTCGTTAAGGTACAGTATTCAACAATCAATATATACAATAAGTTATTATAACCATGATAACAGATGACTTTAAAAATAATTAATCACAACAATAGAATTGATTGATAATGATCGATGATTGAACATAAATTGTGACTCTATTTAAAATTGTAAATATTCAAATTTAACCATGCATTGATTACATTGACATTAATTGAAAAACAAATTTGAACTCAATAAAACCTTATTAGACATATAATGATTGACATGATTGATTACAAATCATTACCATGATAACCAGCTGCCAAGACAATCAACTCATTAAAAATTCCAAACCCTCGATTGGTTATTATTGATCCTCATAGATTAACAAATATCAACTAAATCAACTAATTAAAATTTACAAACCCTGGATGGTTAAGGATGAACCTGATTGATTAATTAATATCTACTCAATCAACTCAGTAAAAAGTGCAAATCCTGAATCATTACGATAGATACATATCCATGATATAGATTGACCATGATTGATTACCAAATATCAACTCAATAGTAAAATTGCAAACACTAGATTGTTACAACATATCAGGCATGAGGCAAATTACATTGCAATGTAATGCATTACATTACAATTACCTAAACAAAACCAGCATTATATTACAATTACAATTACATGTATTTTGGAAAGTAATGCATTAAATTACAATTACTTTACCAAAGTAATGCATTATATTACACATTACATTTTATAAGTTTTATTATCAGAAGAAACATACATAAAACATTCTATACTGCAATCTTGGTAACTATTAAATAGATATTATAAAACTCCTTTCATTGCCCTATAGACCAAATGACAGCAGTCAAACAAATGTGATTAGCTTCCTGAAGGTTATAATACAATTTTTTACATACATCCTTGGCCTCAGTCTGTATCAATTTAGATGAGAGATGTTTCCGGCGTGGAATTTGAAAGTTTGGGTTAAGATTTTCTATAAATTTCTTAAACTTTTGCTTTCAACTGTTGAAAATGGGAGTAAATCACTTCTAGCAATATATTCGACAAGTGAATCTATAGCTTTGTTTTGCTTTGGGTCATTTAATTGATATTTCTGAATACCAGATGAATTTACAAAGTTTGCCAAGGTTGATAGTTCTTCTGGGTCAGGCTTTTATATTTCAAAGTAAACATCTCTGTGTTTTCTCACAAAAGAAATAACTGAAATATTTTAAGGAATTTATTCTACCATTAAGTTTTTTTTATTTATATATTGTTAACTTAATCTCAATGTTAATTAATTACTTTTAAATCACAAATTCACTTGTCAAAAGAAAGGAATTGATTGCTATACAAACTAATTAGTGGTTTTTGTCAGGTGTCAATTATTAATCATTCAACTTATTTCTTTCATGTTTAAATATCATGTATTGGTTTTTCAATGACTATGATGGTATATGAAAATTGACTACAAATAAAAAACAATTTTACTTTTGTATGTTTTAAAATAGATCTGTTTTAATTATCAGTACATGTATAAATGTTTTAGTATTAAGGTAAGATGAAGAAAATCATAAGTTTTACAACAGTTCAAATTTACACTTTTTGTTAATCAATGTTAATCCTTTAACTAGATATTGATTTGTGTTTAATTTTCCTATTTTCTTAAAAGAAAGAATACAACAGTAGTACTTATTAGTCCCCTACCGACGAAGTCGAAGAGGACTTTAGGTTTGCACTCCATCCATCTGTCTGTCTGTCTGTCCATCTGTCAGTCCGGCAAATCAGTTTTCCAGACTTTTTTTCTTCATGCTTGAAGATATTGATTTGAAATTTGGTTATTGATTTATCATGACAAGTTACAGGTCAAGTTCAATTTTCACAATTTTAGCTTTTCTCTTTGTTCAGTTAAAGCCCTTTCCCTAGAATTAAATATTTGATGAAATACTTATTAATTAGTAGATTTCTGTTCAAAGGGAAATAACTCATTTTTTTTCATCATGCTTGAAGATTTACTTGATTTTTTACACCATGACAAGTTATAGATCAAGATAGAATTTCGTTCCATTACAATGAATTTGTAACCGGTAGGGGACTATTTATTGCCATACAATACTCACATAATGCTCATTATCCCTGAAATTTGTAGCAATTAATAGCACTATCAGACAAGAAGTAATGCTATATAATGCTATGTAATGCATAAATCATTTGTGTGTAAATTACATGCATTTTTGCCAATGTAATGCATTACATTACAATTACATGTAATGCGTAAAATTTGGGCTTTACACATTACATGCATTACTTGGGGAAATGTAATGCATTACAGGGCATTACAATTACAAATTAGCATTACCCCATGCCTGCAACAGATACAATTGATCAAGATTGATTACAGTATATTATCTCAATCAACCCAATTAATTGATTGAATTGATCAACTCTTTAACACTGTCACTGTTGAATAAGATTGATATGATTGTTACACTTGAAAACCAAATAAGACAGTTGGTTGAATTAATCAATTATTACACAACTGTAACAATTGATCAACTCTTAAATGATCTTATGAATGAATATGATTGATACAATCGTGACCCTTGAATACACTAGATGAGACATTTGGTTTAATTGATCAACTCTTAAATGATCATTATGATTGTGAGCCTTCAAAACAGATTGAGACAGTTGATTGAATTGATTAACTCTTTAATGATTGTAACAATTGAATATAATTTAATCAATTGTAACCCTTGACAACCAGAAGAATCAGTTGATTGAATCGATCAACTCTTAAACGAGTGTCACGATTGAATATGATTGATGTAACAATTGATTGAATTGCTCAACTGTTAAGTGATCGTACCAATTGAATACCATTGATAAGGTCGTGACACTTACAAAACAAATGAGATAGTTTATTGAATTGATCAACTCTGTTAAACGATCGTTATGACTGAATACAATTATTATGATGGTAACCCTTGAAAATCATATGCGATAGTTTATTGAATCGATCAACCCCTAAATGATTGTAACAATTGAATACCATTGATATAATCGTGACACTTGCAAAACAGATGTAATAGTTTATAGAATTGATCTACCCTTAAACAATCGTAACAATTGAGTACCATTGATATGATCAGGACACTTGCAAATGAATACAATTATTATGATAGTGACCCTTGAAAACCAGATGAGACGGTTGATTGAATTGATCAACTCTTAAATGGTAGCAATTTAATCAATTAAGTCATAGTAAGTGACTTAAGTACATACAATGACATACATACATGTACGAGTGTCAAAATCCTATGTGTACAACATTTGATTTATGTACATACAATGACATACATACATGTACGAGTCTCCTATGTGTACAATATTTGATTTATGTACATACAATGACATACATACATGTACGAGTGTCCTATGTGTACAATATTTGATTTATGTACATACAATGACATACATACATGTACGAGTGTCCTATGTGTACAACATTTGATTTATGTACATACAATGACATACATACATGTACGAGTGTCCTATGTGTACAACATTTGATTTACCCTACAACAGTCATGACAGTGTTCAATTGACTAAAGATTGTAATTTCTGTAAAAAGTCTATTCAATCGATTGTTGAATACTGTACCTATATATTGTATTCCTTTCCATTTACTCCCCCTTTATCCCACACTCCTCCCCATTTACCAGTGCTTCCGAAATCCCATCCACCCCATTTACCAGTGCTTCTGGCATCCCATCATCCCCATTTACCAGTGGTTCCGGCATCCCATCCTCCCTATTTACCAGTGCTTTCGGCATCCCATCCTCCCCATATACAAGTGCTTCTGGCATCCCATCCTCCCCATTCCCTAAACCTGATGTTGAACCCACAATGGAGGTTATCTGATCAATGTGAATCTTCCGATGCATTTCATAATTACTCAGAGATCTAAAACTTTCTTTACAAAATTCACACTTAAATTGAAGTTTATCAGAGTGTGTTTTCATATGAAATAAAACATCTGCTTTTTTACTGAATGTCTTATCACAAATATCACACTTATAATGAAGTTCTCCATTATATGTTCTAATGTGCCTATTCAAAGCCCTATTATCAATAAAACCCTTTTTACAAATTGGACAAATACACAGTTTTTCCCCTTTATGTTGTTTAACATGCTTTTGTAAGCTCCTGTTATCGATAAATCCTTGATCACACATGTAGCATTTAAATGGTGTTTCACCCGTGTGGATTCTAATGTGACGTTGCAAATCATAATTATCACGGAATTTCTTCTCGCAGATGCCGCAAGTGAATGGTTTTGGATCAAATGGAATCACATCTTTCTGGTGCCATTTTTTGTGCCGCACTAAATTATATGAATCTCTATAGCATTTATCACATTCATCACATTTAAAAATCGGCCCCTCTGCAGTATGTGTTCTTAAATGACGCTGAAGATGAGCACTACGTTTAAATTTTTTCTCACATAAAGAGCATTCATAACGTCTTTCCCCTTGCTTTTGCATCTCTTCTGTTAAATTTTTATACTTTTTTACTAAATCTTTTTCAGCATGTCCTTTAAAATTTATTACTTGAGCATCTGCTTGTAATTTTGTATAATTTTCTCTCAATTCATTTTCAAATTTTCTTTCAACAAACTGATTACTAATTTGACCAAGTTTTAAAGTAGACAATTCACTAACTCTTTCTTCAGAATGAACATGAAATAGGTTGCTTCCCTTTGTAGAAATAGAGGGACGAAAATCTTCTAAATTTTGATGTGTGACATCCCCAGGATGTGATGTTAATATACTGGTACCACACGGTGGATGTATAATCCCAGACTGGTAGACAGTGTCAAAACTAATTCCTTGATTGTTTATAGATTCAATTATAGCTGCTTTGAGAGATTCATTATCACGGTCATCCAAAAGACTTTTAGGTTTATGACTACTTTCAGAACTTTTCTTGTCGCAATAATTGCATATGTAAGTCTGTCCTTTAAGAAAGGGTCTCATATTTCTTGATGAAACTCGGGCCCAAGGTAAAATTTGCGAACACACATAACAAGCAAAGATTTCGTCACAAACTGTGTTCACACAAAAAGAGCTTTCCATTGAATCTTCTTCAGACTGGTTTTCTAATTTCAGTTCATCACCTGGTAAAATGTACATGTCATTCGTACTGTATTCCTCTAGATCTGAATCGGCATCCATGATCATAAAATAGGCGATTAATCTTGCAAAAACCAATTATCAGCTACCTGAAACAGAAAAAAAATGAATTAAGAAAAAAAGATTGATGAATTACTTGGTGTTTAACACCACTTTCAGCACTTTTGGGTATATCGTGATGGCAATTTTTATTGGTTGAGGAAGCAGTAGTGCAGAGAGAAACACAAACCTTCGACAGGAAAAACCGCAATCCTAGTCAATTACTATAGGAGTCGAATGCACATGCCACAAGCAGTGTTTGAACCCACAACCTCAGTCATTATTTATTTTTGAATTATTTTTTGGGAGTCTGAGGGAAAATTAGATTTCTTTATACTAACTGTGCTACCCTCTTTGAACAAATAAAGTATTTATTTACCTACTTACTTACATGTACAAATAGTGTGCTTTTTCACTCTTTTTTTCTAGTTGTGCATGTTGTGAGAAAGTGTGTTTTTCTTCTAAAAGTGAACAATACAGAGCCCTTATAACCATGTGTTTTAAGATATTGAATTTTAGAAAAAAAAAAATTGTATATCTACAGATAACAGAAGTATGCCATGCATGTAGTTATGAAAAATGTTTGATACATGTAGCTGTTTGGTATCTTCCACCTTTCATTTACAAGTCGTAGATTAATGTACTTTGCCATGATCATCATGAAATTTTTTATTCTTTTTCCATTTCGTCAAATTAAAAACACTAAAACGTGTAAAAGGAATCTGTTTACGTTTTTAGAATGTCACTTTATTTTGAGAAAATAAATTCAAAAATAAAAAAAAAAATTATCTATAGCAATACACTAACTAAAACACGATAAAAAAATTATTCAACACAAAACCAATAAAAAGGGTGCGAAGGTGTATGGTGCAAAAGGACCCAGGGAGTGCATGTATGGGGTGTGAAAGTGAAACGGGGCAAACGTGAATGGAAACATGATTTTGGGCAAATGGACCAACAACCTATACATATTTTGGAACATCCTGGCACTTTAAATTTCTAGGACATTTAGGAGGTGAGATTCTCAGGGTTTCAACTCAAACTATTTGAGAATTCACAATTTTTAACTCCAATAAAATGGTAAAAGATGTCACAAACATGACAAAGATATTTTAAACCCATGTCTAATATGATAAGGAGATTTGCAAATTTGACCTCAAATTAAATTTCAGTGATTCAACAAAAAATAAATAGATTTTTAAATTTGTATAATTATATATATGGTAAGACCAGAGGATTTGTACCCGCTTCAACTCCAATATTTAAATAGATAAACACAATCTAATTATCTGATTGATCAATCTTCAGAGATATGATGCAAGCATGAAATTATATATACATGTATACCTATCTGAAGAAACAGTTAAGTATAAAGCTGTATGATATACAAGAGTCCCCTAAAGTGTAGTAGTGCTATAATGCCTTCTTTTACTTTAGGAGACCCACAACCTATATATCTGTATATAGCATTAATACTACCAAAAAAGACACATTTTTTATGAGTCCCCTCATCTTAAAAATTTACAATGTGATAGATCTGTGTTTTCACTCGCTTGGCTTTATAATAATTAATAACTATGTTTCTGATCTAATTTTCTATTCTATAAACTACATATAGATATAAGAAGATGTGGTATGAGTGCCAATGAGACAACTCTCCATCCAAGTAAAAATTTATAAAAGTAAACCATTATAGGTCACAGTACGGTCTTCAACACGGAGCCTTGGCTCACACCGAACAGTAAGCTATAAAGGGCCCCAAAAAATTACTAGTGTAAAACCATTCAAACGGATAAACCAACGGTCTAATCTATATAAAAAACGAGAAACGAGAAACACTTATGAACCACATCAACAAACGACAACTACTGAACATCAGATTCCTGACTTAGGACAGGTGCAAACAAATGCAGCAGGTTTAAACATTTTAATGGTACCAAACCTTCACCCTTTTTCTGAAACAATAGTGTAACATCACAACATAGAAAGACACACTATAAAATATCAACTGAAATAGCTTAACTCAATCAAAGGACATATTAACACCATTGAACATACACTGAACAAATAAATTTGACCTATGACACAATGTAAATACAAAATAAATAAACTAGGGGAATAATAATAAAAGTAACATGTTATATCGGTAAGAAATGTTAAACAATTAAAGAAAAACAATATGCTCGAACAAAAATACCATCCATTTGCAATAACTTTAAACACAGGTAAATGAAAATAATTTTGTTGTTAGGTATACCTGTACAGTACCAATAGAGAAAGGAAATATTTTTACAAAATAAATAATTTTGAATACAAAATAAATAAACTAAGGGAAGAATAATAAAAGTAACATGTTATATCGGTAAGAAATGTAAAACAATTTAAGAAAAACAATATGCTCGAACAAAAATACCATCCATTTGCAATAACTTTAAACACAGGTAAATGAAAATAATTTTGTTGTCAGGTATACGTGTACAGTACCAATAGAGAAAGGAAATATTATTACAAAATAAATAATTTTGATGTTCATAGTACGAAGTGAAAATTTATAGTTATACCAAACACTTATAAAAGCTGGTATATAGACCAGATATAACCCTGAATAACATTAAATAACAAAAAAGCAATACAATTAGTATCAACAGGTCAAATAAACAAGAAAGTACGATTTGAGAGTACTCGCAGTTACTGACAGCTAGTTAAAAGCCAAAACAATTAATAATAAAAAATCATGCATCAGAGACTAAAATCAACTAAACCACATCCAAGTGATTTAGTATTTTAACGTCATGGACAGTCAAAGAAGACATGACTAGTGCAATGCCAAAAATAAATGTATCGACATACATATACATTTACACTCCTAATGTACAACTCCACTCCCAGTTTTTGGCTACACGTGCTGTCCTTATCTATCAATTCATGAATATTCAATAGGTATGTAGGTGTGTCAAAATCGTATCATGCGCGATAATGACCAGCCAGTACACACTGTATTATGATTTCATTAACCAGTATTAAAAAGATAAATATAACAAATGGGTACAGTCAGGGGTACTGCTTGTAAAAGTAACCTTTATTTACTTGAAGTAAAAAAAACTATACTTATATAAGTTAATTATAATGTTTGAATAATTTCCCCTTAATTTTCTCAAAAATTCACTTGTATAAGTAAATTTTTTTTACAATCCCACAAAAATTCTCAAGTTTTGAGATGTAAAAACATGCCTTTAATGATTTTTCCCAGGTTAGCTCAAAACTTTTGATTAAAGTTCAATGTTTCATCTCATTAATACAACAAAGAAACTGATTGCCCAAAGATCTTAAGTATTTGCGCAAGGCCTTCAAAATTTGCTCCTTGGGGGCTTGTAAATGAGCAGTGTTCTGAAGATAACAGACAAATGAGATTTTCATTGTCCATGAAATTACACTTAAATGACTAGTTAAGACATCTGCAAAGGACAGATAATTTAAAATTATATTAGAGTAAAGAAGTCCTAAGAATTCTAGAAAAGAAGATGATGACTTTTTCACTTATATAAGTAAAAATATCTGAATGTCTACATGGTCTAAGGGACATAACTAAGCCAATTTTTTTTTACCTATACAAGTAAATAAAATACACTTGTATAAGTAATAAGTATCCTACACATTTACTTATATAAGTATATTAATATTGCTTCTTCAAGTAAATAAAAAATTTACTTGTACAAGTAGTATCCCTGACCATGCTGACTGGTGTAAAATCCCCTAAAGTGAAAGAAGGTTGTAAAAGCACCATGTCAGTTGCATTTTGGGGGAGGAGTGGGTTCTGTATGTGCACCAAAGTCATTGCAGAATAATCATGATAATCAGCTCAAAGACTGTGGCTATAATTTTGTGGCAGAAGAGAATTGTGACTGTAATTTTTTGGCAGAGCAGAATTTGCTCTTTATATATATATATAATTACATTACATGCATGTTTCATTATTATACGTTATTTTGATTGGCTAACAGCAATCTCGCGTCATTCTGAAATCAACCTTCCTCATTTCAAATTGAAATGTAACATTTACAATCACAGTGACGAGCTTCCACAATTAAGTGCACAGGTAAATCAAATAAAAACTTTATAGAAATCGTGTTTTCATGATCCTAGCAAAAAAATGTAATTATAAGTATTGAATGCTTCTTTTAGTAATTTTATAGGGTTGTAAAAGCGTTGACCGTGGGCACATTTTTAGAATGAAGTGCTTCCACGCTTCATACAAAATGTACTTTGGTCAATGCTTTTAAACCCCAATAAATTTACAAAAAGAAGCATTCAATTTTTAAATAAATAGGTGCTGTGGATAACCATGATAACTCATTGTTCCTTGAACACATCCCCATCACATAATCTTCAAGCACAAAAGGGGACCAGTTCAAATAAGCTTTTGATATTGAAATTACCTTAACACTACATTTTGCATCGAAATTATAGGGAAAACCTGGGACCAAATATATCAATTGACATATATACACTATTCCCAGGAAAAACATACGGAAGAGATAATCGAGAAAGGGGAGAGAAACAAAATGCAACATTTTTTTTTCCTAATCAGATATCATTACCATGATCTCTTGAAGACCATGTTGACGTATACTTGTAAAAAGTATGAACATATGACAATTATTTAAAGGCGTTGATATTTCAGTTGTCTTTTTTTCGTAGAACACTTCAAATACAATGGCAATGATTCATTATATGCGGAAGTTTGTCCGGGAAAGTTTCAATTTTTTCGCTTTCTAAGTACTTCCGGCTTTCAGATTCACCTCCCAAAATTATGGAATCTGAAGGCTCAGAAAAATCTAGTCCTTCTGCACCAATAAGTTTTGATATTGAGGTAATACGTAGCATATGTTATATTTAAAAGAGTGTGAAGTCGTTATTAATAGCTCCTAGAAGGCATGTTTACATTTCAGTGAAATTCCTCCACTTGAAAATTACGAATGCCTTCCTAGATCTATTGTTTTGATTCGAAATACAGTATTATACTCTGCATACACGAGTCCCCGAAAAACTTTACAAATGCCACTACAACAACCAATTAAACATGCAGCAGTTTAGTGTTGGATCTATGCTGTGAATTAAAGTAACAGTAGTTTACCTGTTTACCATTTTTCCGATGATGAAATTTTGTAAATCAAAAATTTCATAGGAAGTAACAAAAACTGAGGGAAGTGCATGAACTCCTAAAGGAGCAAGACAGAGTCAAATCCGATTGAATGTAAAATTGTGGTTGGCACAGTGTAAAACTTCGAGTAAAAATATATATCCAGTGAATAAAATATTTGGTTCCAAAATGTAATATGTAAATGTTCGTAAAATTTGGTAGTCCAGGTAAATAATGGCTACAAGTGGTGGTTTCCCGGCAAAATGTCAATGAAAATAAAATTCCAGAATGGCGAAAATACATACATGACATAAGATCCAGCTAAATTATGACTAAACAGTCAGGGGACTTATTGAAATAAGTGATTTTTAAATCACTTATTTAAGTAGCAAATTCGAAGTTTTGTCACAAATTGTGATTTTGTAGTTTTACCAAACTTTTAAACACATAGGTTTAGATAATATCTTTTCATTAGTAAATTTGAAAAAAAAATGAACTTTTTGATTCTTTTAAGCTTATGCCTTTGATGCAATCCTTTAGCTGCAAATTCTATTTTAGTTGAAAAAATGCTATAAAAATGGCTTTAAATAATGAACTGATACTTTCTTAACAGATTTTTCCCAGCAGTGGGAGTATTTTTCCTGTAAAATTCAAAGTTTCATCTTATAGATTATGTAATAAAATTCTACTGTTCGCGATCAAAATTTCACTGTTCGGGGGTGTTGAAATTCGTGGGTTTTTTTTAAAATAGTGATACTTAAAGAAGTGATTTGTGGAAGGAAATTGAGGTATGATACTTAAACAAGTGATTTTTATGTCATTGTCCTAGATTTAGTACAAGGTCATCACCTGACATGACCTTGTCATTCTATCAACACAGATGTTGAGCAGAATACAGCCGAAGGCCACCAATGGGTCCTCAACACAGAGAGAAAATCCTGCACCCTGAGGACAAATGTGTACAAGTTCATTGATAATGGACATCATACTAAACTCCAAAACATATATATATAAATGAACTAAAATTAAAAATCATACAAGAATAACAAAGGCCAGAGGCTCCTGACTTAGGACAGGCACAAAGATGTGGCAGGGTTGAACACATACAGTTGTAACTTACATAGTGTCTATTCAGTCGTTCTTCTTTATAATTCTGTTGGAGCAGTTTTTGTGTAAGGGGTAAACCCCTGCTTAATGAAGTCAGTAGAGTGTGAGCATGCAAGATTGTAAAACAGAAACTGACAGACTAATATATCTATATAAGATGGTCCAGAGATGCTGAGCAGCACTTTGTTACAATTGAATATTGGACAAGTACGCCCTGGAGACAACTTGGACAGACTAATAAGACAACTCAGGTCGTCAATAAAGTCAGCATGGACATGCATGTTAGACCATCTTTTAAGTCAAATTGTCAACTCATCAAAGTATAAAGAGAGAGTTTGGAGTTAGTTAAACAATTAAATGTGATAATTGACTTAAAAGTAAACCTTGTGTGGACATGTGGCATCTTTTAATTTAAATTCTTAATACAGAAAAAATAAACTTTCAAGAGGCTGATTTTGATTTATTTGTATGCCAAAATCAGAAATCATTTTTCGTGTTATTTATCATTATAATTTTTTAATCTCATTGAATAATAATTTTTTATTTTACCTAAAGTCTTATTACATGTACTTGTACCGCTCAGTAATAGATGTTCGAGTAACCTAATCAAATTATCAAGTGATGCAAACACAAATGAATGCAATGCTTATTTCTGATTCAGAGTAAAACCATAATAACTTAAAAACAAATTAGCGAAAAAAATATCTTTTCCATAGACAAATGATAGAATAAATTAAAATGTTCTAATGATAACTCTTATTTAATAAAATGTAAAGCTGTAACATTATAACTATATCGTGTATATTGTTGTCTCTGTGCTCTCCTAATGAGAGGAATCAGTTGAAAAGGCATTTTTGTCCAATTTTGTCACCGATAATTTTGCTTTTCACAAAGAGATATTTAAGGAAATTTTGACATTTCAGTTATTTTTCATGTGTACAGCACTGTAGTCCATAAATTTAGTATTGCAACTATTCATACATTGAGAATGTTTGGTTTATTTTTTTGACATCTCCTTGAATAGTTGGTTTTCTTTTTTTCAGTTTGATGATTCTGAGTTTCAAGCAGATCTACCTCAAGTTGAAAATCCAACATTAGAAAGCATATTAAATGAGGTATTTGTATATCTTTATTACGAGTGTTATACTTGTATGACATATTGCAATGTATTGTCTATATAGGTACAAATGTAATGGTCCTGAACATGCATGAAATAATTGCCACTGGACATTAAGCAACCTTCAACCAATCAATCTAGATAGGCAAAGAAGGTGGTTTTTATTTAAATAAGGCTACACTGTAGTTTGAGAAATCAGATTCTGTCTTATTGACATACACATCCTTTAATTCATATTTAATTAGCCTCCAGATTATATATAATTAGCCACATTTTCTCTTTTTATAATTGATTCCTATATTTTGAAGATACATTGCCACAAGTGTAGGAGCGATCAGTGAATGAAAAAAAACAACAGGTGAAGGAAGAGTTATATCCCTTAGACATTCAGAATCTTTTACTTATATAAGTAAAAAAGTCTTTATTTTTTTGTTTTCTTGAATTTCACTTGAATTTCTCTTGACTACATTGCTCTACTGGAGTGTATAATTGTCTGTCATTAATAGTTGTATTAACTATACATTAAAGTATAATATCGTGGACAATGAAAATCTTGTTTGTCTGCTATCATCAAAATACTGATCATTTACTAGCCTCCAGGGAGCAATTTTTGGAGGCCTTGGGCAGTTACTTAACATCTGTGCGCAATAGACTTATTTGTTTAGTTCTTGAGATAAAGGTTGAACTCTATTTGAAAAATAATAAGCAAACCAGAAAAATATTGGTAAGGCATGTTTTGACCTCCCAAAAGATTAAGGGGAGATTATTCAAACCTTGAAAATAAAAAAAATATATCTGGTATACAAATAAGTTTAAAATGTACAATCATGAACAATGAAAGATAACTCCAACTCAAATTTATAATTTGTCTAGCTATATACAATTCAATGTTGTATTTTAAATTCACAAAATTGCAAAATAAAATCAATCTTCACCCTTTAATGCTCATAAGCACTTTAATTCAATATATCGAATGAACTTTTAAATTTTTGCCACACTTTTCTGAGAAACTACAGAACAGAAGGACTTCAAATTTAGACATCAGCTGAAAAGTGATGTGTTGTAATGTATGTGCACCTTTTGGATCTGTCAGACACCATGGACACCTTCTGTTTTCACTTTACTTTGAATAATGATTGTTGGTATATGCTAAGCATGACAACACATGGATTCTTGTTATTTTTGATTCTATGTATTTCAGCAAGAAGAGGATGAATCGCTATTAGAAGAAGATGATGTTTCTGTCCCCTCCTCTGTTCAGCTGTTTAAAGATGCTGGGGATACATCTTCTTTATCAAGTCAAGACAGTTTGTTATCAGATAGACCCAGAAAACGGGATAAGTAAGTCAGGTTATGTCTTCTTTATCAAGTCAAGACAGTTTGTTATCAGATAGACCAAGAAAAAGGAAAAAGTAAGTCAGGTTATGTCTTCTTTATCAAGTCAAGATAGTTTGTTATCAGATAGACCAAGAAAACCGGAAAAGTAAGTCAGGTTATGTCTTCTTTATCAAGTCAAGATAGTTTGTTATCAGATAGACCAAGAAAACAGGAAAAGTAAGTCAGGTTATGTCTTCTTTATCAAGTCAAGACATGGGGAGGCGGTGCATATTTTCTTTTTCAGTATTTCATTAGTTTACATGTACAAATAAAAATATAACAGTTAATTAAGATTAGAATAAGACCGCTGTATTTATTCAAAAGATACACATTGTATGTTATTGTTTTGGTTTGTATTTATTCAAAAGATACACATTGTATGTTATTGTTTTGGTTTGTATTTATTCAAAAGATACACATTGTATGTTATTGTTTTGATTTGTATTTATTCAAAAGATACACATTGTATGTTATTGTTTTGGTTTGTATTTATTCAAAAGATACACATTGTATGTTATTGTTTTGATTTGTATTTATTCAAAAGATACACATTGTATGTTATTGTTTTGGTTTGTATTTATTCAAAAGATACACATTGTATGTTATTGTTTTGGTTTGTATTTATTCAAAAGATACACATTGTATGTTATTGTTTTGATTTGTAATAATTTTTCTGAAAACATGTACTAATGTGACTAATATAATGAATCTATTGGTCAATGTTCCTGTCCTTAGAATTTGCTTATGGTCTGCAAAGTTATAGAATAGAGAAAAAGTTTTAGGATCTTTCAATATTAAAACTAAAGAATAGAGAAATGTGAAAAAATGGAAGAAGAGAGAATAATGGGTGCTTATAAATATACAGAAAAGAGAAAATTGGTATAAAAAATAAAGAATACAGAAAATGATGACCCAAGCCCACCTCCCCAAACCCCTAGTTTGCACCATAACTTAAAAGACCTCCTAAACCTATAAGTCCTAAAGTCAGAAGTATGTACTCAGATCATGAGAAGGTATTTCAATACTACCAAAAATTATAATTGAGTTATCTTTCTTGTATTCGTGTGTCCTCCTACTCTTCGGAAGATTATACACAGTAGAAGCACATTCAATAAATTGCTGCTGGTTTTTGTTTTTTGGTTTTGTATCAAAAGTCAAGGCAGGCAAAGACAAAATATGTCTGAATTTTACGTTTTTAACAGAATTAAAGCAAAACGATGTGTTCAAATAAGTTCATTACTTTTTTGTCTTTCTGTCAATTACTGTAAATTCAGAAATTATTGCGATGTTTTTATTATTGCGAAAAATGCGACAGGGTTATAATCGCAATAATTTAAACTCGCATTTTGAAATTTTTTTAAATGAATTAAACAGGATTTTTCTCAATATTGCAAAAATTAAATTCGCATTTTAGTCTTAAATGACAAAATCGCAATAATAAATGCAGGCAATAATTTCTGAATTTACAGTAAGTTTTCATCATGAAACTTTGGTAAATGTGTGGTATGAACAATTCATATGAAATGACGAAATGCCTACTGACAGATTCTAGTTGTACATCTGTTGTATGGATTAATTTTTATATCATTAATGACCCATTAGGATAAGCGAATTACCTGTAACAACAAATGATGACACCTGTTGTATCCGTTGATTAGCTTAAGTCATAAACTTGTCACCAGGTAAAATTTTGCACAATTTATTTTTTTTCTGTTACAAATTTAAGTGACGAAATTGATCAGAAATACTTTTGTCATTTCTAAAATTGTTTCGTAAATGGCGAAAATGATGAGCACAACCAAAATCACTGTACATAATTACATATATACACACTTTTTATTCACAAAGAAAAAAACTTTTTTTTATCGCAGAAATTGTCTTCCTACGAGTAAATTAGGACAGTAGAATAATGGAGCCCTAAATGTAGATTATTATAGATCAGAATTTACACTCAATGTTCATTTATCTGTTAAAAGGTACCTTGAACATGTCAAAAATTTGAACCCCTTTTTGGACGATCAGATATATAATGACAGACCGATGTAAATTGCAAAATTTGTACATATGTAGCCTCTGTTTACCGAGTTGAGATGCGAATAAACGTCAATTAAGAATACGCTGAGTTGAAAGAAGACAAAATCGACATACCTAGTTCATTTATTTAGTAATAATGAAATTTGATGTATCAATAGATTTAGCTTTCATTTACAAAAATGTGTCATTTAAAGGGTAATAGCTTTTGTCATTTTAATGAATTACTATTTTCAGGTTGAGAAAGAGTATACATTATAAGATCCATGGTTCTGTACTGAAGCCCAGTAAACTGAAGAGTATTTCAGCTCAACTGTTATCGGCAGCTGTAAGTTTTATACACAGACAATTCCTATCACTATTATCTACCAACTTTTTGTACTGAAGCCCAGAAAACTTAAGAATATTTCAGCTCAACTGTTATTAGCAGCTGTAAGTTTTATACAGAGATATTTCCCATCACTCATACCTACCAACCTTTTGTACTGAAGCCCAGTAAACTGAAGAGTATTTCAGCTCAACTGTTATCGGCAGCTGTAAGTTTTATACAGACAATTCCCATCACTCATACCTGCCAACCTTTTCAGTGGAAGTTGTACTAAGGGGGAAACTATGCTGAACAACCTTTTTATTATGCCCCCGCCACAGCACAGGGGGCATTAAGTGTTATTTTGTCTGTCTGTACTTCTGTCTGTACATCCCGAAATTGATTGCTGTTCTCTAACTTTAGTTTGTGTCACCCAAATGTTATGAAACTTATACACAATGCTTATTATCACAAAACTCTGATCAAGTTTGAATTTTAGTGGCGTCACTTTTACTGTTCTAGAGTTATGTCCCTTTGTAATGTTATATGCAAAAGGGGGGGGTGGGCATCATCTGTGTCTCATGAACACATTCTCCATTTATTGTTTTCAAAAATTTTTAACAAGTATTTAAATATTGTTAGCACAAAAAGCTTAAATTTTATTATCTATACACATTTAATTACCTAGTCAAAACAACATTTTTTATTCGTAGCAGGACTTTTTCCTATGCATTTAAGCATTGTTTTGAGGTACAGTGAAAAGGAAACACAGAAAGTATTATGAAAACAACTAAAATTGTGAATGGGGTGAAAATAGAGTGATTTATCAATGAGGGAAATTATTATCTCCTTCCCAGGTGACAGGTTCAAAGAAGGAAATTTCAAATTTTCAAAGGAAAAGAGAGTCTCTCTCCTAGATTATATAATTAGGTACAATGGAAAATATGATCACCTGAAAATAACATCAAACGGATTAAGAAGATGTGTTATGATTGCATGCCTTGATAAATATAAGTTATAGTGAACTTTAATTGCAAAATTACATTGTTTTTAATCAAAATTTTTGAATACAATCATAACAAAATAAAATCATTAGGTTTATTGAAAAAGATATAATACTTTTAATTGCACATTGAGGTTTCGAGTTCAAAGTCCACTCGTGGCAAGGTGTGTTGGATTATAAGTTTATTTGACTAAGATTTCCTGTCAAAGGTATCTCTCGGAGTGCATCAGCTTCCTCATCAAATAAAAACTGGTTGTCATGATATAGCTCAAGATTGCTAAAAGTGGCATTAAACACAAACAATTAATTACTCAATTTTTCAATAGCCTAAAAATTTAACAAAATAATGTAGGTACAGTTAATCATGTTAATGTGACATATTGGAGGAAGAAATATGGCTTTGATTTGATTTTACAGGATAGAGTAGATGCTGGTATGCCAACAGCCATTGTGAGTATTTAACAAGTTATACAGAAACTATGATATACTTCACATTATAAATGTATATTGATAAAAGACATTTACAAATAAACTTTCACATGTATTTATATGAATTTATATACTGTTGTCCAACATATTTCTTCTTGGTTGATTACTTTTTAAATATTTTTGCATAGCTTGAGTGGGAAGCATTAAATAAAATCAATTATTTTTAATTATATGTATTGTAAATTAAAAACATGTGTGTGCATTAATCGTTGAGATTGTTAAATAATGAAAACAAATGCAAGGTTCGTTACTGTGATTTCAGGAAATATTTTTTACAATTAATGCTTTCAAAATTTCAAATGAAAGTTTTTAGTATTGCAATACCTATCCATTTGCAACTTTCACAATAATAAAAGAATAACAAAAATTTACAATTTATTATTTCAAACTCTCTTTAACAGGTTGTATCCTCACTAATTGCCATAGGAACATCACATGGTTTAGTATTGGTTTTTGGTAAGTCACTGCTTTTGATTTTGAATTTTTATATTAAAGCTTTTTTTATATGGACTAGAGCAATTTATAAAAATTATGACACAAAGGTTTATTTTCAAAGTAATACAAATAAGTTCTGATTATTTTTATATCTTTATTTTACTAATATTTTATGTTTGTTCCATAATACTGGGGATTGATTATTATTCATTGTTTTTTAGAGTACAGGTCAACCATAATTTGAAGTATTGAATGAAGTTTACAGCTGTTATCCTAATGCTAGCAAGTTAAAGGTTTGGTTGGCTTGCTTGCTTTGTTTGTATTAAAGTTTGCTCAAGCATTGTAATTAAGATTGACATCTGCAAACAATATAAGTAGGCAGAGTTAAACCTGTATATAGGTAAATTTGATTATTTGATAATGTCCAATCAAATTTAAATATAATATATACAAGTTTAACTCCGCCTTTTTATATTGTTTTCATATGTCAATCTTAATTAAAATGCTTGAGCAAACATTAATACAAACAAAGCAAGCAAGCAAACCAAACCTGTAACTTTCTAGCAATAGGATAACACCTGTAAACTTCCTCAAGTCTGGTGTGTGTATATCTTAATAAAACCTTGAAATCAAGTATCCATGAAAAAGACAATTTTTCTTCAATCTACAAAAATTCTCATCACTCTAAATTGCCAGCAACCAACAATGTTTACTAGAGATTTTCTCAACACCAACAAGAGCCATATTTAACGGAACTACCTTGTTCAGTAGTAATTCAAAGCATAAGAATATCACTATATTTTGATTTGCCTGACTTAAGAAGATGAAAAGAAGAAGTTGATACCAAATGAACTAGTACTGAGACATAATGTTGTCAAGTTAAACAGTCACACTGTTTAATTTAAAAAAAAAACAAAGACATTCAGTGAGCTTTACAATTTTGTACAATGTATTAACATTAGAATAACTCCTTCTACACAACCCTAATTTTAGCATATTTATGCACTTTAACTATTTCTTTAAAACTGTTTATTTACTTTATTTGTGTGTAAGTATATTTTTTATATGCTATCTCATCTCATTATTTTGCATGTTTTTTTTTTATGTATAGTTTTAACTTCTCTGTAACTTTTGTTCCTGCATGTCTTTTCTATTTGTATTAATAGTTTTTGAAGGCCTCATGGAAGATTAACATGTCATTGTTAAATGTGTTACCTTCGTTAAATAAAGAATTTTATTATTATTATTATGGTCTTGAGAATAAACTATCTATCTACTTAACTTTATTGAAACAATGCTAACCAACAAGATGCAGAATAACAATAAAAATAGCTGTTCATTTCATGAAGATTTGAATGTTGTCTAATGTGTAATCATCTGTTATCTTTCAATATTCAGTCTAGTCTGGGATCCTGGCTCACTGCTCGACAGTAGAACCTGGTGGAATACAACATATATTGTTAATTGGACGTCTCACCGATGCATCATGGGATATCATCATTTACACTGAATTTATTAGAATTTATTATAACTGATTTAAAAATCCATTTAAATGCAAATTCCAGTTAAAATATAGTAACTATAATCCAAACATTACTGATTTACATCAGTTAATGATAATCAAGGATCCCAGGCTATAATCAGGCATATATTTATCTTAACATTTGATTTAAGGTGCTTACAGCAGAATGCATTGAGTGTGTAGGTAAAGGTAATATCTTTGGTTAGCTTGCTTGCTATCTAAATCGTGAAGTCATTATCAAGTTAGGTAAACTACCCTCCTTTAAGAGTAGACTAGTCCGACAGATAACCAATCTATCTGTCTGTAGGACTAGACTACTCCGAAAGAAGGGTAGTAAACCTAACCTAATAATGACCACGGGTTCAGCTAACAAGCAAGCTAACCAAACATTCTACCTTTACCTACACACTCAATGCATTCTGCTGTAAATGATTGCAGAGCTAACTTATCTTTGTGTTTTCAGGCATAAGTATGTATGTGATAAAATTACTGGAATAGGAAATGCATGTTGAAAATCATTTGGAAAAACAAATTGACTCTGGTGTTTCCTGAGCACTTTGTGAATTATTAAACCAGCATATTTTAATGAAAACAGAGGAGGGTCATAATAAAAAAAAAATCTCTAAAACTTGGTTTCTCTTTGGACATGTTGAAAGATTTTGCAAGTCTTATAAATAGCTTAATTGTTTAAAATTAGATACAAATATTACATGTATTAATAAAAGGAGAAATTTAAGTGACACATCAAGTTGATTGTAATCATTTACATTAAAAATCTGTGTAATCGATTACACAAAAAATTCTTCAAGTATTTGATTATGAATTGATTACTTTTGACAGTCATGGTCCTCATCCCTGACATCAATCCAACAACACACAAGTTTACAAAACTACAAATATACAGGGTATCATACATTTTGTACTTGAACATGAAAAATGTACTGTGTGTTTCAGACCCCAAACAAGTATTGAAGTGGTGTCTAGGTAGTACAGCTGTGGGAACTCAGTATGGGTCTGTGTCAGCTCTCGGTTTTAACAAAGATTGTACCAGGCTTTTGTGTGGGTTTGCAAAAGGGCAGGTAATAATTTATAGGTTTTTTATTATGAAAATTTGTTCTAGCTAATTAGGAACATTTGCTTTTTACATTTTCAACTGTGTCTTTATATTTTGTAATGCCTCTGCCTTAAGCTTTTTCCTAGCTATAGGTTTTACATAAAACAAATGGCATATCTTACTATTATTTACAAACATATACACTCCTGGTAAACTACTTTGAAATTCTTGTATAGCATATATTTAATATATAGATATAGGAAGATGTGATATGAGTGCCAATGAGACAACTCTCCATCCAAGTTACAATTTATAAAAGTAAATCATTATAGGTGAAGGTACGGCCTTCAACACGGAGCATTGGCTCACACCGAACAGCAATCTATAAAGGGCCCCAAAAAATTACTAGTGTAAAACCATTCAAACGGAAGAACCAACGGTCTAATCTATATAAAAACGAGAAACGAGAAACACATATGAACTACATAAACAGACGACAACTACTGTAATCAGATTCCTGACTTAGGACAGGTGCAAACATTTGCAGCAGGATTAAACGTTTTAATGGTACCAAACCTTCTCCCTTTTCTGAAACAATAGTATAGCATCACAACATAGAAAAACACACTATAAAATATCAATTGGAAGGCTTAACTCAATCAAAAAATGTAAATTAACACATAGTTTAACATTCATTTCTTTCCATACATTCCCTATGAAAAATTCCCTTTGCATTTTTTTTCAACCTAAAATTTCAAAATCTTAAAAACAAGAACATAGACCTTGAGTATCTATATTTGTTTTCCCATTATTTGTATGTATTATGCATTCTCTATTGAAATTAATGTAATTTATAAAATAGGCAGCACCCTATGACCAAAAAAAACAAAAGACATCTCTCAATCTACTTTTATTCATCAGCAATAAAACAGATGTAAATGCATTTGTACTATATGTTAAAACTCCCTTAACACAACTTAAAAGATCTGCTATTATCATAAAGTTCTCGAATAAAAAAAAAAAACATGATTAAGACATAAGACATTACAAAATTCAACATCTGGCTGCATAAATCCTTTACAAACTTTTATACTTTTCTCATGTTTATCAACATGTTTATGAAATTAAAGAAAATGAATTTTGTTTTCTTTTTCCACTTAGATTACAATGTGGGATCTGACTACCGGCAAGTTGTTAAGAACAATAGCAGACGCTCATCCTCCTGGAACTGCAGTACTTCATATAAAGGTATGTGAAAATTATTGTAGGCCATTGAAATAGCTTGTTCTTCAAGTCCTATATATACGGTATTGAAAATTTTGCAGGTTATGTCCTCAATTCAAAACAAAATCTACATTGCCATCAAATTGGATAATATTTATTTAAGTACAACTTAATCAATTTGTTATGTTGAATAGGTTAATTACAGCATTTATTAGGATTTTGTAATTTTTCTGTGATTAGGGCTGGTTAAGAAAGATAAAAGAAATCATTTACTAACTGTTTTAGCCAAAAATTTTATGCCCCTGCCGTCACCGTAGGGGGCATTAAGTGTTACCCATGTCTGTCCATATGTCAGTACGTATGTCCCGAAAGTGGTTTCCGTTCTCTAACTTTAGATTGTTTCAACCAAATGTTATGAAACTTATACACAATGCTTATTACCACAAAACACAGATCAAGTTTGAATTTGAGTGGCATCACTTTTATTGTTCTCGGGTTATGCCCCTGTATAACGTTATATGCAAGCGGGGGCATCAATTGTGTCCCATGGACACATTCTCCATTTTTTTTTTTATACTCTTTAATAAATGAATTGAATGAATAAACGGTCAAAAATGTATTGAATAAAAGGAAGTGTGGTGCAAAAATAAAGGTGGGAATACATTTGTACCTCCTTACAGGAGGATATTGTCTGCATCAGACCTAAAAGTAGACTAAATTGGAAATCAAGATATTATGTGTATTTCATTGATTAAAACAGTATAATTTAGAATTACTTATTTCATAAATACCAATTTTTGTTGATTGGGGTCGAACCGTAATTTTGTTGAGTTATTTTTTATTCTAATGCAATTATTTTGTATCAATGGTTCTGATTGGATGACACTAAGCGTAAAATTCGCACCTCCCTGTCTGTAACTAAGGAAGCCAACATTTTGAATTCCGAAATGTATTGACATGTAATTTCTCCAATAATAAGCACCTAGAAATCTTTTTTTTTTATCAAATTTTATTACATTCTGAAGGGGACAAGAAGTCAGTAAACGCCCGGTGTTTACTTTTGATGCTGGAAGCATACTTATGACGTCACCTAGTTTAGGCGCCAATGACGATAACATCATTTCGCTGGATTTTCGTTTAATAAAAATTTACACTAACATAATGACTAAAATTGAATGATTTGTTTATTTTGCATTAGAATAGAGATAACTGTATTGTATTTGAAGCTTTGCGGACGTCCATCGGTAGTTTTACTGTCGCAAATAACCGTTTACCTGTCTCCGCTACACGTCGCCAGGTGAACTAAATTTGGGACTGTAAAACTACCGATGGACGTCCGCAAAGCTTCAATTACAATACAGTTATCTCTAAATTTAATTTTGTTTTTCTTATAATTCTGCATAAAATCCTTTGCCATAGTTATTATTTGTTCTTCTTCTATATCCTCAAATTCCCACACAAAATAAAAAACAAATGCCCCACAAATTATAAGTCCACACAGATGCAGTTTTTATCACTTTGTAGTGTATTGCACTTGCATATTAATTCAATTATTACTTTGATTGTATTTTTAATTGATAGTTTACAGATAGTTTAGTGATAGCTGCGTGTAGTGACAGTGGTGGATCAGTGTTTGAACTGGAATTTAAGTACGATTTTTATTGTGTATAATGTTATTTTTATTATTATAAAAATGTTGAATTTAAAGGAATAACTGAAAGAACATGATATGTATATCACTATATATTTTATGTTTGTTGTGAAATATATTCTTTAATTCATTTGTTGAACGTAATAAATTTTTATCGAAATGTTTTTTTTATGCCCCATTTATGGGCATTATGTTTTTCGGTCTCTGCATCCATTCGTTCGTTCGTCCATCTGTTTGACCCCAATTTCACAGTCCATTGAACATAGAAAATGATAGTGCGAGTGAGGCATCTGTGTACTATGGACACATTCTTGTTTTCTTCTAAATTAAGATTTTTAGTTTGCTAAGAGATGTAAATCTTACATTTTCTGTAAACCAACTTTAATTTTTTTGTTTTCAAATTTAGCTTTTCCTAGCTTACTGGCATCAATTTTTTGATGTGTTTATATAAAAAAAGATGTAATTTTGACATTCAGGAAGATTTATATTAGTTATTTTTTTATTGGTATACATCATGATCATATACATAAAAAAAATCTCTCAGAAAAATTGTTTGGTTATGAATACGAATTTCTTTATATTCCTATCTGACCTTTGACTTGGATTTATTTCAGACGTCTTATTGGTGTCAGAACATGTGAATCTAAGTGTCTATTTTCTGGAAGGTAAGATTTAAAGTCAATTTATAGAAAAACTGTCTTACAATGGTGTTATTGGATAAATTTTTACATTCTTATGAAAAACGCTTTTTTTATGTGTTTAACATTTCCTTTAATAATACTTTCTATTTATTTATATGCACCACAGGGAAATTGGAAAATTGACACATTTTTTATAGTCATGGATTTACAAGTTAACTGCAAAAACAGCTAAATATTTTCTAAGAATAGTACATTTTTTCTTTAATATACTTTTGTTTCTCTCTATATATATCATTTTATGTATTTTTAGTCGGGGTGAAGTCTGTGTTATAGAACCACTTCATATGAATGTTACAATTAAAGATCATCCTATGCAAGATGTACAGTTGGTGGCCATGGCTTCTTTATCCAAGGTTTGTAAAATTGGTAGTATAGACGAGTAAGGCTACTAAAGAGTGATCATGGTTGAAGTTAATTTGATAGGAACTACTTACAATAGACAATAATATTTTCTTTAAATTTACATAACTGTCTGTACTTCTCAGTTTGTTGACCATTTCGAGGCCCTGCCCACTAGTTCATGGTCCAGTGACTTTGAATTAATTAGCAATGTAAATGTCCATCAGATTGTTGTTTGTTTAATTTTATGCCGATAGGCGAGATATATCTCTGTGTCAACAGTTTATTATAAAGTAAAACAAAACATTTTAACATTTGTATGTTCATGTATTTAGTCATTTTTCTAAGGAAGAGTAAAATAGAAGAATCTGTACTCATTGCTTTAAACTTCCTAAAATTGATATAAATCATGAAATTTAATTTTAAAAGTTTACATAAAAAAAGCTAAATACCACTATAATCCTTGTCAAATGGACTTTCAACTATTGTCTACGGATCCTGGTTAATTAATGAATAAAGAGTTGTCTTTCCTTTTTTTAGATCCTGTTGGTGATTATTCGTCCTCAGCTGAAGGTCATCTTCACTCACTCATTAAAGGTAAGATATACTGTTCATGAGTATATATAACTAATTGATGAAGATGGATGCATATAAAATCTTTTGTTTTACCCAGTATAAATAGTAGGTGTGAATTTAAACAATGTTATAGTATCTAATTTTATCATTTTGTCAAATCCAGTTCCCCAGTGTAGCATTATATATTAGAGCAATTTTGTATTTAGCAAATGATTTAAAAAATTTTGGTCATTAGTTGATATATATGTACAACTTATTTTATGCATAAAATGTTCTAATATAGGGAAACTAGTTTTCTATAATTTTTTCAAAACATTTGATCACAATTAACGAAGATCCAAATTACTCTTTCACAAAAAGAAAGACTAAAAGACTTAATTAAGATCTTATTTCTGAAATTTCAGTGAAATATATAATTATTTCTAAAATTTACTGCCTTACAGTACTACATAACACAGCATTAAATCATCCTTAGGGTCAAAGTAAGATAGACAACTCTTGTTGAACTGACAAAATCAGCACACTGATTGATTGATTGTTGGTTGCTTATAACATCCAGTGACAGATACTTCATGCATGTTCAGGTGACCACATTGAGAACATAATCAAAACTGACCATACAAAATGTCATTGTTTTTTTGTTTGGTATGCACCTTAATACTCATCAAATCTGAATCGAAAAAACTGAAAATAAAAGCAAGAGAAAATATGGTGAAACATCAAGATTGTGATCTATAGTCGTCTCTTCCTGAGACATAATGCATAAATAGAAAAAAAGCATTAAATCATTTTTTTAATCTTTTTTCTTGTATTGTTTGGTTGCTGTTTCTCGAAGTTTACCAGACATATCCTTTAATTCCTACCATTGAATTGATTGCAGGGCAGTCCCGGAACATTACCATTACTAGCCTGGCAGTTTGTTGTGATCCAGGTATCGGAGAAAGATCGAGTCATTGATCCAGTCTTGGCTTTTGCAAGAGAATCTACCATATACTTTTATCAGGTAAGTACACATATGTGTCTACATAACCAATTTGGATGCATACAAAAGTTGAGATACTGTTGAATCATTATTATTCAAAGCAATTTTTCTTCAATCCACGAAAATTGGAGACCATAAAAATTACTGAATCCGCAGCAGGTAATGTTATGAAGCATATAAAAACGTCATTCCCATGGTTGCTGAACATTGGGCAAAGTCCAGTAAAAATTGGTTTGGTCCAGTTAAGTGATATGCATGACTGGACCAAATGACCAGTAAAATTTTTTATTTTGTCCAAATCATATGTGTAAATGTCCTGTAGAAAAGAGTCTGGTCTAGTTAAGAAGAATGGTTTACTGGACCAAATGTCCTGTTGATTTCTCAAAGCCTTGCGAACCACTGCATTTTAAATTTGATAGCATTTCATGTATATGCACCATGTCATTAAATGGAATGACTTATCTTGCATTAATTTTTTTGTCAATTGTTCACCAGTGGTAATAACAAATTTCCAAATTCAAAGTAGTCAAATAATGATACGAGACACAGAAAATTGGAGCGATTTCTCCCCTACAGTTTCCAGTGGGATTCCCTACACAGAAAATTGGATCGATTTCTCCCCTACAGTTTCCAGTGGGATTCCCTACACATAAAATTGGATCGATTTCTCCCCTACAGTTTCCAGTGGGATTCCCTACACAGAAAATTGGATCGATTTCTCCCCTACAGTTTCCAGTGGGATTCCCTACACAGAAAATTGGATTGATTTCTCCCCTACAGTTTCCAGTGGGATTCCCTACACAGAAAATTGGAGCAATTTCTCCCCTACAGTTTTTGAGGGATTCCCTACCTTTTCAAAAACAAAGATAAAAACAATCTTTACTTTGAAATGATATTCATTTTTTTATATTGAATTGTATTAATTTAATGATTTTCCAAAATGATTAAGTATGAATTTACTTTTATCTCATGAATTTAGACTTATGGATTGACTATTTGATACTTATACTTTTTAGGTGATTTGTCAGAATGCACAGGAAATTAAGTGTACTGGTTTACAGAAAATACAGCTACAGTATAATTTACTCAACATAACTGTAAGTACTGTAAATTCCGAAATTATTGCGAGGTTTTTATTATTGCGAAAAATGCGACAGAGTTGTAAACGCAATATTTTAAACTCGCATTTTGAAATATTTTATATGAATTAAACAGGATTTTTCTCAAAATCGTAAAAAAATAAAATCGCATTTAACTCTAAAATGACAAAATCGCAATAATAAATGCATGCAATAATTTCTGAATTTACAGTAAATACTTAAGGGCACCTACTCAAATTGTTATATATATGTAGTTATTATTTCAAAGTTTTATACGTGAATAGGAGATAGAAATTCGACTTTACATATCAGTCCCTACATTTCAATATGGAATAGAAAGTTTGTATGCCCCTGCCATCACCGGAGAGGGCATTAAGTGTTACACTTGTCCGTCCATACGTCTCGAAATTGGTTTCCGTTCTCTAAATTGAGTTTGCCTCAACCAAATGTTATGAAACTAATACACAATGCTTATTACCACAAAACACTGATCAAGTTTGAATTTGGATGGCGTCACTTTTACCGTACTGGAGTTGTGTCCCTTTATAACGTTATATGCAAGCGGGGGCATCAATTGTGTCTCATGGCCACATTCTCCATTTATTTAAATTTTAAAAAAACTGGACCTACAATTCGTTAAACCTTTTAGATTTAACTTTTGTCTTTATGATAGTTGTTTATTGTGCTTTGTGCATTAACATGTAAATTTAAAAATCGTCTGTAAATTATTGTTTAAGGTACAAAATGTATCCTCTATTTCATAAAAGCTATCCAACCTTTGCATGTCAGGTTTCTTTTAGTAGAGCAAACAAATTGTATATACATTTTCAAGAAGAAAACTGAATAGTATTTGATGTGTTACATGTATATGTTTTAAATGTCCAATTAATTTTTGTCTTTTAGTGGATGAATCCAAGAACACTTGTTGCCATGGATACCAAAGAAAAAATACATGTTCTAGATGTTAGATCAGAAGAGGAGTTAGAGGTTTGTATTGACAAGAAATATTGAAATCTTTGTTTCGTAGGTATTTCTTTCCTGAGTTAAGAACATGAAAAATGTACTTGACAGTTGGCATTCAATGTTTAATTATTGTATCAAGCAAGGAGAGTATAGATAAATACCAGAAACAATAATAACCTAAACATTTGAATGCCTTATTAACTTTATTGTTAGTGCAGACCATATATATGTATTATAGTTACTGTAAATTCAGAAATTATTGTGAGGTTTTTATTAACACGAATAATGCGACTTGGTGATTATGGCAATAATAAGAACTCGCATTCTGATATCTAATACATATCTGTATACATATATTCCTGAAATCGTAATAATTTATCTAGCATTTGAGTCCCTTCTTAAAATATCGCAATAATAAATGCAGGCAATAATTTCTGAATTTACAGTACATGAATATAATAAAATGTGGGATAAACATCAATGAGACAGCAGTCCAACAACACAAAAATAAAAAAAAACTGAGAAAGTTACATGCAAATACAATACAATGCTTAGTTTATGTTCCCAGTAGTAAACAGATGCATTATAACCCCTTCTGTGCTAATAACAAAGGATGGCATGCCCAATAGATGATTTTCCTGCCTTTTGACTCCTAAATATAAACAAATTGACAAGTTACCATCTCTGTTATTTTGGTACTTGGTGAAGTAAGAGCAACTGAAAGAAGTAAATTAAAAGTTAAAATCAGTGCAATTTAACTGTTTTTCTATGATTTTATCATGTGTAGAAAGCTTTAAAATTGGTATATAAGGTATGAACTCAAGTATAAATCATAATTGAATAAAATCTACCTCAGATTACTACCCACAGCTGACAGAAAGTTCAATCACATGTATTTAATACCTAATAACAGGTTAAAAATGTATCAGAAGTAATGTTGTAGAAAAACAAAGAATATTGGGTATCAATCCATGACACAAAATCAGTACATGCACAGCAAGAAACACACAAAAAGGAAAGGAACAGCACTTTTATTACTGTGCTTCATCTCAAAGTCACAGTGAGACCTTCAACATGGAGCAAAAAACTCTCACCTCATTGCAAATTAAGACGGCCTCTAGCACCAGCTTGAGTGGAATTCTTGGTCTATTCAAACAGTCCTTTCAAATCTTGATACCCTGATCAATAGTTATGAAGTGTAAGACCCAGGTTGTATAGTTAACGATTTCATTACGTTTACTTCTTTATTACAGGTGATTGATGTATCAGATTGTATAGTTAACGATTTCATTACATTTACTACTTTATTACAGGTGATTGATGTATCAGATTGTATAGTTAACGATTTCATTACGTTTACTACTTTATTACAGGTGATTGATGTATCAGATTGTATAGTTAACGATTTCATTACGTTTACTACTTTATTACAGGTGATTGATGTATCAGATTGTATAGTTAACGATTTCATTACGTTAACTACTTTATTACAGGTGATTGATGTATCAGATTGTATAGTTAACGATTTCATTACGTTTACTACTTTATTACAGGTGATTGATGTATCAGATTGTATAGTTAACGATTTCATTACGTTTACTACTTTATTACAGGTGATTGATGTATCAGATTGTATAGTTAACGATTTCATTACGTTTACTACTTTATTACAGGTGATTGATGTATCAGATTGTATAGTTAACGATTTCATTACGTTAACTACTTTATTACAGGTGATTGATGTATCAGATTGTATAGTTAACGATTTCATTACGTTTACTACTTTATTACAGGTGATTGATGTATCAGATTGTATAGTTAACGATTTCATTACGTTTACTACTTTATTACAGGTGATTGATGTATCAGAAGTTATGTTGGTTTACAACACGAGTCATTTCAAATCTTTAGCCACTGGTGGCAATGTCAGTCAAGCCTTGGCCTTTGCTGGAGAGAAGGCTTGTTACCAGACCATTGTCAGCCATAATGGGCAATTGTTCATACTGGGAACTAAAACAGTTCATCTATATACACTGAGGTCATGGAGAGAGGTCAGTAGAAACATTCTTTGATATGATTATCCCAAACCTTCATGAATTTTAATATTAGCAGGCAAAGTTAACTTTTTATAAGATATTTTTTATATTTTCAACATTGTTGATAAAAAATTGTTGACAGTAGAACTGTTTAGCATTGGTAATGTCAAAATTTTCCTAAGTATTTGAGCTTGACAGTGACAAGTTGTAAGGTGTGAGCAATTTTCAATCTGTCAGACACCTACTTTCTGTTTGCTTTATATTTTAAATTCAGAATTTTTTGTGTGTACTTTTTATTGTGATCGTTGAACAATGGAAAACATTTCTAGATTAATAATTGCGATTTTAATTAATTAATCTTACAAATCAAAATATCAAAATTTAAAATGCAAATGTACATTTTTCATGTTTTTGCAGAACCTATTCCATCTCAATTTTCACAATATTTAAAACATCACAAAAATTTATGAAAAAAAGTAAAATAACAAAGATACTAAACTCCAAGGAAAATTCAAAACGGAAAGTCCCTTATCAAATGGCAAAATCTAAAGCTCAAACACATCAAATGAATGGAAAACAAATGTTATATTGCTGACTTGGTACAGGCATTTCCTTATGTAGAAAATGGTGGATTAAACCTGAATTTATAGCCCGCTAAACCTCTCACTTGTATGACAGTCATATAGAATTCCATTATATTGACAACAATGTGTGAGCAAAACAAACAGTCATAATAATAGACAGTACTTTGAATTTTTCAATATTGTTGAATAAACTTTATAATATTTTCAACAACTTATTCTCCAGTACTTCTAAATAGAATGATGTCTATTTTGGTCAGCTTGACAATGAGTTTTAACTTGTGAAGTTGTGAGTGCTTTTTTTTTGGTATTAAGCACCTTATTCCTGTTTGATTAACTTTGAATTTTCAATATGCTGAATGAACTTACAAATACTTTGAATTAAGAATGGGGATTGCTTTGAAAGCAAGCATATACAATTTCTTGTCTATCAATTGCATTACAATTTCAATATTCTAAAGAGAAAAAGTATTATACCTTGGTTTTTTTTTTAATTCATGCTGTTTCCACTATTAGTAGATTCTACAGTCTTAATTTTACAGAGAATAGATGTGCTAGCTAAACAGAATAAATACCAAGATGCTCTAGCATTGGCTCTGTCATTCTATGAGGGCAATGCTAAAGCAGTTGTTGGACTGACTGGTTCATCTGCTAAAAGGAAACAGATTGTGGCTGATCTGGTAAGTGTTTTAATGGGTACTAATGCAGCATGTAAATTGCTGGTAGATTATTAGTGAAAAATGGCTGTAGAATACTTGTACTTGTAAAAGCAGTTATCTATGTTCTAATCGGTTGTTATTTTGAAACTTTGTATTTCACAAATCAAGAAAAGATATCAAGATAGAAGAATTGTAAAATACACACAGATAATGTTGTGGCAAACACTGTAATACATGTTCTTGATTTATAAGATTTCTACATTTTATTTTTATTTTTAAAATATATACATGGTAAATGTACATGTACACATTAATGAGGCTATGAATGCCCTTTACAGTCAGGTGTGGAATGGTCATTTTTGCTACTGTTAACTTCAAATTGGTTAAAATGTTATTGTGATTCGTCAAAATATCCTTATTGTGATTTGTCAGAGGTCTCAAATAATTATCTGTTACCCTTATTTTTGGGAAGAATTTAACGTGATTTGTAAAAATCAGTTGACTTTTTTATTGTCATAAAGAATATGTACATTTTATCGTCATGCCCCAAAAATAACCGTTAATGTCATTTGGCAAGATTTTTTACCGTTATTTGTCATGAAGGTACCGCCATTACGACCCTCATTAATATCCAAGATAACATGTGACTGTGTAATTTGCTATTTGTATGCCATGTTTTATTTTAATCACCAATAATAGAATTTGAGTTTATATTTTACTTTTTATTAAAGAGTATTAATTGACAATGAGATTTTTTTTTGTCGAGAGTTGATCAAAAATGATAAATCCCTTTATACTGTAAATTCAGAAATTTCTGCATGCGTTATTATTGCTATTGTTGAACTATGGACAATAAAGAGAGATTAATTATTGCAATTTCAGGATATTCTGCATACAAAATTTAAAATGTGACATTTAATTTTTTTTGGGCAAAAAACCTATTCGCAGTTTTCACTATAATAAAAACAAAGCAAAAATTTCTGAAGTACTTAATTTATAGTTGTCATGTTAATGAATGTTCTGCTAATTTCTTTTTAGATGTTGGACATGTTGTTTGACTATGTTGACCTTTCTATGACAACTTTATGTCCAGAGAAAGGCAAGATGGAAGAATTGGAGGAGTATTATATGGTAAGAGCTTTTCCAGTGGTAAATTTATGGGGGTATAGAAATCACTCATTTTATACCCAATCACCCATAATTTTTATTTTTATGTGTTACTGAATTGCATTTGGTTCCAACCCTATTGCCCACAGGAAAAAATATCATGTGCTGTCTAACCCTCCCCATACATTTTTTACTGGAACGGCCCAAAGTTTAGATATTTCTTTTTGCATGACTAGCATTTTGCCAAATATATGTTTCTTTAAAATTAGATTGAATATTTTTATTTAGATATATCTAAGGTTTCATTTGTATGTATTTAAAAGTTATGCAGTTTTTACGAATAAATGGAGCTGTTGGGTATATGTCAAGGAGACAACAACTCAATGACACAAATGACCAAAAGAAAATATGACAGTCTTTCGACAAAAGACAGATCACTAAAGATTGCAGCATTTATAGGCTCTAATGGGATTTGAGATCACTATTTCAAGCATTGCAGCTTTATACGCTTTAATTTTTGACAGAGTGAAATTAAATGTAACTCCCTCTATAGAATAAGGTCCCTGATTCAGAATGCTGATGAAAAATACAAAAAATGAAAGCATAGTAAAATATTAGGATTATGATACGTCGTAACTTAATTTCTCATTTTATGTTTTTATGGTTTCAGACAATAGTACCAGTTTGTGTAGACCATTGCCTGTATCTAAACAGAACGTAAGTATGATGGGCATTGCAATTTTGATAAGAATGGGAAGTTGGGCATACATCAATGAGACAGCTACCCACCAACACAATAAAACCAGAAAAGATTGACAAACAAAAGACAAATGTGTAAACCTTGTATATATATATGTCAAGACCTAAATCACATGGAGTCTAAACAAAATTGATCTTATGTATGTGTTATCTAACTTCACCTTTGGTACATATTATTTGTAAAAAAAAGGAATTGTTATTTTTATTGTGGACATTGTTAGAACAATTTCTATGGGTTTATTATTTATTGTCATAGATCTTTGTGGTTTAAGGAAAAGTGTTACCTATGGGATGTTTGATATCTGATTTAAGCAAAATATGTAAATTGGTGGTCATTGTTCATAATTGGCTTAACTTACAGAATACATGAAAATTTTTATTATGGAATCTATGGTGAATTTATTTTTACTTCCCACACATTTTGATCTTTTCATATTTCTAAATTTCTTAAATTATTATTCTATGGTTATTTACAGTGATATTCTGTTTGGGAGAATCTATGAAAGATTTAGTGAAGATATGATTGCTATGGGAACGTTCTTAGAATGTCTGGAGCCATATATCCTGGGAGACAAGCTCATGTCCATTCCTCCATCTGTTATGAAGGATTTTGTAGACCATTATCAGAGCCGTGAAATGTTAGAGAGTGTAGAGGCCTGTATAGTTCATCTAGAGGTCACTAGCTTAGATATTCATCAGGTATGTTAATGTCGAAAGTTCTTAGTTATTAAAAAATTTAGTTTGCACCAAGTTGTTTGGATTTCTCAGAGACTTTTTTTATAAATAAAAGGAGGTATCTGGTGTATTTCATGGAGACAGCAATCTAACAAAATAAAAAAAACATGAAAAACATCTAGATATTTTTTCAAGTGCGTATACCCTATGTCATATACTCTATACCAACCGAAGTCTAGACAAGTTATGAAAATTACACTTAATTTTTTTAATGTAAAAAACAGAATAAAAACAGAAAAAATCTCAAGAATTGCCAAAGATACTGGACAATACAATGGACCAGATCAACTACCAACAACTGACTTCTCTAAAAAAACAAACACCGACAACAACACATGGTCAAGATAGCCTGACTTTATACAGGCACAAAATCTGCTACATAAAATGTATACACTTTAACATTATTATAGTAATTGAACATTTTTTGGGACGTTTCCATCATTTGCTTTCTTCGGTTTCTTTAAATATCCTGTTATTTGTCTTTTTGGGTGGTCCGCCCACCCTTTCCCTGGGGGGGGGGGGGGGTTATATATTTTTTATATATAATATTACAAATATAAGTTTTAACAGTCTGAAAAGACATGGTTAAATGGATTTTAATTCTGAAAAACTCAATGTGGTTTATTACAATTCATTTATTATTTCTATCATAATCAGAAACACTGGGCTACATGTATTAGGCATTTCAAACATATATTATTGCCTTTATAAGAACATTCAAGACTATTGTTAAGTATGTACCTGTAGTAAAAATACCCTGGTAGGGCCTTAAAATTTCTACTTGGCCCTTGGAAAAAAGTTTTGGGATCCAGGTTGGCCCCTGGAGAAAATGTAAGGTATTGTTCCTGACTGTATTGAGGATCTAGTTTAGTATTTTAACTGACATGCACAATTCATTTCACTAATGAAATAAAAATAATTCTACAAAACGCTGCTGCGCTCTGCATTGCAACTTAACCTTAGACCTACCATGCATCAAAAATGTTCTAGGGAAGACTGAGCTAGTAATATACGTCCTTGCATGGTCCCTTTAATACTGTTACCCAAAATAAGGTTGATTTTCATCTAGCGTAAAAGTGACTAAACCCCCTCAAAACTCCTAGCTGAAACCCCTGCAGTTAACATAAGACAGTGTTTGACATGCCCTTTTTGAAATACAGTACATTCCGGTTATTTGCATAGCCTATTTGTCAGACGAAAATATGCAATTAAGCGGAGTATGCTTATATCCGAAATGCCAAATTACGGAGTCAAACAACATCGATAGCGCAGATCAGTAAAGGAAATCCCTGAAGAAAGATGAACGTCCATAATCCACTTACAACATATTGAATGCTTATTTATTATAATAAAAGTTATTTGTCTAGTGTCATACATGTTATTTCATTGTGTATTCTTTCAATAACGTTTATAAACACATTTTGTTTTAGTTTATTTACGTACCAACTTTTCCTTTACCTGAGATACGAAAATAAAATTGTTCTAAAAATAGATTTGTTTCTATAACCCGGATGTACAATGTACATTGTTACGGTCTGATTAAAATAAACTGTTTAACAATACTACACAGTTTATAATCATTTTGAACAATAAATGTGTAATGAACTGCCTTTGATATGCAGTATTTACCGTTTGCACAGTGATGTAACACTGTTACTTTAACCTCGTTAGTTTCGTATATGCAAAGCAGTTAACAGGTAATAGGGCCCTGCACGGGTTATTTGCTGGACACGAGTGTTGAAAGTGAGAAAATATAAAAATTAGAAGTTAATGTTCTTTTCAAAAAATATTGAAAATAAAAGATTGATGTATAAAATTCTTCAACCAAATATAAATGCCCTATAAAATTTAACATAAGTGTAGATCACCCCAAGCCGAATTACGAGATAACACATTGGATAATGATCGATAATTAGCAGGTGTTATTGTTTTAAAAATTCACCCAAAATGTAATCTAAGAAACAATGTTTGAAATCCAATCAATAATTAACACCTTTTGAGATAGAATGGTCGTGTTTTTACAACAATCAGCTGTTTGACATTTTTATGACCTCGAGGCTTAAAATAGAACATGGGAAACTTTACCTGTGTACACATCGAGGCTTATTTTACAATCATATAAACACGAAAGAAACTGTTTTAAAACTTTATTTAAATAACGCAGAAGTAAATATGAAATAATAACGAAAATTATGATGCATTCAAGAAAAATATACTTACCAAATTGCCGTTTCCGGTCAAAAATCTCGTCAGTTTTAACTAAGCATATCTAGCTGGCGATTATTTTCTATGCAATTAACCGAAATGCCACTTGTAAGGCTATGCATATAACCGGACAATTTAACATTAGAAGAATGGGAAATGGTTTTGTGCAGGAGAAAAGTATGCAATTAACCGAATTATGCTATTAAGCGGTATGCAATTAAGTGGAGTCGACTGTATCAATCATCGTGCTAAAGTGCCCTTTTCATGATTGGCTCCCTGCCCTTTTGAAATCCTAGCTGGAACACTGTATGATGCTATAATTTACGTCTCTTTATTTTGATAGGTTGTATCTTTATGCTGGAGCCATGGTCTATATGATGCTATAATTTATGTGTACAACCAAGGGATGAGAGATTTTACCACACCATTGGAAGAATTGCTTACTGTTCTGAGGTCTGCTGTTGATACTGGGAAACAGCTCACAGGTATCAAAACTTGGTTTATACTGCAACTAAAACACTTCCTTTACTTAGGGCTATTCCATTAAAAAGAATGTACCAGGGTCGGACGGCAATTATAAAAAATCCTGTTGGTTGTTGATGTGTTGAAGTGTGTATGGCCAGTGGCCCTTGGTGTTTAGAGAAACTAAGTATTGTTGGTTGTTGGTCTTCTTTGACAGTCATTTTTCGTGACTGTCGGTTTCAATGTGTTATTTTCCGTTATTTATTATTATTTGTTTTTGCAAGGACTTATATAACCGATTGTTTTTGTCTCCTGCTCTTATCGTGATATTTTGGAAAACATAACTGTTCCCGCAACTTACGCAGCGGCAGGCGCAACCGTTGTATTCTACCTATGGTACCAGTTCCGGAAGTGCAAGAGTTACTTCCCTTTAATGACAAGCACATGGCGAACGATGTCAAATTCTCTTGAAAATAATATTCGTAGGTTCAAATAAGTGGTGGTCCGAGGTTCACGACCTTCCACTATGCAATCGGACTTTCGTTTGGTGACTAGCTAGGCCCGACGGACTTTCGATTTGAAAGAAAATAAAAATTTACTATGGCGACCTTTTTAACCATCAGTATGGTCATTTTAAAGCCATATTACTATTGAGATCGTACACCCTCCAGGGATTTTTCTAGCATTCCACAGGGTCCAAATACCGGACCCATTCCTTTGGCAATGTCAAATACCCTACGTTTTTCCCAATTTTCAATTTGGGACCAAAACTTCCAAACGATCTCAACATTTATTTTTATCTTTATTATTCATGACAGCGATGCTCAGTTTGTTCAACCGCTAGCTTTATACTGAAAATTGCCAACAAGTAATGTGTAAATACGAGTAAATCGTATCTTACTGACAAAAACAACATTGAAAAAGAATGGATGCCATAAACCGGAAATGAAGACGATTACAATACCTGATCAGATTCTGGGGTCGGATCAGATTCCGGGGTCGGATAAGGGTAATCCCGGGTTTGCCGATCAAATACAATAAAAAAAAAAATAATTCCAGGCAGGTGACAAAATACATCTATGATGATGAAATATAAACACTAGAATTGAAAATCAAAAGATATATGGAAAAGAAAGAAAAAGCATAAAATATTTTATACAGAAACTCAAAATAACTTTTAGTTCACAAATTTCATGTCAAAATCCAATGAAATGTGACAGTAATTTTCTTTATCATTAATAAATGTTGATATTACATGTAGATGTTTTTATAGAGTATACATATATCTACAATTCCAAGAGGTCATTTCTTCTCAATTTTGAACGGCCAGTAAAAATCTGGAAGTTTCTTACTTTATTTTTACAAAGGAACTAATATAATAGTGCAACTAGATATGATACATTTAAATAGCTTTGAATTTGAACTGTTACATTAATTATATACTCGGGTATGAATTGAACAATATAAAAAAAAAAAGATACAAATAGCCCTTTATATCATAGTAATAACCAAACATTGTAGCTCCTTGACCCTGTCCACCCCCTCTAAATTGTCCAGCAACTATAATGTTTAAATAACAATTCCTTTGGTTGTGGTAAATTAGAATAAAATAAGTTAGATATATTCCAGTTGGTTCTTGTATTGTTATGAAACGACTTCCTGTTGGTTGGTGTTAAGATACATGGTACATTCCTCTTGGTCATGGGGGTACTTAAAAATTGCCTTCCGACCCTAGTACCTCCTTTTTAATGGAACAGCCCTTATCAAATATAGTAACAAAGTGATATATCATGCAATGTGTATTTCATAATACGTCACTTTTTCTTCACAATCTTTGGCTCATTTAGGGATGGAAAACAACTTTGTAACCAATGTAACCACTGTGTCATTTTCACATTGATATTTCCATGCAGATACGCATGAACGGAATGCTGGGTTCAAAGAAGGTTTAAACTTTCAGAAATAAATAAAGAAATGTTTGGTTTAAGAATTGTTAGGATCAAACACATTTTTTTTAAGGGTTATTGATTTGTAAACTGCACCTTTGACTAATAGAATTTACTTTAAATAGATATAAGAAGATGTGGTATGAGTGCCAATGAGACAACTCTCCATCCAAGTCAAAATTTAAAAAAGTAAACCATTATAGGTCAAAGTATGGTCTACCTTTGGCTAACAGGTATATATTGTCATGAAATCATAAAGTTGCACTACTTTACAAAATATTGTTGATATATAAAATCTATTATATTCTTTTTTTTTCAGATAATCAGATAAGACTAGGAAATAAACTTCTGGTGTATATAAGGTGTGTAGTTAATGGCATCTTATCAGATTGTTGTGTTTTAAATGTCATATTAAATTCAGAACAGGAGATACACTTCATGAAATAACTAATAAAAAATAACACCAGTCCATTTTAATATTTTATTTTTGTTAAAGAAGAGAAGCATGCTGAAAAAATATTTGAAGGATCTCAACTTGGAAAAAAATCATGACCAGTATTCTATATTTAGATATGATTGAAATCTGTTATGTTGAGTGAAACATATATTGTTATTTGGATCTTGAATGCTGTTTTATTTGTGTGGATGCAAAAACTATATGAAAAGATATGCTGATATTGGTTAAACAGATATATACAAGTAGATATTTGACAAATTATGATTATGAAATGCTTTGGAGAGTATTTCTGTATACTTAGACTGATCATTACTAATTCAAAGCAATTACATATCTCTGAGATAGAATTGGAATCCCAATGAAAATACAAATATAAATTGCACTTTAAGGATGTTCGCTGCTCTTGTTTTTGTCAGATATTCGGAATCCTTTAGTTTTATCCATGTAGTACCAATAAAAGGAAATCCTCCTAACCCCTACTTTTCTGTTCCTAATTTTATTACATATAGTTAAACTAGACATTTATGAAAATCTTATAAAATCTTTGTTATTTTTTCATAGTTTTTGAAAGAAAAATGGTGCCAATGTTAAATGTATGAAAAATCTAGAGGAAATCATTTCCCGCCAAATTTTGAATTTGATTATATCTCAAAAACAAGGTCTACTTTTTTAAAGTTCAGTTATTTATATACTATCAATTTATAACAGTCGTTTAAAAAGCTTGTTATTTTTAAACAGAGGAGCGAACATCCTTAATATTGTCAAGATACTTTCAAAAGATCAGAGTTTTATGAAACAACATGTTGAGAAATCGAACAAATATGTAGAGATTGTCTTATTTCAGAAATTACTATGTGATTATGTAATGATTTTTTCTGATTTAGAATTTTAAATGTGATTTATATTTTATGTTTTTTTACTATTATTTACAGTTGTTGTTTAGCAGGAAGAGCCTACCCATTAGGAGATATTCCCGAAGATCATGTATCTGATGTCAAAAACAATGTATGAATATATTTTTATAGTAGGAGTTTACAGCCGATTTTGACACTCATTGAAATCGGCTGCAATACAATTTCTGTTTGGTAAAATTCACACACATTCATGTTTGATTCATACTACATTGTACTAAGTCTTGTCTTCATTCCTTTGGAATGTTTGGAATACTTGGTGTAGTTCTAAAACAAAATATGTAGTTATTCAGAAAATTTAAATGTTTGCTGCAGTCCACTTTGTTGCTGTTTTAAAACCTTTAACTTTTTACAAAATATATAAATATTTACACTAGATCTACATTATTTTGATTATTTTGCAACCAGCTATACATGATTTTGAAATAGAATGGTAAGATTAAGAAGTCATCCAAGTAAAATAAAGCCTGTATCCTTGCCAAGATATGCTTGAATATTTTTATCTAATCAATATAAAAATAAGAAGATGTGGTATGATTTCCATTGAGACAACTCTCCACCAGGGACCAAATGACATAGAAGTTAGCAACTATAGATCACCTTAAGGCCTTCAACAATGAACAAAACCTATGCCGCATAGCAAGCTATAAAAGGCCTTGAAATGACACATGTAAAACAAGTCAAACAAGAAAAACCAACAGCCTGATTTATATGCAAATCAATAAATGAACAACAAATATGATATACAGCAACAAAAGATACAAAATTTTAGGCTTCTGACATGGGACAAGCACATACAGAATGTGACTGGTTTAAACATGTTTGCGGGCACAACCCTTCCCTAACCTGGGGCAGTGATGTAACAGCACAATAACTATAAAAATCAGTTGAAAAGGTCTTAACTCATCAGATGATTATTTTTTTTTTCCAGATGTTTCATTGCATAACAAGTTTACATTCCAAGAATCACACTTCAGGTATGGTATTGTTATTGACACTTAAATAGTTTTTTGTTGACAAAGGACACAAATAGGGGATTAAGAAGACAAATTTCATGGTCTTTTTTATGAATGAGTTTGTCCTGTTGACCCCAATCAATCATCGTAAATGACTTCGTTAAACAATCAACTTTTACTGTGAGGTAATAACATAAAGGTTTGACATTTGAAATGTACGGGAAAATGCATGAATGTAAAAGTTGTGTCTACACACAAATTTAGTTCAAAGAACTACATGTCGATCTACCTTTCTAAAGTAAAAAATCTTTGACAGTGGATGTAACTGTTTGTTATTGATTGTCCATTTCAAAATTTGTCAAACATATCTGATGTTATCTCAGTTGATAAAATTAACAACTTTATAAACTCATTGGAATTTAGAGCTTATTATAAAGAGGCATTGTTGAAGTGTGAATGTTGATCTCTGCAGTGTCTGTTTTGTTTGGCCTGTGCTGTATCATACAGCCTCATTAATATTTATTCCACATCTTTTTTATGGACTTTCTATTGTAATCTAACACTGGACAAGATTTTCTTTATTTATTTTAGGCTATGTTAAAGGACATAAAAATTGAAAGGTTTAACATGGTTTCTAATTTGACTTAACACACCATGCTGAATTGTTTTCAGAAAAAGTCTAATTTTCGTTCATTTGCAAAAATATGCAAATTATATGCAAATGAGCTTTACCCTGCTGCTGAAGCATATTGATTTCTTTAAATCTAAGGTAGGGGATCACCGGGCGGGGTTGTTGGGGTGAGGAGGTGGGGTGGGTGGGCGGGAATTTGCCCCAAAGTTGGTCATCAGGTGCAAAATGCATCATTTTTGACGATTTTTCGTCCCATTTCTTGACCCCAAAGACCGAGGGATGCTGATATAGGTATCCAGCTGTAGCCTGCATGTACAGTGGACCCCAGTAAACACATTAACCCCAACAGTTCTTAGGTTGGAGTGAAACTGATCTGGGAACACCAGTCTAAAGAAGGTCATTTGGACAAAAAATACGGAATTTCACGATTTTTTTCGATTTTGGACTTCAACTGGACCTGAAACCGGAAGTAGTCGTTTCCTCTGCCTATTTCAATAATAATTATGATCAGTAGATATATGCCTGCGGGGTTTACACTATTTTTGAAAGTTTTAGGCCTCTGAACTTCCTGTGTAAGACACATAAGGGAAGCCCACCCCTCCAGAAAAACCAGTTTTATCCAATTTCAATTTTCCAAGTTTGTATTTGAACTCAAAATGCTACTTAAACATGAGAAACATGACAATAGATAGCCTCAGGTTGAGGGAACATGCATCAGTTTCGAAATAACTTTCATAAAGTTGACCTCTAAAAGTATGGAGAGCCATTAGAGCCAAATAACGGTGGTCTGGGTCATCCCGTCATATGACGGGCTCAGCATTGTAAGGGTTAACATTTGTAAGGAAGTTAAAATAAAAAAACGAAGAAAAGCATTAAGATGGAACAAGATTTTTGATAAACATTTTGGGATAGTTCTTCATTTTTAGGGAAAATATGGATTTCAAGCCATCTTATGACTTGTACCATTGACTTTAGCTAGACTTTTATTATTATACCCCATGCAACGAGTTGCGGAGGGTATAATTTTTTGATCGTCCGTCTGTCCGTCCGTCTGTCCGTCTGTCCGTCAGTCCATCAGTCCTGTTTCTTGTCATCGCAACTCCTCTCAAACCACACAACAGAATTTCAAGAAACCTTTTTAGATAATAAGGAAATACTATGTAGTTGTGCATATCGACAGGAAATTAGGATTCAATTTTTTTCTAGGAGTTACGCCCCTTTGAACTTATTTACTTTAATGTACTACTGCAACAGTTTGTCATCTCAACTCCTCTGAAACCACACAACAAAATTTCATGAAACTTTGTAGATAATAAGGACATACTAGGTATGTAGATGTGCATATCAACAGGAAATTACGATTCAATTTTTTTTCCAGGAGTTACGCCCCTTTGAACTTATTTGGCCAATATACAACTGCAACCTTTTGTCATCGCAACTCCTCTCAAACCACACAATAGAATTTCATGAAACCTTTTCAGATAATAAGGACATACTACGTAGATGTGCATATCGACAGGAAATTAAGATTCAATTTTTTTTCTAGGAGTTACGCCCCTTTGAACTTATTTGCTTCAATATACCTCTGCAACAGTTTGTCATTGCAACTCCTCTGAAACCACACAACAAAATTTCATGAAACTTTATAGATAATAAGGACATACTAGGTAGATGTGCATATCGACAGGAAATTATGATTCAATTTTTTTTCTAGGAGTTACGCCCCTTTGAACTTATTTACTTTAATGTACTACTGCAACAGTTTGTCATCTCAACTCCTCTGAAACCACACAACAAAATTTCATGAAACTTTGTAGATAATAAGGACATACTACGTAGATGTGCATATCGACAAGAAATTAAGATTCAATTTTTTTTCCAGGAGTTACGCCCCTTTGAACTTATTTGGCCAATATACTACTGCAACCTTTTGTCATCGCAACTCCTCTCAAACCACACAATAGAATTTCATGAAACCTTTTCAGATAATAAGGACATACTATGTAGATGTGCATATCGACAGGAAATTACGATTCAATTTTTTTTCTAGGAGTTACGCCCCTTTGAACTTATTTGCTTCAATATACCTCTGCAACAGTTTGTCATCACAACTCCTCTGAAACCACACAACAGAATTTCATGAAACTTTGTAGATAATAAGGACATACTATGTAGCTGTGCATATCGACAGGAAATTATGATTCAATTTTTTTTTCTTATACAATTTTTTTTTCTTACAGTTATTTTATTTCTCCAGTGACAATGTGGGGACGTGGGGTATGTGAGCGCGCTCACTAAGGTTCTTTAATTGTTTTCTGTTTCAGAAAAATCCATCTATCCTTATTCTTTCTGTTTCAGAAGAACCCATCTATCCTCATTTGAGAACATTATTACAGTTTGACACAAGAGAGTTTTTAAACGTGTTAGCTTTGGTGAGTGCTTGTTTGTTAGCATTGCTTTCATCTTCTCATTGCATTGAATGCAAGTCCAGAAAAAAAATGTATGGGGGGTTGGAAGACACTTTATATTAATAATACATGTGTGATGGGTATCAGGGCAACTTTTCAGACTATAATGCACTACGATTTTCAATTACAATTGTCTGGGTGGCGAGTGCCTTTGTTAATAATTTCTTACTTAGAGAACCATTACTTCATAAAATCAGCTCTGACACTTTAAACAATGCTAAAAGGTATACATAAATTAGACAGTCATAAATATATTTTATACTTTTACAGGCTTTTGAAGAAGAGGAGTTCAACACAGAGGAAGGGTAAGTCATTTTGATATTAATCATATTAATCTTAAACAGATACTGCAACCAGATCTTATCAACAGGGAATATATTTTAAAGTGGTATGTTTTAAAACATGTAACTGATATATTAACACATAATAATGTATTTAGTCGACCACGCCACCATTTTTGTAACCTCTGAAAATGATAAACTGGCTTACAAAAGCACAAATATAAGGTTCATGAATTTATTGTATATTCATATATATATATCAAAAATAATCCCATTAATTGGCAACGCTGAATAGTTCAATATTTGTGGAAAAATAGAAAAAGACAAAACATCATTAGTCTATTGAAATGCAGATCATAAATTCAATGAACTTTAACTTGGAATAAAGATATTGCTTATCCAAATATCAATTAAATGCATCAGAAACATTTAGTCATACAAAGCTATATAAAAGCTACAAGAACATGATTATCTCCCTTTCTGAATATTACAATTCTTAACTTTTCTCAATCAAAGTATGAAATAAGAGAAAGTCTTCAAAGTAATCAACATTTGTTCATAGATAATCCATAATGTTTCAATTAGAAATATCAAAAATTAACTAAACATAATCATAATATCAATCAAGGGCATACAATTACAATTCAATATACATACCCTATTTTTAAAATAGGCAAATGACAGACAATTTCACAGCAAAATATCATCCTCTAGTAGGAAAAACACATAGATCTACCTGTGAACAATACTGACCTTAAAAATAAAATTGAGAATGGAAATGGGGAATGTGTCAAAGAGACAACAACCCGACCATGGAGCAGACAACAGCCAAGGGCACCAATGGGTCTTCAATGCAGCGAGAAACTCCCGCACCCGGAGGCGTCCTTCAGCTGGCCCCTAAACAAATATGTATACTAGTTCAGTGATAATGGACGTCATACTAAACTCCACATTATACACAAGAAACTAAAATTAAAAATTATCAGAACCTTTTATAATTAAAATATAAAACACATCTTTCATAGTATAAACGTTTCTCAACAATGCCTATCAACTGGCACAATAAAACTATAATTTGAATTCAAATTATGATACAAAATTTGCAAAATCATGTTTGCATTTGCAAAACTTCAGATAAAAATATAGAATGATATTTACATGTACATATCATATTTTTGTTCTTTTTGAATTTTATAAAACACTTTTATGTAAAACAGTCATATTCAAAATCATTATAAATATTTACAAAATACACCAACCTTCAAACTTCAAATATTCTTGTTCACAAAACTGACACACAACTACACCTGTCGATCAGTTATATATCAATAGTGAAAAAACATACAATGTAGCTGTACACTAATTACTAGAATGAAGTAAATAGTATTTTGAAATACCTTTAAATAATATTTGGGCAAAATAATCAAACTGTATCATAAATATCATTTGATAAAATATATAAATGCTATTTTAAAAATTATCTTTTCTTTTTTTCAATTTTATTTGATTTCCCAATTTCACTTCATTTACTGAACTCTATACAAAGAGAGATAACTCAAAAATAACTAATGTAATTTTTGACATGTTACAATAATTCATTTTTCAGAATAAAGAAAAGACAAAGAGTTGTAGATATATTACTACAGGTGATGGTAGAAAATGTTGGTTTTACTGTAAGTAAATAACAGCTTAAACATGTCAGTCATATGTAGAAAGATTTTCTTTTTCAATAGATCATTTGAAAGAAAGGTTAAACACTTAAAAATAGAGCCACAAATGTGTTATGTGTAATTTTCCATTGTAAAAATTCTCATTCAAACTGATAATTCATATCAACATCATATGGTCTGTAGTACATATTACGCTCATTGTTTGACAAAAAACTGAGAAAAAGTATGAAGTTTATCTTTCTATATTAAACAAATCTTGTTGAGGCATTGATATCCTGCCAAAACAATTAATTTTATATATTTTTTAAATCATGGAATTTGCATGGATTGTTATTTTTGTTTTAGCCTACCCAAGTTGGAATTTTGTTCACCTTTCTTGCACGACAAATGGCCAGACATGAGAATACCATCCAAGTCAAGAAAGTATTGTTTGAACAGGCAAGTCAATTATTAGTGTGTGTATCACGATGATTTTTGCACAAGAAATATAGCTAGAAAATATTAAACATTGCAAAAGGTGACATGGTAAAGCCCAGTGCTATCCCTGATCATAAACAACAAAATGTAATTATACATGTATATGGGTTAACCAACTTCTCTGTAAGGTATAGTCTTAAATTTAAATTTGTATTTCTCAGGTGCTTGAGTTCCTTTCTAACCCAGATGATGAATCTAGACATGAAGAAAGACAGCAGGCCTTAATGGAATTATTGAGAGCAGGTGGACTAATCCAGATAGATGAAGAAAGACTATTGTACCTTGTAGAAAATGCTAAATTGTAAGATATATTTTCATATTGTACCAATTTGTTCTTTTCACGGAGAATTTAGTAATAGTAAAAATAGTTCCCTCTAAAAAAAATGTACTGCTGTTTAAAATAATAATGCAATGAAATTGTTTGCAAAAGAAAATCTGTAGAAATACTAAGAATACCTTGAAAATTCATGCTTGCTGTAAAAACAGCAGGATTTGTATGTTACCCTGGACCATTGGTCTTTCCGTCTGTCCCATTTTCGTTTCCTCACTCTAACTTAAGTTTTCCTCATGCAAATTTTATGAAACCGGAGCCATTTTTGTCCTAAGACACATTCTTCTTTTATTTGAGAGGAAAGAACAACAAATTATTTGAAAAAAATATAATTTTCAATAATTTTTTCTACATGTATGATCACTATAATACAATATTTATTGTTTTTCCAGCTACCGTGTATGTGAAATGTTATATGAGAAGAGAAGGCAATATGATAAAATTTTATCCTGCTATCTTAGAGATTACGCTAGGAAGGTAAAAGGCTTTCATCATTTATTTCTAAAATAATCTAACACAAGATTATATACTTAAATTTATACTACTCATCATGAAGTTTGAGGTTCAACTGTCCATTTTATTGCTTTGATAAATGTATGAGACTGAAACTGTAAATAACAACATTTTCATAAATGACATCTTATAATGGTATAATAAATCAGTGTGGTTGTTTTTGAAATACAATCATTTAAAAAGTTGGCATATTTGTCTGAAAAAGGATGTTTGGATTTTCAAAATGAATCTGTATTAAAAAAATGTATTAAAATAAGGTACTCCAAGGTGAATTCAAAAAGAAAGGAAGTCCATAAAACCTGACAATACCAAACACTCGACTATATCAACAAACAGAATGACTGAAAAACAACTGTCATATTCCTCACTTGGTACAGGCATTTTCAGAATTAAATGGTGGGTTAAACCTGGTTTTATAGCTAGCTAAACCACCCAATTGTATGACAGTTGTTTTTAGTTCCGTTCAATTCTTCTTTTAATTTAAAAAATTTATTGTCACATTAGGATTTATTTGATAATGCGATAACTTAATCATGTGTATACTGTTATACTTTCCAGTACCATGCTTTCAGTTATATAACCAGTATATTAAACAGTGACAGATATTCCTCCATGGAAAAAGAGGCTCTTAAGGAGGAAGCTTTGAGAAATCTACAGGTAATCTTTTTAAAATTAAACGGAAATATTCAAATCAGACATTTAATTATAAGTTAAAACTTAAACGTACACATGGATAGAGGTAAATTTGGACTATAAGATGTTTCAAAGCAAGTGAGGAAGTATTTATCACAATTACCCATCCTGAATATGATATATCTGTTTAATTGTAGTGAATATAAACAGAGAGGGTTAGGTTAAAAATTCAAAATTAAATTCTATTGTGCTCTTGCTATCAATGCAAGCTTAAAACATGAGCTAAGACAGATGCACTTTATAAAATCTACATTTGTACATATGATAAATCTTCTATGTGAAGGGTGAAAAAAGGCAGAAATGTTTTTCCTATTTATGCATTAAACATAACATTAGAAGCCGTTCATGCATGGCATCTGATCAAAATTTATCAAGGCTAATTTTTAAAAACAGTTTACCTCTGCAAAAAATATAAAAAGGCAGAATGCTTGATTGAAAAACACCTGAATGAATTTGTTGCAAATATTTTTTACACCAGCGTAGGATGTTTTCTGATAAGGGCATAGGCTGGGATAATCTCATGATGGTTTGGATTTCTTTTTTCAGGAATTGGTTTCCATAGATTGTAAACAAGCAGCTCAGATGGTGATTGGGTGTTTTGCCAGTAACCTTGGTGACATCTGTAAACAGTTAGAGGACACACCTCAGATATTGTTTGAGTTTTTACAGGGTGTCATGTCATGCAAGTAAGATATATGAACTCAGGCCTCATCATTTATTTTCTTTAGCACATATAATTGTTGACTTATCAGACTCCACCTCTTTATAAGTAATAGAAAAATACCTGCTTCGGTGGATCATTGGATTCCTTTGTTTCGTGGGTACCATTTTGGTGTATTGGGGGGAATTTTGATTTCCTGGTTTTATTAAAGCCTGTTTACAATCCTATAGAAAATTTGTACTTCGTTGAACATTTAAATGTGTGGTTTACATATACATTGTACATGAACAAATGAAATGCATAGTATTTAACATTTCTGAAAAATAGAATGTTAGCAATCCATATATTTTTATTTCATAATCTGTTTTAAAAAGGGAAATAACTCAGATCTCATATTTAAGGAATCCTATATTATTTGATAATTCATCAACTCCACATTTAGTATGTTATACTTTGACAGGGATACAGGTAGTAGTGCTATCCACCAAGATCGTGGCATCAACATAGAACCACAGGTGTTTGAGTTGTACATAGATTTAATGTGTCAGTTTAAACCCAATGAAGTCCTCAACTACATCAAGATGAATGAAGGTTACAGACTAGAACAAACATTACAGGTACACAATGTTTATATGTAGATATGTATTATTAGATAAGTAATTAAAGTCAAACAGGGTAACTTTTCATGATTAACTGACATTTTTAAAAATTGCTTTTTAATTATTTTGTTGGGGATGCGGGTCTTGGTGATTCTAAGGTTGCCAGTTTTATTGTCGAGCCTGGGACTTTTGTCGCAGAAAGCTTGACATAGGGATAGTGATCCGGCGGCGGCTGTGGCGTTAGCTAACTTCTTAAAAGCTTTATATTTTAGAAGGTGGAAGAACTGGATGCTTCATACTTTGTGTATGGATGTCTCATGTTACGAAGTTTCCGTCAGTCACATGTCCAATGTCCTTGACCTCATTTTCATGGTTCAGTGACTACTTGAAAAAAAAGTTAACATTTTTTGTAATGTTAAATTCTCTCTTATTATAAGTAGTAGGATAACTATATTTGGTATGTGCGTACCTTGCAAGGTCCTCATGCCCGTCAGACAGTTTTCACTTTACCTCGACCTCATTTCATGGATTAGTGAACAAGGTTAAGTTTTGGTGGTCACATCCATATCTCAGATACTATAAGCAAAAGGGCAAGTATATTCGGTGTATGGAAGGACTGTAAGGTGTACATGTTCAACTGGCAGGTGTCATCTGACCTTGACCTCATTTTCATGGTTCAGTGGTTATAGTTAAGTTTTTGTGTTTTGGTCTGTTTTTATTATACTGTATGCAATAGGTCTACTATATTTGGTGTATGGAATGATTGTAAGGTGTACATGTCTAGCTGGCAGGTGTCATTTGACCTTGACCTCATTTTCATGGTTCAGTGGTCAAAGTTAAGATTTTGAGTTTTGGTCTTTTTTTCTAATACTATATGCAATAGATCAACTATATTTGGTGTATGGAAATATTTTATGATCTATATGTCAGTCGCGCAGGTTTTATTTGACCTTGACCTCATTTTCACAGTTCATTGCTCAGTGTTAAGTTTTTGTGTTTTGGTCTGTTTTTCTTGAACTATAAGCAATAGGTCAACTATATTTGTTGTATGGAAGAATTGTTAGCTGTACATGCCTGCCTGGCATGGTTCATCTGACCTTGACCTCATTTTCATGGTTCATTGGTCAATGTTTAGTTTTCTTGGTTAATGTTAAGTTTATGTGACAGTTGTAATAAAGCTTTTTATTTAGGACTATCAACATAATATCAGTGATTAGTAAAGAAGGCGAGACATTTCAGCGTGTGCACTCTTGTCTATAAAACCGTCATTATAAATATACAGACTTTGTACTAGACTGACTTACTGAGACGTAATTTTAATTTGGTAGTCCACAAGGTAACAGTCTTCATGAAGACGTGACACCCTACCTTGGCACATTATTCTTACTCTTAGCTGACCAGTCTTTTACTTCTAATTGATGGTTCTTAGCAGAGAGGCAGCACCAAATACCAATTTTCACCTCCTTCATTTGACCTAGTCAGGTTCAAATTAATGACCTTCCAGCACTCAAGATGACCATGCAAACTTGAGACCACAGAGTAGGTTGAAAATTGATTTAGAAAATATTTTTTTCACTTTCTGTTATCAGTATCTCAGATGCCAAAAGCACAGAAACAAGCAAAACATTAATTCTATATAAAAAATTGTTCAGCAGTACTGAAAGTAACCTAAAGTACTTAATAGACTCATACAGAATAAAAAAAAAGGAGATGTGATTGCCAATGAGACAACTATCAACCAAAGTTCAAATAAAGTGGATGTAAGCAATTATAGGCAACTGTTTGGCCTTCAACAGTGAAAAAATTCCAGACTGTATAGTCGGCTATAAAAGGCCCGGACATGAAAAATATGAAACAATTCAATTGAGAAAACTAATGGCCTACTTTATAACAAAACAATTCTATGAAAAACAAATATGACAGACAAGAACCAATGACAACCACTGAACTACAGGCTCCTGACATGGGACAGGCACATAAAGAATGTGGCATGGTTTAACATGTTTCTGAGTGCTCAACCCTCCCATCCCTAACCAGCTCAACATAAGAACAAACTATAAAAGTCAGTTGAAAAAGGCTTAACTCATCAGTTAGATACAAAACAGAAAAACATCAAACAAAAACACAGACCGGACGTGGCAGGGTATTTATCCATCCTTCATCCATAACAACAAAAAGCACACTAAGTACAGATCTGAGAGTACTTGCAGTTACTGACAGCTAGTTCAAAGCCAATAACAATTAATAAAAAAAATCATGTATCTAAGACTAAAATATCAATCAGTACACATCCAACATCCAATGGATTTAGTGTAAAAACATCATTAACAGACAGAGAAAAACATGACCTTGTGCAATGATAAAATAAAGGTATTGACAGATTGTAGCACCTTTAAATAATCTTCTTTCACATTATATTTTCATTTATGATTTAATTTTCTAATTGGCAGATATGCAGAAAATATAAACTTTCTGAAGCCACTGCTTTTCTATTGGAGAAAGCTGGGGACATACAGGGAGCTTTTGGTATTATATTACAGGTAAAATTGATAAACTTCATTTAACATTGTGAATATGTAGTTCAAATGATTATTTTCACAACTTTTCAGTAAAGTGATAAGAAAATTGGTTGAGTAGCTTCTTTGTATCTATCCAAAATTAAATCAGGGAAAATTAACCTTTTCAATAAGACTTTTATGAAGCTGGCAGACATTATGCAAATTTGCACAAAGTTTTTGTTGTTGAGGTCCTAAATATTTCCTTAAAGTTTTTTTAAGTTTTGAAACAAAATTTGCATAATTTAAGAAGTTAGCAATATTACTAACAAAAGCTTAGAGTATATAATACTCTTTGCGCAAGATTTCTAATTCTCTCGTTTTTTTTTTAGAAATTACAGGCTAAGTTGAAATTGTTTGTTGAAGTCATGCAAGGTGGTAATACGGAAAAAGGTAATAATCAAATGACAATTCTTTAATGATTTATCAATATATAATGAAAACTAATAATTATTTCAGAAAATTTACTAATATTCTGGTATATAGATATAAGAAGATGTGGTATGAATGTCAATGAGACAACTCTCCATCCAAGTCAAAATTTATAAAAGTAAATCATGTATGTTTGCTTTTCTTGAGTTCAGTATACTAACAAGATAAAGAAACAACTATTAGGGAGAGATTAATTTCATGGTAATTATTTTTTCATCAAATTAAAAAACAAATTTTAAAAGGAATTTTACATATTGTTAAAAAGGAATGTCATATAAAACAACGTTCAAACATTGACTATTTTGTGAAAAACATACCATGACAATTTCTCAGTGTAACCCATTATGTATGTCTATTTCAGATGTAAATGTTTTATTCTTGGAGATCCATACTCTTGCTATAGTCATCATACAACTTTGTCAGAGGAATTCTGGGAAAATGGATGAAGCCAGCAGGGAGGTAATTATGATTTTGTGAATTCTGTATTAAAATTATTGTGATAATTACTATTTGCAAAGGTGTTTAGCTTTGAATTGTCAGTTTAAACTTTTCTTTACAACATCTGAAGTAAAGAATCAGTATTTGACAGTTGATGTTTAATCACACTTTATGGGGTCCCCTCATCTTGATAAAATGTTCTTGCTGATTGTCAAAATAAGTCCTGGATTTACCATATTCAGCTAATAGTCCTAACAAAATCAAAGATTAATCGTTTTCTTGCTACTAGTGAAAATAAATCCTGGATAAATTAATTTCATTTCTTCTTTATGTATCCTTGATCATCTATACATCTGTACAATGCCATGTTTAGGAAATTACTAATATTTTAGATATCTCTATAGTCTAGGTCTTTATTGACCCTTATTATATATTCATTTCAGGCACTATGGTTTCCACTGTTAGAGACAGTTATGACCCCACAGAGAAAGTTAAAGGATATTGACAACAAAGATGTACTAGATGGTAATTATGTTATTATGTTGCAGTTTGATAATGTTGATTTTTAACTTGTCAGCGATTTGATTTCTGCTGTGCAATCATTTCCTGTTAGCCTATAGTTTGAAATTTTACAACACCCATTGAACAAGGAAAAGTTTCCTGCAACTTTCTTGGCTTCAATGAAAGGTCATGGTCAGTTATGCTACTGTATACATGTAACATCAATCAATTGAATGCATGCCAATGTCAAGGAATTAATTACTTATATATATTCAGATATCCAAGTTACAAAACTATCTGTTTGTAATTTACTATACTTGAAAAGAATATAAAAAAAGGAGATGTGGTATGGTTGCCAATGAGACAACTATCCACCAAAGTTCAAATGAAGTGGATGTAAGCAATTATAGGCAACCTTAAGGCCTTCAACAATGAGAAAAACCCATACTGTATAGTCGGCTAAAAAAGGCGCCCACATGAAAAATATGAAACAATTCAACTGAGAAAACTAACAGCTGAATTTATAACAAATCCATTTACAAAAACCAAATGTGACAGACATGAACCAACGACAACCACTGAACTACAGGCTCCTGACTTGGGACAGACACATAAAGAATGTGGCGGGGTAAAACATGTTTGTGTGTGCTCAACCCTCCCCTAACCTGGGACAGTGTTGTTACAGCACAAATTAGAACAAATTCGTAAAATCAGTTGAAAAAGGCTTAACTCCTCAGATCAATACAATGCAGAAAAACATCTAACAAAAACACAGACCAGACATGGCAGGGTATTTATACATCCCTAAAAACAAAAGACAAAGTACAGATCTGAGAGTAAAAACTGTTTTATTAGAAATTACAAAAGTTGCAGAAATAGTGTATTGCATATGAACCTGTAAGTTTTATCTATAATTATGGACACAGGACGATGACTCAAATTAAAAAAAAATATGCCAAAATGTATTCCTTTGCTTTATACAATGCAGGTATGCAAAATTAAAGCCATCTTGACTTCCTTAGTGCTTTGATTTTATATTAGTATATAAAAAAATAATATGTTTTTTTCCAGATTTTAATAAACTGACTCATCACATACTTAACAGCATGATGGGTTATATAGCCTTACCAGCTATTCTGCAGAAAATAATGCAAGTATGTAAATATCAATTAGAAGAATAGTTCAATTCAAAATTCAAAAATGTAATAGTATTGCTGGGTTTACACAATTTTCCACATTATTAGTTAGTATAAGAATGCAGTATGCTTTTTAAACTCAAAGCAATAAAGCACACATTTTTCTATAAATTATACTTTTTTTCAATTTGAATGAAAATAACACAATTTTCACATTAAATTTAACTTTAAAAAAATTGGAATATTGAAATGCACAATGTTGTTCCAATCCACTCAATCTAATACAATATTTATTCTACTTTCCAATAAATATTAATTGTTAAATTTTATGAGCATGAGAAATTAAAGGCTAAATTTCAGCTTTTCTCTTATTTATATGTGGTGTTAAGTAGTGACTGTTAATATACATATTGAATTTGTCTTGTCATAACATTGAAGTTATTAAAAGTTCAGTTTAATCTTAGTTTAATTTTCATCGTTCTATGATTTATGCGAATTTGACCTGTAAGACTCATTTTAAACTTCAACTTTTTAAATTGAGCAAACTTTGGAAATTCCTTACATGCACATATGATGTGCACATCAGTAGCTGTATATAATTTTATAATGCATGTGTTATAATATGAAAAAGGTAATCTAAAATTCTACATATATTCTTTTGAAGGACCCAGCATACAACACAGGGAAATTTGGTGAAGTGAGAGAACTCATATTAGGCATGTTGGAAACTTATAACTATGAACAGACTTTGATGAAAACATGTAAAAATTTACTGAACCATGACATACATGTCCATTTGAAGAGTTTAACTAGTGCTGCGGTCAGAGGATATATTCCAAGGGGAGATAACTGTAATCTGTGTAATAAACTGTTTATTAATCAGAATGAAACAGATTCTGTAGTTGTGTTCAGGTAAAGTTTATATCAAATTATTGAGTTATGTCCAAATACTTGGGAAAATGTCAGATTTATGGATTAACGATGGTTTTTCAAATGACAGGGTGTTTCTCAGCTACAATCTCTTCAAAGGGGGACAGCTCTGAGAGGAGACGTCGCCAAGAAGCATCCTCGCGTTTGAAATGGTTTTTCAAACAACAGCCATGTTTATAGCTCTTTTCCTAGGCAATGTCATAATATAGGCTCATGGCATCATGCATTCTCTTTCCACTGGACTGAGAAAATCCCATATCACTCAATAACATGATATGAAAAATTATCACACATGAAAGATCAAAGCAAAATTTGAAATTTCAATAGAGTACACTGAGAAATAACAACTTTACTACACCAGATGCACATTTTGATAATTTATATCTCGCCATTCATGCTTGTTGTCAAAATATTTAAAAATCGAAAACAAATGCAATTGTTTGAGATTTTATGAATCTTGAAAAAAGGGAAAAAGTGATAATTGAAGTTTAATAAAAAAAAAAAGTAATATGCAAATCATTTGTTTGTATTGATCCGAATGTCTGGTGATATATCATAGAAAAACAAAGGATATGGGGTATCCATCCATGACACAAAATCAGTACATGCACAGCAAAAAACAGACAGTTTGGCACATGATGTATAAACTTGCTTGTATTACCCATTTGACTTTTTGGTATTTTACAGATGTGGCCACAGCTACCATCTACCATGTTTGAGATCTGTAGGATCAGTCCATGTGATGGATGGGGAAGAAATGTGGGCGTGTTACTTATGCAGTCATTCAAAAAGAGGGCGTATCCAGAGTACGAGGTTCCATAGGTCATTATCTAATCCTAATCAGGCAGCACTACAAACACCTAAAGAAAAATCTAAAGAGGTTTGTACTGTTTTATATACTATAATCAGTCTGAAAGGATTGGCTGTAAAAAATGCATCTATCATAACACATTTTGTTTTTAGACCTTGAATTACAATTTAAGCATATGTTTTATTTTTTTACATATGACATGCACCAGAAAAGCAAGTTGTTAAGTGTCTGTGCTTTTAATATTAATTAAAAACTTATGTTTGAAGGAGCAGTAAATGTAATTCCGAAATTACAGTCATCTAGTTGTCCAAAACTGAATTACCCTTTATGGATTTCTATAGGTATTTTGTAGGGCTCATAAAAAGATCTTTTTGCAATTAAAATGATTCATTTTTTCTGCATTTATCAATGTTGCACTTTTTATGCACTTGCTCTAGACAAAGGGGGCATTAAGTGTTACTCTTGACCCCATCTGTCTTTCCATCTGTCTGTTCTTCCATCCATCTTTCCATCTGTCTGTCCACTTTTGGTTTCCTCACTCTAAAGTTTTTAGATCTCCACTGAAATAGCTGTACCAGTGAAGAAATCTGTGAACAGCATGTGCAATATTGTTGAATAAAAAAAAAAGTTTTCTTCATCCAAATTTTATTTAACTCATACATAATGCTGATAACCACAACTTGCAGACAGAGTTCTATTTTGGTCAGTAAATCACACGGTTCTCACTAGGAATTTTTCATGGTGAGCTAAAACGATGAGTGTTAGATTACTATTTTTTTTTATATCAATAAAAGTTATAATATCTTATAAAGATCTCTCTATGTCTATTAATTCTTGGTGTACTGGGCCATTGACTCTTGGTCTTTTACTTGGTACTGATGATTCAATGTCAGCAGGTTTCCTTTTGAAGAAGCACTTTAACTTTGACTGACGCATTGTTATACTGATGTCATTTTGTTGAGCAAGCCAGTATTTATAAGAAATTGGGATTGCATGAACACAGTTCATATTAATTATTATTAATTAATTTTGATTATATTTAATCATTGAGTTAATGTTCACATTGATGTTTGCATCATGACAATTATTATAATATTTAATAAAAACAAGCAAATCTAAAGTGAACATTGTCATAATAATGAGCTTGGCTAAATAGTAATTATTCTTTAATCATTTTTTAATCAGATTTGTTTCAATTTCAAAACATTTTTCACCTTTGTTTACGATCGCCATGCTCAACATGCACAATACAAGATAAATGTTAAATCATTTAAAGACCAGTAAAATTATTGTTATCCGTAAAATTTTTAAATCTACACTGTTCTTCAAATACTCATAAATTTTTTTAAAAATCGGTAAATATTACATATTTATTATTCAGTTTGAACAGAATTATTATATTTTAGGGTGAAATACGTTTAATTTTAAAAAATAGTTATCAGTCAACAAAAATATTGATCTACGCATTACATAAATTTTTCAGCATTGACTTCCACTAAAGTTTCCTGTCAAAACAATGTCGACAATGATGAATCTTTTAGGCAAAACGATGTGTTTGGGACTCGAAGAGAACCCTGGAATCACTTACTGTTCTAGAGTTATGCCCCTTTATAACTTGAAAAATTGCAAATTTTTCTGTTTCCGCACTCTAATTTAAGTTTGCCGCATCCAAATTTTACAAAACTCATACAGAAGGCTAAGAACCACAACAAACAGAGTTTGAATTTGGCAGTATTTCATTAATGTCTCTAGAGTTATGCCCCTTTTTAACTTGAAAAATTACAAAGCATGAGCGGGGGCATTTGTGTCCTCAGACACATTCTTTTATTGTCTGTTCATTATATTAAACTACTAGATTTCAAATATATTTTGAATATTTTGTAGATGACACTTGATTCACAACATATTCAAGCTATTGATGCTGTTAGGAAAGCCATGAAAACACCATCCAGAGTAAGTATCAGCCATCCCTTAATGTCAAGTAGATGTAGGGTGATAATTATAGGAGGCATTTAATTTTCTGTAAATTGGGAAGTTTTTGCAATGGGTTCATTATGCTAAATTATCAATGAAAATATCCCGTGGTAGTGATTATAACTGATTGGAAGATAATTAGAGACAAGAATATTCACAAAAAGTTAAATCTAAACATGTTAGACCCAATAGACATCATAAAGTTTATAGCCAATGAAATTTGTTGCATTATATGAATTTTGATTTAAAGTCATAATTGAAAATGAGAATAAATTTTTTTGGAAACTGAGAATTTAAATTTGTGATTTTTTTGGCAAGGGGTTTTTGATCTCCATGTTTTCATGCTGGGCCAGTGAATTGAATGTGATAGATACGAAATAACTTGATAACATTATTGCTGCACTTCAGCTGACATTTTTTGCATTTTTATCTGCAGATGGCCATACTGACAGAACTATCCAGATCAGACACCCGTTCAGTAAGAGGCTCATCAGGGATATTTCACCAAGAAAACTTTCAGCTCAGACTTGCACCTCCCATTGCCCCTACCAACTCTTGATCAAATCTGTTTCATAGTAAGAACAATCGTGATATGCTATAGCCACGTGACTGACTTATTGTAACAAATACATGTTTTTGTTTTGTGATCACTGCCTACAAAATGTTGAATTAAGACTGTGATAATTATTTTATTGTTGTGTGTCCAAGCCAAGTAGTAGTCAATTTCTTGCAATAGGTAAATTTTTTTGATAATTATATCAAAACCTTTGTGAAATATTTTAGATGTCAAAAAACAAAATAACTTTGAAGGATATCTGATAAGCATAAAGATACCTGATAATAGGGGTAGACATGGCTCCCCCTTAAATTGGGAAAAAAGTGTCTTTCCTCTTTTTTGTGGAGCCTGCAACATTTATGTCCCGAAAGCAATTTCATAATGATTCTAGATTTCTTTGTCTGCATCATCAACATTTAGTTTCAGCCTTATTGAATTTTATGAAATTTGGACAAAAGCTTTTTAATGATCGAAAGACAATATCCAAAGGGTATCATTTTTACGTTTTTCAGTATTTTTATGATTAAAGGACTTATTTTTTTTGCATTTAACATGTTAATACAGTCTGGGTCTAAAGTTTGTTACACATCAATTACTTTGTCAAACTTAAATACAATTTTATGTAAATTTGGCAGTAGCTTGTTTATGGTCTAAATATAATGTCTGAAGCAAATTTTGAAAATATATTTGTTTTCATTTTTCAGTATTTTAATGATGGATGGACTTATTTTTTGGCAATTAACATTTAAGGATAGTCTGTGATTAAATTTTTTTTACACGATTAATTTGTAACCCTTAATGGATTATAATGAAACTTGGACAGGAGCTTTTTTTCAAGATCATGAAGTAGCATTTTTGTCGAGTCTTCGACTTTTGTCGCAGAAAGCTCGACATAGGGATAGTGATCCGGCGGCAGTGGCGTTAGCTAACTTTTTAAAAGCTTTATATTTTAGAAGGTGGAAGGTCTGGATGCTTCATACTTTGTATATGGATGCCTCATGTTACGAAGTTTCCGTCAGTCACATGTCCAATGTCCTTGACCTCATTTTCATGGTTCAGTGACTACTTGAAAAAAAAGTTAACATTTTTTGTAATGTTAAATTCTCTCTTATTATAAGTAATAGGATAACTATATTTGGTATGTGCGTACCTTGCAAGGTCCTCATGCCCGTCAGACAGTTTTCACTTGACCTCGACCTCATTTCATGGATCAGTGAACAAGGTTAAGTTTTGGTGGTCAAGTCCATATCTCAGATACTATAAGCAATAGGTCTAGTATATTCGGTGTATGGAAGGACTGTAAGATATACATGTCCAACTGGCAGGTGCCATCTGACCTTGACCTCATTTTCATGGTTCAGTGGTTATAGTTAAGTTTTTGTGTTTTGGTCTGTTTTTCTTATACTGTATGCAATAGGTCTACTATATTTGGTGTATGGAATGATTGTAAGGTGTACATGTCTAGCTGGTAGGTGTCATCTGACCTTGACCTCATTTTCATGGTTCAGTGGTCAAAGTTAAGTTTTTCAGTTTTGGTCTATTTTTCTAATACTATATGCAATAGTTCAACTATATTTGGTGTATGGAAATATTTTATGATCTATTTGTCAGTCACACAGGTTTTTTTTTTACCTTGACCTCATTTTCAAGGTTCATTGCTCAGTGTTAAGTTTTTGTGTTTTGGTCTGTTTTTCTTAAACTATAAGCAATAGGTCAACTATATTTGTTTTATGGAAGAATTGTTAGCTGTACATGCCTGCCTAGCATGGTTCATCTGACCTTGACCTCATTTTCATGGATTATTGGTCAATGTTTAGTTTACTTGGTTAATGTTAAGTTTATGTGACAGTTGTAATAAAGGTTTATATTTAGGACTATCAACATAATATCAATGATTAGTAAAGAAGGCGAGACATTTCAGCGTGTGCATTCTTGTAAGAATAAGTTTGATATTTTTTATTTACATTCTGTATTTCACTGATATTTGGACTTACTTTTTATAGTCAACATTACACTTTTACATTGACAGCAACAACAACAGACCAGCATTGTCAATCTAATCTATGTGTGGCAAAGGTGTTGGTTGCCCTTCCTTAAAATCAGAAATACATTATTTTTTGATGTGGCATTAAAACGTAAATACTATTAGGTTTATTCTTCTATTTAAGCTCAAATCAAAGATCCACCCCTTAAGGATGTTCGCTACTTTGTTTCAAAATAAAAAGATTTTTAAATGACTGTTATATATTGACAGTAAATGAATAAAGGAACTAGAAAAGCAAAAAAAATGACGGGTCTGTGAGCTTGTTTTCAAGATATAAGCCTTTAAAAATTTGGCGGGAAGGGGTTCTCTCTAGATTTTTCATTAAATTAACATTGGCTCCTTTTTCTTTAAAAAAATATGAAAAAAAAACAAGGACTTTATAAGATTTTCAAATATGGCTTTTTAAACTATATGTAATAAAAATATGAAAAGAAAAGTAGGGGTTTGCTGGCAAACATTTTTTTATGGCACTACATGAATAAATCTACAGGATTCTGAATATCTGACAAAATGTCAAAATCAAGAGTAGCAAACATCCTTAAGAAAAAGTTTGAACCACTGTCTCCATGAAAGCAAAACCTAAATGACCATCTTATTCATCAGTTTCTTAAAATCAGAAATGTATAAAAAAATGTTATTTGACATAAAAAACGTAACGATTATTAAGGTAGTTCTCACTATTGAAGCTCTAATCCAAGATCCCCTCCTAACAAAAAGCTATAATAGTTTAACTTGTTTAACATCAAATAAGTTACAATCAATACTAATCCAGCTGACACCAAAGTACTATAAGTGTCGACAGAAAAAGATTTGAACAATTGCTTCCATGAATGAATAATCCCATTGCCCGTATAATGCACTTAAGTGTTCCCATGTATGCTCATCTTCATATCCATGTTAGGTAGACATGAGGTCCTTTCTTAAAATCAGAAATATACATTTTTTTTTATCTGGCATAAAAAACGTACACATATTAGGGTTGTTTGCCCTATATTAGCTCAAATCCTAGATCCACTCCTTACAAAAGCTATTTAGTTTAACTTTTGTAACATTAGATAAAAAACAGTCAATACTGTGCCAGCAGACACAAAAAAAGATATTGTTATAGCCAAAAGAAAAATTTGAACCATTGATTCCATGAATAATAAACCTCATTGTCAATCTTATTTTTGAATGGCAGACGTGTGGCCCTTCTTTTCAATCAGAAATATATAATTTTTTTCTTTGGCATTAAAAATGTAAAAAATAATAAATTTATTCCCTTATTTATGCTCAAATCCAAGATCCACTCCTTACAAAAGCTATTTAGTTTAACTTTTGTAACATTAAGTAAGAAACAGTCAATACTGTGCCAGCAGACACAAAAACAAAAGATACTGTTAGTGCCAAAAGAAAAGTTTGAACCATTGCTTCCATTAAATATTAACCTCATTGTCAATCTTATTTATGTGTTCCCCTTCTTTATGCTCAAATCCAAGATCCACCCTTACAAAAGCTATATAGTTAAACTTCTTTAACATTAAATAAGTAACAGTCAATTTTAAACCGACAGATAACAAAGGTACAGTTTGTGTCAAAAGAAAAAAATTCAACCACTGCTTCCATGAAAGAATAACTTCATAGTCCATCATTTTCTTGTGTGGCAAATGTGTGGTTCTTCCTTAAAATCAGAAATGCATCATTTTTTTATTTGACATAAAAAATGTAAAAAGTATTAGTGTTATCCTCCTTATTTAAGCTCAAATCCAAGATCCACATCTTACTAACAGCTATGTAGTTTAACTTCTGTAATATTAAATAGATTACAGTCAATACTAAGCTAGCAGATAAAAAAGGTACTGTTATTGACAATAGAAAAAAGTTTAAACCATTTATCCACGAAAGAATAACCTCATAGTCCATCTTATCCAATATTAGATATGCTACAGTTAATAATAAGCCTGCTGACACAAAAGATATTGTTAGTGTCAGAAGAAAACATATCAACCATTGTTTCCATGAAAGAATAACCTCATTGCTTGTCTAAACTATGTGTGGCAAACGTACGACCCTTCCTTAAAATCAGAAATATATAATTTTTTGATATGGCATTAAAACGTACATATTTTAAAATTTATTCCCCCAATTTTAACTCAAATCCGAGATCCACTCCTTACTAACAGCTATTTAGTTAATTTCTGTTATATTATTTAGATTACAGTCAATACTAAGCTAGCAGATAACACAGGTACTGTTAGTGTCAATTGAAAAAGTTTGAACCATTTTTTCCACGAGAGAATACTCTCATTGTCTATATAAACTATGTGTGGCAACAGTAGGACCCTTCCTTAAAATCGTCTGTTGACCCCTTATTGGAGTTGTTCTCTTAAATGACGATTTTTTTTCAATTTTTTGCGTTGTTGCCCACTATCTGAAAAACTATATTAGATATATAGAAACGTAAATAAGCAAAAAAGATCAGCAAGACTAGATCAATAAAGAAGAAATTTTTGTCATGAATTCTTTTCTAGTCTACAAAGATGGAGAGTATCCATTGTTGAAAATGCACATAGACCTAGGTGAGCGACACAGGCTCTTTAGAGCATCTAGTTTTATTTGACATAAAAATGTAAAAGTATTAGGGTTATCCTCCCTATTTCAGCTCAAATCTTAGAAATGTACTGCTATTGAATTGTTGTCTTCCTGTACTCAAATTCAACGACAACTTTTTCTTATGCAGTGACTGTACCATGCCAATTCCAGTCCAGCAGATATTAAAGATACTGCTATCGTCAGAATAAAAATGTTTAGTCATTGCTTCCATGAAAGAATAACCTCATTGTCCATTATCGTCCGTTTTATCCATCCTCAGTTGTTCATTTGCATTCTCTTCTTCATGTTTAATGATATATTTATACTCCTGCGTATGTATTCTAGGATAATCCATCTACATGTATATGTATAGAGTTGTTTCAATTTCACCACTATTCTATAATGTCTTTACTATTGAATGAACGATTACCTCATATTTCAAGCTTCTGATAAACGTCAATAATCTTGAGTAAGGAATTAAGTCCGATTTCCTCCATTTCCTTTACAGATATAATAATTACAAACTTATCAATGCAGTCATACGTTTAAAACCAGTTCATTCTGTTCTATATCAAGAATAGTATTCGATGCATTAAGGTGGTACATAACACTACTGGGAGATAACTCTGTAAAAATCAGCTGAACGTTTTAATCACGTTCTATTGTTAAGGAAATATTAAGCTTCACAATGATCAAAATTAGTGTTTGCCAAACTGCTATATATCCAATGAAATTTTTTTCCGATAAAGTGTGTGGTTCAAGTTTTTTGAAATTTTTATATTTTTGTCAAAGGGTCAAAGTAAATATTTTGTCAAAATTTTATGAAAATTAAACGAGCCAAATTAATTTTAGTCAAGATGTTTGGTACCTTCTTAAACCCTCCATTTTAGTAAAATTCTCCAATTTTGTTCTTCAAACAATAATAACTCTATAACCCCTATATACTTGGGAAGTATATTTTTTATTTATGATTTTGTTTAATTATTCTGTAATTTGAAATATCACATAGTCCTAGTAGTTGTTAAAGGCACACTTGTAATCAGTATTAAATGAAATTAAATATGATGCTCAATTTCACTTCTGATGTTTTAAACTACAGTTTAAGAAGTTATCTTACAGTTGTGTAAAAGGGATTATATAAACACGCATAGAAAAGTCAAAGTCTCTGTTCAGCAATAAAAATCACAGCCATTATAAAACTCTTTGGAATCAAACACTGACAATTTCAATACAATTTTTACAAGTTTCTGACATAACACCATTTAGACATTTTAGTAGAAAGAAGTCTCAATGCATATTTTATTGAGGAAACCCCAAAACACATTATTTTTTCACCTATTGAAAGGTGTTTCGTTACCATGCATGAATATAACTTTGATTTACTGGTTCCAAAACTTTTTCTGGTAAACAAATAATCAGATATCGTTGAAAAATGAAAAGAACATTATGTGTAGTAAAAATTCCATTTTACTGGTGTCATAAGTTTTTCTTTTACTGATTTTGAATGCAGATGTCTTTGATAAACTCGGAAAGAGTTTGTGCAATGTGTACAAACAGAAACATAAATAATTTATATGTCTCTAGTACACATCAGTCCATTAAGTTGAACATGTGGCCATTAAGTTTGTCTAGGGTGTTATATCTGTGTATCATTGAAAGTGATAAAGGGTCAGGTGTAAATGAGAAAATGGTTAGTTGATATGTTAATACTATTCATCGGTTTTCGTTTGTACCAATTTTCATAGATCGAGGTAAATTTGTATTTTCGTGGAGATTGATTTCGTGGTTTTGCCAAAGTCTGCATAAAAGCCTATAAACAATTCGAATTTGTCGAATATTTGAATTTGTGTTTCAACTGTACACACAAAATACGAGAAAATTGGTATTCAACGAAAATCAATGAATCCACAGTAACACAAGAGAAGAAAACTTATTGAATGATTTGTTGAAAGGGAACGTGCAATGTTGAATTTAATATATAAATGAAATGTATGATTGCAATTTCCTTACATTATATCAATATGATATAATCTGGGAGCAGCAATCATAATATTTGTTAGATATGAGTTATGTTTGTAAAATAAATGACTTTATACATATTTATTTTGTTTACCTTGTAATGACTAGTTTCCACTCTGACTCGCATATGTCAGTATGTGTTTGTGGGGTTAGAACATTTTTAGATACTCTTTCCGAATGGATTAAGGCTGTGAGGTCGTTGATACAAATCCGAATTAAGTAACTAAATGGGCATATCAATACCCACGCTATGTCAATTTTTAAAGACCCATATGTTGCAGAACACTTGTCCTACCTCCATGACAAATATGTTGTTGTCCTCGCAGATAAAGCCTTAAACAACATCGTTTATGTGTGTAAATATCATTACATAAACTGCTTGATAAATGAATTAGGTATTGACAATTCACTTGGAAACTCAACATATACCCTCACGACACTTACCAAAGAGGAAATCCTGGATAATCATAGGTCTGTTCTATGTTCCTTTGGAATTTCAACCAAAGATGAAGAACTGGATCTTCCATCACTGTATTGGATACCTGAACTACATAAGTGTCCTTACAAACAACGGTATATTGCTGGGTCTTCCAAGTGCTCCACGAAACCTCTTTCTAAATTATGAACATCTATTTTATCAGCAATCAAAGCCGGGCTCCAAAGTTATTGTGAAACTGCCTATTCTAGAGGTGGCGAGAATCAGATGTGGATACTAAAAAATTCCAAAGATCTTTTAGAGTACATACAATCTAAGACTCATCTTGCAATAGTATTACATTTGACTTTTCTACACTTTACACAAGTATTCCCCATTCCAAACTAAAAGACAAATTGAAAGAGTTGGTATTACTTTGTTTCATTAAAAAGAATGGCGAACGTAGATACAAGTATCTTGTCTTGGGGAGGGATAAATCCTACTTTGTAAAGAATCACTCTGATTCAAACAAAAAATTCAAACCAAAAATTCTCTGAAACTGACATTATCAAGATGCTTGATTTCTTGATTGACAACATATTTGTTACGTTTGGAGGACGTGTTTTTCAAGACTGTCGGAATTCCAATGGGAACCAATTGTGCCCCTCTTCTTGCCGACTTGTTTCTTTATTATTATGAGGCTGACTTCATACAGGAACTTCTTAGGAAGAAAGATAAGAAGTTAGCAATATCCTTTAACTCTACGTTCCGCTATATAGATGATGTTCTCTCACTAAATAATACAAAATTTGGTGACTATGTTGAACGAATCTATCCCATCGAACTAGAGATAAAGGATACTACAGATACAGGTAAGACTGCCTCATATCTTGACTTACATCTAGAAATTGAGAATGAGGGTCGGTTGAAAACAAAACATTACGACAAAAGAGATGATTTCAGCTTCCCAATTGTGAACTTTCCATTTCTATGTAGCAACATTCGAGCAGCGGAGTATATATCTCCCAATTGATACGATATTCCCGGGCTTGTGTTTCCTATCACGATTTCCTTGATAGAGGATTGCTGCTCACAAGGAAGCTATGAAACCAAGAGTTCCAAATGGTGAAGTTGAAATCATCCCTTCGTAAATTTTACGGACGCCATCACGAGTTGGTTGACCGTTATGGAATAACCGTTTCACAGATGATATCGGATATGTTCCTTCTGTCGTAACTACAATACCCTCCCTTTTCACGAATGTGACTTACCGAATTAGACTATTTACCGGATTTGTAATAACATAAGCAACACGACGGGTGCCACATGTGGAGCAGGATCTGCTTACCCTTCCGGAGCACCTGAGATCACCCCCAGTTTTTGGTGGGGTTCGTGTTGCTTAGTCTTTGGTTTTCTATGTTGTGTCATCTGTACTATTATTTGTCTGTTTGTCTTTTTAATTTTGGCCATGTCGTTGTCAGTTTGATTTCGATCTATGAGTTTGGCTGTCCCTCTGGTATCTTTCGTCCCTCTTTTACTTAAAGGTGGATACAAACTAGTTCAGTGACTTTACTCTTTGTAAATATGATTATCTGGATAGAAGTACAGTTTACTGTTGTTTATAAGTTACTTATTTTTCATCACTAAAAGTTATCGTCTTTTGTCAAACCTTCAAATTTAACCTGAAAATAAAGCCTTTAGTATCAATATATGTGGATTTAGTTTGTTTAGATATTTACATATATTTTGCATTTATGCACACATGATATATTTATCAAAACATTATCAAGTCAAAATCATTTTGCATGTTATCTTAGTTTCAAAATCATATTTTTTTGCACGAAAAGTTTTATCTATATTTTATCTGGATCCAATGAAAGAGAGGCTGTTTGTTTTTGGATTTAAACTCTTCACACGATCAGTTATATGTAGTAAAAGGCATCAGTCACATCAACGGTTGACAAGGTTAAAGAAATTTGGTCATCCCTAATTTTCCAGGGAAATCTTGCCCTTCTTCCTGGTCAACCCAAAAGGCAGAACCCATCCATTGTATTAATTCTTAATATTTTTCTCGTCACTAATATATGTATATGAGATATTTGCTACTTGACATTAAGCATGAAACAATCAATCTTGTCTCATATCATGTGGATATCACAAATCCATAAACCATCGATATATGGAAATTGTCAAACATTTAAACTTGACCAACTGTGAAAACCATATTTTTTTTTACAAACAAAGGATATACAAGTTTGTAACTGGTTAAACAACAGTGACAATAAAAAGAAATATCAGAATATGCAACGCTCAACACTAATGCTTAATCATCACACACGTTTAATGACAATATTAGATGAATTAAGATGTTGTGGAAAGGTAAACCGGTCCGACTATGCTACTGGCCTTCTTTGTGTTGTTTATGGCAAGTAAATAAACTCATCATAGATACCAGGATTAAAATTGTGTACTCCAGACGCGCATTTCGTCTACAAAAAGACTCATCAGTGACGCTCTAATAAAGGCTAAATAAATTCGAAGTTGGAAGAGCATTGTGGAATAGGAATAAGTTGCATGTGGGAATGTTATATTTGATGAAAAGAGGACATGACTATGACATGTGGAACATATCCATGGTCATCTGTAACACAAATGTTTCATAACGGACAACCAAATCATAGATGGTGTCCGAAAAAATGTCGGAGTGATTACTTCAATCTTACTATTTGGAACTGCAGGTTCAAAAGCTTCCCGATGATGTAAGCAATCCCTTTAAGGAAATTATGATAGGAAACGAAAGCCCTGGAATATCGTATCGACTGGAAGATATAATACTCCTGATGCAGGCACTAGTTGGATTTTGCTAAAGATGATGGAAAGTTCAAAATGAAAACATTTAAATCGTCTCTTCTGTTGTAAAGCTTAGTTCTTAAACTACCTTCATTGTCCAGTTAGGGGTAGACCTAACTGTAAAGGTATAATATGTGGTATTTTTAATTTTAACTCATTGGGATCAATGCGAACAACTAAGTAAAAAATCACCAAATTCTAAAATATTTATTGAAACAGGATAACAACTAAAAAGTGGAACGTGGCCAACTTTATTCATAAATTCAAAGACTCATTATACGAAACCAGATCCTTTGCCCTGCTTAAATAAAACTCCATTGTTCCAATTCTGATTTCTGGGCTAAACCGAAGCCTTCAAATTTGGTATTTACTGTTTCTCCGCCAGACACGTAGTATTTAAAAGTAAGAGCTCGTTGTCGGAATAATGCATCTGGCGAATGATATGTCTTCCTGTGGACTGTTGCCTTGTGAAAGAGCACATTAAAATACGGTTAATATCAATCATAAAAAATGTTAAATATTTATGAATTATTTGTTCTCAACCAGAATATGCAAGAAACATTTGCCACTGCACATTGAGCAAATATCAAAAACCAATCCTTCAGTCCAAAATATTTCTTTCTGCTAGTGCAGATAAATCTCGTTAACAATTTCATATGATGTACAAACCTTATATCCCAACTTTAGAAGGCATCAGATGAACCTTGTAGAAATTTATATTCTTTAACAAATTGCTGACGTCAAACTACATCACTACATCGCAGTCACAGCCTCAAACCAAGATTACCCTTACAATTATGTATAAAAAGATACATTTTCCTAAAAAAAATATTTGTTTGTTAAAATATTTCCTGTTTATAATCGTTTAACTGTTTAGTAGCATTTCCACCGTAATTAAAGTATCGGCAATACATGTAATGTGTATGTAAAAATTTACCCAAAACAAAACTAAAAGTCTAAATATAAATGTACACGTATTAAATCAATTGTACATATGTCAAATGTACCGGAAACAATGACAATATACCTAAGTTTCGTTACTAATACACTGATAATTGTAACAGGAAAATAAATACATTCAGTTTCACATAAATAGGTTATGCCTTATGAAAATATGAATACATATATCTAAAGCGAAATTGATGTGTAGGAAATTGAATTTTAAAGTCGGAAAACTCTGTTTTTCATAATCAAATACCATGTGTGCTGCTAATGAAAGTTTTTAAGTAAGTATATTAGTACTAATTATATGGACTGATAGGATTTTTTAGCATCTACCATGACAATTAGAATAATCTGTCTTGTTCCTGCAAGAATGTACTCAGTTATATATATATATAATGTGTACAATATTAAATTACTTGGTATAGCATGCACGATGAACTTTTGTACGATAATATAGAAATAAAATGCTATTTGGATTAGACGCAAGCAAAAATTAACGATCAGTATGAATGTGTTGATATTACCATATTTGTAAATTAATAGTTTACAAAACTTTGAATTGTTCGAAGTCTTAAGGCTTTTCTACCCAAGGAATATAGCTGTATTTCGAAAAATGTTTCGGAATGTTTTGCTCTCAATGCTTTAAAACTTCTTACTTATTTGGCCTTTTATTAATTTTTACATTCGAGTGTCACGGGTGAGTCTTTAAAAAGGAAACGCGTGTGTCTGACGTACACAGTTATGAGCCTAGTATTTTTGGTGAAATCTTAATCAACAGTTCATTGTAGTTCATTGTAGATATTAACTTCATATATAATGTATAAGAGTACATGTAGTAATTAGTTTTTTATTTATTTTTAAGTTAATTGCATCCTATTGTCCTAACAAGTATATCATTGCCAGAGCTTGCAAGTGTAATATGATATACAGCGAAGGGCAAGTACTTCCACTGTATGCAATAACTATGATGTAAGATATTCGATACACTACTTAACCATTACAATGTAATTGAAAAACATAATCATTGCGGTTTCAATTTCTTCCAAAGGTTGCATCAGAGAGGTCGTATTGTTTCTTCGCTGTATATTTGGTTCTTTTAAAAATGAAGTCGTTTATAAATATAATCGAAACCACTTTAAAGCAAACCGGATGGAAATTCGTAATTTATTTTTAGCGTGAAATATTTTTTTTGTATATATCTGGAAATGATAAATCTTTAAAGGTAATGATCCCAAAAATTACAAGTACAAATATTTCTGAATATATAACTACATTTGACAAAGACTTCTATGCCTCTACAAAATCTTGACCTTTTGTTTGTTTGTGAACGTCTGTTTTTTCGGAGGAGTATTTTGTTCGATTTTGGCTCATATCTAGAACTGAAGCGGTTAGGGCAAAAACAGGTAAAAAATGATAAGAGCTCAAGATCTATTTCCTGTGAAATTTTCAGAATTTCGGATAACCCATTAGTAATTACCTTTGGAATGTCATAAAAAAAAATTGAGTACAAAGAGAGAAAACTATAATGAATAGAGGAAAACTGTAAATAGCACACATGTTCAACAACATAAGATCTATGAATGATTCACAAGGCCGAATTCGACCCTTTATATTGATTGATTGATTGTTGGTTGCTTGACGTCCAGTGGCAAATACTTCATGCATGTTCAGGACGAAAACAAGTTAACAATAAATACATTAGGTAGGTCCTGTAATAGAGGCCATCCGGGATGAAGGTCGGGGAAATTTGGACTGCCACGGGAAAATGAGTGTATATTGGATAAGGACGGAATTTAGCCTTTCAACAGGCCACCTACGAACCCCTCAAAGAGTTGTTGCAAGGGTTCTTAACGTGCAAAGAACGTGGCACTCTCTTTACACGAGGCATCGGATTTAACGTCCCCATTCTGACAGGACGTGACTGCGAACTTATACATCACGAACAGCCAAACGGACGCCCCACTTTAGCGAGGGTTTTACCGCCGGTCGAATGAAGACCAATGGTGACCATATTTCTATTCCCCAGATCCCCCTTGGGGATTCGACCCTTTATAGGAGGTATTTCCTCTGAAATATGGTTTTTACCCATTTTTGCATTTTTTTCAGAAAGCATTATAGAGAAATTATTATTGACAAAATTGCTAAGCTAAGCACAATGAGATCTACAAACTAGTCAACATGGCCAAAATTGTAAACTGACTCCTCATATTGATTTATTGCCCTTGAATGACATTTTTTTAACCATGTTTTGATTTCTTAGTAGAAACTATGGTAGATAAAGAGCAACAATGTATAGCAAAAATATTCAGCAAAATAAGATCTACATAATAAGTCAACACTGTAGAAATCGTCCCTTTGAGGAATCATTGTTCTTTAAAGATTATTTTTATCCTTTTTTGCTTATTTTGCAGAAACTATAATAGATAGAGAGGAACAGTTAATAGTTTACATGTTCAGGACAATAAAATTTTAAAAATCGAAATTGTTAACAAACACCTAATATGAGTTATTGCCATAAGTAGTGAATTTTTTTCAATTTTCAAAAACTATAATATTGTAAAGAGAGAAACTTCAGAAAGCAAAATAAGATCTGGAAGTATTTTATTGCCCTGAAATTCCGATTTGTTCTCTGTTATACCTATAAAGTTGCCCATCACTTCAATAGATAGGTATGTGTTATACCTATAAAGTTGCCAATCACTTCAATTAAATAGGTATGTGTTATACTTATAAAGTTGCCCATTACTTCAATTAGATAGGCATGTGATATACCTATAAAGTTGCCAATCACTTCAATTAGATAGGTATGTGTTATATCTATAAAGTTGCCCATTACTTCAATTAGATAGGCATGTGATATACCTATAAAGTTGCCAATCACTTCAATTAGATAAGCATGTGATAGACCTATAAAGTTGCCCATCACTTCAATAAAAAGGTATGTGTTATTCCTATAAAGCTGCCAATCACTTCAATTAGATAGGCATGTGATATACCTATAAAGTTGCCCATCACTTCAATAAATAGGTATGTGTTATATCTATAAAGTTGCCCATTACTTCAATTAGATAGGCATGTGATATACCTATAAAGTTGCCAATCACTTCAATTAGATAAGCATGTGATAGACCTATAAAGTTGCCCATCACTTCAATAAAAAGGTATGTGTTATTCCTATAAAGCTGCCAATCACTTCAATTAGATAGGCATGTGATATACCTATAAAGTTGCCCATCACTTCAATAAATAGGTATGTGTTATACCTATAAAGTTGCCAATCACTTCAATAAATAGGTATGTGATATACCTATAAAGTTGCCCATTACTTCAATTAGATAGGTATGTATTATACCTATAAAGTTGCCCATCACTTCAATAGATAGGTATGTGATATACCTATAAAGTTGCCAATCACTTCAATTAGATAGGTATGTGTTATACCTATAAAGTTGCCCATCACTTCAATAGATAGGTATGTGTTATACCTATAAAGTTGCCAATCACTTCAATAGATAGGTATGTGTTATACCTATAAAGTTGCCCATCACTTCAATAGATAGGTATGTGTTATACCTATAAAGTTGCCCATCACTTCAATTGATAGGCATGTGTTATACCTATAAAGTTGCCCATCACTTCAATTAGATAGGTATATGATATACCTATAAAGTTGCCAATCACTTCAATAGATAGGTATGTGTTATACCTATAAAGTTGCCCATCACTTCAATTAGATAGGTATGTGTTATACCTATAAAGTTGCCCATCACTTCAATTAGATAGGTATGTGTTATACCTATAAAGTTGCCCATCACTTCAATAGATAGGTATGTGTTATACCTATAAAGTTGCCAATCACTTCAATAGATAGGTATGTGTTATACCTATAAAGTTGCCCATCACTTCAATAGATAGGTATGTGTTATACCTATAAAGTTGCCCATCACTTCAATTGATAGGCATGTGTTATACCTATAAAGTTGCCCATCACTTCAATTAGATAGGTATATGATATACCTATAAAGTTGCCAATCACTTCAATAGATAGGTATGTGTTATACCTATAAAGTTGCCCATCACTTCAATTAGATAGGTATGTGTTATACCTATAAAGTTGCCCATCACTTCAATTAGATAGGTATGTGTTATTCTATAAAGTTGCCAATCACTTCAATAAATAGGTATGTGTTATACCTAAAGTTGCCCATCACTTTAATAAATAGGTATGTGTTATACCTATAAAATCATCACTTCAATAGATAGGTATGTGTTATACCTATAAAGTTGCCCATCACTTCAATTAGATAGGTATGTGTTATTCTATAAAGTTGCCAATCACTTCAATAAATAGGTATGTGTTATACCTAAAGTTGCCCATCACTTCAATAAATAGGTATGTGTTATACCTATAAACTCATCACTTCAATAAATATGTAAAACCTGTAAACAATAAAATAACGGCCCTTGACTAAGGTTATACCTATAAAGTTGCCCATTACTTCAATAGATAGGTATGAACTGTAAACAGTAAAAATGATCAAGAAATACAAACATGCCATTAAATAAAATTTTAAGTTTAGTTAACATAACTAATTGCAATTAAGGTGAAACATATATCAAACTGGCATTTTTGTACCCGGTGATCGATTCAGGCTATTGGTATTTGTTATCTAAGTGTTATTTTTGTGTTTAAATGTATGTATTTGACATTTTAATTTTAATTAAACAGATCGATTATTATACATTTTTATAGCTTTCTTAATAATAATGTAACATATTAAATCAGGTTGAAATTCATCCGTCGTTGCATATTTTCGCTACCTTTCGACTGAATAGGTCATCTGCTAAGCTCATACCAGAAGTGGACAGATGCACGAGCAAACCAGAAATTGTTTAAAAAACAGTAATGACAATGTGTTATATCAACAAATGACCTATGACACTGAAACAGGAGCTTCTGATTAAACAACACGCGGATAACTAACAGGACATTGCTGAATATTTCACGTATCAATATAAAGTAATTGTCCACTTATATGATATACGATTTATAGTTGTTATTTTTTGACACTCACATATAAGGTTATATTATCAATTTACAACAATGAGATAAGCATTTTTCTTAAATGACATATATATGTATAAATGTATGTCCCTTTCAGTTAACAAATTGTAATGCAAGTCATTGAAATGAATGGAATATCATTACCTGTGATCAAAGTAAAGGTGGTTGTTGTTGGAGATGCTGGGGTAGGAAAAACGTCACTGGCTGTCAGATTTACAGACAATTCATTCATTCAACATTATAAACAGACGGTTGGCGGTGAGTAGGAGAAAGGGGTATGGCCTGTCAAATGTAAACATTAGAATAACATTAACTGTATCCATTTTACTGCAAATAGACGCATTTTAAGGTGGGATATAATTGCCAATTACTCTCTCTATTTCATTATTATTATTATTATTATTATTATTATTATTATTATTATTATTATCATTGGTATTATTGTTTACTATATTTTTATGTGTTCAAGTTTTTAGTGTTTCATATTTAACACGAATAACATATACGGAAATTCATAGTTGGAAAATAAATCAAACTTCACAATTAAAATTATCAAAGAAGTATATTAGAGTATAAGGAAATATTCTTCTTCTTCTTAGAACATTTCCTGATTTTTTAAACCTATTTACTGAACATAATGGAGACGAAAAACCTGGAAAATACTTTTACATGTGACAGAAACTTGAACAAAGCTTTGATAGAGATTACCGACGCTAACGAGAGTGAAAAAAAGGAACATATTTTAATACCTTAAATCGTTCACTCATGTGTATAGACATCGCGTTGATATAGTATAATATAATCATTAGGAGATGTGGTATGATTGCCAATTAGTCAACTATCCACCAGAGTTCAAATAAAGTGGGCATAAGCAATTATATATATAACTAAAACAACTTAAAATATTAATGAAATACGAGCATTTGTTCATTTGGACAGGCATATAGAAAATGTGGCAGGAGTAAACATGTTTGTGAGCGCGCAACACCTGATCTGGTACAGATGTGTAACAGCACGACATATTATCCACTTTATTTGAACGTTGATGGATGGCTGTCTCATTGACAATCATACCTCATCTCCTTATTTTTATAAACATGATGTATGCTCGCGACGAAAGACAACCACACAAACCGTTTCGGAGCCTAACAGCCAAAGAGTTTTAAATGATCCCCCAATGAAACCCATCTACGTTTAGCTTTTCCTAAGGAGTAGTAACCATTATGATATTACAATTATCAAGTTTATGAACTTGAAATTGTAATAAAATTGTATCAGTTTACATTTGTAGTTCTGTCAATATCGAAATACTCCCTACTGGAAAGCTGACATATAGGAGGAACCGACCTAGTGGTCACAAAATATAAATCTCCTTTCAGTTCGCCGGACGCCCTCGACTGACATAACTTTTTTGTTATGCGCACGCTATCAATTTTTTGGAAAGCAAAAACATATATATATATGTATTAAAATAAAAACAAATAACAGACGGATGAAAATACACTACGGTTACTATATTCACCAAGTATGATTAAACACAATTTTCAATTTTTTCTAATTTAGCAAGTTTTTGCAGTCGTGCTTTAGATTTTAAAGACAAAACAGTTGTGTTTAACATTTGGGATACTGCTGGACAGGAGAGATTTCGAAGTTTGGTTCCTTTGTACCTTCGAGATGCAGGAATAGCATTGGTTGTATATGATGTTAGTAGTCCTGTAGGTACACTTTAATCATAAGAATCTGTTTTTTTTCTTGATAACTTTTCCTATTTCGCCTGGAACGGCGGAGGCTTTGAAGGCGTCAATATTATTTAGTTTGTGATTACATAATAGAGGCAAAACAAATTTTTGTGTTAACAGTTTAATTTATAACAAAAACGTATGCCACCGATTTCAGTTCGTATGATACGTATCTATAGAAATATCCTATTCGGAAACCTCGACAGATTCCTCACATCTGATTATTCAAATTAATATTTACCTATCACGTTTTGGTGACTTTGAATTTGCTTCTTACAATAGGAATATCAGACTTCTGGTTCTTACATGTGAAGTTTGAAGTGCTACAGTCTTCATCGTAATATGGTTGAGTACGGGGGAATATCTTTATCATTCTACGACATGTTCCGTTTCTCGAAACCACTATACCACGTCATTCTTACGACTATGACGCATCACCAATTACAACGAATCGTCGAATTTTCAGGACTCATGTGAATGTTTTATACCCTTTTCGTTAGAATTTTCATTACCACCAACACGGTAGATATACTTTTCAGATCAGACCGTGTTTTTTCGAGTGAATTGGTACACTTTATTGGAGAGTATATCAGGTTTTTCGAGTGATATTACTCGCGATCAGACCGATTTACTGCTATTTCGCAAGTATAAAAGTTTTATGCATGACTGTTTGACTTGTTCTGAATACTATATATATTTTGAGCACAAACCACGCACTATTTCTTAAAATTTAGCGTTTTACATTGTCCGTGTATTTACGAGGTCAATATTGAAAACGTCCATTTTTTTGACAAAAGGTCCGGGTTTTTAAATGAAAATGTGAATAAGAAAGAAAGCATTCTTTGCATTTAGAATTGACCATTTTTAGTTTCTAACTGTAATCATGATAATATAGTAAAGAACAATATTATAGTTCCCCAATAAGTCACAAAAGCATATTACAATGCTGATCAAGTTTAACCATTTCCTAATCAATGCTAATTTTCTGTACTGAATTTTTTTACAATAGCCTGTAGTATAACGATATATAAGAAATCATTGGGTCGTTTTTAAAACGGTATCAAAAACGGAGTACAGGGGACTCATAATCTTACAATTTCATCTCATGCAATTTTTGTTTTTACGATATGTATCATATATAAATAAGAAGATGTGGTATGAGTGCCAATGAGACAACTACTAGTATCCATCCAAGTCACAATGTGTAAAAAGTAAACAATTATAGGTCAAAATACGGCCTTCAACACGGAGCCTTAGCTCACACCGAACAGCAAGCTATAAAGGATCCCGAAAGGACTAGTGTAAAACAATTCAAACAGGAAAACCAACGGTCTAATCTATATAAAAAAACGAGAAACGAGAAACACTTATGAACCACACCAACAAACGACAACCACTGAACAACAGGCTCCTGATTTAGAACAGGTGCATAAAATTGCAGCGGGTTTAAACGTTTCAACAGGCGCCAACCTTCATCCTAACCTGAAACAGTGGTATAACATTACAACATAAAAAGACACACAATAAAATATCAATTGAAATGGCTTATCTCGATCAAGAAGACAGTAAACAAAAACAAGTAAATATACAATGAACGAATAAGTTTGATCTATGACACAATATAAATAATAAAGATGTTTCAATGTCAAAAAGACAACTTTAACCTAGGACAAAATGGCGTTAAATAAAGTAACGTACACAGGTAAATTTAAATATAATAATTTTGTTGTTAGGAGTACAGAAACTTTTAAAAAAAAAATAATTTGTTATTCATAGTACGAGTTCAGAAGTGAAAAATTTTTCGTCGTACTAAATACTTATCAAAGGTGGTACATTTTAAAAATGGTAAGACGAGATATCATGTATATTTTACGATTGATGTACATTACAGCGGTGAATCCTTGAGTTTTAAAAATAGGGGTAAGAAAACTAAGGAATAGCAGCACACAATCAGAAAAAATCAATATAAACACATATATTTCACAAATATAGGCCTCCCCCAAAAAAATAATACAATTACAAATATAAAAAACACACACTTAATCCTTTCAATATCTATTTCCCATTTACAATTCCATTTAAATTAAATTGAATATTCAATTAAAAACGAAAACAACACTTTATAAATTTCCTGCGTCCGAAGCAGTTTTCTGGATTTTCCTTCAGGTGAATATTTGAAAGCCAGTGATGTATAAGAACCGAAACAGGTAAAGAGCTATATCACCAAAAGGGATCTAAAAATAGCCAAATTCATCTAAGGTTCAACTTTGCCTGAGGGAGTTTAAACCTTAGTTTCCTTATAATTTTTAAATTTATAAACCGACAATTTTAGATGATTAATTATTAGTAGCTTAACGTTCAGTAGTAAATATTTCACGCATGTTCAGGACGAGAACAAATTAACAATAAATACAATAGGTAGGTCCTGTAATAGAGGCCACTCGGGATGAAGGTCGGGAAATGCAATCTGCCACTGAAAAATGAGGGTATTTCGGATAGGGGCAGAAATTTTGCATTACAACAGGCCACATACGGACCGCTGAAAGAGTTGTTGCAAGGCTTCTTAAAGTAAAAATAGCATGGCACTCCTCTACACGTCCCTTTCTGGCCGGACGTGCTGTGTACTTGTACATCCCCCACAGCTCAACGGATGCCCAACTTTGGAAAGGGTTTTACTGCCAGTGGGAAGAGAACCTTAGTGAAAACATTTCTATTCCACGTCCCCTTGCAGATAAACAATTTAAGAAAGGTTTGTAATAAATCATATCAGCACCTCAGTTCTGACTACTGAGCTGATGATAAGCTCGGGGACTTATCCAATGTATTTGATAAACAATGAATAAATTAATAATCTATAAGCTTTTATACGATCCTTTTGGAATAATAATAAAAACGAAATGCGTATACAATATATAATACCTCACAAATATACATTGTCAGTTTTTTATTTTTATTTCTGATGGAAAGGAATCTGAGGGTGCGTTATATCTGTGTGACCAAGAATAACATAACCTTGATCAGACTTCTCTTTACAGTAGGAGCATTTGGACATTGTTCTTGTTTTCCATTTCTAGAACGATAAAACATATTATTTGAACCTTTTATTTGTTTTTAAACGTAAATACTCTGACATATAACATTTTAAGTCATTGAAATTTTGTGTTTTCACTCGATAAAACACGGACGCACTCGAAAAAAAACCGTACTGCTCTTAAAAAAACACAGAAATATAAAAATGAATTTACTCTCCAAAATGTCATTATGAATGTAATAACAAGATTTGTTGTAAAGTGTCTGTATATCTAAGTATATAAAGATTCCATGTATGCATTTCCCTTGCCATTTGCATTGGTAAGTAAATGAAAATAGCTTCAGTCTATATTTTGGAATAAAGCATTGTAAGGCTAAATTAAACGTTTTTAAAACTAATTGATAAAGGATTGATAATATCTTTTATTGCAAATACATATTTACCTTGTATGATCTTGTATAGTAGGTTCTATCACCTTTTATTTTACGTCTTAACAGAATAAGTGTCTGTTTGTTTATAACTTTTATTATACCTCTGGAATAAACGTGTTCACACTCGACAAATCCTGATCAAATCACTCGAAAAACACACGAACCAGCCGGACACTATCTCTACCGTGACCAAGTGATGATAGGAGGTTGATAATATTTGACATTTTATATCGTTGAAGGGGATTACAGTTTTTAGGCATATCCCCGGAATTTTTGTTTTTTTCGAATAAATCCGTAACAAAAGCAATGTACAGTATTTGATATATAAAAACAATCAAGTCTGATTAAGTACTATTCATAGCATACACCTAATTAATTAGAAAAAATGCGCAAACTCATCTTAATTCCGTTAGTAGTCTAGATTTATATTCTATTATATTGTATAATGACGAGGGTTGGTTGTAGAGCAGACTGAGCTCACATCAGTTTTATCAGCGTTCCTTTCATATGCGCCATTGTTTTACCAAATGCAAACCTTTGTAATAAATTGAGTTGTTAGTGTTTTCCTGTCTTTACCGATACGATATGTCAGCTTCTCAACTCACTAACGACATGTTTTGGTGGTGTTAGATCTTTAGATATTAGTATAATTATTTTACAGATTGTATACCATTCCCTTATGTGAAATTTTATTGAGTGTGAATTTCGTTGTGTTTGAGCTTTTGATTTTGCCATTTGATAAGGGACTTTCCGTTTTGAATTTTCCTTGGAGTTCGGTATTTTTGTTATTTTACTTTTTTTCTATGACTGGTTATGCTTGCAAAATAGGAGACGTTTACCTGTTTGATACAGCCGATCTGGCTCATTTTGGAGTTCATTGGATTCTCTCAGTTATTGTTGGTTACTTTGACTCTTCCTAATCGATATATATATATTCGTAAACGACTGTTGCCTTAATTCACATGGGACTTTTTTCAACCTTATATGTATGGATTGTCGATAGACTTCATTTGACGAAGTGAAACAGATTTGTCTGTTTTTACTTTGATGAAATTCTAAAGTTTTCACTGACTTATACAAAATGCTGTGGTTATTTGCTATTCATACTTTTGAATGAGAAAAAAATGTCAATTGGACAGTTAAAAGTAAAAAACAAATAGTAGAAAAACCAACAAAATAATGTATAAAAGAAAAAACAACGAACAGAGAGAGAATGACATTCTTCTCGTGAATCGATCGTTTTCCAAACACCTATAATCATTTTTAGCAAACGACAATGCTATTATTTTCAATTTGATATTGTAATTCTTTAGAATTAACGATATTGAACATTATCATTCTCTTTAGAAATCCTTTGAGAATGTAGAAAGTTGGCTGTTACAGCTACAACAGTACGGACCTAGGGACTTGAAATGTGCATTGATTGGAAACAAAGTTGACTTAGAAGACGACTTGAGGGAGGTTCCAACTCAGGTAGAATAAGACATTACTAATTTTGTTACACTTTAGTTACTTTGCCTCTCCTGCTAAATTGACCATAAATTAAAGGCAACAGTATTTTATCAACCTATTATTTCTGTTTGGGTTGCTTACCCAAAATTGTAAATATAAGGAAACTATAAACAACTGTCATACATGTGGGAGGTTTAGTTTGCTATAAAACCATAGGGAACCCACCATTTTTTTCGGAAAATGCCTGTTCCAAGTCAGGAATATGCAGATGTTTTTCAATTATTCCGTTGATTGAATTTATAGCGTTTGATTGTGTCAGTTTGTATAAACTTCCACTTTTTGAATTTGCCTTGGAATTTTTTGTAATACTTTTTTATCGATGTTCAAATCTCAAAAAGTCATTACAATGGATTGATTGATTCTTGGTGTTTTATGCCAATTAAAGCATTTGTTGCTATATTGTAGCGGCAAGTCTTTTATTGAAGGAAGAAGGCGGAGTGTCCAAAGTGAACCATCGACCTTTGCACGAAAACTGGCAATTTTGTCAAATAAGATCGGAGATCGGACTAAAAAAATCGGATATGTGTATAATGCAAGCTTTTTAAACTCACGAGTCTTTCAACACGAAATATGCTTTTAATCAATGCATTCTTATCAACAGCATGTGTCATGTGCACGCAAAAATATTATCGCACGTAATATACATGTATTAGGTACTGGTACCGCTGCTATTTCTTTCTATCGGTGTCCTCAGGAACCATCCCCACATAGCCATGGTTTTGGTATTAAGGTTGATCTCAATAGTGCATTGATTGCATTTTAAGTTTCAATATAAAATTAATGTTTACCAATCTTGTATCGCATCTATCTTAGTTAATATTAATCTTAGATGATTTAGACTGCTTCTGTTTATGTTATTTTTCCACATTTCTCATTATTTATATTTGATTTTCAAAACATTCTGTAATGACTTTAACTCGACGAAGCTCACAATTATATTCGTATCATTTATACAACGCACTTATTGTTTTTTAAATTCTGAAAATTTTGAAGTTTCATCCTTTTCATTTTTTCGGGTTTAACATGTTTAATTGGACACCAAAGGCATCAGTGTTTTCATTTGTACCACGACATAAACAACCTTTTCCTTCGGAATGAATTTCGAAATAGATATTAATTTCAGCTTTCTGGACACTTTTTCTGAATATTTTCAACGGGTATAATCAAGACCAAATGTTTAGGTAAGCCAAAAGTATCAAACATTTGAGAGCAAGCAAATATGAATGTGATAAGATTTTCAGAATACTTACGGGTACTACTTTTTTTTTGATGAAGGTCGATCGTATAAAATGTCTGTATGAATAGGCCTTAATATAAGTGATTAGCATATGAAAATGATATTGAATAACAAATATACGGAGATGAGATGTGATCTGATGCCAAAGGATGTAGATCAAAGTAATTAAAGTCATCATACTACTTTCAAGACCAAAACACATATACGGCCGAACCATTACAAGACGTGAAACATTTAATACGAAAATACCAACGGCCTTAAATATTCTGACTTGATACGATTACGTTTCATTTTAAAAGGAAGGAGAACTTCTTGCAGAGGGCCATGGCTTGTATTTTGAAGAGACATCTGCCAAAACAGGAGAAGGAATAGACAAAGTGTTTAATGATATTGGTTTGTATTATTGACACAGATCCATGCGTTCACTGCAAACATCAAATATTTAGAAGACAGTAAGAAAAATAACGAATAAGTTTAAAAGTACAGGAATCCTCATGTAATGGAGAAAACGCCATCAAATTGCTTATAACTTATAACAACATGAACAAAACAAATGTTTCATTTATTTAAACAACAAGCAATGCAATTCCAGGGTTTATCGTCGGAACCTCTTTAAATTAGATTGATGATTCCCCATCAGCAAAGTCAGGAATGTTGAGATCCTCTTCAAATTGCGGTTTCCACTAACAAAACAATGGATGAACCTGGTAATCAGTTGTCCCGCAGAAAAATCGATAACCGAAAAATGCATTTAATTTAAAGGAGGACTTATAAAAACCTCCTATATTGATACATGTCCCTGGGTCAGTGTCTTTATTTCTACAAAATCAAGATTTTCAAATTTGTCTGATGGTTTCCACTCATTAAATGAATGCAAGGTCCATAATGAGAAAAATCTTAATTGGGAACTCTTAGTTTCTACAGGGGGGGGGGGGGGGGGGGGGGGGGGGGCTTATGTATTAAATATCAAATATTACAAATATAGGGAATACACTTGGCCAAACTAACGGTTTGTCATCGTCCCATCTGTCGTTCTGTAGTCGCAATGTAAGCGTCTTTTCTTTTTATCAGATCATCTTCAAATTAAAATGATGATTTCCAATAAGCTCATCATAGATACCAGGATTGAAATTTAGTATTAGCACCAGACGTGCGTTTCGTCTACAAAAGACTCATCGATGACGCTCGAATAAAAAAAAGTTAAACAGGCCAAATAAAGTTCGAAGTTGAAGAGCATTGAGGACCAACAATTCCTAAACGTTTTGTCAAAAAACAGCTAAAATAATCTGTTCATGAGGTAGAAAAGCCCTAGTATTTCAAAAATTCAAAGTTTTGTAAACAGTTAATTTATAGTTATATCCATATCAATGATAATTCATGTCAACGCTTGTCAAAATTATGGTTAAGATAATTAGGCAAATCCGAAATTTGGAAACATTTTCGATAGTGGATTAACATATATCAGATATCAATTCTTGTCGCCAGGATAATACCTTGGTTTCTCTTCCGATCAACCTTACATCTTATGGTATCCAATAATCAATTTAGCTAATGCGTTCGATTATCTGATTTAGAAAGAAACGATAATAGGGGACCATTTTTCAGGGTCGAGACTTGAAAAAAACCATACAGAATTAATCATTAGAGCTTGGGGAATGTAAGCTTGCTCCCTCATGGTAAGTTCTTTCTTTAATTTTACTTTGATGTTACTGTATTGTTAGAAATATATATATATATATATATATATATATATATATATATATAATAAGTACGTCTGATCCAGTGACGACTCTACAACAGATTTTATCCATCGGATCACCAGCAGTGATGGTGATAAAAGGCTGAAAATACATTCTGTATATATAATTCGTCTAAATAACAGCCCAACAATGTTAGATGTGTAAATTTGCGGAAGTAAATTTTTTGTTCTTGCCTGGCCGGGACGAACTCATATATATATATTCAAAATTACATTTTGCATCCTCAATGCTCTTCAACTTCATGCTTTATTTATTTTTACATTTTTATCTAGCTGATGAGTCTTTTGCAGACAAAACACGCGACTGGCGTCCAATATTTTGTTCCTGGAATCTTTGATGAGTTTATATATATATATTATATACATATATCTGTTTACACAAAAAGCAATAAGATTGTATTAAATAGCAATAAATGTAAGATATCAAAGTTTTCTGCATATACGATGATTATAACAAACACACTTTTTTTTTAAATAGGCAGTGTATTAGTCGAAGGATGTAAGAAAGAGAAACAACCATCTACCGTGTCTATATGTGATTCATACGTCCATCAGAAGAGGAAAACATGCTGCTTATAATATAAACTCGTTTGAGATGTTATTTATAATCTCTATCATAAGGTTGTTTTTTAATGAAGTTGGAAGTCTACTGCATATAAATATAAAAATACGATGATGTGGTATGATTGCTAATGAGAAAACTATACACCACAGTTCAAATGAAGTGGATTTTAAAAATCAGAAATTTGTCATTTTTTTATTTCACATAAAAACATGAAGATAAGTACATATATAAGCCCAGATCCAAGATCCACTTCTTACAAAAAGCTATATAGTTTAACTTATGTAAAATATGTCACTGTCAGTACTAAGCCAGCAGACACCAAAGATACTGTTAGTGTCAAAAGAAAAAAAAATTAGCCATTGCTTCCATAAATGAATAACTTCATAGTCCATCTTATCCAACATTAAATATGTTACAGTCAATAATAAGCCTGATGAAACCAAAGATACTGTTAGTGTCAAAAGAAAAAAGTTTGAGCTTTTGCTTTAATGAAAAAATAACCTCATTGTCAATCTTATTTTTGTGTTGTAGACATGTGGCCCTTCCTTAAAATCACAGAAATGTATCATTTCTTTATTCACCAGTGAAAACATAAAAAGTATTAGGTTTATTCCCCCTATTTAAGTTCAAATCCAAGATTCGCCCCATACAAAAAGCTATACAGTTTAACTTCTTTAACATTAAATATGTTACAGCTTACACTATAGATACTGTAAGTGTAAAAAGAAAAAAATTGCTTCCATGAAAGAATAACCTCATAGTCAATCTAATACATATGCGGCAGACGTGTGGCCCTTCCAGAATTCAAAAATATATTAAATTTTTGATTTGGCATTAAAAACGTAAATATTATTAGGTTTATTCCCCCTCTTTATGCTCAAATCCAAGATCCATTCCTTATAAAAAGCTATTTATTTTCAATTTGTAATATTGAATGAGTTACAGTCAATTCTAAGCCAGGTGACACCATATATACTGTTAGTGTCAAAAGGAAAAGTTTGAACCACTGTTTTCATGAATGAATAACCTCATTGTCAATCGTCTTCATGTGTGGTAGAAGGGTGACCCTTCCTTCAAATCAGAAATGTATCAATCTTTTTATTATGCATAAAAAACGTAAAGATAAGTAGGGTGATCCTCCCTATTTAAGCTCAAATCAAAGATCCACTCCTTACTTAAAGCTAGATAGTTTAACTTTTGTAATGTAAAATAAGTTACTGTCAAAACTAAGCCAGCAGACAACAAAGATATTGTTAGTGTCAACAGAAAAAGTTTTTGCCATTTCTTCCACGAAAGATAACCTCATAGTCCATCTTATCCAAAATTCAATAAGTTGCAGTTAATACTACGCAAGCTGACAACAAAGGGACTGTTAGTGTCAAAAGAAATATACATTGAACTATTGCTTCCACGAAATATAAACCTTATTATCAATCTTATTTTGGTGTAGCAGACGTAAGGATCCTCCTTTTTATCAGAAATATATCATTTTTTGATTTGGCATTAAAAACGTAAATATTATTAGGTTTATTCCCCCTATTTATGCTCAAATCCAAGATCCACTCCTTACAAAACGTTATGTAGTTTCAATTCTGTAATATTAAATATGTCACAGTCAATTCTAAACCAGCTGACACCATAGTTACTGTTAGTGTCAACAGAAAAATTTTGAACCATTTCTTCCACGAAAGAATAACCTCATAGTCTATCTTATCCAATATTGAATATGTTATAATAAGCCCTCTGAAACCAAAGGTACTGTAAGTTTCAACAGAAAAAGTTTGATCTATATTTTCCACGGAAGAATCACCTCGTAGTCCATCTTATCTAACATTGAATATGTTACAGTCAATGATAAACCTGCTGACACCAAAGATACTGTTAGTGTCAAAAGAAAAAGGTTTAACCACTGCTTCCATGGAAGAATAACCTCATTCGCCATCTTATCTGTGTATGGCAGACTTGTGGACCTTCCTTAAAGTCAGAAAGATATAATTTTAGTCGGCATTAGAACCGTAAATATTATAAGATAATTAATTCTCCTTATTTAAGCTCAAACTCAAGATTCACCCTTCCAAAAAACTATATACTTTAACTTCTGTGAAATGAAAAAAGTTACATTTAAAACTAATCTAGCATACACCATATTGATAGTGTCAGAAAAAGTTTGAACCACTGCTTCCACGAAGGAATGATCTCATTGTCCATCTTATGCATGATTGGCAGACGTGTGGCCCCCCTTAACATCAGAAATGTATTATTGTTTTAATATGGCATAAAAACGTTTAAAACTTATTAGGTTTAATGTCCTTATTTAAGCTCAAATTAAAGATCCACTCCTAACAAAAAGCAATATAGTTTAACTTGCATAACTTCAAGCAATTTACAATCAATACTAATCCATCTGAAATCAAAATTACTGATAGTGTCAAAAGAAAAAGTTTGAATTATTGCTCCCACAACAGAATAACATCATTGTCTATCTAATCTATGTTTGGCAGATCTGTAGCCCATCCAACAAATCAGAAATATACTATTTTCTTTTTTGACGTAAAACAGAAACGTAAAGATTATTAGGGTTATTCTCCCTATTTCAGGTCAAATCCTAAAAAAAAAGCTTTATAGTTTTAACTTTTTTAACATTAAATTAGTAACAGCCAATACTAAGCCAGCTGACACCAAAAATACTGGTAGTTTCAAAAGAAAAGAATTGAATCATTGCTCCTATGAATGAATAAACTCATTGTCCATAGTTTGTATCCTAAAGTGTTCACATGTATGCTCGTTTTTTCATGCCCAACATTTTTAATGGTATCTCCGTACTCCTGCATTTATGGCTTCAGAGAGGATATCTACATTTATATTGTAGTTTCGATTTCAGCACTTTAATGACCTTGCTGTTGTGTATAGAGGTAGGCCCAATTTCTCGGAACTGTCTCCATTCATAGATATAAAGATATACATACCCTTAAACCAGTTCATTTAATTCTGTATTACGTCAAGAAAAGTATTAGATATATTGGAAACCTCTTGTGTGATATTTAGTAAAAGATTATGTTACAATATTCTAAAAACATTCTTTGAAGGCCGTACTTTGACCTATAATTGTTTACTTTTTACACATTGTAACTTGGATGGAGAGTTGTCTCATTGGCACTCATACCACATCTTCTTATTTCTATTTTAATTTCTGTTCTGTTAAGGATGATTGCTACTCTGCTTCAAAATAACAAGCTCTTGAAAAGACTTATCAATTGAAAGTATATGAATAAAGGAACTAAAAAAGCTGAGAAAATTAAAGGGTCTGTGTGCTTGTTTTCGAGATATAAGCCATTGAAAATTTGGCGGGAAGTGATTCTCTCGAGATGCGTATTACATTTCACATTGGCACCTTTTTTCTTTCAAAAACTATGAAAAAATAACAAGGATTTTATAAGATTTTCAAATATGGCTTTTTAAACTTAATGTAATAAAATTATAAAAAGAAAAGTAGGGGTTTGCGTGCAAAATTTTTAATGGCACTACATGGATAAAACCAGAGGATTCCGAATATCTGGTAAAAATTCAAAAACAAGAGAAGCGAACATTCTTAAGGTATATGATGCTTCAAATTTAACAAACAAAGAAAACTATGTTTCATGTACTTGATTGATAAAGTTTTATTATATGTAGACTTTCTTTCAAAAAAATCCTTGGTTTTGTGGAAATCATAGAAATGTACTGCTATTGAATTGTTTTCTTCCTGTACTTAAATTCAACGACAACTTTCCTTTATGCAGTGACCATACCATGCCAATTCCTGTCCAGCAGATATCAAAGATACTGCTATTATCAGAATAAAAAATTTTAGTCATTACTTCCATGAAACAATAACCTCATTGTCCATCATCGTCCATTTTATCCATCCTCAGGTGTTCATTTGCATTCTCTTCTTCCTGTCTAATGATATCTCTATACTCCTGTATCTGTATTATAGGATAATCCATCTACATGTATATGTATAGAGTTGTTTCAATTTCACCACTATTCTAAAATGTCTTTAATATTGAATGAACAATTACCTCATATTTCAAGCTTCTGATCAACTTCAATATGCTCGAATTAAGAATTAAGTCCAATTTCCTCCATTTCCTTTACAGATATAATAATTACAAACGTATCCATAAAGTCATAATTTTAAAACCAGTTCATTCGCTTGTATATCAAGAAAAGTATTCGATGCTTTAAGGTGGTACATAACACTACAGGGAGATAACTCTGTAAAAATCAGCTGAACGTTTTAATCACGTTCTATTGTTCAGGAAATATTAAGCTTCTCAATGATCAAAATTTGTGTTTGCTAAACTGCTATATATTCAATGAAAATTTTCCGATAAAGTGTGTGGTTCAAGATTTTTGAAATTTTTATATTTTTGTCAAAGAGTCAAAGTAAATATTTTGTCAGAATTTTTTGAAAATTGAACGAGCTAAATTAATTGTAGTCAAGGTTTTTGGTACCACCTTAAACCCTCCATTTTAGTAAAACTGTCCAATTTTGTTCTGTAAACAATAATAACTCTATAATCCCTATATACATGGGACGTCTATTTTGTATTTATGATTTTGTTTAATCATTCTTTAATTTGAAGTATCACATAGTCCTAGTAGTTGCTAAAGGCACACTAGTAATCAGTATTAAATGAAATTAAATATGATGTCTAATTTCACTTCTGTTGTTTTAAACTACAGTTTAAGAAGTTATCTTACAGTTGTGTAAAAGGGATTATATAAATACACGTAGAAAAGTCAAAGTCTCTGTTTAGCAATAAAAACCCCAGCCATTCTAAAACTCTTTTGAATCAGACACTGACAATGTCGATATGATTTTTACTAGTTTTTGACATAACACCATTTAGACATTTTAGTAGAAAGAAGACCCAAATGGTGGATGCCCTTATATTTTTCAATTATGGGTTGTTTGCCTGTGAGAGAGCTTTCACATGTTTATTATATCTTTGTTCTTAATTGTTAATTATATATTATGGTGTTTGGATGTATAAATACTCATCCACGCCTGCTATTTTTATTATTGCCCCCTGCTATGGTTTTACTAAGATTTCTTACAATCTCTGTTTTTGCTCTGTGTTTGTTATATGTCAGTGTTGTAATACTGAAGTCTTTACGTCGGGCCTTTTATAACAGTTTTTGTAAGAGTTCTTTTACTGCTTTGTCTATTATTTCCTATTCCGTAATTGTGATCCTTATTCATTGTTACAACCTCCGGTCTTTTTTATTTTTCCTATACCTCTATTTAATTATTATGATTTTACGTTATGGAAAGAAAATTATTAACAACACAACTTCTAGGATATCCACGTGCTTAAACAAACGTATTTGTTATGCCTCTACAGCCAGATTGTTTAACAAAAATGCAATTGGATATCCACAAATTTTCCTCTGCAATGCCAAAAAGTGACAAACCTGTTTTAGATTAACTTCACAAAATACTGTAAGGTCAACAGTGAACGGGAGAGCTTTTTCGCTCTCCTTTTCCTGTGACATTACCTGAAAAACTCAAAACCTTATATATGTGGTAACTTGAACCCAACCTAAGTATGGTATTTGGTGGCCTTCGGCTGTTTTCTGCTCTATGGTCGGGTTGTTGTCTCTTTGACACATTCCCCATTTCCATTCTCAATTTTATTCAATATGTGGGACGAGAGTATCACAACAGAAATCAAGAACACCTTTACCACTTTCGTAGACCTAAAAAATTCAAAAGTTTGATATATCAACATTTAGATAAGCATACTCATAATCTAAAATTAATAAAATTCCAACCAATTGAAACCGTTCAGACACAACCAGGAGAATCACACAAGCAATTTGAAAAATCACGTGAAGTTCGCGAATTATTTTGGATAAAAAGACTTCAAACAGCTTATCCTATCGGTCTTAATGACAAAATATTAGGACAGGGGAACATAACTAAAACTTCAATCGATGTCATTAATATTGTCGATATACGACTTAGAAATAAAAGGTCTCATGGTAAACGCAAAAAACGTAAGCAGCGTATTAAACAACGTATAAATTATACACTTGCTGATCTGTTATCTATAATAAAAAATAATGGCAGACATCAAGTATTATGCAAACTAGGTCAGATACCAATAAATAAATTATATGCTATTTTTCTGGAGTGTGATAAAAAAATTTTTTTAGCCAAATGTATGAATACACCCGTATTATTACAGCCTTTTGTCATCATAGGCTATTTCCTAGTATCGATTAACCTGAAAATCATAAACGACATTTTCTTAAATTAAAATATATAAATAGAGGTATTGATTTTATTAACTTATCTAGTATATTCATTGACTCTACCACCCAAAGCCAAATACCTCCATATTTTGATAATATAGAACCACCTATTATTTCGTATTTTTATAAAAAAAAAACCAGCAGAAGTTTGATTTTTAATTATACGTCAGTTACATCAGACGTCAATATAGAAAATAATGTTCCTTCCACTTGAGACTGTGAAACATCTAGTTTTAGATATGTTCCCTATGGTCATGTCCTAACAGGAGACCTCTAGGTGTAATACCACCAAATCATAGTACGTCACATCCGGTTGCATACGAAAATAGGTCGAAAAAAAATATTCCCTTGAATTTGACAGTTGTAGGTAATTGATCCTACATTTCATTGCAGTAAAACATTTCTGGGTCATAAACATATATCTTGGGTATTTCAAAGCACCATTATTTTTTTATTTGGGGTTTCTATAGAATATTTTGGAAACTTGAGGTTACATGGTTACTAAAGCTTGTACACAGGTTAAAAAAGGGGGAAAATTTGATTGGTTAACTTCCAGTGATGGTTATTTTCTTATATGCAATGAAATGTTATGTGAAATTTTTTCTATAGTACTGGACAGGATCAAACTTTACTCATGCCAAGTATTTCTTTATTTGAAACAAAGATAAATTCTGCACAATTTTTTGAAAAGTGCAAATTTAACAAAGACTAATAGGGGAAAATCAATGGTGGTATTACACCTATTATTTAATATGGGAAGCTGTACATGCACCTTTGACCTTGTGAGCACTCTCATGTGTTAAAATTTCTTGCTATTTAAGTGAAATATTACTAATAATGAAATATTCTGAGTGGATTGAGTCTCCAAAACACATTTTATGAGAAAATTTCCTTGAAATAGGACTTAACCATGAATATTAGTTGACAGAATAAGCCATACTTAGAGTTTTGGGGAGCTTTTTCTCCTTTTTTTTATATTCTGCTATACTAGAAACTTTTTCCTAAGAAATACTTTAATAAATATATAGTTTTAAGTAAATGAAATTATTTTTAAAGCAGTAACAACAAATTATTCACCAAAAGAGAAGTTTTTTATGTCCCTCTCTGGAATGCGGCGTAAATTTAAGTTTTACGTAAGGACTTATGGAAACCTCCTTGGAGACAGTAAACTTTTATACGGATAGTTCATTCAGCTTGAATACTTCAATTAATCATTTATTATAACATTTCTATCATAAATGAGTGAAAGTTACCCCAAAATTTTTATTTATTGGCCTATAAAGTAGACATTTTGAGGAAATGAGAGGTATAAATGGACCAAAAGAGACCTTATAAAGAAGACAAAGAGGTCCATTAGTAGTATTCATCATCCTAAAGTCATCTTTTGTATCATATTCAACTGTTTGTAGGCAGATGAGATAAATATTTGATCATTTATTGGTCCACACTATATTCTATCATGATGCGGCTTGGTTTGGATTTTTCGAAGAAATTTAGCTCGAATCGCTGTAGATGTCGTCTTACATTATACTAGATTTTTCTCAAACTATTGAACTGATTATGACAAAACTTGACAGGAATGCTTGAAAGAACCAGTATTACAAAGGAAAAAAGTCACATTCAGTTTATTTAACAAAAAAGTCTTCTTTAGGTGTAATACCACCAAATCATAGTACGTCACATCCGGTTGCATACGAAAATAGGTCGAAAAAAAATATTCCCTTGAATTTGACAGTTGTAGGTAATTGATCCTACATTTCATTGCAGTAAAACATTTCTGGGTCATAAACATATATCTTGGGTATTTCAAAGCACCATTATTTTTTTATTTGGGGTTTCTATAGAATATTTTGGAAACTTGAGGTTACATGGTTACTAAAGCTTGTACACAGGTTAAAAAAGGGGGAAAATTTGATTGGTTAACTTCCAGTGATGTTTATTTTCTTATATGTAATGAAATGTTATGTGAAATTTTTTCTATAGTACTGGACAGAATCAAACTTTACTCATGCCAAGTATTTCTTTATTTGAAACAAAGATAAATTCTGCACAATTTTTTGAAAAGTGCAAATTTAACAAAGACTAATAGGGGAAAATCAATGGTGGTATTACACCACAACATCGTCGAAGACCTTGAGGTCATAACTTTTCTAAAGAAAGGACTGAAATATCGTCCTCCATCTAAAATAGATTGGAAACAGTTTCGTCAGGTCATTAAAGACGTCAGTCTACTGTAAACATTGGTGTAAACGTGCAAAAATCTGATAAAAAATCTCTAGACAGTTATTTGAATAAATTTATGAATACTGTTAATATTCGTATATCTCGTTTTGAAAACAATTCTGAAATTAGTAATAGGGTCCATGATATTCCCATTTCTAGAATAAAAAATAAACTCCAAGAACTCGCAAAGCGGTTTCTGTTCGTACCGGCAAATAAAGCTGCAAATAATGTAGTGGTGGTGTGACGCATATACTACACGGAAGTTCTCCAAAACGAAAGTACAAATTCATCTACATTTAGGTCCGTACGCTCCACAGAGAGTCAAATTGTAAACAAGCATATCACTGCCACTACCCAGCTTAAAGCCTCTTCCAAACATTTGAAAGTCCCTACTATGTACTGGTTACCTAAATTGCACAAAAAACCATTTAAATTCCGTTTCATCTCCGCATCTAGTAAGTGTTCTACTATCAATCTATCAGTGCTTCTAACTACCTCCCTTAATACTATCAAAGAACTTGTTATTAACTTTTGTAATAAAGCTTATGAAAATAATGGTATTAATTATTTTTTGAGTGTTAAAAATTCTTTAGAGGTTTTAGATAAAATACATGCTTTTGATGGTCCTTTTAATTCTGTTGACAGTTATGATTTTTCTACTCTCTATACTACACTTCCACACAATCTTATCAAGAAAAAGTCTTTTGAAAAATCTCATTACAAATTTATTTGCTGTAACTCGTTTAAAGCCTTTTTCTGTAACGAAAAAGGAAAGTATGCTAGATACACTTACTGGAAATGCGAAGATATAATTGAAGCTTTAAATTTTTCCTGGACAACATATATGTACGTTTCGGCGATAAAGTGTACCGACAAGTAGTAGGTATTCCTATGGGCACTAACTGCGCCCCTTTAATAGCAGATTTACTCCAGTATTGCTATGAATCTCAGTTTATGACCAAACTCAGTAAAGACACGTCATTGTTACATTTGGTTGATATATTCAACAATGCCTTCCGTTATCTAGATGATATTTTTTCGTTAAATAATCCAGAGTTCTCTAAATATACTACCGACATTTACCCAAAAGAACTTACTTTAGCTAAATCTAACATAAACAGCAGTAGTTGTCCTTTTCTAGATTTGGACATTTCAATCTCTAAAGGAAAACTCCATACTAAAATTTACGACAAAAGAGACGACTTTTCACTCCCTATTGTTAATTTTCCCTTTTTAGATGGCGATGGTCCTTTGGCTCTATCATACGGTGTTTATATATCCCAACTCGTTCGTTATGCCCGTGTGTGTAGTGATGTCATAGATTTTAACGAACGTAATCAAAGCATCACTGGTAAATTATTAAGTCAGGGATTTTGTTTACATAATTTACGTAAAACTTTTACTATCATAGATACAAAGATTTGATTAGTAAATATGGCTGTACCTGTAGAAAACTGATTAAAAACGGTATTTCACATCCTAAATTTCACGGTAATATTGTACTTAAAGCGCGGAAATCACTATTTGTTCCGTGTAAACTCATCGAACCTTTAAACTAACTTATTAGTAAAGGCTATCTTACCAATGTTGTAATTAGATCTTTGAATATAGTTTACATTGGCACTAATATCGATTTTGTCATCAGCAAATTAAAACATAACTAAATTTGTATTCTTTTCAAACGGGATGTATAATGACACACCCACGTTCATTTTGATCTATAAAGAGGTTAACTCCTAACTATCCTACTGCCTGTCGATACATTTATTTTTGGCATTGCACAAGTCATGTCTTCTTTGACTGTCCATGACGTTGAAAAAAGAAATCCCTGGGATGTGTTTTAGTTGATTTTAGTCTCTGATGCATGATTTTTTATTATTAATTGTTTTTGGCTTTTAACTAGCTGTCGGTAACTGCGAGTACTCTCAAATCGTACTTTCTTGTTTATTTGACCTGTTGATACTAATTGTAATACTTTTTTGATATTTGTGTTAATCAGGGTTATATCTGGTCTATATACCAGCTTTGATAAGTGTTAGTTATTACTATGAATTTTCACTTCTTCGTACTATGAACATGAAAATTATTTATTTTGTAAAAATATTTCCTTTCTCTATTTGAACTGCACACGTATACCTAACAACAAAATTATTTTCATTTACCTGTGTTTAAAGTAATTGCAAATGGCTGATATTTTTGTTCAAGCATATTGTTTTTCTTAAATTGTTTAACATTTCACAGCGGTATAACATGTTACTTTAAATATTCTTCCCTTAGTTTATTTATTTTGTATTTTTATTGTATCATAGATCAAATATATTTGTTCAGTGTATGTTCACTGGCGTTAATATGTCTTTTGATTGAGTTAAGCCATTTCAATTGATATTTTATAGTGTGTCTTTCTATGTTGTGATGTTACACTATTGTTCCAGATAAGGGTGAAGGTTGGTACCTATTAAAACGTTTAAACCCGCTGCATTATACACCTGTCCTAAGTCAGGAATCTGATGTTAAGTAGTTGTCGTTTGTTGATGTGGTTCATAAGTGTTTCTCGTTTCTCCTTTTTTATATAGATTAGACCGTTGGTTTTCCCGTTTGAATGGTTTTACACTAGTAATTTATGGGGCCCTTTATAGCTTGCTCTTCGGTGTGAGCCAAGGCTTCGTGTTGAAGATCGTACTTTGACCTATGATGGTTTACTTTTATAAATCTTGACTTGGATGGAGAGTTGTCTTATTGGCACTCATACTACATCTCCTTATATCTAATCAATGCATATTTTATGAAGAAACCCCAAAACCCATTATTTTTTCACCTATTGAAAGATGTTTCACTGCCATGCATGAATATAGCTTTAATTTACTGGTCCCAAAAACCTTTTCTGGTAAACAAATAATTAGATATCGTTGAAAAGTGAATAGGACATTCTGAGTAGTAAAAGTTTTATTTTACTGGTGTCACAAGTTTTATTTACTGATTTTGAATGTTGTACTGATGTCTTTGATAAACCCGGAAAGAGTTGGTGCAATGTGTACAAACAGAAACATAAATAATTTATATGTCTCTAGTACACATCAGTCCTTTAAGTTGAACAGGTGGCCATTAAGTTTGTTTAGGGTGTTATATCTGTGTATAATTGAAAGTGATAAAGGGTCAGGTGTAAATGATAAAATGGTTAGTTGATATGTTAATACTATTCATCGGTTTTAGTTTGTACCAATTTTCATAGATCAAGGTAAATTTGTATTTTCGTGGAGATTGATTTCGTGGTTTTGCCAAAGTTTGCATAAAGCCTATAAACAATTTTGAAATTCGTCGAATATTCGAATTTGTGTTTCATCTGTACACACAAAATCCGAGAAAATTGGTATTTAACGAAAATCAATGAATCCACAGTAACATAAGAGAAGAAAACTTATTGAATGATTTGTTGAAAGGGCACGTGCAATGTTGAATTTAATATATAAATGAAATGTGTAGTTGCAATTTCCTTACAGTATCATGAGTATATCAATATGATATAATCTTGGAGCAGCAATCATAATTTATGTTAGATATGAGTTATGTTTGTAAAATAAATGACTTTATACATATTTATTTTGTGCATATGTCAGTATGTGTTTGTGGAGCATATTACTTAATGGTGGATACAAACAAATGCAGTGACTTTACCCTTTTTAATTATGATAAGCTGCTGGTTAGAAGTACAATTTACTGTTGTTTATAAGTAACTTATTTTGCATCACTAAAAGTTATCGTCTTTTGTTAAACATGCAAATTTAACCCGGAAATAAAGCCTTAAGTATCAATATATGTGGATTTAGTTTGTTTAGATATTTACATATATTTTGCATTTATATACACATGATATATTTATCAAAACATCATCAAGTCAAAATCATCAGCAGTACTTGCATGTTATCTTAGTTTCAAAATCATATTTTTTTGCACGCAAAGTTTCTATATTTTATCTGGATCCATCGGTATATGTAAATTGTCAAACATTAAAACTTGACCAACTGCGAAAACCATATTTTTTACAAACAAATGATACACAAGTTTGTAACCGTTTAAAGAACAGTGACATTAAAACGAAATATCAGAAAATGCATCACTCAAAACTAATGATAAATCAGCACGCACGTTTAAAGACAATATTAGATGAATTAAGATGTAGTGGAAGGGTAAACCGGTCCGACTACGCTACTGGCCTTCGTTGTGTTGTTTATGGCAAGTAAATAAACTCATCATAGATACCAGGATTAAAATTTTGTTCTCCAGACGCGCGTTTCGTCAATAAAAGACTTATCAGTGACGCTCTAATCAAGGCCAAATAAATTCGAAGTTGAAAAACATTGTGGAATAAGAATAAGTTGCATGTGGGAATGTTATACAAAACGAAAGCCCTGGAATATCGTATCAACCACAATATATAATACTCCTTATGCAGGCACTAGTTGGATTTTGCTAAAGAGGAATGGAAAGTCCACAATGAAATCATTAAAGTCGTCTCTTCTGTGGTAAAAAATTGTTCTTAAACTAACCTTCATTGTCAAGTTAGGGGTAGACTTAACTGTAAACGTATAATATGTGGTATTTCTAACTTATAGTTCATTGGGATAAATGCAATTAACTAATTGAATAATCACCAAACTTTAAAATATTTATTGAAATCATAAATTCAAAGACTTTCTATACGAAACCAAATCCTTTACCCTGCTTAAATAAAACTCCATTGTTCCAATTCTTGTTCCTGGGCTAAACCGAACCTTCAAATTTAGTATTTACTGTTTCTCCGCCAGACACGTAGTATTTAAAGGTAAGAGCAAAGACTGGTCGGCTCGTCGGAATATTGCATCTGGATGGATGACATGTCTTCCTGTGGACTGTTGCCTTGTACATTAATATCAATCATAAAAAATGTTTAATATTTATGAATCAATTGTTCTCAACCAGAATATGCAAGAAATATTTGCCTATGCACATTGAACAAATATAAAAAAATCAATCCTTCAGTCCTAAATGATTCTTTCTGCAGATAAATCTCATTAACAATTTCATATGATGTAAAAACATGTTACATCCCATTAGAATACATCAGTGAAACCTTTTAAAATTTGTATATTCTTTAAAAAATTACTTACACCAAACTGAGTCACTATATCATAGTCACAGCCTCAAACCAAGATTGCCCTTACAATTATGTATAAAAGGACACCTTTCTTTTGAAAAATATTTGTTTAAATATTTGCCTATATTTCCTAATACTCATCCACGCCTGCTATTTTTATTATTGCCCCCTGCTATGGTTTTACTAAGATTTCTTACAATCTCTGTTTTTGCTCTGTGTTTGTTATATGTCAGTGTTGTAATACTGAAGTCTTTACGTCGGGCCTTTTATAACAGTTTTTGTAAGAGTTCTTTTACTGCTTTGTCTATTATTTCCTATTCCGTAATTGTGATCCTTATTCATTGTTACAACCTCCGGTCTTTTTTATTTTTCCTATACCTCTATTTAATTATTATGATTTTACGTTATGGAAAGAAAATTATTAACAACACAACTTCTAGGATATCCACGTGCTTAAACAAACGTATTTGTTATGCCTCTACAGCCAGATTGTTTAACAAAAATGCAATTGGATATCCACAAATTTTCCTCTGCAATGCCAAAAAGTGACAAACCTGTTTTAGATTAACTTCACAAAATACTGTAAGGTCAACAGTGAACGGGAGAGCTTTTTCGCTCTCCTTTTCCTGTGACATTACCTGAAAAACTCAAAACCTTATATATGTGGTAACTTGAACCCAACCTAAGTATGGTATTTGGTGGCCTTCGGCTGTTTTCTGCTCTATGGTCGGGTTGTTGTCTCTTTGACACATTCCCCATTTCCATTCTCAATTTTATTCAATATGTGGGACGAGAGTATCACAACAGAAATCAAGAACACCTTTACCACTTTCGTAGACCTAAAAAATTCAAAAGTTTGATATATCAACATTTAGATAAGCATACTCATAATCTAAAATTAATAAAATTCCAACCAATTGAAACCGTTCAGACACAACCAGGAGAATCACACAAGCAATTTGAAAAATCACGTGAAGTTCGCGAATTATTTTGGATAAAAAGACTTCAAACAGCTTATCCTATCGGTCTTAATGACAAAATATTAGGACAGGGGAACATAACTAAAACTTCAATCGATGTCATTAATATTGTCGATATACGACTTAGAAATAAAAGGTCTCATGGTAAACGCAAAAAACGTAAGCAGCGTATTAAACAACGTATAAATTATACACTTGCTGATCTGTTATCTATAATAAAAAATAATGGCAGACATCAAGTATTATGCAAACTAGGTCAGATACCAATAAATAAATTATATGCTATTTTTCTGGAGTGTGATAAAAAATTTTTTTTAGCCAAATGTATGAATACACCCGTATTATTACAGCCTTTTGTCATCATAGGCTATTTCCTAGTATCGATTAACCTGAAAATCATAAACGACATTTTCTTAAATTAAAATATATAAATAGAGGTATTGATTTTATTAACTTATCTAGTATATTCATTGACTCTACCACCCAAAGCCAAATACCTCCATATTTTGATAATATAGAACCACCTATTATTTCGTATTTTTATAAAAAAAAAACCAGCAGAAGTTTGATTTTTAATTATACGTCAGTTACATCAGACGTCAATATAGAAAATAATGTTCCTTCCACTTGAGACTGTGAAACATCTAGTTTTAGATATGTTCCCTATGGTCATGTCCTAACAGGAGACCTCTAGGTGTAATACCACCAAATCATAGTACGTCACATCCGGTTGCATACGAAAATAGGTCGAAAAAAAATATTCCCTTGAATTTGACAGTTGTAGGTAATTGATCCTACATTTCATTGCAGTAAAACATTTCTGGGTCATAAACATATATCTTGGGTATTTCAAAGCACCATTATTTTTTTATTTGGGGTTTCTATAGAATATTTTGGAAACTTGAGGTTACATGGTTACTAAAGCTTGTACACAGGTTAAAAAAGGGGGAAAATTTGATTGGTTAACTTCCAGTGATGGTTATTTTCTTATATGCAATGAAATGTAATGTGAAATTTTTTCTATAGTACTGGACAGGATCAAACTTTACTCATGCCAAGTATTTCTTTATTTGAAACAAAGATAAATTCTGCACAATTTTTTGAAAAGTGCAAATTTAACAAAGACTAATAGGGGAAAATCAATGGTGGTATTACACCTATTATTTAATATGGGAAGCTGTACATGCACCTTTGACCTTGTGAGCACTCTCATGTGTTAAAATTTCTTGCTATTTAAGTGAAATATTACTAATAATGAAATATTCTGAGTGGATTGAGTCTCCAAAACACATTTTATGAGAAAATTTCCTTGAAATAGGACTTAACCATGAATATTAGTTGACAGAATAAGCCATACTTAGAGTTTTGGGGAGCCTTTTCTCCTTTTTTTTATATTCTGCTATACTAGAAACTTTTTCCTAAGAAATACTTTAATAAATATATAGTTTTAAGTAAATGAAATTATTTTTAAAGCAGTAACAACAAATTATTCACCAAAAGAGAAGTTTTTTATGTCCCTCTCTGGAATGCGGCGTAAATTTAAGTTTTACGTAAGGACTTATGGAAACCTCCTTGGAGACAGTAAACTTTTATACGGATAGTTCATTCAGCTTGAATACTTCAATTAATCATTTATTATAACATTTCTATCATAAATGAGTGAAAGTTACCCCAAAATTTTTATTTATTGGCCTATAAAGTAGACATTTTGAGGAAATGAGAGGTATAAATGGACCAAAAGAGACCTTATAAAGAAGACAAAGAGGTCCATTAGTAGTATTCATCATCCTAAAGTCATCTTTTGTATCATATTCAACTGTTTGTAGGCAGATGAGATAAATATTTGATCATTTATTGGTCCACACTATATTCTATCATGATGCGGCTTGGTTTGGATTTTTCGAAGAAATTTAGCTCGAATCGCTGTAGATGTCGTCTTACATTATACTAGATTTTTCTCAAACTATTGAACTGATTATGACAAAACTTGACAGGAATGCTTGAAAGAACCAGTATTACAAAGGAAAAAAGTCACATTCAGTTTATTTAACAAAAAAGTCTTCTTTAGGTGTAATACCACCAAATCATAGTACGTCACATCCGGTTGCATACGAAAATAGGTCGAAAAAAAATATTCCCTTGAATTTGACAGTTGTAGGTAATTGATCCTACATTTCATTGCAGTAAAACATTTCTGGGTCATAAACATATATCTTGGGTATTTCAAAGCACCATTATTTTTTTATTTGGGGTTTCTATAGAATATTTTGGAAACTTGAGGTTACATGGTTACTAAAGCTTGTACACAGGTTAAAAAAGGGGGAAAATTTGATTGGTTAACTTCCAGTGATGGTTATTTTCTTATATGCAATGAAATGTAATGTGAAATTTTTTCTATAGTACTGGACAGGATCAAACTTTACTCATGCCAAGTATTTCTTTATTTGAAACAAAGATAAATTCTGCACAATTTTTTGAAAAGTGCAAATTTAACAAAGACTAATAGGGGAAAATCAATGGTGGTATTACACCTATTATTTAATATGGGAAGCTGTACATGCACCTTTGACCTTGTGAGCACTCTCATGTGTTAAAATTTCTTGCTATTTAAGTGAAATATTACTAATAATGAAATATTCTGAGTGGATTGAGTCTCCAAAACACATTTTATGAGAAAATTTCCTTGAAATAGGACTTAACCATGAATATTAGTTGACAGAATAAGCCATACTTAGAGTTTTGGGGAGCTTTTTCTCCTTTTTTTTATATTCTGCTATACTAGAAACTTTTTCCTAAGAAATACTTTAATAAATATATAGTTTTAAGTAAATGAAATTATTTTTAAAGCAGTAACAACAAATTATTCACCAAAAGAGAAGTTTTTTATGTCCCTCTCTGGAATGCGGCGTAAATTTAAGTTTTACGTAAGGACTTATGGAAACCTCCTTGGAGACAGTAAACTTTTATACGGATAGTTCATTCAGCTTGAATACTTCAATTAATCATTTATTATAACATTTCTATCATAAATGAGTGAAAGTTACCCCAAAATTTTTATTTATTGGCCTATAAAGTAGACATTTTGAGGAAATGAGAGGTATAAATGGACCAAAAGAGACCTTATAAAGAAGACAAAGAGGTCCATTAGTAGTATTCATCATCCTAAAGTCATCTTTTGTATCATATTCAACTGTTTGTAGGCAGATGAGATAAATATTTGATCATTTATTGGTCCACACTATATTCTATCATGATGCGGCTTGGTTTGGATTTTTCGAAGAAATTTAGCTCGAATCGCTGTAGATGTCGTCTTACATTATACTAGATTTTTCTCAAACTATTGAACTGATTATGACAAAACTTGACAGGAATGCTTGAAAGAACCAGTATTACAAAGGAAAAAAGTCACATTCAGTTTATTTAACAAAAAAGTCTTCTTTAGGTGTAATACCACCAAATCATAGTACGTCACATCCGGTTGCATACGAAAATAGGTCGAAAAAAAATATTCCCTTGAATTTGACAGTTGTAGGTAATTGATCCTACATTTCATTGCAGTAAAACATTTCTGGGTCATAAACATATATCTTGGGTATTTCAAAGCACCATTATTTTTTTATTTGGGGTTTCTATAGAATATTTTGGAAACTTGAGGTTACATGGTTACTAAAGCTTGTACACAGGTTAAAAAAGGGGGAAAATTTGATTGGTTAACTTCCAGTGATGTTTATTTTCTTATATGTAATGAAATGTTATGTGAAATTTTTTCTATAGTACTGGACAGAATCAAACTTTACTCATGCCAAGTATTTCTTTATTTGAAACAAAGATAAATTCTGCACAATTTTTTGAAAAGTGCAAATTTAACAAAGACTAATAGGGGAAAATCAATGGTGGTATTACACCACAACATCGTCGAAGACCTTGAGGTCATAACTTTTCTAAAGAAAGGACTGAAATATCGTCCTCCATCTAAAATAGATTGGAAACAGTTTCGTCAGGTCATTAAAGACGTCAGTCTACTGTAAACATTGGTGTAAACGTGCAAAAATCTGATAAAAAATCTCTAGACAGTTATTTGAATAAATTTATGAATACTGTTAATATTCGTATATCTCGTTTTGAAAACAATTCTGAAATTAGTAATAGGGTCCATGATATTCCCATTTCTAGAATAAAAAATAAACTCCAAGAACTCGCAAAGCGGTTTCTGTTCGTACCGGCAAATAAAGCTGCAAATAATGTAGTGGTGGTGTGACGCATATACTACACGGAAGTTCTCCAAAACGAAAGTACAAATTCATCTACATTTAGGTCCGTACGCTCCACAGAGAGTCAAATTGTAAACAAGCATATCACTGCCACTACCCAGCTTAAAGCCTCTTCCAAACATTTGAAAGTCCCTACTATGTACTGGTTACCTAAATTGCACAAAAAACCATTTAAATTCCGTTTCATCTCCGCATCTAGTAAGTGTTCTACTATCAATCTATCAGTGCTTCTAACTACCTCCCTTAATACTATCAAAGAACTTGTTATTAACTTTTGTAATAAAGCTTATGAAAATAATGGTATTAATTATTTTTTGAGTGTTAAAAATTCTTTAGAGGTTTTAGATAAAATACATGCTTTTGATGGTCCTTTTAATTCTGTTGACAGTTATGATTTTTCTACTCTCTATACTACACTTCCACACAATCTTATCAAGAAAAAGTCTTTTGAAAAATCTCATTACAAATTTATTTGCTGTAACTCGTTTAAAGCCTTTTTCTGTAACGAAAAAGGAAAGTATGCTAGATACACTTACTGGAAATGCGAAGATATAATTGAAGCTTTAAATTTTTCCTGGACAACATATATGTACGTTTCGGCGATAAAGTGTACCGACAAGTAGTAGGTATTCCTATGGGCACTAACTGCGCCCCTTTAATAGCAGATTTACTCCAGTATTGCTATGAATCTCAGTTTATGACCAAACTCAGTAAAGACACGTCATTGTTACATTTGGTTGATATATTCAACAATGCCTTCCGTTATCTAGATGATATTTTTTCGTTAAATAATCCAGAGTTCTCTAAATATACTACCGACATTTACCCAAAAGAACTTACTTTAGCTAAATCTAACATAAACAGCAGTAGTTGTCCTTTTCTAGATTTGGACATTTCAATCTCTAAAGGAAAACTCCATACTAAAATTTACGACAAAAGAGACGACTTTTCACTCCCTATTGTTAATTTTCCCTTTTTAGATGGCGATGGTCCTTTGGCTCTATCATACGGTGTTTATATATCCCAACTCGTTCGTTATGCCCGTGTGTGTAGTGATGTCATAGATTTTAACGAACGTAATCAAAGCATCACTGGTAAATTATTAAGTCAGGGATTTTGTTTACATAATTTACGTAAAACTTTTACTATCATAGATACAAAGATTTGATTAGTAAATATGGCTGTACCTGTAGAAAACTGATTAAAAACGGTATTTCACATCCTAAATTTCACGGTAATATTGTACTTAAAGCGCGGAAATCACTATTTGTTCCGTGTAAACTCATCGAACCTTTAAACTAACTTATTAGTAAAGGCTATCTTACCAATGTTGTAATTAGATCTTTGAATATAGTTTACATTGGCACTAATATCGATTTTGTCATCAGCAAATTAAAACATAACTAAATTTGTATTCTTTTCAAACGGGATGTATAATGACACACCCACGTTCATTTTGATCTATAAAGAGGTTAACTCCTAACTATCCTACTGCCTGTCGATACATTTATTTTTGGCATTGCACAAGTCATGTCTTCTTTGACTGTCCATGACGTTGAAAAAAGAAATCCCTGGGATGTGTTTTAGTTGATTTTAGTCTCTGATGCATGATTTTTTATTATTAATTGTTTTTGGCTTTTAACTAGCTGTCGGTAACTGCGAGTACTCTCAAATCGTACTTTCTTGTTTATTTGACCTGTTGATACTAATTGTAATACTTTTTTGATATTTGTGTTAATCAGGGTTATATCTGGTCTATATACCAGCTTTGATAAGTGTTAGTTATTACTATGAATTTTCACTTCTTCGTACTATGAACATGAAAATTATTTATTTTGTAAAAATATTTCCTTTCTCTATTTGAACTGCACACGTATACCTAACAACAAAATTATTTTCATTTACCTGTGTTTAAAGTAATTGCAAATGGCTGATATTTTTGTTCAAGCATATTGTTTTTCTTAAATTGTTTAACATTTCACAGCGGTATAACATGTTACTTTAAATATTCTTCCCTTAGTTTATTTATTTTGTATTTTTATTGTATCATAGATCAAATATATTTGTTCAGTGTATGTTCACTGGCGTTAATATGTCTTTTGATTGAGTTAAGCCATTTCAATTGATATTTTATAGTGTGTCTTTCTATGTTGTGATGTTACACTATTGTTCCAGATAAGGGTGAAGGTTGGTACCTATTAAAACGTTTAAACCCGCTGCATTATACACCTGTCCTAAGTCAGGAATCTGATGTTAAGTAGTTGTCGTTTGTTGATGTGGTTCATAAGTGTTTCTCGTTTCTCCTTTTTTATATAGATTAGACCGTTGGTTTTCCCGTTTGAATGGTTTTACACTAGTAATTTATGGGGCCCTTTATAGCTTGCTCTTCGGTGTGAGCCAAGGCTTCGTGTTGAAGATCGTACTTTGACCTATGATGGTTTACTTTTATAAATCTTGACTTGGATGGAGAGTTGTCTTATTGGCACTCATACTACATCTCCTTATATCTAATCAATGCATATTTTATGAAGAAACCCCAAAACCCATTATTTTTTCACCTATTGAAAGATGTTTCACTGCCATGCATGAATATAGCTTTAATTTACTGGTCCCAAAAACCTTTTCTGGTAAACAAATAATTAGATATCGTTGAAAAGTGAATAGGACATTCTGAGTAGTAAAAGTTTTATTTTACTGGTGTCACAAGTTTTATTTACTGATTTTGAATGTTGTACTGATGTCTTTGATAAACCCGGAAAGAGTTGGTGCAATGTGTACAAACAGAAACATAAATAATTTATATGTCTCTAGTACACATCAGTCCTTTAAGTTGAACAGGTGGCCATTAAGTTTGTTTAGGGTGTTATATCTGTGTATAATTGAAAGTGATAAAGGGTCAGGTGTAAATGATAAAATGGTTAGTTGATATGTTAATACTATTCATCGGTTTTAGTTTGTACCAATTTTCATAGATCAAGGTAAATTTGTATTTTCGTGGAGATTGATTTCGTGGTTTTGCCAAAGTTTGCATAAAGCCTATAAACAATTTTGAAATTCGTCGAATATTCGAATTTGTGTTTCATCTGTACACACAAAATCCGAGAAAATTGGTATTTAACGAAAATCAATGAATCCACAGTAACATAAGAGAAGAAAACTTATTGAATGATTTGTTGAAAGGGCACGTGCAATGTTGAATTTAATATATAAATGAAATGTGTAGTTGCAATTTCCTTACAGTATCATGAGTATATCAATATGATATAATCTTGGAGCAGCAATCATAATTTATGTTAGATATGAGTTATGTTTGTAAAATAAATGACTTTATACATATTTATTTTGTGCATATGTCAGTATGTGTTTGTGGAGCATATTACTTAATGGTGGATACAAACAAATGCAGTGACTTTACCCTTTTTAATTATGATAAGCTGCTGGTTAGAAGTACAATTTACTGTTGTTTATAAGTAACTTATTTTGCATCACTAAAAGTTATCGTCTTTTGTTAAACATGCAAATTTAACCCGGAAATAAAGCCTTAAGTATCAATATATGTGGATTTAGTTTGTTTAGATATTTACATATATTTTGCATTTATATACACATGATATATTTATCAAAACATCATCAAGTCAAAATCATCAGCAGTACTTGCATGTTATCTTAGTTTCAAAATCATATTTTTTTGCACGCAAAGTTTCTATATTTTATCTGGATCCATCGGTATATGTAAATTGTCAAACATTAAAACTTGACCAACTGCGAAAACCATATTTTTTACAAACAAATGATACACAAGTTTGTAACCGTTTAAAGAACAGTGACATTAAAACGAAATATCAGAAAATGCATCACTCAAAACTAATGATAAATCAGCACGCACGTTTAAAGACAATATTAGATGAATTAAGATGTAGTGGAAGGGTAAACCGGTCCGACTACGCTACTGGCCTTCGTTGTGTTGTTTATGGCAAGTAAATAAACTCATCATAGATACCAGGATTAAAATTTTGTTCTCCAGACGCGCGTTTCGTCAATAAAAGACTTATCAGTGACGCTCTAATCAAGGCCAAATAAATTCGAAGTTGAAAAACATTGTGGAATAAGAATAAGTTGCATGTGGGAATGTTATACAAAACGAAAGCCCTGGAATATCGTATCAACCACAATATATAATACTCCTTATGCAGGCACTAGTTGGATTTTGCTAAAGAGGAATGGAAAGTCCACAATGAAATCATTAAAGTCGTCTCTTCTGTGGTAAAAAATTGTTCTTAAACTAACCTTCATTGTCAAGTTAGGGGTAGACTTAACTGTAAACGTATAATATGTGGTATTTCTAACTTATAGTTCATTGGGATAAATGCAATTAACTAATTGAATAATCACCAAACTTTAAAATATTTATTGAAATCATAAATTCAAAGACTTTCTATACGAAACCAAATCCTTTACCCTGCTTAAATAAAACTCCATTGTTCCAATTCTTGTTCCTGGGCTAAACCGAACCTTCAAATTTAGTATTTACTGTTTCTCCGCCAGACACGTAGTATTTAAAGGTAAGAGCAAAGACTGGTCGGCTCGTCGGAATATTGCATCTGGATGGATGACATGTCTTCCTGTGGACTGTTGCCTTGTACATTAATATCAATCATAAAAAATGTTTAATATTTATGAATCAATTGTTCTCAACCAGAATATGCAAGAAATATTTGCCTATGCACATTGAACAAATATAAAAAAATCAATCCTTCAGTCCTAAATGATTCTTTCTGCAGATAAATCTCATTAACAATTTCATATGATGTAAAAACATGTTACATCCCATTAGAATACATCAGTGAAACCTTTTAAAATTTGTATATTCTTTAAAAAATTACTTACACCAAACTGAGTCACTATATCATAGTCACAGCCTCAAACCAAGATTGCCCTTACAATTATGTATAAAAGGACACCTTTCTTTTGAAAAATATTTGTTTAAATATTTGCCTATATTTCCTAATACTCATCCACGCCTGCTATTTTTATTATTGCCCCCTGCTATGGTTTTACTAAGATTTCTTACAATCTCTGTTTTTGCTCTGTGTTTGTTATATGTCAGTGTTGTAATACTGAAGTCTTTACGTCGGGCCTTTTATAACAGTTTTTGTAAGAGTTCTTTTACTGCTTTGTCTATTATTTCCTATTCCGTAATTGTGATCCTTATTCATTGTTACAACCTCCGGTCTTTTTTATTTTTCCTATACCTCTATTTAATTATTATGATTTTACGTTATGGAAAGAAAATTATTAACAACACAACTTCTAGGATATCCACGTGCTTAAACAAACGTATTTGTTATGCCTCTACAGCCAGATTGTTTAACAAAAATGCAATTGGATATCCACAAATTTTCCTCTGCAATGCCAAAAAGTGACAAACCTGTTTTAGATTAACTTCACAAAATACTGTAAGGTCAACAGTGAACGGGAGAGCTTTTTCGCTCTCCTTTTCCTGTGACATTACCTGAAAAACTCAAAACCTTATATATGTGGTAACTTGAACCCAACCTAAGTATGGTATTTGGTGGCCTTCGGCTGTTTTCTGCTCTATGGTCGGGTTGTTGTCTCTTTGACACATTCCCCATTTCCATTCTCAATTTTATTCAATATGTGGGACGAGAGTATCACAACAGAAATCAAGAACACCTTTACCACTTTCGTAGACCTAAAAAATTCAAAAGTTTGATATATCAACATTTAGATAAGCATACTCATAATCTAAAATTAATAAAATTCCAACCAATTGAAACCGTTCAGACACAACCAGGAGAATCACACAAGCAATTTGAAAAATCACGTGAAGTTCGCGAATTATTTTGGATAAAAAGACTTCAAACAGCTTATCCTATCGGTCTTAATGACAAAATATTAGGACAGGGGAACATAACTAAAACTTCAATCGATGTCATTAATATTGTCGATATACGACTTAGAAATAAAAGGTCTCATGGTAAACGCAAAAAACGTAAGCAGCGTATTAAACAACGTATAAATTATACACTTGCTGATCTGTTATCTATAATAAAAAATAATGGCAGACATCAAGTATTATGCAAACTAGGTCAGATACCAATAAATAAATTATATGCTATTTTTCTGGAGTGTGATAAAAAATTTTTTTTAGCCAAATGTATGAATACACCCGTATTATTACAGCCTTTTGTCATCATAGGCTATTTCCTAGTATCGATTAACCTGAAAATCATAAACGACATTTTCTTAAATTAAAATATATAAATAGAGGTATTGATTTTATTAACTTATCTAGTATATTCATTGACTCTACCACCCAAAGCCAAATACCTCCATATTTTGATAATATAGAACCACCTATTATTTCGTATTTTTATAAAAAAAAAACCAGCAGAAGTTTGATTTTTAATTATACGTCAGTTACATCAGACGTCAATATAGAAAATAATGTTCCTTCCACTTGAGACTGTGAAACATCTAGTTTTAGATATGTTCCCTATGGTCATGTCCTAACAGGAGACCTCTAGGTGTAATACCACCAAATCATAGTACGTCACATCCGGTTGCATACGAAAATAGGTCGAAAAAAAATATTCCCTTGAATTTGACAGTTGTAGGTAATTGATCCTACATTTCATTGCAGTAAAACATTTCTGGGTCATAAACATATATCTTGGGTATTTCAAAGCACCATTATTTTTTTATTTGGGGTTTCTATAGAATATTTTGGAAACTTGAGGTTACATGGTTACTAAAGCTTGTACACAGGTTAAAAAAGGGGGAAAATTTGATTGGTTAACTTCCAGTGATGGTTATTTTCTTATATGCAATGAAATGTTATGTGAAATTTTTTCTATAGTACTGGACAGGATCAAACTTTACTCATGCCAAGTATTTCTTTATTTGAAACAAAGATAAATTCTGCACAATTTTTTGAAAAGTGCAAATTTAACAAAGACTAATAGGGGAAAATCAATGGTGGTATTACACCTATTATTTAATATGGGAAGCTGTACATGCACCTTTGACCTTGTGAGCACTCTCATGTGTTAAAATTTCTTGCTATTTAAGTGAAATATTACTAATAATGAAATATTCTGAGTGGATTGAGTCTCCAAAACACATTTTATGAGAAAATTTCCTTGAAATAGGACTTAACCATGAATATTAGTTGACAGAATAAGCCATACTTAGAGTTTTGGGGAGCTTTTTCTCCTTTTTTTTATATTCTGCTATACTAGAAACTTTTTCCTAAGAAATACTTTAATAAATATATAGTTTTAAGTAAATGAAATTATTTTTAAAGCAGTAACAACAAATTATTCACCAAAAGAGAAGTTTTTTATGTCCCTCTCTGGAATGCGGCGTAAATTTAAGTTTTACGTAAGGACTTATGGAAACCTCCTTGGAGACAGTAAACTTTTATACGGATAGTTCATTCAGCTTGAATACTTCAATTAATCATTTATTATAACATTTCTATCATAAATGAGTGAAAGTTACCCCAAAATTTTTATTTATTGGCCTATAAAGTAGACATTTTGAGGAAATGAGAGGTATAAATGGACCAAAAGAGACCTTATAAAGAAGACAAAGAGGTCCATTAGTAGTATTCATCATCCTAAAGTCATCTTTTGTATCATATTCAACTGTTTGTAGGCAGATGAGATAAATATTTGATCATTTATTGGTCCACACTATATTCTATCATGATGCGGCTTGGTTTGGATTTTTCGAAGAAATTTAGCTCGAATCGCTGTAGATGTCGTCTTACATTATACTAGATTTTTCTCAAACTATTGAACTGATTATGACAAAACTTGACAGGAATGCTTGAAAGAACCAGTATTACAAAGGAAAAAAGTCACATTCAGTTTATTTAACAAAAAAGTCTTCTTTAGGTGTAATACCACCAAATCATAGTACGTCACATCCGGTTGCATACGAAAATAGGTCGAAAAAAAATATTCCCTTGAATTTGACAGTTGTAGGTAATTGATCCTACATTTCATTGCAGTAAAACATTTCTGGGTCATAAACATATATCTTGGGTATTTCAAAGCACCATTATTTTTTTATTTGGGGTTTCTATAGAATATTTTGGAAACTTGAGGTTACATGGTTACTAAAGCTTGTACACAGGTTAAAAAAGGGGGAAAATTTGATTGGTTAACTTCCAGTGATGTTTATTTTCTTATATGTAATGAAATGTTATGTGAAATTTTTTCTATAGTACTGGACAGAATCAAACTTTACTCATGCCAAGTATTTCTTTATTTGAAACAAAGATAAATTCTGCACAATTTTTTGAAAAGTGCAAATTTAACAAAGACTAATAGGGGAAAATCAATGGTGGTATTACACCACAACATCGTCGAAGACCTTGAGGTCATAACTTTTCTAAAGAAAGGACTGAAATATCGTCCTCCATCTAAAATAGATTGGAAACAGTTTCGTCAGGTCATTAAAGACGTCAGTCTACTGTAAACATTGGTGTAAACGTGCAAAAATCTGATAAAAAATCTCTAGACAGTTATTTGAATAAATTTATGAATACTGTTAATATTCGTATATCTCGTTTTGAAAACAATTCTGAAATTAGTAATAGGGTCCATGATATTCCCATTTCTAGAATAAAAAATAAACTCCAAGAACTCGCAAAGCGGTTTCTGTTCGTACCGGCAAATAAAGCTGCAAATAATGTAGTGGTGGTGTGACGCATATACTACACGGAAGTTCTCCAAAACGAAAGTACAAATTCATCTACATTTAGGTCCGTACGCTCCACAGAGAGTCAAATTGTAAACAAGCATATCACTGCCACTACCCAGCTTAAAGCCTCTTCCAAACATTTGAAAGTCCCTACTATGTACTGGTTACCTAAATTGCACAAAAAACCATTTAAATTCCGTTTCATCTCCGCATCTAGTAAGTGTTCTACTATCAATCTATCAGTGCTTCTAACTACCTCCCTTAATACTATCAAAGAACTTGTTATTAACTTTTGTAATAAAGCTTATGAAAATAATGGTATTAATTATTTTTTGAGTGTTAAAAATTCTTTAGAGGTTTTAGATAAAATACATGCTTTTGATGGTCCTTTTAATTCTGTTGACAGTTATGATTTTTCTACTCTCTATACTACACTTCCACACAATCTTATCAAGAAAAAGTCTTTTGAAAAATCTCATTACAAATTTATTTGCTGTAACTCGTTTAAAGCCTTTTTCTGTAACGAAAAAGGAAAGTATGCTAGATACACTTACTGGAAATGCGAAGATATAATTGAAGCTTTAAATTTTTCCTGGACAACATATATGTACGTTTCGGCGATAAAGTGTACCGACAAGTAGTAGGTATTCCTATGGGCACTAACTGCGCCCCTTTAATAGCAGATTTACTCCAGTATTGCTATGAATCTCAGTTTATGACCAAACTCAGTAAAGACACGTCATTGTTACATTTGGTTGATATATTCAACAATGCCTTCCGTTATCTAGATGATATTTTTTCGTTAAATAATCCAGAGTTCTCTAAATATACTACCGACATTTACCCAAAAGAACTTACTTTAGCTAAATCTAACATAAACAGCAGTAGTTGTCCTTTTCTAGATTTGGACATTTCAATCTCTAAAGGAAAACTCCATACTAAAATTTACGACAAAAGAGACGACTTTTCACTCCCTATTGTTAATTTTCCCTTTTTAGATGGCGATGGTCCTTTGGCTCTATCATACGGTGTTTATATATCCCAACTCGTTCGTTATGCCCGTGTGTGTAGTGATGTCATAGATTTTAACGAACGTAATCAAAGCATCACTGGTAAATTATTAAGTCAGGGATTTTGTTTACATAATTTACGTAAAACTTTTACTATCATAGATACAAAGATTTGATTAGTAAATATGGCTGTACCTGTAGAAAACTGATTAAAAACGGTATTTCACATCCTAAATTTCACGGTAATATTGTACTTAAAGCGCGGAAATCACTATTTGTTCCGTGTAAACTCATCGAACCTTTAAACTAACTTATTAGTAAAGGCTATCTTACCAATGTTGTAATTAGATCTTTGAATATAGTTTACATTGGCACTAATATCGATTTTGTCATCAGCAAATTAAAACATAACTAAATTTGTATTCTTTTCAAACGGGATGTATAATGACACACCCACGTTCATTTTGATCTATAAAGAGGTTAACTCCTAACTATCCTACTGCCTGTCGATACATTTATTTTTGGCATTGCACAAGTCATGTCTTCTTTGACTGTCCATGACGTTGAAAAAAGAAATCCCTGGGATGTGTTTTAGTTGATTTTAGTCTCTGATGCATGATTTTTTATTATTAATTGTTTTTGGCTTTTAACTAGCTGTCGGTAACTGCGAGTACTCTCAAATCGTACTTTCTTGTTTATTTGACCTGTTGATACTAATTGTAATACTTTTTTGATATTTGTGTTAATCAGGGTTATATCTGGTCTATATACCAGCTTTGATAAGTGTTAGTTATTACTATGAATTTTCACTTCTTCGTACTATGAACATGAAAATTATTTATTTTGTAAAAATATTTCCTTTCTCTATTTGAACTGCACACGTATACCTAACAACAAAATTATTTTCATTTACCTGTGTTTAAAGTAATTGCAAATGGCTGATATTTTTGTTCAAGCATATTGTTTTTCTTAAATTGTTTAACATTTCACAGCGGTATAACATGTTACTTTAAATATTCTTCCCTTAGTTTATTTATTTTGTATTTTTATTGTATCATAGATCAAATATATTTGTTCAGTGTATGTTCACTGGCGTTAATATGTCTTTTGATTGAGTTAAGCCATTTCAATTGATATTTTATAGTGTGTCTTTCTATGTTGTGATGTTACACTATTGTTCCAGATAAGGGTGAAGGTTGGTACCTATTAAAACGTTTAAACCCGCTGCATTATACACCTGTCCTAAGTCAGGAATCTGATGTTAAGTAGTTGTCGTTTGTTGATGTGGTTCATAAGTGTTTCTCGTTTCTCCTTTTTTATATAGATTAGACCGTTGGTTTTCCCGTTTGAATGGTTTTACACTAGTAATTTATGGGGCCCTTTATAGCTTGCTCTTCGGTGTGAGCCAAGGCTTCGTGTTGAAGATCGTACTTTGACCTATGATGGTTTACTTTTATAAATCTTGACTTGGATGGAGAGTTGTCTTATTGGCACTCATACTACATCTCCTTATATCTAATCAATGCATATTTTATGAAGAAACCCCAAAACCCATTATTTTTTCACCTATTGAAAGATGTTTCACTGCCATGCATGAATATAGCTTTAATTTACTGGTCCCAAAAACCTTTTCTGGTAAACAAATAATTAGATATCGTTGAAAAGTGAATAGGACATTCTGAGTAGTAAAAGTTTTATTTTACTGGTGTCACAAGTTTTATTTACTGATTTTGAATGTTGTACTGATGTCTTTGATAAACCCGGAAAGAGTTGGTGCAATGTGTACAAACAGAAACATAAATAATTTATATGTCTCTAGTACACATCAGTCCTTTAAGTTGAACAGGTGGCCATTAAGTTTGTTTAGGGTGTTATATCTGTGTATAATTGAAAGTGATAAAGGGTCAGGTGTAAATGATAAAATGGTTAGTTGATATGTTAATACTATTCATCGGTTTTAGTTTGTACCAATTTTCATAGATCAAGGTAAATTTGTATTTTCGTGGAGATTGATTTCGTGGTTTTGCCAAAGTTTGCATAAAGCCTATAAACAATTTTGAAATTCGTCGAATATTCGAATTTGTGTTTCATCTGTACACACAAAATCCGAGAAAATTGGTATTTAACGAAAATCAATGAATCCACAGTAACATAAGAGAAGAAAACTTATTGAATGATTTGTTGAAAGGGCACGTGCAATGTTGAATTTAATATATAAATGAAATGTGTAGTTGCAATTTCCTTACAGTATCATGAGTATATCAATATGATATAATCTTGGAGCAGCAATCATAATTTATGTTAGATATGAGTTATGTTTGTAAAATAAATGACTTTATACATATTTATTTTGTGCATATGTCAGTATGTGTTTGTGGAGCATATTACTTAATGGTGGATACAAACAAATGCAGTGACTTTACCCTTTTTAATTATGATAAGCTGCTGGTTAGAAGTACAATTTACTGTTGTTTATAAGTAACTTATTTTGCATCACTAAAAGTTATCGTCTTTTGTTAAACATGCAAATTTAACCCGGAAATAAAGCCTTAAGTATCAATATATGTGGATTTAGTTTGTTTAGATATTTACATATATTTTGCATTTATATACACATGATATATTTATCAAAACATCATCAAGTCAAAATCATCAGCAGTACTTGCATGTTATCTTAGTTTCAAAATCATATTTTTTTGCACGCAAAGTTTCTATATTTTATCTGGATCCATCGGTATATGTAAATTGTCAAACATTAAAACTTGACCAACTGCGAAAACCATATTTTTTACAAACAAATGATACACAAGTTTGTAACCGTTTAAAGAACAGTGACATTAAAACGAAATATCAGAAAATGCATCACTCAAAACTAATGATAAATCAGCACGCACGTTTAAAGACAATATTAGATGAATTAAGATGTAGTGGAAGGGTAAACCGGTCCGACTACGCTACTGGCCTTCGTTGTGTTGTTTATGGCAAGTAAATAAACTCATCATAGATACCAGGATTAAAATTTTGTTCTCCAGACGCGCGTTTCGTCAATAAAAGACTTATCAGTGACGCTCTAATCAAGGCCAAATAAATTCGAAGTTGAAAAACATTGTGGAATAAGAATAAGTTGCATGTGGGAATGTTATACAAAACGAAAGCCCTGGAATATCGTATCAACCACAATATATAATACTCCTTATGCAGGCACTAGTTGGATTTTGCTAAAGAGGAATGGAAAGTCCACAATGAAATCATTAAAGTCGTCTCTTCTGTGGTAAAACATTGTTCTTAAACTACCTTCATTGTCAAGTTAGGGGTAGACTTAACTGTAAACGTATAATATGTGGTATTTCTAACTTATAGTTCATTGGGATAAATGCAATTAACTAATTGAATAATCACCAAACTTTAAAATATTTATTGAAATCATAAATTCAAAGACTTTCTATACGAAACCAAATCCTTTACCCTGCTTAAATAAAACTCCATTGTTCCAATTCTTGTTCCTGGGCTAAACCGAACCTTCAAATTTAGTATTTACTGTTTCTCCGCCAGACACGTAGTATTTAAAGGTAAGAGCAAAGACTGGTCGGCTCGTCGGAATATTGCATCTGGATGGATGACATGTCTTCCTGTGGACTGTTGCCTTGTACATTAATATCAATCATAAAAAATGTTTAATATTTATGAATCAATTGTTCTCAACCAGAATATGCAAGAAATATTTGCCTATGCACATTGAACAAATATAAAAAAATCAATCCTTCAGTCCTAAATGATTCTTTCTGCAGATAAATCTCATTAACAATTTCATATGATGTAAAAACATGTTACATCCCATTAGAATACATCAGTGAAACCTTTTAAAATTTGTATATTCTTTAAAAAATTACTTACACCAAACTGAGTCACTATATCATAGTCACAGCCTCAAACCAAGATTGCCCTTACAATTATGTATAAAAGGACACCTTTCTTTTGAAAAATATTTGTTTAAATATTTGCCTATATTTCCTTATTTTCAACCGTTTAATTATCCAGTAGCTTTTCCACCATAATTAAACCATCGATAACATGTATGTTAAATTTTACCCAAAACAGAACAAAAAGTCTAAATATAAGTCTACGCGTATTAGATCAATTGTACATATGTCAAATGTACCGGAAATACAATGACAATATACCTAAATATCGTGACTAATACACTGATAAGTGTAACAGGAAAATAAACACATTCAGTTTCACATAAATAGGTTATGCCTTATTAAAATATGAATACATATATCAGATGTGAAAATGAATTGTAGGAAATTGAAAACGGAAAAAAACACTGTTTTTCATTATCAAATACCTTTTACCATGTGTGTCGCTAATAAAAGTTTGAAGTAAGTATAATTAATTATGTTATAATTGTATGGACTGGTAGCAATTCATTCACATCTACCATGACCATTTAGAAATTTTTCTAGGTCATACAAGAATAAATTCAGAAATATTTTTATAATATAACATCACTTGGTATCTCATGTACGATGAATTTGTGTGTACGATTATATAGAAATAAAATGCTATTTAATTAAAAGCAAAGCAAAAATAACTTTATCAATATGAATGTGTTGACATGAATCGATATTGCTATATTTATAAATAAACAGAACTGTTTACAAAACTTTGAATTGTTCGAAGGCTTAAGGTGGTACCCAACACCTTGACTAATATTAATTTGGCTCGTTTAATTTTCATAAAATTTTGACAAAATGTTTACTTTGACCCTTTGACAAAAATATAAAAAATTCAAAAAATTTGAACCAACCACTTTATCAGAAAAATTTCATTGATTTTATAACAGTTTGACAAACACTAATTTTGATCATTGAGAAGCTTAATATTTCCTTAACAATACAACGTAATTAAAACGTTTAGCTGATTTTTACAGAGTTATCTCCCTGTAGTGTTAGGTACCACCTTAAGGATTCTCTTCCCAAGAAATGCATTACCTTAACTGTATTTGAAAAAACCTTTCGGAATGTTTGGCTCTTCCACTTCGTCCTTTTTTTTTGCCTTTTAAGATTTGCTGGACTATCTATAATGTTTGGTAACTCCTGTTATTCGTTTTAGCTCTCCTGGCCTACAAGGCCATGTGCGTATTTGCCATTAATTGACGTTCGTCGTCGTCGTCCGACCGGCCGTCGTCGTAACCTTAAGACATACTGTTTGGTTGACATTACCTGGCCACATGTCAACAAACGTTACCTGACTGTTGTATATGGAATCTAAATCAAAATTTATCTGGGGATTTAATCCATCAATAGCAAATATGGTGAACGTGCAGTTTCGGCTGTTATCTCTATAAGTAAAGTAGTTAAAGCAAAAATAGGTCAAATAAAATGTTTTCCACTGAGGGATATGTTCGGTATATGGACGGAATTGTGAAATTTGAATTTCAATTAAAAAGATTGATAATTATACCCTTTTTATTGCTTTGTTATATAACATACAAATAATGTGAGATATAAAATCAAATTGATATTCAACCACTCGTCGTTGTGTATTGACGCTACTTTTTCGATTGAATAGGTCGCTCGTCTGCATATCTCATACCAGAAATGAATAGATGCACAAGTAAACTATAAATTAAAAAAAAATAGTAATGACAACGTGTTATCTCAATAAATGACCTGTGACAAACAGGAGTTTCTGATTAAACAACACGCGGATAACTAACAGGACATTGCTGAATATGTCATGTATCAATATACTGTAATTATCCACTTATATCCTATAAGATTTATGGTTGTTATTTATTGACACGCACATAAAAGGTTATGTTTTCATTTACAACAATGATATAAGCATTTTTCTTAAAAGATATATATTTATGTATGTCCCTTTCAGTAAACAAATTGTAATGTAAGTCATTGAAATGAATGGAAAATTATTACCTGTCATCAAAGTAAAGGTGGTTGTTGTTGGAGATGCAGGGGTAGGAAAAACGTCACTGGCTGTCAGATTTACCGACAATTCATTCATTCAACATTACAAGCAGACAGTCGGAGGTGAGTAGGAGAAAGGGGTATGGGCTGTCAAATGTAAACATTAGAATGACATTTACGGTATAAATTTTACTGGACCAGACGCATTTGAAGATGGGAAATAATTGCTAATTCTCTCTCTATTATCATTATTATTATTATTATTATTGTTATTATTATTAGTATTATTAGTATTAGTATTATCATTATTATTATTATTATTATTATTATTATTATTATTATTATAAACAAACACGCTTGGCTGAAACGCATTAACAGCAATATCATTAACTATATTTTTATATGTTTAAGTTTTTGTGTGAGTGAACTCTTATGACATTATTGTTGTTGTCATTACTAATACGAATAACGTCTACGGAAATTTATAGTTGGAAAGTACATGAAGTACAACAAACTTCACAATTAAAATTTAAAAAGAAGAATATTATAATATAAGGAAATATTCCTCTAGTTCCTAGAAAATTTCCTGATTTCTTTATCTATTTACTGAACAACAATGCCAATTATATAAGAAGATTGCCAATGAGATAACTAACCACCAAAGTTCAAATTAAGTGGATATAAGCAGTTGTAGACAACCGTACGGCCTTAACCACTGAGAAAAACCCTTACCGTATAGTCGGCTATAAAATGCTCCGACATGAAAAATATGAAACAATTAAATTGAGAAAACTAACAGCATAGTTTATAACAAAACAAAATACGAAAAACAAATATGACAGACACGAACCATCGACAACCACTAAATTTTATTTTGGGATTTAAGTCTTTAATAATATGATGCCACCTATTGTATCTATCGGACCACTCACAAAAAAGGTACAGAATACAATTTTTAAGATATTTTTTAAAAGGCAGGCGAAAGATACCAAAAGGACATTCAAACTCGTAGGTCGTAAACGAACTGATCACCCCATGGAAAAACGACCAAAAGATAATCAGCAGGATGCAAAAATAAACAAAAAATTAAAAGTATTATTGAAATACGATCATTGGTTCATTTAGACAGGCAGATATAAAATGTAACGGGGTTAAACATAATGGTGAAAAGTTAAATAACAGAAATACCGAACTCCAAGGAAAATTCAAAACGGTGAGGCCTTTATCAAATGGCAAAATGAAAAGCTCAAACACATCAAACAAATGAAAAACAATTGTCATATTCCTGACTTGGTACAGGCATTTCTTTATGTAGACAGCACAACAAAAGAACATACATTAGGTATTCTCGCGACGACAGACAAACACACCAAACGTCTTGGAACATAATAGCCAAAAAGTTCTAAAAGATCCACCAAAGAAGCCCGTCTAATTTCAGCTTTGCCTAAGGAGTTGTAACCATTATGCTGATACAATTACCAAGTTTATGAGCTTGAAATAATAAGAAAGTAGTATCAGTTTAGTTGAGTCAATATCGAAGCACTGCCTACTGGACAAATGACACCCTGCAGGAACCGACCCAGTTATAATAAATTCAATTCGCTAGACGCTTTCGACTGACCAAAATTTTATCTAATACGCTCGATGTCAAATTTGGGAAAACTAAAACATATACATGTATTAAAATAAAACCAACTTACAAACTGAAGAACATACACTAAGATTAATGAAGTCACCAAGGATGATAAAAAAAAACCCAATTAGCTCTTATATTGATGCAAGAAATAGCCTTGACCTTGTTATTAGGTTAATGCTATTTGGTTTATCAGTGAAAACCGACAAATAACTTTAGAGATGGGTAATTTTTTCTTTGAAATTTAGATAGCCTCTCTTTCCTGCTTTGTTTGTCTTTGCAATTCCATCCCATGTCTTTCATGTGGTGATGTAAAGAATGGAACACGAACTTGTGTTAAATCACACTTCAGTATTGCATATTTTGATGATCTCTTGCTCATTATCAGATCAAAACAGCTAGATTAGCATGTATTTGTGCTTGTGTAGAAAAGTAAGCACTTCTTTTTTTTAACTTAAAGTTTTGGTCTTTTTAATTTAGCAAGTTTTTGCAGTCGTGCTTTAGACTTTAAAGACAAAACTGTTGTGTTTAACATTTGGGATACTGCTGGACAGGAGAGATTCCGAAGTTTAGTTCCTATGTACCTTCGAGACGCAGGAATCGCATTGGTTGTATATGATATTAGTAGTCATGTAAGTACACTTTAATCATAAGAAAATATCTTTTCTTGATATATATAACATTACCAACTTTGCCTGGAACGAATGTGGCTTTGATGTCGTCAAAAATTGATTTAGTTTGTGATCATGTTTTACAGTTGAAACATGTTTCTGTGTTAACAGTTTATCATATACCAGAGCGTAAGCCATCAATTGTAGTTCGCATGATTCGTATCTATAGAAATATCACAATCTTCAAAACATGACAGATTCCGTGTCTCTACATCAAACGTTAGATTATCAGATCTGCCAAGGTATGCCTGAAGGAAATAACATTTTCAAGGATGCCCATACCTAAGGCTGAAAATACAAATACACAAAGAACGTAATGACAACCACAAGCTTTAACAGAAACGCCCAAGTTATCTTACACAAAATATGCGTTATGCACTTTTCGTTCGAGCTAGACATTTATCTGCGCAAACGTTACCTTCAAAAACCGATATCAAGTGTCTTGAAACGGTTACCAAATTACGTTTTACACGTAGCATCCATCGTTTTTTCAAGACTTAAAAAAAGTATGAACAAATGACAAGGCTATTTTTCAATTTTTTTATTGTAATTTGTTAGAATTAACGATATATCACAATATCACTCTCTTCAGAAATCCTTTGAGAATGTAGAGAGTTGGCTGTTACAGCTACAACAGTACGGACCTAGGGACTTGAAATGTGCATTGATTGGAAACAAAGTTGACCTAGACGACCTGAGGGAGGTTCCAACTCAGGTTAGATAAGACGTCACTAATTTTGTTACACTTTAGGTTATTTTGCCTCTCCTGTTTAGTTGACCATAAGATGCATCAGTTGTTTGTCGATGTTCAAATCTCATAAAGTCATTTAGATGGATTGATTGATTGTTGGAGTTTAATGCCAATTTCAGCATTTTTTGCAATATTGTGGCGGCAAGTTTTTTATTGGTGGCGGAAGACGGAGTGTCCGTATTGAACTATCGACCTTTGTAGGAAAACTGACTTTCTTGTCAAATAAAATCGGAGATCGGACTACAAAATCGGAAAATTTGTAATGCAAGTTTTCAAACTCATGCAGTCTTTCAACACGAAGTAGGTTAAATAAGGAACCTCTACAAGCAAGGGTAGAAATCAGAATTTTTATATATTTATATACTTATATTTTACGCATCTTTACTGTTTATGGAAAATGCTATGCACTTTTTTCATTGACACACATTCACTAACTGCATGTTTGAATTAGAAAACCTTTGTAAAGAAGATCCAAAAATGCATCGGACGCACCAAATTTGTAATGTGATTTTTTTGTTTTCTAACGCTGGGTTGATACTGCAGCTGACGGACTGTAGGTATGTAGCTCAGTATTCAGGGCATCAGAAGTGACGTGAATTGTAGTTTACCTTTCTTAAATTATCTTTTGATTATATATAGAAATTATGAAGAAACTACTAAGGTTCCAAATCTTAAAGGCAAATATATAAAAAAGAAGATGTGGTATGATTGCCAATGAGACAACTCTCCACAAGAGACCAAATGACACAGAAATTAACAATTATAGGTCACCGTACGGCCTTCAACAATGAAAAAATGCCATACCGCACAGTCAGCTATAAAAGGCCCCGAAATGACGTACAGGGTAAAACAATTCAAACGAGAAAACTAACGGCCTAATTTATGTACAAAAAATGAACGAAAAACATATATGTAACACATAAACAAACGACAACCACTGAATTACAGGCTCCTGACTTGGGACAGACACATACATACAGAATGTAAAGTTTACTTTACAAAGTTTACTTTACACGAATTTGGCTATTATCATACATCCTTGGCTTTCAATTTATTGGTAGTTTTGGTGATCCTGATGAAGGTTGATATAAAAATACACTTAGGATACTCCAAATTGATAAAGTTTTATTTTCATTTTGCACCCAAAAGTCCATATCTTATTGTATTACACATACCTAATTTTATGGTTGTTTTTTTGCTTGGTATGGAGTATTTCTAAGAGAAATGTTTGCTTTAAATCAGTGTACCCTTATCGGGAACATAGTCTTGTGCACAAACAACAGTATCCAACGTAGTTTACTAGGTTCCGGTACCACTGCTGTTTTGCTATCGATACAGCTATGGTTTCGGTTTCTATCATGATAATATTTAAATAGTTTATTGATTGTAAATTTTTAGTTTTAATACATGACTATTATATATCAAACCAGTGTTGCATGCATATTTGTATATTTTAACTGAGACTATTTCGACTGTTCAATTGACATATCCGAAACATTCTGTCAAGATTGTAACTAGACGAAGCAGATAATTATGTTCGAAACGTTTGTATTAGGCACATATTGTTTTAGCTCAACTGACCCAAAAGGGCCAAGTGAGCTTTTCTCATCACTTTGCGTCCGTCCTCCGTCGTCAGTTAACTTAAACAAAAAATCTACTTCTCTGAAACTACTGGACCAAATTTAAGCAAACTTGGCCACAATAATCATTGGGGTTTCTAGTTTAAAAAATTTGCCAACCAAGATGACCGACATGGCTAAAAATATAGGGGTAAAATGCAAGTTTTGTTTATTATTTTAAAAACCCTTTTAAATAGAGAAAATCTGACAAGAGCAGAAATGTTCAAAATGTTGAGCTCTACCAATTGTCGATTTATGTCAAAACTGTCAGGGGACCTCTTATAGGAGTAATTTCCTTTAAATGACATTTTTTTTTCATTTTTGCCTATTATCATGAAAACTATAATAGATACAGAGAAAATTTAAAATGCAAATATTAGCAAGACAAGATCTACAAATAAATTTGCATGGTCGAAATCATCCGTCGACTCCTTATTAGAGTTATTGCCCTTTAATAATGATTTTTCCATTTTTTTGCGTTTTTGCCTTATATCTTGAAAATTATAATAGATAGATAGAAACTAAAATAAGCAAAAATTTTCAACAAGACGATCTTCAATTAAGACCAATGGAGGAAATCTTCCGACCACTCCTTATTAAAGTTATTTTCCTTTAATGACGAAATACCATCTTTTTTTTTGCGTTTTGCCTTATATGATAAAAATTATTATAGATAAATAGAAACTTTAAATTACAAAAATGATCAGCAAGGCCAGATTTACAAACATGTAAAATTTTGCCTATAAAGTTAGTAGACTTTCACTTTTGATAGGAGTGATTGACCTTAAATGAGGATTTATTTACCCTCTATTGTGTTTTGAACTAAAACTAAAGAAGATAGAGCGAAACTAAACAGACAAAAGGATCAGCAAAACAAGATAAACAAAAAAGAGATTTGTGTCATGAATTCTATTCTCTTCTACAATGTTGGAGAGTGCCCTTTGTTGAATATCCACTTATACCTAGGTGAGCGATACATGCTTTTTAGAGCACTAGTTACATTTTGTAAGTTTTCAAGTTCCGTCCTTTTTTTATTTCTCTGGTTTAATTGGACACAAAAGACATCATGCTTTCATATGTACCACGACATGTAAACACCAATTCTTCTAAGTTATATTCAAAGCGGAGATTGATTTCCGTTATCAGGAAAAAATCTTCAGGTGAACTCGAGACCAAACGTTTGGAAAGCCAAAAGTATCAAAGATTTGAGTGCATACAAATATGAATGTGGTAATACAATAGAAACAAACTCTAAACTTTGATATCAGTTAAACATGGCTTGACTCATCAGATTGGCACGAGGTTCAAAACACAATTAGCATAAAGACAATAGACATTAGATACCTATCTTAGAGTACTAGTATACACTAAACGTCAGTTCAAAGCCAATAAAGAAATCAGGTTCTCCTATAATTACCCTTATCATTAACATTTGTAGAATGTTCTGAACTAAAATGACCATTTTTCCATCTTAAAGGAAGGAAAACTACTTGCAGAGGGCCATGGCTTGTATTTTGAAGAGACATCTGCTAAATCAGGGGAAGGAATAAACAAAGTGTTTAATGATATTGGTTTGTATTTTTGATATAGATTGGCTTATCATATAACCCATAAATAGCAAAAATCATACATTCGCTGCAAAACGTGAAATTACAATTATACAGTAAGAATAGTAGCGAATTAGTTTAAACTAGTGTAGTACAGACATCCTCGTATAATGGAGAAAACGCTCACAATACCATGGTCAAAGAAAATGTTGTTTTGTTTAACTAAACACTAACTACGCAATGAAATTGTAAAGGGTTTATTTTTTGTCGGATCTTTTTCAAATTTGATTTTTTGCTTCTCAAGAAGCACATAAGAGTTCAATAATCACAACAATTCAAATGGAATCCATTTTTGTTAAATGAGAGACGTGTAAAATTATCCAATATCAACGCGAAAGTATCTTTATTTTTTATCAGATCCTATTCAAATTTGAATGACATAAACAATGGATGAACCGTAAACAGTTGTTTCGTGTTTTAGAAAAATCTCTAATTTTGAAACATTTTATTTTGTTTTGTTGCTGTAAAACATCCCATATTGATTCTTGTCGCTGGTTAAGTGACCTTATTTCTACCAGATCATCTTCAAATGTATTTGAAGGTTTCAACTCACAAAACCCAGGAATGAGTTTGATAATGGGGAAAATCTAAAAGGTGATCCATTAATTTCTAGGGGTATACATGGTCATATTAAAATTTTCTATTATCGTTCCATCTGTCAATCTAAAGTCACAATGCTAGCGCCTTTATTTTTTGTCGGATCCTATTGAAATTAGAATTAAGATTTCCAATTATCAAAACCATGAATGAGTTTATTAGAAGATTATGAAAATCTAAAATTTTGCAGGATTTTATACAAAAAGTAAAATCACAAAAATACTAAACTCCGACGAAAATTCAAAACGGAAAGTCCCTAATCAAACGGCAAAATCAAAGGCTCAAACACATCAAACGAATGGATAACAACTGTCATATTCCTGACTTGGTACATGCATTTTCGTATGTAGAAAATGGTGGAGTAAACCTGGTTTTATAGCTAGCTAAACATCTCACTTGTATGACAGTCGCAAAAAATTCCATTATATTGACAACGATGTGTGAACAAAACAAACAGACATAATAGGTAAAAATGTCAAAATAGGGGTACAACAGTCAACAATGTGTTATGGTCTTCATCACTAAAAAAAAACAAATATGTAACAAAGAAACACAAAAAGGCATATAGACAAAGCACACAAACAAAAAATGAAAGACTACAATACAAAAATTTACAAAAGCACATTAACACAATGACGGGATGTATAAGTACCAAGCCACGTCAAATGGATATCACCAAAAAAGACTAAACAGTAAAAGTAATATTCAAAAAGACAAATTAAAGAATACTGTAACAGGTTATTAAGATGATAAAAAACGTCAGTACCAGAGTCTATACTTCAAGACCATCGTGTATTATTTGTGAAGTTGATACGGAATATTTATTAACAAGTTCTTGGTACCTTCCGATGAACTTTTATAGAAAAAGGACGAGACGTTCTTTGACATACCCCTGGTTCATCAACTTTCTGCTAAGACACTGGTGACTTATCAGATGTTCTTTATAAATTTTTGTCGCATGAAAAGCTTCTTCATTTCTATTTAGATCTTTCTTAGCTTTGAAACGTGTTTTCCACTAATTAAAACCGTTGATGAGTTCAGTTAAGAAACAAAATCAAATAGGAAAACATGTTGTTTTGGCAAAAATATCCAGAATTACGCATTTGAAGGGTACGCGGGCATGTAAGCTTGCTCCCTCAATGTACGTTCTTTATTAAAATTTTTACTCTGATGTTGGTGTAATGAAAGCACTGTATTTATTTTCGAAATTATATATGTATCTATATACACAAAAAAGCAATCCAGATTGTAAAAAAGGATTATGGTAGAAAGCGAAAAATGTTAGATGTCTAAGTTTTCTGCATGTACGATAATTATAACATATATTTATTTTTAATTAGGTAGTGCATTAGCCGAAGGATGTAAGAAAGAGAAACGATCATCTACTGTGTCTATATGTGATTCATACGTCCATCGGAAGAAGAAGACATGCTGCTAATATAAACTCGTTTGACATGTTACTTATAATCTCTATCATAAGGTTGTTTGTTTTATGAAGATGGAAGTACTGGCTGCCTAATGCTGTATGACGATAGCATTTATATTGTTAAAAGTTGTATAGTCTACTGCATATAAATATAGAAATAAGATGATGTGGTATGATTGCTGATGAAACAACTATCCACCACAGTTCAAATGAAGTGGATTTAAGCAATTATAGGCAACCATTATTCGGCCTTCAATAATGAGAAAAACCCATACCTTATAGTCGGCTATAAAAGGCCCCGACATGACAAATATGAAGCAATTCAAATGAGAAAACTAACTGTATGCATAGATAGATAAAATTTTCAACAGATGTTTTAGCTATATGCAAAGTTTGTAAAATCATAAAATGTCGGGTTTCAAGCTCTGTTGATAATTTAGTTTTTTTCCTTGTGTAACGTACAGTGATTAGAAATGTTTGCCTCATGTTATTACTCAGAACTGTGCTGTTGAATCTTTGAAGATGTCAACCATATTCACCTCCCATATCTGTTTTGGCGATCAATCTAGTATGGTTCATCGAATAAGATGAGGCATGGCAAATTAGCAAACTACTAATTGGTTTGCAAGGTTAACATATCAAACATGGGCATGTTCACATCACACGGACTTCATTAACGGGGATGTCACAACGCAAAACCTGCTCCAGCATGATAATGAGAAAAAAAAAGACTGAATGAATAATGTTTTTCGGTAACCGATGGTTGACAGATATGATGATTCTGTATCAATGTCAGAGGGTATAATGGATGGAATCGTTAAGTGTAAAACACATACTTTTTCTCTACTATCTTAACATCAAATGAACATGGACAATTATTTCATTCGTCGGATCGTATTTGTTAGCTAACAGTTGCGTCAAAAACAGTAAAATATTTATGGTGAACGATAATTTAAGCGAATGGTACCGTTAGTATCATCAGCTTAGTAGTCACTACGTATACTTCGGTTCTGACATGATTTATAAAAAAACTATCTAAAATTGGCCGTTTATAAATTTTGAAATTTACAGGAACGAAGGTTTCAACTCCCTCAGGCAAAGTTGGCCTCAGATGGATTTGGCTATTTTTTTAAGTTCCTATTTGGTTCAAAGCTCAACAACGTTTTCGGTCCCTATACATCCTTGGCTTTCAAATATTCGGCTTTGAACGTTCCTGGTGAAGGTAAATCCAGAAAAGCGCTTCGGACGCATGAAATTTATAACGTGTTGTTTTCTTTTTTTTTAAAGCGAATGGTATCGTTAGTCGTCATATGAATTGTCCCATTCCCTCTTTCAGTCAGGGTCAGTGATCTGTTAATCATCCATTTGGAATATTGTAGCTGCAGTGAGGTGATGGCAATATGACATAAAATGCTATCTCCGTAATAAGGGTATAACTTGTTTCCAAGTTTCTCTCAAACTGTGCAGGGGGTAACATATTCCTTAATGTTACAATCAAATGGTCCTAACTAACGAAATGATAAGTCCGTCTCATTTGTAAAATAAAATTTATAAACTTATAGTTCCTTTTATTTTTCTCTAAACACATATCAATTTGAACGGGCTAACCTTTTACTACATATCATCATAGCTCTCGCAGCGATCACAACGATTAATGTATAAAGTTGTTTGGAGAAATTAAAATGAGGAAAACGTACATAAAAATGAAGATATTGTCAATTTTCAATTTAATGGCATGACAAGGTGCGACTAACATGTATATGGAAGTTATCACCCTAAATAGTTAACTCTGCTCAAATAAATTATTTGGTCGGCTTCATGAGTTAATACAATAGGAAACTAACTCATAGGAAACAGAAGACTCTTGATCATGTTGATGCAGATGACATTAAGATTTGTTATATACTGACTACTTTTTTTGCAATTTCTACAAATAACATACTTTATTACAAATCATGGACCCACATGTGGCTTAGGATCATACATGGAGGAAGACGCAATATTGATCAGCATAGATACATGATGTAATATGAATTCATAACGTACTTACAAAACCTGCAAATACCTACTCCCTTGTTTCTTGCTATATTTGTAAAGGGCCAGGTCTAATGTTTAGGTTAGATCCAGATATATAGCATTCTGCTGAAATCAAAGTTCTTTCACAACTAAAGATCATTTGCATAACCAAAATGTTGATTCAACCGTAGATGATTAGTTTCCCTTCACAAGAAGTAGTTGAGCAATTTTTCCAATTATTACCTTGTTGTGTTCACAACACAAAACTGTCTACTGATCAATGAATCTCAGCCCCCTGTGGGGTAATAGTTGAATTCAAATTGAGGATTTCTACAGTTGAATATAAGTTTAAGAACTCGAGGGGATCAAGTCTTCTTTCCAGTTCGACAGATACGTTATTTAAGTTAAGACGTGTAAGGTTCGTATAACCTATAGACAATTATGCCGTGTTCAGAAAACTTATTTGACACGGAATATTGACAAAATCCAGAGAGTGAAAATTCTTTGCAGTTCAAAAAAGGAATAAAATAAAACAGGTCTGCTGTGCAATGATCAAATCCTTCCTGATTTTGTTTGTACACATTCTAAAAAAGTTGTTGAAGGTGTCAAACTATACTAAATTGGGTAACTTTTTTCATATATATTCGACTTCCATCAAAACTGTGCATTACATTGCATTGGTAGATATGGAAAATAGCTATTTACACAAATGTGTACATGTATATTCATATATTCATCATATTGTTTTGCACACATTCTTGCACACATGTATTTCAATTCCTAAGCATGAAAATTACAACATCTGTAAATAATTAACTAATAAATATGAATTTCTTTTATTTCTAATTAATCTGACTCTAAGCATGATGAGTGTTTAAAATATCTTGATAATAATTAATTTTTTGTTCCGGTAATAAGATTATAGTTTTCGAATTATGTTAGTCCAATTAACAAACATTACCCCATCGCTTAAAATATTGAATATAGGGGTAAAATGAAAATAGTTGCCACATATGTTGAAAGTTGTAATACAATGTAGATTGAGAAAATATGAAATATTTGCAAAAATGAGTCAGAAAATACCAAGGGACATTCAAAACTCACAAGTCGAAGAAAACCTCCATGGCAAAAAACGAAAAGCCACACAAAGACGAACATGGCTACACACAACTATAGAAAAAACTAAAGATAGCAACACGAACATGATATGAACTGATATGCTTACCCTTCCAGAGCACATGAGGTCGACCCGCTTTATGGTGAGGTTCGTGTTGATCAGTCTTCAGTTTTCTATGTTGTGTTTTGTATACTGTTTTTTGTCTTTTGTTCGTGTTTAGTTTTTTTTTTGCCATGGCAATATCAGTGCGTTTTCGACTTATGTGTTTGATTATCCCTTTAGTTTCTGTCGCCTCCCTTTCGCTACATCCCCAATGGAGACTTGGTATTCTGTTAAAGTTTTGCTACATCCTTTCTTATGGGCTATCTATTGTCTAATACAAGGATTTAGACATAATAGCGGTTTGGAATTATTTTATATCCGAGTAAATATATCTTGATTGAGGAAGGAAGCTTTCAAATAATCAAGGAAATGCATTCACTTTTAAATCATAATCATTAAACCAGATATCTTTGCTTCTTGACAGAGTATGTTTTGTTTTGTTCACCATAACTTATGTTATTTTTAAGTGTTTCTGATTAAAGAGGGATGAATTTCCAATGAATCAACCAATCGTAAATTCCAATTAATATAAAATAGAAAAATGATATTAGAATATTTGAATCTTTCTACGGCTTTCTATTTTTTAACTGAAGTATTTTTTTTCTATCTCAACCCACCTCCCAACTCCCATCACCTGCACTAACTACAACGATTTTTTTTATTGTCCACCCCATTAATTTGTTGTATTATCTTTTTATTATGTTGTTCTAAATACCGTGGTGTCATCTTTTTCATTACTTTGCGTCAGTCTTCCTGTATATCGTTGCTACTAAGTGTTTGCTTTTTTTCGTCTGAAATTGTTTCGAAATTGAAAATTAGGCGAGAATGCACATAGCTGAGAAAACATAATATAATGGAAATGTCCATTTTTAAAATGAGTCACATGTGAATTTTCATGACATTTTAACATCCAAGAACTGTCTCTGTCAGGTTT